>NC_091282.1:671061262-671700324 GCF_032444005.1 Ranitomeya imitator | reverse complement strand
ATAAAGAATGTTTTACTCCACTCCTTTTACTCAGAAAATCTTTTTGGGAGAATTCTTTAATGCGTTTTTCTGCTTCTATTAATGTTTGTTTCGGATAACCTCTATCAATGAAACGAGATTTTAATTCATCAATCTGCTCCTCAAATATTTTATTATTACTATTAATTTTACGCAATCTAACCATTTGGCTGTATTGCAATCCTCTTTTTGTATGGGCTGGATGATCATATTATTTGTTGCGGTTTGTTTTCTGAACACTTTAGTTACTATTTCGCTGTCCACAATCTCTATTTTTACATCCAAGTATTCTAAACTGTCTGCTCCAAAACAAGAGGTAAACATCATATTTTCTGAATTAGAAACGTTAAGATATTTTACAAAATCATTAAATACTGTTTTATCCCCGTCCCAAATTATCATAATATCATCCACAAATCTTACATAGAAGCGGATATGTTTCAGAAAAGGGTTATTGATATTATTGATATAAGTATCTTCGAAGGCAGCCAAAAATAGATTTGCATAAGTGCATGAAGTGGGCGTACCCATGGCAGTCCCCATCAATTGTTTATACCATTTATCCATGAACTTAAACGAATTATGGGACAAAATGAAATCCAGGCTTTCCAGAATAAAAGAAATTATATTAGAATCTAAATTTCTATTTTGTAAGATTTTTTGAATCGCCAGTATACCTTTTTCTTTTGGGATACGGGTATAGAGATTTACTACATCAATAGAACATAAAGGTGGCAATATAGTAATAATGGATAAGCAATACTATATATCTGAAGCCCTCTCACAATTACATGACGAAAACACTTATTGTGTGTTGTCACAAAATCCCACCCAAAACTATTAAACCAAGTTGAGATCTTTACTAAGAAAATATGTGGAAAAGGGAATATTACCAAAGAAGCGAGCTGAAAGTCTCCTCCTCGAATACCCGCAATTTCCCTATTGGTATAGTATACCGAAGGTTCATAAGTGCATGAAGGAACCTCCAGGCCGCCCTATAATTTCAGGGATAAATTCTGTTACAGAACCCCTATCACAATATATTGATTGGTTGTTAAAACCATTACTTCAATCCATTCCTTCATATATAAAAGACTCAGGAGATCTAGTGCTGGCCCTAAAAGAAATAGATTGGCAACCTACTTTTTCATTGACATCTATTGATGTAGTAAATCTCTATACCCGTATCCCAAAAGAAAAAGGTATACTGGCGATTCAAAAAATCTTACAAAATAGAAATTTAGATTCTAATATAATTTCTTTTATTCTGGAAAACCTGGATTTCATTTTGTCCCATAATTCGTTTAAGTTCATGGATAAATGGTATAAACAATTGATGGGGACTGCCATGGGTACGCCCACTTCATGCACTTATGCAAATCTATTTTTGGCTGCCTTCGAAGATACTTATATCAATAACCCTTTTCTGAAACATATCCGCTTCTATGTAAGATTTGTGGATGATATTATGATAATTTGGGACGGGGATAAAACAGTATTTAATGATTTTGTAAAATATCTTAACGTTTCTAATTCAGAAAATATGATGTTTACCTCTTGTTTTGGAGCAGACAGTTTAGAATACTTGGATGTAAAAATAGAGATTGTGGACAGCGAAATAGTAACTAAAGTGTTCAGAAAACAAACCGCAACAAATATGATCATCCAGCCCATACAAAAAGAGGATTGCCATACAGCCAAATGGTTAGATTGCGTAAAATTAATAGTAATAATAAAATATTTGAGGAGCAGATTGATGAATTAAAATCTCGTTTCATTGATAGAGGTTATCCGAAACAAACATTAATAGAAGCAGAAAAACGCATTAAAGAATTCTCCCAAAAAGATTTTCTGAGTAAAAGGAGCGGAGTAAAACATTCTTTATCAAAAGGAATAATTGGTGCAGAAAAATTCCCCCCATCTTTTCCTTTTTCTTTTTGTTTTAAACATACCAATTTGGACCAAGCTATTCATGCCTCTATACGTAAAAATTGGCATGTTTTACAAACAGACTAAGATCTGATGTCTATTAATAGTCATGCCCCAAAATTTGTATATAAACGAGCACATAATTTATCTGATTTATTACCGTAGTACACAATAAAATCTTAGCCACTAAACAAAATTGGTTAACTAATAATGTGCCAGTAGGTAATCATAAATGCGGAAACTGCAGGTTTTGTCATCTCCATGTTACACACAATCCCATCCAAATTGGCTCTATTACACATAAAATTCAGGATTTTATATCCTGTAAGAGCAAATTTGTCGTGTATGTTCTCTTCTGCCCGTGCCGGTATTTCTACATCGGGAAAACTATAAGACCGCTGATAAAAAGGTTCACTGAACACTAGAACTCAATTGCTACAGGGAAAGGCTGTCAGAGATTGATTCAACACATGAGAGAAAAGCACAACGCTAATCCTAATTTATAGCTTTTTGCTGGTATAGAGATAGTGAAATATCCCCCGCAGGGAGGAGATCAAAATAGACTACTATTGCAGAAAGAAGCCCGGTGGATTCTGAACACTAACGCGCAAGGGCCAATAGGCTTAAATGACAAATTAGACATGTCGGTATTTCTTTAGTATAAGAGGTTTTTTATGCTTTTAAAAAAATATTTAAAAATATTTAATTACATATGGAAATGTTATTACTATATAATAATTAAGCAAGTCTGAAACAACTTTTATTGTTGCAATATTGCAATTTGATTACTGTTTATGTATATTATTTGCACAATTTCACTTAGTTCATGTGTAGGTGAATATGCACTGTTGTCATTGTATTCACACGTCGGAAACCCTTTATAAGGAAATGACGTATAGTAATCAGTGAACTGGACCCGTTGAAGCACATACCGTGCGAAACGGCCGTCGTCCACACTCCACCTCCGCACCCTCCCGCTGACCTGATGTCCTAATGGATGGTTTATATATTTTTCTCCAATAAAGAGCACGATTTTACAGCTTCAAATATTTAGGGTGAGTGCCGCACTGTTTTCTTTTCTTGTTTCATCGTATTTACTCTGGATTGCCTATCAGTGCTGAGCACCGTATACCCAGAACATACGTGCCACCTGCGTATTTTTCGGATGTTCTTTAAGGAGTGTATGTCCATATTGATTTGTGCTTCTCTAGTGCCGTCCATTGCTCATTCTGTGTGCTATTTATGTACTTATTTACTTAAATTGTTTCGGGTTGGTTGATTTGGTGCCTCTCTAAGGCTATTTCTTTTGTTTTGATGTATTAGGTCTTCTATCCTTTTTAATAATTATTAATAAAATATGATTTTTTGAGTATACTTTGGTTCTCTTCTTTTGGTCCGCTGGTTAAATTCCAGTTAGGACCCGTTTTGCTATAGCATTACAGAATGCTGTAGATAAGCCCTTAAAGGCAGTGGCAGCATCTTATGTGTGAAAAATGAGGTGACAGATTCCCTTTATAAGGGTATTCCCATCTCTAAGATCCTATCCCAATATGTAGTAGGTGTGGTAATAATAATAATAATAATATTATTAGCAAATACCTCAAATTAGGAATGAGGTATAGTTCTCCTGAATCGCTATGATGCTTATCCCATGGCAAGGGAAGTGCAGTAGCTTAGGTAGCCATGGTTTCGACCATTAACTGTCCTACCCATGGGGCAAGTGTCATAGCGAATCAGAAGAACTATGCTACATTTCTAATTGGAGGCATTTGCTAACATTTTCATTATTACACCTACTACATATTAGGATAGGATCTTGAAGATGGGAATAACCCTTTAAGTCTATAAGCCAAGTTACAGTGCTCAGCCATCTAGTTTAGTTCAATAGACTGATCGAAGCAGCAGCGCATGACCGATGCTCCTTTCAAACTGAAGTATACTGCTTTCGCGGCTTTTATATATTTAATTTTATTAATAAGGATGTAAATTTACCTCCATGTTCGGCAGAATTCACACAGGTTTGTCTGCAGTCCTCTTTTCGTACATAATTGTTCATATTTGCATTGCAACCTCCAAATGTGAACCCTTCACACTCATTTACTTCTGGGTTATACCACCATCGCTGGAAGGCACCTCGGCATCGGCCAACTTTCCTAGGAGAATGACAGTATGCTGCAAAACAAATCAGACAAACAAAATGTTAGACTATCATTTTCCCAATGTACACGTGTATAATCTTACCGACAGCTAATATTTATATACATTGATTTTACTCACTTATATAGTGCCATTAATTTCACAACGCTGTACATACATCATCGCTGTCCCCCATAGGAGATGCAGAGTGTTAGCCCCAATCAGTAGTTCTTTGGAGTGTAGGAAGAAACAGGAAAACCCGAAAGAGACCCAACATAATGCATTCACTCACATCACTAAGACCATTCTAACGCCTCCAACTTAATATTGCTATAAAGGCACAGATGATTGGCCTCGGGGAGACCAAAACATCCAACACTGCGGAGACACCATCACGTGTTTCTCAACGCAGTGATTCCAGAACACTGCCCCCATCCCTTATGGGAAATTTACATGCATCCAACTTAATATTGGTCCGATGGACGATGCTATCCATGCCAGATTTCAGCTCTAAAGAAAGGTAAAATCTGGATGGGAAACATGACGACAAATATCTCCCGCCTGCGACGAATATATCCTGTAAGTTGGGGATCTCAAAGTTCTAAAAGGCCTACCACATCCCTCAATCAGCCCCCATATGAGCTCACGAAAGGGAACGGAGGGGTGCGTATCTTTGATCGAATAAAAAACAGTTTGGGTTTCTGTTATTGTTTATTCTAGAAGACCATTCGCTGTGAGATTGTTCTATTTTCTTAATCGGAGTTCTTCCTTCCATAAAAGAGAAGAGCCATTCCTGTATCATGAACGTGCTTGTCTCTGCAGGGCCATAAACACTGCCTACCTTTCCAAATTAACCCCATTATGACGGAGCAATTTTGACCTTAAACATTGGCTGCTGCCCACTTGTATATCAGTAGCTGAATTTATTCTGTCAGCGCTGCCTACTGATATATTTGCACCCCAAAGAATCAAAATTACGCAGTATTATATGAATAATGCCTATGGACGGTCCGTAAGTGTCTCAGTAATGTCTTCAGCAGATAGTCACTGATTGGGGGCAATGAGGACATCAGTGGTCAATGTGTTAATGACCAGGCCAAAGTTTTGAAATCTAACCAGTACCTCTTTATTTGGTATGAAGCATTCCAACGGATCCCAGTAATCCTGAAACGTTTTTTTTTTTTTTAAAAATTAAATATTGCAATAGTCACACCGTCCACTGGGGCTTTGCTAGAATTTAATTTCCTGTTTCAGGAAACAATACATGTACATTAGCAGCAATAAACAGACTTTGACCCCATCTTTTGTATTGAAGCGTCTAATGATCATTGGGCAAAGGTAAATGTGAAGATGGGGTAGCTGTGACATCTATTGCGATTGGTGGATCCTGGGTTACCAGCTGGGCATAGAGATCTTATCAGTCATTCCAATTCTAGCTCTGCTGACAACGAGGCTGTTGAAAACTCTAAAATAGCTATGGTAGCAAAGAAATAGCAAAACTAAAAAGATAGAAGTAGTCTTACACACGTACCCTCAGTCAGTTCCTTTGTCAGCACTGTGATGGTAACAGTGGCCGAGCTCTGATGACTTGCAGTGTCAGTGACCACCAGCTGAAAGACGTATTCTCCATTCTGAAGATTAGACACTTGAAGGTACTCCGGTTCATCCTCCATTGGCTACAAGACAGTAAGTAATATCAATGAATCAATGATCCTTCCAGGCTATCACCAGAGAAGATCTCTAAAAAAGAAAAATTAATGGACAAGAGGCATAGTGTTTGCATCTTATTGTCTTGCATTAAGTTGACTCATTCTAGCCAGCAAAGACTTCAGAGGACTCATTCTGACAGTTTGAGGGGCGAGTATGTGATTTTGAGCGCCTCTCAGCTGATTGATAGTCACAGGCCACTTATGAATGTGCCCAGAAACTTAAAGCCTGGAAAAGTCAAAAAGTGCAACATTTTTAATCTAACCCAATTGCAAAAAAAAAATATTTTTTTTTTTTTAGACCCAAATACATCCATTTAGTTAAAATAAAGTGTGTTCACTTTTTGTGGATACATTAATTTCTATATAGTGAGAGTGTCCTAGAAATACTAAAAAAAATCCTTGGAGGTCCATCATATCCCCCCTCCCTCCCTTTTTCCTATCCTCTCCAATTTGCGATAAGTAAATGTTGGCTAGCACTCAAATCTGCCTTTACGTAAAATGTACAAAGAGATGTGAAGTAGCTTAATTAAAATGCAAGGAGCCCTCTTTCTGCCAAGGTGACTGAAAGGGATGTGTATTGTCCATAGACCCAGAGACAGGAAAAGTCTTATTAGGTTTTGAGTGGATCAAATGGAGATCTCACACCCTTCACAAATAGCCATGGTCACTGACTGCAGTTACCATAAATCAGCTCAGACAGTGTGACTTCAAAAGAAAACACAGAATATTGGGATTTCTATCCATCTGATATTAACGCACCAGGATAACTAGGCAAAAAATAAATAATTATAACCCCCACCAAGAGGCCCCAAAGCCATATGAGCCATATAACCGCCAGCAGCTAAGGCCATGATTGGTCTCTCTTAGCATAGATAAAATCCCGATACAAAAAAGATGACAGTCTCGAACGTCTGCGGCCGTCCTCTGAGGAGTTATTGGATAAGTTGAGATTTCCTACAATCATGATGGGCTGAGACCAGCCCAAACCTAGCCCATGTGAGGTCATTACAGGGGAGTGTGTGGGTGGGACTCAGGGTCTCAAAAGATCAAACTGAATTATGATCTGTGATCATAGGGCAGCACGGTGGCGGAGTGGTTAGCACAGCAGCCCTGGGGTCCTGGGTTCAAACCCCACCAAGGACAACATCTGCAAAGAGTTTTTATGTTCTCTCCGTGTTTGTGTGGGTTTCCTCCGGGCACTCCGGTTTCCTCCCACATTCCAAAGGCATACTGATAGGGAATTTAGATTGTGAGCCCCATCGGGGACAGCGATGATAATGTGTGCAAACTGTAAAGCACTGCGGAATATGTTAGCGCTATATAAAAAAAATAAAAGATAAAGATTATGCTGAGAAATACATATGTATGCATGGACCCCGTTTATTGACGGACATGGGAATGGAAAGTGCTCTCCTTCCGCTAATTTTAATAGTTTCTGCGATCGGTTTAGTAAGTTCTCCTGTTAATCCCTTTTATTTTGTGTAGCTGTTTACGCTGTATTGTTTTGTCCCCCTTGTAAAATCTTTTGTATATTTTTCATAAACACTGGCTCCCTCTGGATTAAAAGATAAAATTTAATAGTTCTGTTCCTTTTGTTCTGTAAACTACACCTCAAAGTCCTAAGCAATCGTACTGTGTCCAATCGACCAAGACGGATCGGTGTTGGCGGGGAGTAGTCTGGGGTCATCAGAGAGTTAGCATTGACTGTATCAAGGTCTATACACCTATTCCATGTGATGGAATCCGGAGGTGTATATACCATAGGCTCACCGTTAGTTTTCCGATAATCGGCCTAGTGATGCGACCAGGTTGTGGCCTTCTCCGATGATCGGCCAATCGTGTAATTGTCCGGACGATAGGGGGCAGCAGAGAGCTGTTCACTCCAAATATCACAGCGAGTGGTACTCCTGGCCTACCCAATAAGTGATATTAGGAATTTGTGAAATTAATAAAGTCCAGTCAAATTAAATCTCTCACGGAGGGGCACTTATGAGAGGCATGAGGGTGAAACACACACACACACACTACCTTTAAGCCACGTAGAAATTACAGTCTTCCATGTACCCAGAATCACAGTTAGGGGGTCAAAGCTTAGTGTTGTTAAAACAGCCACATGTTCATTGGCATCTATGGGAGATTAGAGACAGGCACCATGACCTGTACAGGAGTCAGTGTCCACCTATTTTGAACGGTGGACCTATGTATAGATAGGCGTGATTGCCATCCTGCCTGTGATGACAATGAGACTGCTGAAAAATTATCTGTAGCGAACAGGAATTGACAGCCTATATTTAGGCTTAGTGGCCAGATTTAAAGAGGTTTTCGGGTGAGTACAAATCACCCATCTGCTGTAACTTCTGTTCTTGTATGTCCCTTAATATATAAGCAGAACCACCAATAATTAAGCCAGACTTATAAGCAGAACCACCAATAATTAAGCCAGACTTATTTTTGATATTTCCGGAAGGCAACTGCAACAAGCTCTGATGTAACGTAGGTTCTGCTTGTGGCACAAAATCTGTGTCAGACAGACATTCTTTACAGACAGTAGACGACCACAAAAGGGCGGTTTACATTTCTTCCTTTGTGGTTTTCATTGCTCCATTTTATCACTTCTGCTGTGAAGTACAGTGGACAACAGATTAGTTTCCTCACACTGCTCACTTCACCACCTCCAAACCACTGCTTGCCTGTCGTTATCTGGCGGTAATCATGGGTCTACATTTTTGCATTTATTCTTTTACTTTCCATTATGTGTCAGGGATTTTTACCTGATGGACAACTTCAGGATCCCCAGAAAGCAGGCTCCATTCATAAGTCACAATGCCTTCTTTATCCCAGCTTTCCTTCCCGCTCAAAGTCACCTCCTGGTTGGGCTGAACCTTCACATCTCTGCTGACTCGGGCTATTGGAGGATCATCTTCTCCTAGAGGAAAGATGGGTGACAGATACATTACAAGGCCGAACGTACAACCTTAACATGAAATTCAATTTGGTCTCTAGCCCGAAAAACTTACAGATTATTAATAAAATGGAGTTTGTCCCACAAATCAAGTATATTTTAATTATTAGATCTTGGAATAATAATAATTTCTACTATTGGATGTATTTAAATAAATGTCCCTCTGCTTAGATAATCTTATAAATGTGTCCCTGCTGAGTACTGTGTAATGACTGACCGTACAGGGACATGGTCTGATCTTACCACAGCTCCAGGGCAGGGGAGGAAGCAAAAGAGTATGCAGACATTACAGCATGAGATCACAGCCGCTGCTTTCTGTGAGGCAAGACCTGTTTAAAAAAAAAAAAAAAAAGACAGGCAGAGAAATGTTTTACCTCACAGAAAGCATCAGCTGTGATCCCATGCTGTCCTTTTCTATACTCTTTTGCATCCTCTCCTGCCTAGGAAATGTAGTAAGATCATGTTCCTGTACGGTTAGACAGCTATTACACAGTGCATTAAGTTTTTGGTTTTTTTTGCCTTCTCCACGCATCTAAATTGTGGAAATTATTATTCAAAGATTTATTAAAGTGCGCTTTGCTCTTGGGACAAAGCCTGAAGGCAAGAAAAAAAAAAAAAAAAAACTATGTTAGGAAGTTCTTTTACACTGAACACCTCAAGGCTACATTCCCACAGCGAGCTTTTGAAGTTGTATAATTTCTACACCTGTTATGTAAGATTAGGTTACTTCCTTTTCTCGTTGCGTTTTTATCAGGTTTTTTCCTACACTGAATTTGTCTCTTTTGGTGTGTAAGGTTGTAAATAAAGCGGTTTTGTTTTTTATACTTCCTGGCATTTGGATTTGACAAAAGTTTACGGATATAGTCAGTTGCGAATTGTTCGTTTTTTTGTTTGTTTTTTTTTTCACCTGTGGATTTTCTGCATCTAATGCAAGTCTAAGGGAAAAATCTGCACAGAAAACGCCCCGTATCCAGAAGAAACATTGTCACGCTGCAGATTTGAAACCCGCACTGCTGGTCAGTTTACTCTGAGACCCCATTTTTGAAGAAAAAAAAAGAAAACACATACGCCGTGTCAAAAACGCACCAAAAGCTCGTCGTGTACGCAGAGCCCAATACATTATTCCTACCACATGGTACCATGTTTTTCCCACATATGCCTTTAATCACTGGACAGGAGCACAGGTGTTAAAGGTATAATTGGGCTCCACTAATCTTTAGAACGGGAGACGCGAGACTCATCTAACCCCTTTCTGGAGGAGCCCCAAGAGGAGACCTTAATATAGGGTGGTGGTATTTGATGTCCAGCGACCATGGACCAACTACATACCTGGGCTGGGAATTGTATCGGGACTGTTGAGGATTGTGGATACACAAGTCCCAATTATTCAATTCCTCCATGTTCTTGGTAACATGAAATGATACACTTTTGAAAAAAGTAGAAAAAAAACCAAACAATATGTGTTGACTGTTAAATGGTGTTGGTGGAGTTGTAGGCCTTCCTAATCCCCTCCATTATCCTTAATACCTGGCGGTAGCTAGTAATTAGCATGAAAAGAAATGGAAAAAAACAACATTACATAGAACATAGGAGGCCGGGTCAGGAGCCAGTGTCTGAGGTCCTCACCTACCACATTACCGTGAGACAATCCAGGGCAGGGAGCAATGCAACCAGACAAGCAAAACAAGTCCATACAAATCTACATGGATTCTCTGGATCCCAATTACCAAGGCTCAGTCTCTGCATAGCCCATTAAAACTCCTCACCATCCATCCAATCTACTTACTGTTCCTCTGAGGAGAACATTTTAAGGGTTCTTCCCTACTTCTGAAGAGGAGCGCCCAGCTCCACTACCTCCTGGCATCCTGTTTGTTGGGGTGTGCAGCACTTCCAATTGATGGTTCGGAGCAGCGGCAAGGAGCTTACGGGTTCCTACGCTGGTCAGATCCAGCGTCCGAGCATAGTTTCCCAACTACGGAACGAGCTTGTAAGCGCTGCGCATACTCAAATACTACAGCGGTGGCCAGTAACCTAGCCAACAATAAGATGCATGCCTCTGATCGAGAACAGAGAGGATTTTAATAAGTAAACCACGAAAATACTAGGTTTTATGAGCACTTTTACCCATTTAAGATGACAAGATTAGTGTTGCACATACCTTTTCTGGAAATATTTTTCACGGGCAAAAAGCACTCATTCTAGTTCAGAATTTTTTTTTTTGATGGACCGCATGTGTTCAAAAATCACAGAGACGTGTCTATTCATCCCAATATTGTGTGCGCGCAAGGGGCCAATACAAAGTCTATGAACATCATTGACAGCACACGGATAGCGTCAGTGTACAGTCCATGATTAACCATGTAAAGGATAGGAGAAGGGTATATTTTATACATGTATAAGTGATAAACACTATTGGTAGAAAGACCAAACATGGATGATAATGAGATCCAAAACCAAGATGATAAATGTACTATTTTACATAATGTGGGGATGGTGGACTCTGCTGACATGTTCCTGCCCCTGAAGACACCCAACGTGTTATGTTGTATGCATCTTTTGTTGTAATGTGTAGTGTGATAAGTAACATTAGAAATATATAGTGTTGGATGTGATAATGTAAGGTAATATAGTTCACAAGATAGGTAGTATGGAAAGGTAGATAGTTGAGTGTAGTTTAGGTAGAGACATTAGGGAAAAGGTTCATGTTTGAGATTAGCCAATAGTGGGAGGGGCTAGTGCTAGGGAAAGTAAGGGAGTTTATGTTAATTAGGGAGCTAGGGTTTGGAGAGTAAAGAGAGTAGAACTGTATAGAAGGGTGACCTCAAGTGAGAGGAGAAAGTCTCCATCATTGAACTGTGAAACACATGGTCCTGGCCAGCGCACCCCACCGGCAGCATGCAGCCTGCATGGGCGTGATGCCCTCACAGGACAAAGTCCACACCCTATCATGAAGCGCGCCGGTACGTAAAATTAGATGAATGCCTTGCCTGCGGCTACTGTCCAGCATCCCACGTATGTAACAAGAAATGGACGTCTGGATGAGGCCTTCAGGACCAATCAATAATAAAGCAGCTTTCACCAGAAATCTGTAGCTTTTAGCATTTGACTTTTTTTTACCCAACAAATTCACCAGAATCAATGCAAAAAAAAAAAAAAAGAGCCGTAAACTACAACAGATATATAAAGCTCTTGACTGAAGAACATTTCAGGGGGTGGCACTCAGCAGCTCACGAATGCGAAAAATTCATTAAAAGGACTGTCCATCTAACAGAGTACATTACACAATTGAGCATGCATAAGAAAAAAAAAAATGTTCCTGTGCCAAAATAATCTGAGATAATAAATATGCCCCTGCTGTGTACTGTGTAATAGTTGTTTCTGACCCTATGGGGACATTGATCATTCGTCCCCTGCCCAAGAGATGTGGTAACAAGAGAGTGGTGCATGTACACAGCATAAGATGACTAAAAAAAAAAAAAATTCACATTCAGTGTGCTGGTATTAAAATCAGCTGCCTATTCAAACTGTGGACAGACTATAAATGTTGTGTTACCTACACTTAAGAAAAATGTTATTGTACCTTTAAAAGGGAATCTGTCACATGGCTTTTGATATCCTATTAGAGAGCAGAACGATGTAGGGGCAGAGGCCCTGATTCCAGTGATGTATCATTCACTGGACTTCTTGCTGCAGTTTCGATTAAAAACAGTTTTCTGTTGCAGATCTAGCAGTACTTTGAAAGCTCAGCTTTGTAAAACTTAGCGCACACCCACGATTGGCAGCTTTCTGCCTATGCACAGTGTACACGAAACCTGCCAGTGGATGGGGCGTGGCTGGATTACCTCACAGCACGCTAAAGTAATGATAATCTCCTACTGCTAAAGTAGTAATTGTATAAAAAAAATTAAAAAGATAAAACAAGTAGCCCAGTAAGTGACATATAAGGAGCACAACAGTGGGCAAAAAAACTGAGAAAAGGGAGAGTGTCTGCAGAGTAAGGATGGACTTACACCACATTTTAGCCTACAGTCATTAGCTTAAGTCTGAAGCCCTGAAAAATGTGGCAGGTGTTGAAACAGAAACTCTCAAAGATAAAGAGCTGCTCAGTGTTCACACAAGTGCTTTACATTCAGGGTGATGACCCATCTTATTATACAAACCCCTGGGGAGTCTTCAGTTGGAGGGCAGCAGCAACAATCAGCAGACAATAGATGTAATCACAAGCAGCGCTGTCCGATTCTCATCAGATGGAAAGATTATCAATCATTTCCAGAGTGAACACGACCATATTCAACCAATCAATAATCAATATCATATGTAAGCATTGTCTCGTGCCATCCCAGCATGACCACTTTTCTCCATATATCTGTTGGCAAAGAAATCTCCTAAGGTTGCCATACATGTTAGGTTAAAAGGTAATCGGTCAGCAGGTTTTTTTTTCTAAAAATTTGGGCGCAGAATGATGAAGGGGCTGAGACCCTGATTCCACTGATGCATCATTTGTTGATCTGCTTGCTGTCATTTTCATACAATCAGCAGCGGAAAATCAAGCAGAGCTCAAATGCTGAGCTGTGTAAAAACCCAGCCCACATCACTAATTGACAGCTGTGTACCCTGTACACCGGCAGAAACCTGATAATTAGTGGTGGGGTCATGGATGGACTAGGAAGCACAAGAAATCTAGCTAGCCCTGCAGTGATAATCACCTGCTGATGAAACATGAATTTTACTGAAACAGCAAAACACAGCCCACTTAAGTGATACATGGTTGGAATCAGGGTCTCTAACCCTACATCAAAATACATAGCAAAAACATGCTGACAGATTCCCTTTTAGGGTATGTGCACATGTTGCGGATTTGGCTGCTGATATATATATTTGGATTGAATTACCTCATGCAATGGTATATAGTCAGCTTTGTATGCCAAGAAACAGCCGATGAGGTTTTCCAGTTTGTTTTTTGTTTTATCGGCATACCCTCAATGAAGATTACAAAGTGAACTGAACTTGCCCTATCACTGGCCATCTGTCACTGCCCCCGGTCTACTGATAAGACTGCACAGATTGACTTCAAGACTTTAAAACATGACCGCTGCAGACAATCGCTGGGCTCAATAGTCATGCCGATGTAGCTATAACTGGACTGCTTGGACAAAGCTGCCTGCAAAAAATACTTCTAACGCCATGATTTGTCTGTTGGTGAACGGCACCAAGCTGAATGATTGTCCAGTGCAAAACTAACCTTGCTAGCACTATTCGCTTTTTTGTAGGCAAGAAAAAAAAAAAAAAAAGAAGTACATGACCTTGCGTAAAATTTGAGGCACAAGTATGTCCAGTTCCTTACGGCTTCCATACAACCCTGTCCAGATACAAGTGTGAATATTGGTAAAAGTCCCATTTAATCGCTCACCTTCCTGCTCTTCCCAGCGGTGTAGATACTTCTTGCTGACGTCCACCGTGACGTAATTACTGAATCCCTCCTTCCTGACGAACTTGCACACAAACTCCTGCTTGTAGACGCAGTTGAGGAGGAAACAAGAGTGTATAATGTCATCGTGCCCGGGATCTCGCTCCACCAGCGCCACGTTACAAGACGGTGACCTGCAGCAAGCGGTCAGGCAGTCCCTCACCCGGTCCAAAGCGGGTGCAGTGAGGAACGTGGCTCCGCTGCTCACAGAGTCGTTCAGATCCAACACAAAGTTGGGCATATTGGTAAAATTGTCCAAGCAGCTCTGTCCTTGGAGCTCAGAGCAAACCAGCCAGATAGAGGCCACCATGGCGGCAATAGTGACCAGGAGTCGCATCCTGGGGGTCAACCAACTACTGAGAAGAAGAGAAGAACAGGGGCCCTGGTTTTTATATGATCAACCCTGCAAGACTGTCTAATATTGTAGACGCGGAACATGTCTACTTCTCGTGTGGGTTTCCTGTGGGTGAAGGGGGAACATCTGAGAAGTTGTGACCAGAGAGACCGGAGTCTTCCATACTGCTGTGTAATTTGTATAGACTGTATACACTGTCATTTTACTCTTCAAACTAATGTACTCAAAGATTTATTATTAGGTATAATATGAAATCTAGTGGTTATATCACAAATAATAGGGAGAATAGCACAGAAAAATAAACTACCTTTAGAAGATTACCAACAGTTACAATCCACCAGACTAAATATCAGTCACCACCTATAATTTACAGATGGACACCAAAATTAGGGACATACGTAATAGTATAGGATGTCATATTGTATTCCTCACATGACCCTGCTTTACAGAGGAGGTTGGCACCCTGAATTCACAAAATGGCGTCCCCCGCTCAACGAAAGCTGGCCCTGGTGTCCCCCCAATAGGCTCAAGAAACCTCAGGCCACAAAGGGGAAAAATTAAACATAAAAAAATAAATTAATAATGATACTGCCAAGTTGGATATTTAGTGTATCATCAACCTCACATGGAAATTATCCCTTATCCAGGCTCCAGGGGGGGTTCTGTGTCATTTAATCTTATGGATTTTACCTGCTGTCAATCTTCTAAAGATAGTACAGCTAAATATAATGTAATTAACTATTGTCCTTGTTATATATAAATACTAGTTTGTAAATTATATCCCCCTCAAAAAAAAAAAAAAAAAAAAAAAAAAAACACACAACACTAAGAACACATCATTTGAGTAATTATAAGACTGGACATACCGGTTTTATGACTATTCAGTGATTATATACTTCAGTATACTACACATTTTGGAAAATGCCAAAACTTCTGCATGCAGATAGTAAAACTGAATATACAAGTAATGAGAAAGTGTTATAAAGGAAAAATGGAATGGTGTTTCAGACCACTGTACCATACAACCCTGAACAAAATTATGTAGCAGAAGGAAGAAACGGGTCATTTTGTGAAAGTGGAAGAAGTATGCCATTTGATGCAGATTTGCCAATATATTGGGGTGAAGCCATCATAACAGCTTGCCATCTTCAAAACAGACCACCAGGTAAAGCTACTGAGAAAACTCCATTTGAGCAATGAAACAGAAGCCTGAGCTACAACACATGAGAATATTCGAAAGTTAAGTATTTGTACATATTCCTGAAGAAAAACGTACCACGTGGAAATCTCATGCAAGCCTTGTGGGCTACTGTGAAATCTGAAAGGATATAAAATTCTGCACCCACAAACAAACAAGGTCACAATAATCAGAGATGTAATGTTTGATGAGAACTTTGTGGTGCTCAAGTTTCATGACCGCATACCAGCTGAAACAACAATCTCAGTCAATTTCAAAATAACAAAGGAAAGGATGTAGACATTTGGTCAGGTTCTTCAACTACTGAAGCAACAGAAAAAATAAATCAGGTGAACCTCAAGTCATGAGATTGTCAAGATCAAACAAGGGTATACCAGTTAAGTGTCTATGCTACTTTGTCAAAACACTACCCAAATCAGAGCCGCAGTCATGGGATGAGATGCAACAACTATCTGTCCATGAAAAACTGAAGTGGATCAATGCTGCTAATGAGGAAATGAAGTCCCTTCATCAACTTCAAACTTGGAAACTCATTAGGCTACCTCAAGGCAAGAAAGCAATCAAATGTAAATGGGGTTTAAAACGCAATTATGACTCTGAAGGCAAGGTTTACAGCTTTAGAGCAAGATTATTCACAAAAGGATATTCTTAGAAATATGGTGAAGATTATGATGCCAGATATTCTTCAGTTGTAAGCAGACCACATTCAGGACACTAAGGCTATGTGCACACGTATTCTTGGCCACTGCGGATTTTTCCGCAGCAGATTTGATAAATCTGCAGGGCGAAAACGCTTTGTTTTTGCTGCAGATTTAGCACGGTTTTTCTGCGGTTTTACAACTGCGGTTTTCCATAGGGGCAGTTGTAAAACCGCTGCGGAATACGCAGAGAGAAGTGACATGCTGCAGAATGTAAACCGCTGCGTTTCCGCAGCATGTGCACAGCATTTTTGGTTTCCCATAGGTTTACATTGAACTGTAAACTCATGGGAAACTGCTGCGGATCCGCAGCAAAATCCGCATCGTGTGCACATACCCTAATGGCTATAGCTGCTGTACAAAAGAGGTGTCAGACATTTGGACATCAAAACTGCCTTTTAAATGGTAATGTGGAAGAGGACTTGTACATGACTCATCCTAAGGGTTATATCAAAGAGGGTGAACAGAATCTAGTTTGCAAACTACAAAAAAATATCTATATGGTCTTAAGCCATCGGCTAGAGCATGGAACACCAAAATTTACAAAGTCTCGCTGTAAGAACAATTAAAAAAAAAAAAAAAAAAAAAGTCAAGCAGATCTCTGCTTATACAGAAAATGTTCAGATGGAAAGTGGATGTATATTCTCTTATATGTGGACGATGTGATTATGGTTCATCAAGAGGAAACAAATTGCAAAGATGACTAAATTTCTGAATCAACATTTTGAAACTAAATACCTTGGAAATGTGACGTTATCTAGGAATCCAGCTCTAAAGAGAAGATGGAAGCTTTCTTCTAAACTAAAATGCAAAAATCAACTCAATTCTGAATCAGCTTGGAATGTCAGAAGCCAAAAGGTATATCAACCTCAATGGCACCATCGGCCTAAAAATTGGAAGGAGAAGATCTGTTATCCAAATGAGAAATACAGACAGGCCATGTGGGCACTGCTATATACAGCAACTATGACTTGACCGGATATCGCAGCAACAATTGGAATTCTCTGCAGATGTGGAAAAAAAAAAGCACCACAAAGACTGGAAAGCTTTTAGGAGAGTTCTTTGATATTTGAAAGACTCAAGTCATAAATTTAAGGATATCTGCAACAGAAAATCTAAATCTCACAGTCTATGTAGATGTAGACTAGGCTGGTGACTTGAGTGATCGAAAATCATGCTTGAGGAAAGTTTAATTTTATGGTCTAGTAGAAAATAGGTGTCTGTAGCCTTGTCATCTACAGAAGCAGAGTATCTGTCTGCAGCCCACACAAGTCGAGAGTTCGTTCGGTTATACAATTTGTTGGGCAATCTTGATAAGCCATCAACTCAACTGACAGTAATGGCATGCACATGATTAAAGAATAAGAAAAAAAAAAAAAATATATATATATATAAAATATATATATATATATATATATATATATATATATATATATATATATATATATATATATATTTATTATATATATATATATATATATATATATATATATATATATATATATATATATATATATATATATATATTTTTATTATTACTATTATTATTATTCATTTTTATAGCGCCATTTATTCCGTGGCGCTTTTACATGTGAATATGGGGCAAATATAGACAAATACATTAAACATCAGCAGATAAAGCACACGGGTACATAAGGAGGGAGGACCCTGCCCGCGAGGGCTCACAGTCTGCAGGGGAGGGGTGATGAAACACTAGGAGAGGGAAGAGCTGGCTGTGCGGCTGTTCAGTAGGTTGAGGATCACTGCAGGCTGTAGGCTTGTCGGAAGAGATGAGTCTTAAGGTTCTTTTCAAAAACAACATAGTCAGTATTGAGTATGAACACATAAATCCTCACACTAACACCTCGGCTGCTATCAGTGAGGTCAGAAGTGGTAGTCTGAAGAATGTTCTGCTGCACCAGGTACACTTGGTCAAATCATCAAGATCCACTGCTGGCAACTCTCCTTGCAATTGCTCAACAACAATGTTCCAGATGTGCTCGATGGAAGACAAGCTGAGAGATTCTGCAGGCCATGGTAGCATTCTTAGGCCATGCAGGCTGCTCATAGTAGCAGGATCAACATGCAGCTTGATGATGTCATGTTTAAAAACGTTATCTTGTGAAAGCTTCTTCGTGGCATTGCCTACATAGTCTCCAGACCAATCTCTTGCCATCCTTGTGTCTAAGAGAACAAGTACGCATTACTGTAGAGGACAGACCTCCATGCCACTCTCCATTACCATCTGGCTCTGCACCACGATAGCCTTTGAGAGTAGTGGAGAGAGATCAATAGAACATCTGTAGCTGGTTGTCTGGCTCACAGCTCTCAATGTCATTCAAATGCCTTCTGATGGTTTGTGTAGACACCATTTGAGGTCTTAAGGTACCGTCACACTAAGCAATGCTGCAGCGATACCGACAACGATCCGGATCGCTGCAGCGTCGCTGTTTGGTCGCTGGGGAGCTGTCACACAGACAGCTCTCCAGCGACCAACGATCCCGATGTCCCCAGTAACCAGGGTAAACATCGGGTTACTAAGCGCAGGGCCGCGCTTAGTAACCCGATGTTTACCCTGGTTACCATCGTTAAAGTGAAAAAAACAACCGCTACATACTTACCTACCGCTGTCTGTCCTCGGCGCTCTGCTTCTCTGTACTGGCTGTGAGCGCCGGGCAGCCGGAAAGCAGAGCGGTGACGTCACCGCTCTGCTTTCCGGCCGCTGTGCTCACAGCCAGACCAGAGAAGCAGAGCGCCGAGGACAGACAGCGGTAGGTAAGTATGTAGCGGTTGTTGTTTTTACTTTAACGATGGTAACCAGGGTAAACATCGGGTTACTAAGCGCGGCCCTGCGCTTAGTAACCCGATGTTTACCCTGGTTACCAGCGAAGACATCGCTGAATCGGTGTCACACACGCCGATTCAGCGATGTCTGCGGGGAGTCCAGCGACGAAATAAAGTTCTGGACTTTCTTCCCCGACCAGTGACAGCACAGCAGGGGCCTGATCGCTGCTGCCTGTCACACTGGACGATATCGCTAGCGAGGACGCTGCAACGTCACGGATAGCTAGCGATATCGTCTAGTGTGACGGTACCTTTAGGCTCGGTATGCGACAACTAATTTCATTTATAGCACAGAATGGATCATTACATTCCATTTTTCAAATCTGAAGAAACATAGGCAAGCCTTCACGATAGAACATCACACTGGTCCTACTTCCAGGATTATGGTGTGCAGTGGCATAATGTATGGTGGCCAGACCCCCTCTAGTTCCAGGTAAATCGACAGCTCAGCGTAATATTGATTTGGTGGCGGAACCAGTGGTCCAGCATTTTTATACAAAGTGTCCGAGTAGTCTTATTTATTTATTTTTTACCCCCAGGCTTCATGTTGCAGGTGATACTGTGAGCAGCCTGCGTGGCCTAGATGTACTACCATGGTGTGCAGCATCTCCAGACCAGTCTCCCATCAAACACATATAGGTCCTCATTGGTCAGCAATTGCTAAGAGCTGCCAGCAGTGGATCTTGATTTGCGTTATCATGTACATTCAGATCATTGCTCAGCCAACCATTAATAATCTCATTGACAGCAGTCAGTGTGCTTGTAACTGCAGGGATTCTTTATGCATAGTGCTCATATCCAATACTGAATTAATCAATATTGCTTTCAAAATTGTGTTTCCGTTGTCCTTTGCATATCATTAACATATCTATCAGTAGTGTAGCTACCTGGCGGTTGCCTCGGGCCCCACACAGAGCTACCGCACCTTTAACTGTATTGCCATGTGCAGCCCACCAATATAGTAAGCTGTGCAGTAGTGCAGGCAGACCGTCTTATTTTAATTGAAATGTGTGGTGTGACTGTGGGGGCATCATGAATCAGGGGCGGACATTTGTGCAACCTGTGCTGCCGCACAAGGACCCTAGAGGTTAGGGGGCCCATTTCTACCTCCAAAGCAGGTGGGATGGTGCTTTTTTTTTTTTTCTTTTTTTTAAAAGAAGAAAGAGCTCTCGGGCTGCAAAGGGCTCATATGTTGTTCTTGCATAGGGGCCCTTTTCTGTCTGTGTCCGCTAGGATCATTAACCCCTTTACCCCCAAGGGTGGTTTGCACGTCAATGACCAGGCCAATTTTTACAATTCTGACCACTGTCCCTTTATGAGGTTATAACTCTGGAACGCTTCAACGGATCCTGGTGATTCTGACATTGTCATGAGAAAACAATGTACTTCATGATAGTGGTAAAAGGTCTTTGATATTACCTGAGTTTATTTGTGAAAAAAAAACGCAAATTTGGCAAAAATTTTCAACATTTCGCAATTTTCCAACTTTGAATTTTTATGCAATTAAATCACAGAGATATATGTCACACAAAATACTTGATAAGTAACATTTCCCACATGTCTACTTTACATCAGCACAATTTTGGAACCAAATTTTTTTTTGTTAGGGAGTTATAAGGGTTAAAAGTTGACCAGCAATTTCTCATTTTTACAACACCATTTTTTTTTTTTTTTTTTTTTTAGGGACCACATCTCATTTGAAGTCATTTTGAGGGGTCTATATGATAGAAAATACCCAAGTGTGACACCATTCTAAAAACTGCACCCCTCAAGGTGCTCAAAACCACATTCAAGAAGTTTATTAACCCCTTCAGGTGTCTCACAGGAATTTTTGGAATGTTTAAATAAAAATGAACATTTAACTTTTCACAAAGAATTTACTTCAGCTCCAATTTGTTTTATTTTCCCAAGGGTAACAGGAGAAAATGGACCCCAAAGGTTGTTGTACAATTTGTCCTGAGTACGCCGATACCCCATATGTGGGGGTAAACCACTGTTTGGGCACATGGGAGAGCTCGGAAAGGAAGGAGCGCCGTTTGACTTTTCAATGCAAAATTGACAGGAATTGAGATGGGACGCCATGTTGCATTTGGAGAGCCACTGATGTGCCTAAACATTGAAACTCCCCACAAGTGACACCATTTTAGAAAGTAGACCCCCTAAGGAACTTATCTGGATGTGTGGTGAGCACTTTGACCCACCAAGGGCTTCACAGAAGTTTATAATGCAGAGCCATAAAAATAACACAAAAATTTTTTCCCACAAAAATTATTTTTTAGCCCCCAGTTTTGTATTTTCCCAAGGGTAACAGGAGAAATTGGACCCTAAATGTTGTTGTCCAATTTGTCCTGAGTACGCTAATACCCGATATGTGGGGGGGAAACCACCGTTTGAGCGCAAGGCAGAGCTCGGAAGAGAAGGAGCATCATTTGGAATGCAGACTTAGATGGATTGGTCTGCAGGCGTCACATTGCGTTTGCAGAGCCCCTAACATGGGCGGACATACCGCCGGTTCAACCTGTGCAACTGCATCGGGGCCCAGAGCCGGAGGGGGCCCCTGAAGGACCGAGAAAGCAGGGCGGTGAATGACAGCCGGCGGCAGGATTACTGATAACAGGAGAAGCAGGGGGCCCGCTCTGCTGCACACGTGATATGACGGTCAAAAGGGGCCCCCTGCCTGACCTCACCTGTTAGCAGACATTACGCTGCTGTCCGGCTGTCACTGGTGCAGTGTGGTGAGGGGCGGCAGACGCCGGAAGAGAGGAGTGAGGGAGTCACTGAAGATGCGTCTCTGACTCGCTGCTGTGCAGGTACACATTCTTCCCAGAGCCCCAGTGATCGGCAGGACTGGGATACACGTGAAAATAGGGGGAGGGGAGGAGGAATTGTACTCTAGGTAGGCTCCATGTCTCCCCTGCTCATTTCCCCTGGGCCTGACCAGCTCCCTGCAACTGCACTCTCTGTAGGTACTGTACATATTCCATGTGGTGTGTGTGTGTGTGTGTGTGTGTGTGTGTGTGTGTGTGTGTGTGTGTGTGTGTGTGTGTGTGTGTGTGTGTGTGTGTATATATATATATATATATATATATATATATCTAGTATGTGTGTGTATACTGCTGTGTGTGTGTGTATATATAGGGCTAGTATGTGTGTGTATACACATGTTATTATAGGTATTTTATATACAGTGTACATGCATGAGGGGGGGCCCCAAATGTATTTCCTGCACAGGGGCCCATTGCTGCTTGTGTCCGCCCCTGGCCCCTAATGTACCTAAACAGTAGAAACACCCCACAAGCGACACCATTTTGGAAAGTAGACCCCTCAAGGAACTCATCTAGATGTGTTGTGAGAACTTTGAACCCCCAAGTGTTTCACTACAGTTTATAACGCAGAGCCGTGAAAATTAAAGTCTTTTTTACTCACAAAAATTATTTTTAGCCCCCAGTTTTGTATTTTCCCAAGGGTAACAGGAGAAATTGGACCCCAAAAGTTGTTATCCAATTTGTCCTGAGCACGCCGATACCCCATATGTTGGGGTAAACCCCTGCTTGGGCACACGGGAGAGCTCGGAAGTCGTGTTTGGAGAGCCCCTGATGTGCCTAAACAGTGGAAACCCCCCAAATTTAACTGAAACCCTAACCCCAACACACCCCTAACTCTAATCCCAACGGTAACCCTAACCACACCTCTAACCCTGACACACCCCTAACCCTAATCCCAACTGTAAATGTAATCCAAACCCTAACCCTAACCCTAGCCTAACGGGAAAATGGAAATAAATACATTTTTTAAATTTTTTTTATTTTTCCCTAACTAAGGGGGTGATGAAGGGGGGTTTGATTTACTTTTATAGCGAGTTATTTAGCGGATTTTTATGATTGGCAGCCGTCACACTCTGAAAGACGCTTTTTATTGCAAAAAATATTTTTTGCGTTACCACATTTTGAGAGCTATAATTTTTCCATATTTGAGTCCACAGAGTCATGTGAGGTCTTGTTTTTTGCGGGACGAGTTGACGTTTTTATTGGTAACATTTTCGGGCACATGACATTTTTTGATCGCTTTTTATTCTGATTTTTGTGAGGCAGAATGACCGAAAACCAGCTATTCATGAAATTATTTTGGGGGGAGGCGTTTATACCGTTCTGCGTTTGGTAAAATTGATAAAGCAGTTTTATTCTTCGGGTCAGTACGATTACAGTGATACCTCATTTATATAATTTTTTTATGTTTTGGCGCTTTTATACGATAAAAACTTTTATAGAAAAAATAATTATTTTTGCATCGCTTTATTCTGAGGACTATAACTTTTATTTTTTCACTGATGATGCTGTATGGCGGCTCGTTTTCAGCGGTACTATGGTTATTTATATCTGTCTTTTTGATCGCGTGTTATTCCATTTTTGTTCGGCGGTATGATAAAGCGTTTTTTGCCTCTTTCTTACGGTGTTTACTGAAGGGGTTAACTAGTGGGACAGTTTTATAGGCTGGGTCGTTACGGACGCGGCGATACTAAATATGTGTACTTTTATTGTTTGGTTTTATTTAAAGAAATGTATTTATGAGATATATATATATATATATATATATATATACATACACATATATACACACACACTAGATTGTGGCCCGATTCTAACACATCGGGTATTCTAGAATATGCATGTCCCCGTAGCATATGGACAATGATGATTCCAGAATTCGCGGCAGACTGTGCCCGTCGCTGATTGGTCGAGGCAACCTTTATGACATAATCGTCGCCATGGCAACCATTATGACATCATCGTCGCTGTGCCTGGCGGCCTCGACCAATCAGAGCCGTGGGATTTCTAGGACAGACAGACAGACGGAAAAACCCTTAGACAATTAATATATATATATATATATATTACTAGTATTACTAGATTGTGGCCCGATTCTAACGCATCGGGTATTCTAGAATATGCATGTCCCCGTAGCATATGGACAATGATGATTCCAGAATTCGCGGCAGACTGTGCCCGTCGCTGATTGGTCGAGGCAACCTTTATGACATCATCGTCGCTGTGCCCGTTGCTGATTGGTCGAGGCAACCATTATGACATCATCGTCGCTGTGCCCGTTGCTGATTGGTCGAGGCCGCCAGGCCTCGACCAATCAGAGATGCGGGATTTCCAGGACAGACAGACAGACGGAAAAACCCTTAGACAATTTATATATATATATATATATATAGATAGAGATACATATACACAGTATATAATTTTTTTTTTTTTTTTTTTATTTTATACACATGTGGAAAATTTTTTTTACTTTGTCCCAGGGTGGGGTACATCACAGATCACTGATCTGACAGTTTGCACAGCACTCTGTCAGATCAGTGATCTGACTTAGAGCAGTGCAGGGTTACCAAGCGCCTGCTCTGAGCAGGCACTTGGTAAGCCATCTCCCTCCCTGCAGGACCCGGATGCCGTGGCCATCTTGGATCCGGTCCTGCTACAGGGAGGGAGGTAAGGAGACCCTCACAGCAACGTGATCACATAGTGTTGCTCCGGGGGTCTCAGGGAAGCCCGCAGGTGTGCCGGGGGTTAATGTGCCGGGGGCGGTCTGTGACAGCTCCTGGCACATAGCGCCGGATGTCAGCTGCGATAGGCAGCTGACACCCGGCCGCGATCGGCTGCGCTCCCCCCGTGAGCGCGGCCGATCGCTATGACGTACTATCCCGTCGAGGGTCAGATGGTGCCCTGGGCACCTCGACGGGATAGTACGTCTAAGGTCAGAGAGGGGTTAAGTATGGGGCGCTCATACACCTTGGAGGTTACTGTGCGAGTCATCTATGAAGTGTGGGGGCTATTATACACTGCTCAAAAAAATAAAAGGAACTTTTAAACAACAGAATATAACTCCAAGTAATCAAACTTCTGTGAAATCAAACTGTCCACTTAGGAAGCAACACTGTTTGACAATCAATTTCACATGCTGTTGTGCAAATGGAATAGACAACAGATGGAAATTATTGGCAATTATCAAGACACACAAAGGAGTGGTTCTATAGGTGGGGACCACAGACCACATCTCCGTACCAATGCTTTCTGGATGAGGTTTTGGTCACTTTTGAATGTTGGTTGTGCTTTCACACTCATGGTAGCATGAGAAGGACTCTACAACCCACACAAGTGGCTCAGGAAGTGTAGCTCATCCAGGATGGCAGTCTGTCAGCGTAGTGTCCAGAGGCTGGAGGCGCTACCAGGAGACATGGAGGGAGCCATAGGAGGAGGTCAACAACCCAGCAGCAGGACTGCTACCTCAGCCTTTATGCAAGGAGGAACAGGAGGAGCACTGCCAGAGCCCTGCAAAATGACCTCCAGCAGGCCATAAATGTGCATGTGTCTGCATAAACGGTTAGAAACCGACTCCATGAGGATGGTCTGAGTGCCCGACGTCCACAGATGGGGGTTGTGCTCACAGCCCAACACCGTGCAGGACGCTTGGCATTTGTCACAGAACACCAGGATTGGGAAATTCACCACTGGTGCCCTGTGCTCTTTACAAATGAAAGCAGGTTCACACTGAGCACACGTGAAATACGTGACAGAGTCTGGAGACACCATGGAGAGCGATCTGCTGCCTGCAACATCCTTCAGCATGACCGTTTTGGCAGTGGGTCAGTAATGGTGTGGGGTGGCATTTCTTTGGAGGGCTGCACAGCCCTTCATGTGCTCACCATAGGTAGCCTGACTGCCATTATGTACCGAGATGAGAGCCTCAGACCCCTTGTGAGACCATATGCTGGTGCGGTTGGCCCTGGGTTCCTCCTAATGCAGGACAATGCCAGACCTCATGTGGCTGCAGGGTGTCAGCAGTTCGTGCAAGATGAAGGCATTGAAGCTATGGACTGGCCCGCCCATTCCCCGGACCTGAACCAGATTGAAAACATCTGGGACATCATGTCTCGCACCATCCACCAATGTCATGCTGCACCACAGACTGTCCAGGAGTTGGTGGATGCTTTAGTCAATGTCTGGGAGGAGTTCCCTCAGAAGACCATCCGCCGCCTCATCAGGAGCATGCCCAGGCATTGTAGGGAGGTCATACAGGCACATGGAGGCCACACACACACTACTGAGCATCATTTCCTTGTCTTGAGGCATTTCCACTGAAGTTGGATCAGCCTGTAACTTAATTTTCCTCTTTGATTTTGAGCATCATTCCAACTCCAGACCTCAGTGGGATATTAGTTGTGATTTACGTTGATAATTTTTAGGTTTTATTGTTCTCAAAACATGTAATGAATGTAACATGTAAAAGATTTACAACTGGAATATTTCATTCAGTGATATCTAGGATGTGGGATTTTAGTGTTCCCTTTATATTTTTTTGAGCAGTGTATATTGCGGAAGTGCCATCATATGGTGTGGGGACCATTATATAGTGCAAGACCTACTGTGGGGGCCATTTTACAGTTTGGAGACTACTGTGGGGGTCATATAGTGTGAGGACTACTGTGGTGTCCATTTTACTGTGCATAGGGGGAGAAATGGGACCATCACAATGTGCATAAGGGATCTGTGTGCGTGGGCCCCAACTTCCTCTATAAGAGGGAGTTGTAGGCCTGCCATACTGTATAAGGGAGTAGTAAATGGAGCTCAGGGGTCATTATTAAAATCTCAAAGAGTGTTATACCATGCCTAGATTCATGGCACGTCCAAACATTACATAAATCAAAAAAATTGACAGGAAGCTATATGAAATTTTTTATTGATACAATATTAAAAGATTCAATGTAAAACCAGTTAGTATGGTGACAGCAATATGCCAAAAAAAAAGTACACAAATTACAGTTGAATCATCACCTTAAGAATGGATCTGCTATTAGAATTGGAGTGAAGATTAAATATTTATACGTTTGTGGAGCAATGAAGCTTCCAAATATCTTTTTTTATATATCATACATAGTGAAGTAGTCCAAATATAACAAGCCCCATGACAGTGTTTGTAATATCCCCAGATCTATTCCATTGTCAATCCCTAGAATAGTAACTGCCTCCACGTAATTTAACCACAGAAAACGTATGAATAAGTTTTCTATTAGTGCCTAATTATGGTGTATACAGCAAAAAAAAGGGGCATCATAGTAAGGAACAGGGATAGGAAGCCTTAGGGATGGAAGTAGAGATAGTGAGTACTGTACCTTTAAATGACTGTGGCACCCCTGACGCGCGTTACGCGTTTAAACTTAAGGGAGTGTGAATGATCATGCATTCTCCCTTGCAAAAAGCTTATACACGAAATGCGCGTCAGGGGTGCCACATTCATTTAAAGGTACAGTACTCACTATCTCTACTTCCATCCCTAAGGTTTCCTATTCCTGTTCCTTACCATCATGCCCCTTTTTTTGCTGTATACACTATATTTAGGCACTAATAGAAAAATTATTCATACGTTTTCTGCGGTTGAATCACGTGGAGGCAGTTACTATTATAGGCAGCAGAAGGAAAATATATGCGGCATTCACCCAGTATAAGCTGTATAAACGTGCTCTTTATTGGAAAAAGAATGTGCATACATCCATTAGGACATCAGATGTACAGGAGGGTGCGGTGATGGAGTCTGGACGACGGCCGTTTCGCACTGAATGTGCTTCAACGGGTCCACAAGCACATTCAGTGCGAAACGGCCGTCGTCCAGACTCCATCACCGCACCCTCCTGTACACCTGATGTCCTAATGGATGTATGCACATTCTTTTTCCAATAAAGAGCACGTTTATACAGCTTATACTGGGTGAGTGCTGCATATATTTTCCTTCTGCTGCCGTGGACAATTTAGCTATATGCTACTGATGCAAAGCACCATATACCCTAAGCTTACGTGACACCTGGTTTTCATACGTTGCCAAGTCCAAGATTAGAAGAATCTGTGTAATACCATACACCCTAGTGCCGTCCACTGTTTGTCTTTTTTTAGTTACTATTATAGGGATTGACAATGGAATATATCTAAGGATATTACAAACACTGTCATGGGGCTTATTATATTTGGACTACTTCACTATGTATGATATATAAAAAAAGATTTTTGAAAGCTTCATTGCTCCACAAATTTATAAATATTTAATCTTCACTCCAATTCTAATAGCAGATCCATTCTTAAACTGGTTTTACGTTGAATCTTTTAACCCCTTACCGGCATCGGACGTACTATACCGTCCGATGCCGGCTCCCCTGCTTTGATGCAGGGCTCCGCGGTGAGCCCGCACCAAAGCCGGGACATGTCAGCTGTTTTGAACAGCTGACATGTGCCCGTAATAGGCGCGGGCAGAATCGCGATCTGCCCGCACCTATTAACTAGTTAAATGCCGCTGTCAAACGCAGACAGCGGCATTTAACTACCGCTTCCGGCCGGGCGGCCGGAAATGACGTCATCGCCGACCCCCGTCACATGTCCGGGGGTCGGCGATGCGTCTCCATTGTAGCCATAGAGGTCCTTGAGACCTCTATGGTTACTGATTGCCCGTCGCTGTGAGCGCCACCCTGTGGTCGGCGCTCACAGCACACGTGCAATTCTGCTACATAGCAGCGATCAGCAGATCGCTGCTATGTAGCAGAGCCGATCGGCTTGTGCCTGCTTCTAGCCTCTCATGGAGGCTATTGAAGCATGGCAAAAGTTAAAAAAAAAAGTTTAAAAAAATGTGAAAAAAATAAAAAAAATAAAAGTTTAAATCACCCCCCTTTCGCCCCAATCAAAATAAATCAATAAAAAAAATATCAAATCTACGCATATTTGGTATCGCCGCGCTCAGAATTGCCCGATCTATCAAATAAAAAAAAGTATTAACCTGATCGCTAAACAGCGTAGCGGGAAAAAAACTCGAAACGCCAGAATTACGTTTTTTTGGTCGCCGCGACATTGCATTAAAATGCAATAACGGGCGATCAAAAGAACGTATCTGCACCGAAATGCTATCATTAAAAACGTCATCTCGGCACGCAAAAAATAAGCCCTCAACCGACCCCAGATCACGAAAAATGGAGACGCTACGAGTATCGGAAAATGGCGCAATTTTTTTTTTTTTTTTTTTTTTAGCAAAGTTTGGAATTTTTTTTCACCACTTAGATAAAAAATAACCTAGTCATGTTTGGTGTCTATGAACTCGTAATGACCTGGAGAATCATAATGGCAGGTCATTTTTAGCATTTAGTGAACCTAGCAAAAAAGCCAAACAAAAAACCAATGTGGGATTGCACTTTTTTTGCAATTTCACCGCACTTGGAATTTTTTTCCCGTTTTCTAGTACACGACATGCTAAAACCAATGATGTCGTTCAAAAGTACAACTCGTCCCGCAAAAAATAAGCCCTCACATGGCCAAATTGACGGAAAAATAAAAAAAAGTTATGGCTCTGGGAAGGAGGGGAGCGAAAAACGAACACGGAAAAACGAAAAATCCCCTGGTCATGAAGGGGTTAATATTGTATCAATAAAAATTTTCATGTAATTTTATGGGATATAGCTTCCTGTCTATTTTTTTGATTTATGTCATTATTAAAAAGTTGAATAGGCACGTAAGCATTATTGGGCCCTCAAAGTATTGCAACTGTCATGGTGCCCACGGGGCATTATTCCTTTCTAGGGACTATACGTGGACGCTTTTCTAGGGCACTAGCACACGACATGAATATATTCTATGAGGCAATTTTACCATCTAGGAGGGCACAGAGGTGGTATTTTTCTATGCAAGGGGCATAGTGGCGGCATTATTACGTGAGGCACTAAAAGAAGAACTGTTCTTGTACCACACAGCAGTATTGGAGAAGTCCGCGCAGGTTGGGAATAGATGGGGACGGGGCTGGAAATGTGAGAAGTCAGATGTGTTTTGTTGTAATCTCTGCAGATGAGGCCTGAAAGAAGATGTAATGTCGGTCTGACCAAGACGAAAGAGGTAAAAATGAACAACTCCATCAAAAAGAAACATCAGCTGCAATTCATCTAATCTATAACTATTGTAGTCACTTGTATGGTCTGCAGCACTGGTATCTACCACTTGATGTCACTGTATCGCGGTAATAGAGATGTATTTTCAGCCTGGTCACCTGCTGAGGTTCCCCTACACCCAGAATTATGGTGCACCATCATAGTTGTAATCAGGGTTACCTGGTTAGGGGCCCACTCAGATGTTTCACCCTGACATTGCTATTGGTCGATCCCTCGAAGGGATGACACCCCTTTTTATACCTTAACCTTCAGGTATTTTATCACCAAAAACCCCCCCCACCAAATAACGACAGACTCTGAACTTGGATTATAATTGGCCACAGTGGCCTTTATTATAAACATACAACAAGAATAAATAACGTAGGGAGGAGTCCTTGAAGCTCCAAACTGGTGGTCAACCATAACAGGGAGTGGACAGAAACAAAACATATATTTACTCCCAGCCGTAACCACCCAGGCTCGGGAGCACCAAAATACCCCAAAGGGTTAACCATGTCCACTTTTAACCTGGGGATCCGGCCCACCGTTGCCAAGATCCCCCCCCGAACCACCAGACCCGAAAACCAAGTTTACACCCACTGAAGGATCCGTACCCCGACGGATGCCCCAGGCCAATTTATCACCAACTCCAAGGACCCCTCCCACCGCCACAACGAGGGTATTTGAATACCTTAAATACCCGAGACCCCACCACACTTCACCGCTATTGCTCTTTCAATACCGTTTTGTAAACCCAAAGCCCATAAGTCAGTGCCCACAGCGTTCAGGTGAACACCATCACCCAGGAGAAAATCCTCCCCACCCTGTTCCAGTTCCAGATGACGGACAAACAAACCTCCATTCTTTACCACAAACTTGGCAACCGTCCGATTAACTTTAATCCTGGCTTTATTGACCTTGTCCGCAGATCTGGCGTGCCTCCAACACCTCCTCGGAACAATATCCGACCAAACCACCAGCACATCCCCAAAGGACGCCCATAATCTGTGAAGGTCATGTTTAATATCCCGGATCAGTTCCCGACAGGGGCGAATCCCCAAATCGTTTCCTCCAACGTGCAAAACCAAAATGTCTGGAAATCTGTCTAAACGAGCATTGTTATGCACTTCCTTCAAAACCCCGTTCCAGCCCAATCCCCGAAAACCCAACCATCTGACCACCTCTTTGGAGAACCCGAGCTGCCGACCGTCCCGCCGAACGTCCGCCCGTCTCGCGCCCCAATACACGTACGAGTGACCGACGATCCAGATCAACAGGGGATTGGAACCTGAAAATACATAACTTAAAATCCACAACCGTACTACAAATACAAAACATCGTGACAAAACCCATCCTCCCCTCCATCCCCACTTAAGGTCTCACGTAGCTCTTATAACGCCTCGACTCCCATCTCCCAATCCGTTGCACCACTTCCGGTGCTAAACCTCCCAAAGCCGCTTCAGTCGCGGCCCCAATTCGGAAGGAGTGAGAGGCAAAACGAGAAGCATCTAATCCCAACTCCCCCAGAGCTCGTCTAAGCACCGCCACAAACTGAAACTTGGACAAAAAGGACCCATTTTCATGACACAACAAAGGACCCTCCTTAGACGGCTGAAAACAACTAAAAGCCTCCCAGCAACTAACGGGACACATGAGCGAACCCACAACAGCGCCCAAAACCACACGTTTGCCTCTACCCTCCTGATCAGTCTTCGACCTACGCAACCAAAATTGTAACCCCCTTTTGGTAAGCACCACATCCCTGGCCAAAAGCCCCCCTTGCACATACGTGTTAGGCGACACGATCTCACTCACCCGCAGCGCGCCAAAAAATGCTAAACAGAAAAGAGCCACCTCAAAGTCAGATGTGCAAATCTCACCGAGCTTCACACCTACTTGTTCCAACAAGCTAAAGGAAATCGGGCGCCTTAGATCGCCCTTTCCCGCCCTCCTTCTAAATCCCTTCACCGCCTGCCTTACTACAAACAACTTCGTTAAATCCCGTAAACCTCTAAGCTGAAAACCAAAAGCCAAAGCCGACCGAATCCTCTCTACTTTAGACGCCGACCATCCGTCATCGGCACCACGTCTCAACCACAACAACAGGGCCCCCACATAATCATCACCCATGTTACCCACCCCACAAGACACCAACCAGGACTCCCAATCGCACCACACCGACCGGTATGCTGCCCATGTGCTGGGTGAATCAAAGGTCCTGCAGCCCAGATACCACGCTCCAGAGTTCCTGCGGGCAATCCCGACCCGTCTCCTCCGCCTCCGGAGCCAAAGCACGGAAACGCTCCCACTGAAACTGAGACAAAGAGTCAGCGATGGAGTTCTCAACACCGGGCACATGAGTTGCCGAAACATACGCATTAATAGACATGCAGAACAACACTAACTGACGCAAAACCCGAATAACTGGGGGGGACGATGCCGTCAAACTGTTGATAACACAAACGACTGCCATGTTATCACAATTAAAATCGTACCCTGCGATTGCGCAAATCCTCTTTCCACAGATAAACAGCCACCAAAATAGGAAAAATCTCCAATAAAGTCACGTTTTTTACCAGCCCGGAACCGAACCAGTCGTCCGGCCACCTGGAGGCACACCACCGACCACCAAAAAAGGCGCCAAAACCAATCCCACCCGACGCATCCGTGAACAAATCCAAGTCATGATTGCCCACCACTTCCTCCATCAGAAGCGATCGGCCGTTGTACCGTGCCAAAAAACTATCCCAAACCTCCAAATCGGCTTTGTGCTCACTAGATAAGCGCACAAAATGATGGGGGGCCTTCACCCCCGCTGTAGCACCTGCGAGCCTCCGGGAAAACACCCTCCCCATTGGGATAATTCTGCACGCAAAGTTCAATTTGCCAAGAAGAGACTGAACTTCCCGCAGAGGCAACTTCTTCAAGCGACGCGCTCGAGCCACCTCGCTTTTCAAACCGACCACCTTCTCCTTGTGTAACCGAAACTCCCATGCGACCGTATCAATGACAATGCCCAGAAATGAAATACACGTACTGGGCCCCTCGGTTTTTCCTGGCGCCAGCGGAACACCGAACCGCTTGGCCACCCAAATCACTGTCTGTAAAGCCATTTCACAACAACCAGATTGAGCAGGCCCGATGCACAAAAAAATCATCCAAATAATGGATGATGTAGTCCAAACCAGACACATCCCGAACGACCCACTCCAGAAATGAACTGAAGGCCTCAAAATATGTGCAAGACAAAGAACAGCCCATCGGCAAACATCTGTCAACATAAAACCCTTGGTCCCAATAACAACCCAACAGTCTAACGCTGTCCGGATGGACAGGCAGTAACCGGAACGCTGACTCAATATCTGTCTTAGCCAATAATGCTCCCCTGCCGCATCTACGTACCAAACGTGTAGCCTCATCAAAAGACGTATAAACCACGGAGCAAAGCTCCGGATCTATTCCGTTATTCACAGACCGCCCCTTAGGGTAAGACAAATGATGAATTAGCCTAAACTTGTTGTTAGGCTCCTTCTTCGGAACCACACCCAACGGGGAAATTGTTGTGAATTCTGTGGCTGAATTCACTCCTGTGGTCACAAGTGGTACTGCAGCTTCTGAGCCTCCTCCCTCAGGTGTTCTGGTGAGCTCGTTGGCTGCTTTGTTATTTAACCCCACCTGATTTTGTCTTCCTTGCTCCTTGTCAATGTTCCAGTGTTGGATCTGAGCTTCTGGATCTTTCCTGTGGCCTGCTGCTCTGCTTAGATAAGTGCTTCTTTGCTTTTGTTGCTATTTTTTCTGTCCAGCTTGTCTATTCGTTTTGCTGGAAGCTCTGAGACGCAAAGGGTGTACCGCCGTGCCGTTAGTTCGGCATGGTGGGTCTTTTTGCCCCCTTTGCGTGGTTTTTTGCATTAGGGTTTTTTGTAGACTGCAAAGTTCTCTTTGCTATCCTCGCTCTATCTAGAATATCGGGCCTCACTTTGCTGAATCTATTTCATCCCTACGTTTTGTCTTTTCATCTTGCTAACAGTCATATGTGGGGGGCTGCCTTTTCCTTTGGGGTATTTCTCTGAGGCAAGTCAGGCTTGTATTTCTATCTTCAGGCTAGTCAGTTCCTCAGGCTGTGCCGAGTTGCATAGGTAGTGTCAGGCGCAATCCACAGCTGCCTTTAGTTGTGTTTAGGATAGGTTCAGGTATTGCGGTCTACAGAGACTCCACGTCTCAGAGCTCGTTCTATTGTTTTTGGGTTATTGTCAGATCACTGCATGTGCTCTGACTGCTGGCACACTGTGTTACTAGATTGCCTTCATAACAGGAAATAACCAAATCCTCAAGGGGTGGAGCGGGGAAAGGGCCAGACATCCTACCCAACGCCACTTCCTTGCTCAACTTTTCCGACACTACCGCCGCATGTAACACTGCAGACTTCAGATTCCTTACAACTTGCGGAATACTAAAAGTAGGGGCAGGTATCCGAAAACCATCCCGAAAGCCCAAAAACAACAGCTCCGCTTTCGGCCTATCTGGAAACCTATCTAGAAAGGGGGCCATCTCGTCCAACCTCACTGGCGTCACCCCCTTTTGAATTACAGTCAGGCTTAGCCTTCTTCTTGAAGCACTTCGCGGCCCCATGGGAGGATCCACTGCAATGCGAGCACACGTGCTTGAACTTACAGGTGGCCCCAAATTTGCACTGGCCGTCGTTAAACTGCCAGCACAAGCCGTGCTTCTGGCTCGCTTGGCCAGACTGACTACCCGATCCTGAACTGCCTTGCGCTGCGGTCTGGCCGGCATTTCCGGCCCTCCCTTGAAAGGAGTGACCAAACTTTGTGGGCGCCATCACTCGCAACCACAAACCAATGTCCTTCTGATCCCACCGGACGAACCGCCTTCCGCTGCCTAAACTGCTCATCGTACCGGAGCCAGGCCTGGCCCCCGTAAGCTCTGTACGCCTCGCCTATCGAATCCATATAACAGAAAAGCGCCAAACAATTTTCCGGCGCCTTCTCACCCACTACGCTCGCTAGAATGGCAAACGCTTGCAACCAGTTCACAAAAGTCTGCGGAATAAGGCGCCACCTCCTTTTTTCCTCGTCCTCTCTTACTGTCCTCTTTTTTGCTCTTATCTAAATTGAACTTTTCTAAAGGAAGAAGCGAAAAAATTTCCACGTACTCATCTTTCCATATCTTCTCCCTTACTTCCTTCTTCATATGGGCCCCAAGCGGCCCCTCAAAACAGACGTAAACCTCACCCCGCGCTTTGTCGTCTAAACGAATCCTGCCTTCCTTCTCCTTTTCAGTCTGTACCGACACCAGGACACTTGAACTGCTGGGTGCCAATACGCCCTCCACAGATGCCCCGACACCCAAATCCGTAGAACCAACCCACGCGGCCAACGGGGACGGCACCGACCTAATGCCACCCAACCTTGCGAGCAACTCACGGACGCTGGACAATAACTCACCTACCCCCTCTCTCCCTGAAACCGACCTAGTCCCCGCCTGCTCCCCCATAGGCCCTACCCCATTTGTCTGACTAACCCCCACCACCGGGGAAAACAATCGTGTTGGTGACAAAACAGACATGGAATCTTGCTCACCAAGCTGCAGAGGAACTGAAGTCCCCCCAGCCGCAGACGTCGTCCTCGTCCTGTTGTCCTCGGCTCCTGGTCCACTCCACCCGCGAGGCTGCGTCTCACCGCGTGATGAGCGTGAGGATGCGGCCCCGTCTCGGCCCGACGCTGGAGATCCCGATGTGGCCCGGTGGGAAGGACTGCCCGGCACAGGCCCACCATACGTTCCAGGCCCTGGGGACGCCTGACCACTACTCCCTCTGGATCCCTCTTGTGATCCGGCTGACGCACCTTGCGTCCTGGACGGGCCCGGCCGCACAGGGGAAGAAGCGGCGCTGCCGGCCGCTGCAGAACCGGCTCTCCCTCGCTGTCTCGCTGCAGAAGCAGGAGCAGAACGCCCAGCAGCAGCTGCACTACGGCGCCCCCCCCCGTGACGTCACCGGCAATTGGCGCTCCAGCGCGCGAAGGCCCCGCCTCCCGAGCTGAGGAAGCAGGCCTCACCACCGCCGCAGGCCCCATCGCCGCCTGTGGATTCCTCCCGGACCGGGCCCTACTGGGATGTTTACCGGCGGGCACAGGGTCCGGAAGATCTCCTTCGCCGACGCTGGGGCTGGATCGGATCAGGGGATATCAAGGTGAGAAATAATTTATGCTCACTGACGGGATTGTGCAGAATGGACTATGTAAAATGAAGAATCTCCGATGTAGCTTGCTGCCCACCAGGTAAGTCATGGATGACTACTTCCCAAGGTTTCCAATGTGAAGTATAAGGGGGAGCTGGGGGGGGGAGAGGGGGGAGACACAGAGATGGGTGCTTCCACTGGGATAATGAGGACTCAAAATTATAGGAATGGCCTGAAAGATGGTACTTCAGCAGCGGCGCGATTAACTCCAGCAACGTATTTTATTAAAAGACTAGTGCTGTTAAACAAGCCTTCATCAGGTGCCAAAGAGTGAAATGTCACATAAAACCCGGTCACCCAACGTAGACAGAGCTGCGCTGCCGATAACATATTGCATATGAGGACAGAATGATTGGATCCCATCTCTATTTGTTGGCCTAAGTGAACAGTCATTGGTGCCCATTTAATGCCCTGAGATGTTTATTAATGTGGATTGTGCAATACCTTAGCATTTGGGACCCCACTTTTATTTTTGCCCGGGTTTACAATGTCTAAAGCCAGTCCTCATTAGATCGAGCCATTATTAATGAAGGCAGACAAAATGACGAGGGGAAAATGGGAACTAATAAAAATAAAAAAAAATCTAAATACAATGGTGGAGAAAAGTATTGGGACACATCTTCATGTAATGAAGCTCCTCAGGATTGCAGGAACTTTATTGGGGAAGACTTCGAGATAACATTAAGGCTTTTGGCACCATGGAAATCCTTGATGAAGCTTTGAGACAGCGGCAGCTGTCACCTCACCTGTTTTATGGCGATTTGTATCCAGCAAAAATCCACTTTGAACCCTTTATCTGCCAGCTGGGTAAACAGAATACATCCAATGCATGGTACAAAAATGAGGAGCCAGGAAGTGAAAGGTTACACCTGAGGCCTCCACCGCCCCACCTTATCTGAGTCATACAGAAGAGCAATTCCTACATTGTTAGAAAAAAAAAAAATATGACGTGCATATGGAAATATACTGGCAGTGTCCAGACTTGTAGTAGGCGATAGAGACATGTTTACTCCAGGAGATTGTAACCATCAACCAAGATCAAAGCGACAGCAGTGTAAGGGTACCGTCACACAGTGCAATTTTCATCGCTACGACGGTACGATCCGTGACGCTCCAGCGTCGTAACAATATCGCTCCAGCGTCGTAGACTGCTTTCACACTTTGCAATCTACGATGCTGGAGCGATAATTTCATGACGTATGTGCGATGTAGAAGCCGTTGGTTACTATGCGCACATCGTATACGATATATGTTACACCATGCGATCATGCCGCCACAGCGGGACACTAGACGACGAAAGAAAGTTTCAAACGATCTGCTACGACGTACAATTCTCAGCGGGGTCCCTGATCGCAGGAGCGTGTCAGACACTGCGATCTCGTAACTATATCGCTCGAACGTCACGAATCGTGCCGTCGTAGCGATCAAAATTGCACTGTGTGACGGTACCCTAAGGCTACGGTCACCATCAGTATTTGTATGCGAATACCAGGAATGGGTCAAAAATGTAGAAGTGGTGACGTGTTTCTATGATACTTTTTCTTCGATTGTTCCTCACCTGGTTTTGGCTTACAAATACTGATGTAAAAGCTGACCAAATACTGCTAGTGTGAAGGCAGCCTTAGGCTACAATCAGTGGAGTTTCGACATGGACAGCACATGAACAAATGGCACTGTTCTGTTTCCCTTAATAATGGGTAACTTTAGAGCAAAAGTTGGCTCCTAGTTCTTCATCTAAAGGGTCTCTATTCTTATTATAAATAAAAGGAGCGTAAAGAAAAACGATCCATGCACATGATGCAGAAACATCCCAAGTCACATGTATGGGATACAGTCATCAGGCACAGAAAAGTCTACAATTATTCTCCTACAATGTGAATATACCCTAATAAACTGGTTATTGGCTCTTATTCACAGTTAATCATAACTTATGAAATTGGCACATGTCCTATAAAAGGTGCATCATTTTCAATGGCAAAGTATTTCAGCACAAAGACAATTTAAATATTTTTTTCCTGCAATTGTAGAGAAAAGTAGCAGAGATAATATTAAAGTGGTTGTACACTACCACAACAACTCCTCATACCCACGCTTGACCCCAATAAAATAGAGAATCCTATACCTCCCTTTCCAGCAATGTTGGAGAGTCGCCCACCAGGGCCGTGGGGTACTCGGTTTTGGGTCCGGTACTTAAAAGGGATGTCACAGTGGCTGCGACCTGGTCCGTGGCCCTGGGTGCTCAAATAAAGGGAAAGGTCTTTTATGGGGATTTGAAATAAAGTTTGTGTTCGTGACGCCACCTGTGGTATTCGGTCAGTGGGGACCAATGCGACTTAAAGGGGTCCACTGGGGCTCTATGTGCCACACCGGTATTATGGTGGACAGGTTACTTGTAGTCCAGCTGTCCTGCCGGTTCCTGCTGTGCCTCCTAGAGTCCGACAACCTCAGTCTTCCAGGGAGGTAGCCCAAACGCTGCTATGCTCCCCTGGTGTCGCTCTCCTGCACGCTCACTATACATACGTGCGTGCGTGCGTGCGTATACACATACAGTACAGACCAAAAGTTTGGACACACCTTCCAGGCCAGACCACACATACACATCCCACTTATTAAACCTGACAGGGCACACCTGTGAATTGATAACCATTCCCGGTGACTACCTCTTGAAGCTCATCAAGAGAATGCCAAGAGTGTGCAAAGCAGTCATCAAAGCAAAAGGTGGCTACTTTGATGAACATCGAATATAAGATATAATTTCAGTTTCACACTTTGTTAAGTATATAATTCCACTAATTCATAATTTTGATGCCTTCAGTGTGAATGTACAATTTTCATAGTCATGAAAATACAAAAAAAAAAATAAAAAAAAAAAATCTTTAAATGAGAAGGTGTGTCCAAACTTTTGGTCTGTACTGTATGTGTGTATACATATACATATGTGTGTATACGTATACATGTATGCATATGTGTGTATATATACATACATGCAGAAGTTCCCTCTAAACAAGGTTTAGAGCCCCCGCTTCTGGCCTGGAGTGTGAACATGTTGTGTGCTTTGTGATTACCTGATAAAAGGAATCCTTCATCGCTTCCAAGCGTGACATCACTCTCCCTGTGAGGAAAGCAATGCCACTGTGACAACCAGGACCCTGGGGTGTTACACTGGCTTTCGCAGTCCTAGTGCTCTAGTGTGGTTGTAGTGATACTGGCGCCCAATAAGCGCTGGTGTTGTAAGGTAGAAGACCAGTCAAGGCCACGTCCCATATTGCCCAGGGGAAGGAATAGGGGACTAAACATGTCCCATATCCCGGAAAGGGAGGGTGCGTGTGAACCGGAGGTTAAGGGAAAAGCACGCAAAGTGGTGAGCACATTTTATGAGGGACCACAGGTTCTCTATGGGGTTCAGATCAAGTGAACAAGGGGGCCATGTCATTATTTTTTCTTCTTTGAGACCTTTACTGGCCAGCCACGCTGTAGAGTAGTTGGAGGCATGTGATGGAGCATTGTCCTGCATGAAAATCATGTTTTTTCTTGAACGATACCGACTTCTTTCTTCCTGCACCACTGCTTGAAGAAGTTGTATTCCAGAAACTGGCACTAGGTCTGGATGTTGAGCTTCACTCCATCCTCATCCCGAAAAGGTAACACAAGTTCATCTTTGATGATACCAGCCCATACCAGCAGTGCCGTATTTGCCACTATGCACTTGAGAGCACGTGCCTAGGGCGGGGACGATGCAGGAAGGGGGGGGGGGGGGATTGTCACCTGAGCAAGGTTTTTTTTTTTTTTTTTTTTATTATTAAAGTCCTGGGTCACCTCCCGACCCCTTCCCCCGCCTGCCTGCCACCCACCCACCCTCTTTGAAGACGATACTCACCCTGCTCCAGCGATGCCTGGTCTCAGCGTCTGTAGCGCGTCCTAAGTGAGCGGTCACGTGGTACCGCTCATTAACATCATGAATATGCGCATATTCTTGACCTTAATGAGCGGTACCACATGACCGTTCACTCAGGAAGAAAGTGCTGCGCCGGGAGTCGGGACAGAGCCAGAGGGATGTTGCCGCGGGCGCGCGGTGTGGGACAGGTGAGTATGAGGGATGGGGGGGTGGGAAAGAAAGGACGGGGAGCCCGGAGCAGAGCCATGGGAGAAGGATCGGGGGGGGGGGTTATGAGCCATGCATACAGGGGGGGGAAATGTGAGCCATGCATACAGGAGGAGGGGGGTGGAATATGAGCCATGCATACAGGAGGGGGGAATATGAGCCAAGCATACAGGAGGGGGGGGAGAATATGAACCATGCATACAGGAGGAGGGGGGGTGGAATTATGAGCCATGCATACAGGAGGGGGGTGGGAGAAATTATGAGCCATGCATACAGGAGGGGGGAGGGAGAAATTATGAGCCATGCATACAGGAGGGGGGAATATGAGCCATTCATACAAGAGGGGGGGATATGAGCCATGCATACAAGAGGGGGGAATATGAGCCATGCATACAGGAGGGGGGGGGGGGAGAATATGAGCCACGCATACAAGATGGGAGGGGGGCATTATATAGTATTGAGCATCATGTGTGGCCATTATACAGTATAGAGCATCAGGTGTGGTCAATATACACTATGGAGCACTGTGTGGCCATATTTATTTTTGTTTATAATTATTGTATATTAAACATTGTGATAAGAAGTGCTAAATGGGTGTGGTTGGGACATGGATATGGGTGTGACTAGTTGTGAAATGGGTGTGGGCAGAGGCGTGGCCTAAAATTTGCCACGGCGCACGTAGTATACCCTTTTCCCTTCTTCAAAAGTTGGGAGGTATGGTACCACATTTGCCAGATCACAGCAAGTGCCACAAGTCCCATAGGGAATGAATGAGGCCAAACGCAGTGTTGCCGTAAGTGATCCGTTACACAGCAGATGCAGAAAAACTGCCAGATCTGCTGCAAAAGGCGACTTTCACATCACTGATTCTTGCCAAAGTCTATGCCGATAGTGTCATACTCACCAATGGGGGAGGCAGTACTAAAAGTGCCTAGGGCAGCAGAAACTTTAAATACGGCCCTGCATACCAGTACCCCACATCTGCCTTGCTGGCGTCTGAGTCGGAGTGGCGCTCTCTGCCCTTTACTGATCCAGCCTCTGGCCCATCCATCTGGCCCATCAAGAGTCACTCATTTCATCAGTCCATAAAACCTTTAAAAGTCAGTCTTAGGCCATGTTCACACAGTGCGTTTTTTACCGCGGAACCGCGGCGGTTTTGCCGCTGCGGTTCCGCAGCTGTTTTCCATGCAGGGTACAGTACACTGTACCCTATGGAAAACAGGACACACTGTGCACATGGTCCGGAAATTGTAAAAAAAAAAGACGCGCTGAATAGCTCCCGGAAAAAAGAAGGAGCATGTCAATTCTTCTTCCTGAACCGCAGCGGTTCTGCACCCATAGACCTCCATTGTGAGGTCAAAATCGCAGTAAAACCCGCAGATCAAAAATATATCTGCGGGTTTTACTGCGATTTGATGTGCAGAACCGCTGCAGCAGGAAGTGCGGGGGAGCGGGCGGAAGTGCGTGGGCGGAGTGTGGCTGCCCCCCCGTGCTCCGATCCCGCCCCCCCGTGCTCCGATGCCCCCCCCCCCCCGTGCTCCGATGCCCCCCCCCCAGTGCTCCGATGCCCCCCCCGTGCCCTAATCTCCCCCCCTTATACTTACCCGGCGTCCCGGTGTCCGTCCGGCCGTCTTCTCCCTGGGCGCCGCCATCTTGCAAAATGGCGGGCGCATGCGCAGTGCGCCCGCCGAATCTGCCGGCCGGCAGATTCGCTCCAAAGTGCATTTTGATCACTGAGATATAACCTATCTCAGTGATCAAAATAAAAAAATAGTAAATGACACCCCCCCACTTTGTCACCCCCATTGGTAGGGACAATAAAAAAAATTAAGAATTTTTTTTTTTTTTTTTTTCACTAAGATTAGAATAGGGGTAGGGTTAGGGGTAGGGTTAGGGTTAGGGGTAGGGTTAGGGGTAGGGTTAGGGGTAGGGTTAGGGGTAGGGTTAGGGGTAGGGTTAGGGGTAGGGTTAGGGTTAGGGGTAGGGGTAGGGGTAGGGGTAGGGGTAGGGGTAGGGGTAGGGGTAGGGTTAGGGGTAGGGTTAGGTATTTTCAGCCATTTTAGCCCTAAAAAGCTTCCTAGGAAACACACAGTAAAAAAAGGATCAAAAAACGCATCAAAAAACGCATCAAAAAACGCATCAAAAAACGCATCAAAAAACGCATCAAAAAACGCATCAAAAAACGCATCAAAAACGGACAAAAAAAGGACCTGCGTTTTCTGCCAAGAGCTGCAGTTTTTTAAAAAAACTGTCCTGAAAAAAAAAAGGATGGAAATCCTGAACGTGTGAACATACCCTTAAGATATTTCTTGGCCCAGTCTTGACGTTTTATCTTATGTTTCTTGTTCAGAGGTAGTCGTTTTTCAGCCTTCCTTACCTTGACCATGTCCCTGAGTAGCGCACACCTTGTGCTTTTTGTTACTCCAGTAACGTTGCATCTCTGAAATATGGCAAAACTGGTGGCAAATTGAATCTTTGCAGCTTCACGCTTGATTTTCCTCAACTCATGGGCAGTTATTTTGCTCCTTTTTTACCCAACACGCTTCTTGTGACCCTGTTGGCCATGAAACACTTGATTGTTCGGTGATCACGCTTCAAAAGACTTCAAGACTGCTGCATCCCTCTGCAAGAAAGCTCACAATTTTGGACTTTTCAGAGCCCGTCAAATCTCTCCTCTGACCCATTTTGCCAAAGGAAAGGAAGTTGCCTAATAATTAAGCACACCTTATATAGGGTGTTGATGTCATTAGACAACACTCCTCATTACAGAGATGCACATCACCTGATTTACTTAATTGGTAGTTGGCTCTCAAGCCTGAACAGCTTGGAGTAGGACATGTATAAAAAGTATCATGTGATCCAAAAAACAACTTGCCTAATAATTCTGCACGCAGTGTATGCCGGACAGCACGCATGAGCTCACGTTTGATTCCGGGATTGGTGCAGCTCTCATTGCTTTGGCTGTACAGGCTCATGGACTAGGGGCTCAATGGGTAAAACTGGAGACCGCCCGTTGCCACCAGAAGCTGGGTCACCTTCTGTGGGACCCCATCTGTGCACACTACTCCGGCCGCTGCCAGTACTACACCCCCCAACGCATCATCTATAGAAACGTATTTGTTCATTTTTTCACATATTTAAAACACTTTTTCAGGTGGTTTTCAAAAAAGGAATTCGCCTGAAAAAGCAGTTGCGTACCTACCTTTGGGGTTCCTGTACATGTGGGTTTTGAAGTGCATTTTGGTGTGGAATTGCATCAATCTTCCCCACAAGGCCATTTTCACATACCCAAAATTCACTGTCTGGATAAAAATGAAAGCAACCATACACAGATTGTTGGCCAAACCCATCGATATTGGCAGGTTTGGTCTATCATTAATAGGGGCCTTTGGTAGAAGTCTTATCGTGGGCTCTAAAAGCTAAAGCGGAGTTCCTCCACAAAAAAAACAAACAAACACTGCTTTGGGGTAATTATTTGAATGGATGTCGTGCAATATCTCATGTAAAGGAATTGATGGGCTATGCCAAGTCGCATGTTCATATGGGTATTCCCATCTCAAAGTGATGACATAACAAGGATATGCCATCACTATGATCAGTGGTGCTCCAACCTTTGGGTTTCGCTGACCCGGAGAATGAAAGACCCATCTATAATTTTCCTACAAAGGGACCACCAGTCCCTTGTACAAACAAAAAGTAGTTAAGGAATTACAGCGCTGCTGGTCCTTTATTCCCATAACAGGTGGTCAGTTGTCTACCGATCATGAAGTGACTCCATATCCCGGTGATCTGCTATCACTAAGACATGACAAGCTCTATAAGAGTCTAAAGGCCCCGTCACACTTAGCGACGCTAAAGCGATCCCGACAACGATACGACCTGTCAGGGATCGTTGCTGCGTCGCTATGTGGTCGCTGGTGAGATGTCAAACAGTGAGATCTTCCCAACGACGCAGCAGCGATGCGGCGACCTGTAGCGACTTGTACAACGATGTCGTTGTGACCCTGTCACATGGCAGCTATTATGACGATTCAGACCTCGATGAGGGACGTCCTGTGTGACGTTGTAGTCACACAGGCGTGCATTTGCGTTGCCTTTTCCGCACCCATTCAGTTCCGATTGGTGGTCGCTACTGCGTTCTGATTGGTGGCGGCCTTGCCTTATGAGGCGACACAATAGCCCTTCCGTCCTTTGTTCCTGACCTGACCTGATAATTAGTAGGTGCCCTATAAATTAAGGAAAATTAAAACGCATTTGAGACCCCAAACGATACCTACCGTGCACAAAATATAGGTGTCAGAAGAACCGTTGAAGAATAGATAAATCGAAGAGGAGTCGCAGGCCGGAGAACTCTACAACGATCTGCAAATCACCACGCGGTCAGGAACAAAGGATGGAAGCGCTACTATGTTGCCTTCTGTTGAAGGCATGACCGTCAATCAGAACGCAGTAGCGACCACCAATCGGAGCGGAGGGGTGCGGAAAAGGCAACGCAAATGCACGCCTTTGTGTCGGTGTCTGAGTCGTCAACGAGGTCGTTGGTAAGGTGTCAATCACAGTGATGTGTGCTACCCAGCGGGACCTCAACGATCAAAAAAAGGTCCAGGCCATTCCAACACGACCAGCGATCTCATAGCAGGGGCCTGATCGCTGCTACGTGTCACACATAGCGAGATCGCTACTGAGGTCGCTGTTGCGTCACAAAACTTGTGTGACTCAGCAGCGATCTCGCTAGCGACCTCGCTCAGTGTGAAGTACCTCTAAGTGCTGCAGTCCTTGCCTAAGCTACCGGCCACCACTGACAGCAGAAGTGAGCGGTCTCCTAGCAACGAGCAGTAAACAATGAAAAGATGGAGAGGATCTTTACTAACAAAGCAAGTCAATTGCCATGCGCTTGTAAAAACAGTTTTACCCATTTATGATCACGAGACAAACCCTTTAGCTACAGGTAAACATGTCCTCATGGCTGTCGGATGATCACTGCAAGAGGTTGTCTAGATTGGGCAACCTCTCAGATCTGGTATGTCGGGTTTGCTATGGAAAGAGCCATTTTATAATACATGCTTTGTGTGATTGTGCTGCAAAAGGTCTGATGACAAGTATTCCGATTTTAGGATGATACATTAGAGGGTTAAAGAAATAAAAAATAAATTATATAAGACTAGATGGTGGCCCGATTGTAACGCATCGGGTATTCTAGAATATGCATGTCCACGTAGTATATTGCACAGCCAGGTAGTATACAGCACAGAGCCACGTAGTATACAGACTTAAAATAAAAAATAAACATATACTCACCCTCCGAAGGCCCGTTCAAGTCCTGGCCCTGTGTGCGGTGCACGCGGCAGCTTCCGGTCCCAGGGTTGGTATGAGCGCAGGACCTGTGATGAGGTCATGGTCACATGACCGTGACATCATGGCAGGCCCTTCTCGCATACCATCCTTGCCACCGGAACCTGCCGCTTGCATGGAGCGGTCACCGGAGCGTCGCGAGGAGCGGGAAAGGCGAGTATATAATGATTTTTTATTTTTTTTTAATTATTTTTAAACATTAGATCTTTTTACTATTGATGCTGCATAGGCAGCATCAATAGTATAAAGTTGGTCACACAGGGTTAATAGCAGCGTTAATGGAGTGCGTTACAGCGGCAAAACGCGGTCCATTAGCGCTGCCATTAACCCTGTGTGAGCGCTGACTGGAGGGGATAATGGAGCGGGCGCAGACTGCGGGGAGGAAGGAGCGGCCATGTTGGCGCCGGACTGTGCCCGTCGCTGATTGGTCGTGGCTGTTTTGCCGCGACCAATCAGCGAGTTGGATTTCCGTGACAGACAGAGGCCGCAACCAATGAATATCCGGGACAGACAGACGGAAATACCCCTTAGACAATTATATAGTAGATATCGCACTCCAATGTACTGTGTAGATGCAAAATAACTGTACCTGACCCACCATGATTTAGTAGTACACACTAGGCCTCATTTATTAAAGCTGTCTGTTGCCCATAGCAACCAGTCAGAGCTCCGCTTTCATTTCTTAAACCGCTCAGGCTAAACTGAAAGCTGCACCGTGATTGGTTACCATGGACAACACTACCAGTTTGCATTTCGCTCATATTTGCGATTTTTGTTCGTACAACCAATCATCGTTCACATTAGAAGAGTAAGGAGTTCTAACGTAGCATTTTACTTGGGGGAAAAAAGCCAGTACAGTTTTCCTATCCAATTCCAGGAGTTAAAAAAAAAAAAAAAAAAAAAAAAAGAAGAAGACCATATACATTAGGCCTCATCCACACAAGTTTTTTTTTTTTTTTTTATTTTGCTTGGACCCAGGAGGAAAAAAAAAAAAAAAAAAAAAGTGAAGAGCCCCATAGACTATCAAAGGTAGGAGTGCTATTGGTGAAAAACAATGATCACAGGAAAGAGAAAAAAAAAAAAATCAATTCTGAACGAGGCCCAAAGCTGGAAACAGACTGGCGTATGGAATCCAAAGCGATATGCTAATGACACTCGGCTCCTAGTCTGCCATGACCCAAGTGTCAATGCTCTGTGCTCCAATACTCTCGCACGAGAAAACAACAGCACAAGTGCAGAGGAGACGGAAAAAGTAATTTCTCCATCTCCTCCATGGCATTTGTCAGCCTATATCGGACTGCACTCTGATGCCATCTGAGTGCAATCCAACATTTCATTTGCATCCATAGACTTGTATGGGTACTAATGAACCAAGTCATGCTGCCATTGTCCTCCAATGCCAAATTGTCATGAGAAAATAATCGCAGGGCTGAGCTGTCCCATGGAATAACACTGGGTAGAATGCTATCCGATGTTTTATCACATGGTACTTGAACGTGTTAATCGGTAGTGTGACTCCAGCCTTGGTCAGCTGAACCCGCCAACCACCTGCCGTGTATGGGGACACCCATCCTCATGCCTTAATTCATGTCTCAGGATGGAAACATTGTGCGGCCTGAGGTCAAATGCCTAATGAGTCTGATCCCGATTACACACGACCGCTTAGCTGAATTGAGCCTTCATGTGAGGTTCAGGAGAGGCGGTCTCAGGTATCCAAGGAATATGCCCAGTTTTCTGAGCTGAAAAGCAAAGCCTATGGCCACTATGACAGCAGGCCGAAAAAACTGATAGCGTGTAGCGTGCAAACTGTCAGGATTCCCCATGAGTTGGCGGGTTGGAGACTACACTCCATTTGCATACTTGTGCTACATGCCGACTAGAATCTCCTGTTTTGCTCTAGAGAGAGGCAGAACAGAATCGATTAGGTCGGTAACTATGCAATTGGCATAGTTGTTGTCATCCACACCCACACAGGGATACAGGGGAAATCCTGACAGTGTGCACGTTACCATGATTCGGCAGTGTGCAAGAAACCTTTGATAGGCAATGCCGCTGACTTACAGAATTTGGCTCGTGTTGGTCCTTGAATCTACGGCAGAAATCTGACCCACAACTTCAGATTCCTGCCACGGGTTCATACACGAAATAGCTCAATGCTAACGTATGGGCCACATCAATACCATTCTTATTTGAGCAGGTTTTTCTATGGATTCTGTGGCAAAATCTGGAAAAAAAAAAAAAAACCTGAGGCTGGTTTCACATAATGGGTGTTTTTGTTAAAAAGTACCGTAAGTACATTTTTATATAGATTTTTGTTTTTATTTTAACACTGATAGCTGGTAGCTGTAATACACTACATAATGTATTGGGGATGGTTTTTTTTTGTTTGTTTTTTACATTTGTTGCTTTTTGGTTTTTCTTTTCAAAATACGTGTAATTGATACATTTTGGTTGGTAGCGTCATATCTCTAAAAATACAGTATGCAACGTTGCAATTTTTTTCTGTTTTGGGCTTCTCGAAGAAAAAAAAAAAAAAAAAAAAAGAAAAAAAAAAAAACATAAAAAGAACAAGTTTGAATGAATAAAATTATTACTACAAGAAAAAAAAAAAAAAAAGCGTATGAATGAATAGCTTAGTGTAAGTCGCTCACCTTCCTGCTCTTCCCAGCGGTGTAGATACTTCTTGCTGACGTCCACCGTGACGTAATTACTGAATCCCTCCTTCCTGACGAACTTGCACACAAACTCCTGCTTGTAGACGCAGTTGAGGAGGAAACAAGAGTGTATAATGTCATCGTGCCCGTGATCTCGCTCCACCAGCGCCACGTTACAAGACGGTGACCTGCAGCAAGCGGTCAGGCAGTCCCTCACCCGGTCCAAAGTGGGTGCAGTGAGGAACGTGGCTCCGCTGCTCACAGAGTCGTTCAGATCCAACACAAAGTTGGGCATATTGGTAAAATTGTCCAAGCAGCTCTGTCCTTGGAGCTCAGAGCAAACCAGCCAGATTGAGGCCACCATGGCGGCAATAGTGACCAGGAGTCGCATCCTGGGGTCAAATAACCACCAAGAGAAGAAGACTGAAGACTATGGCTTCTAAAGGGTTCAGTCTTATAGGCAGGTCTAGCGCAGAAACCGTGAGGGGCACATATCCCCTATACAGGCTCCTTACCGTCTTAGGTCCATAGGGTTCCAGGTAATGAGGTTTCTCTGGAGTCACAAGCCTCTTCTTCCCTATGACAACACAGGATGGCCACAATAGATCTCCAGGTGGGACCTTGAGGTTCTGTTTTGGGTTTTTTTTCCTTGATAATTCCCAAAAAGCAATCGCCAACCCTTTTCCTGTGTCCTCTGAAGGTTTCAGATGAAACTGAAATGGGTGTTCCCTATCACCAGGTATCCACCTTTAACCCCTCACCTGCCAGGCAGGTAGATAAAGTGCAAGGAGCCAGGAAGTGAAACTGTACACCTGAGTCCCCTCCCCCCACCTCATACCTGAGTCAGAGGAGGAAGGGGCAGGGGGGAGAGAATGCTTTCCTTTTTAGTGTTGTCATGTGGTCACCTGGCTGCGCCTTCCTAAGTCATCGCTTGTCCGAAAGGGAGAACTGCTAGGATATGTCTAGGACTGTAGTGATTGGTTATGAGGGTGGGGGGAGCATATCTGCTGCAGAAGAGGTTAATGTTTTGCCAGGGCATGAGTGCTACCGGAGGGGTTAACCATTTGATATGGGGGGGGGGTAACGGAAAAAAAATGTTGCCGAGAACTGAAGCTGCGGGGGTTGATAAGACGTATTTACTATTAGCGGCGTACCAGTACACAATATCTGCCAAATATATGGTGTCGTGTGATGTTCCCTTTGCCTCAGCCGTACTGAAAAGCGTCTACATTTTACTACGTGACGAAATGGAAAAAATATAAAGTGTCGTCATATTGGGATATGTATGGACATTAACTAGTAAATATTTTGTGCCTCACTCATGGTGAGAAACTAGTCAGTCGTATCAGATTGTTAGCCGGAGTATTACCACAGCAGCGCGTGTTACTTCATATAAGCAGCAGAATCCAACGTAAGGCAAACTGTGTTTAATATATGCAGCTTGAACTGGAACAAAATAAGAAAGCTTTGACAGTAACTACCGATATAATCTAGTCCATGTAACACATGTCTCTCTGTGAAGGAAACAGCAGCAGAATGATGCAATCAGTGAGAGTCCTCTGACCTTTTTGTACAAACTTTAACAATCACAGCATAGCTGACAAATGAACACTCATAGACATTCAATGCAGACTACAACAGGAATGGAGTTGTTGCATTTAAACTTATTCCAACACCCCCACTCAACAACTGCTTATCCTGTTAGTCCCATTGCAGTTCTGAATTCTTCAAACTTGGCTCTTGACAATGGCTTTGTCAAAACATCTGCTAACATCTTGTCAGATTCACAGTAAACGAACTTTAGAACTTCACGCTCTACTAAGTCACGCAAGTGATGATGTTTAACATCAATGTGCTTTGTTCTTGCACTTATCCTTTCACTGCTGGCGAGCTTGATACATCCTTGGTTGTCCTCATAGATAACAGTTGGTTCAGCTAGTGGTTTGCCGAATTCTTCCAAAAGTTGCTTCAACCAAATTAACTCTTGACTTGCATGAGCAGCTGATGTATATTCTGCTTCTGTAGAAGACAATGCAACTGACACTTGTTTTCTACTGGACCATGAGATTGAAGTGTGTCCTAACTTGAACAAGTAACCACTTGTTGATCTTCGATCACTTGAGTCTCCAGCCCAATCTGCATCTACATATCCTCTGAGAATTAGATCTCCTGATGCAGAAATCTTTAGACTTAACTCTTGGGTTGCCTTAAGATACTGAAGAAGTCTCTTAATTGCATTCCAATCTCTTTGGCGTGGCTTGCTTACACGTCGGCAGAGAATTCCCACTGTGGCTGAGATATCTGGACGGGTTGTGGTTGCTATGTATAGAAGTGCCCCCACTGCTTGTCTGTAACTGTCATTTGTGGGTAGCAGATCTTCTTCTCCTTCCAATTTTAGGTAAGATGGATCCATTGGAGTTGATATGCCTTTGGCTTCTGACATTCCAAACTGGTTTAGAACTGTGGAGATTTTAGAATTTTGATTAAGAAGAAAACTTCCATCTTCCTCTCTCTGGATTTGGATTCCCAAATAGTATGTCACATCTCCAAGGTCCTTGGTCTCGAAATGCTTGTTCAGAATTTGACCTAGTTTTGAAATTTCTCTCTCTTCTTGATGCGCTATTATTACATCATCCACATATAGAATAACATACATCCAATCTTGTGATACACCTTTTGTATACAAACATGGATCCGCTTGAGACCTTTTAAATCCTTCGTCGATTAACACTTTGTTCATCTTAGTGTTCCATGCTCTTGCTGATTGCTTAAGGCCGTAGAGAGATTTTTGCATTCTGCAAACAAGGTTCTCTTTACCCCTTTTAATATAGCCTTCTGGTTGAGTCATGTACAGCTCTTCTTCAATGTCTCCATGTAGAAAGGCTGTTTTGATGTCAAAATGTCTTACTTTCATCTGCTGAACAGCAGCTATGGATAATAAAGTTCTGAATGTAGTTTGCTTGGCAACTGGAGCAAAAGTAGCATCATAATCTTCACCATATTTTTGTGAATATCCTTTTGCGACCAATCTTGCTTTAAAACGGTGAACATTACCTTCTGAGTCATATTTGTTCTTAAAGACCCACTTACATCCAATTGCTTTCTTGCCTTGAGGTAGCTCTGTGAGCTCCCATGTTTTGAGCTTATGAAGGGATTCCATTTCTTCATCAGCAGCTTTTATCCATTTTTGCTTCTTATGAATAGGCAGTTTTTGCATTTCCTGCCATGACTGTGGCTCTTCTTCTGGAATTGATCTGACCATATAAGAAAGGCGTTTAGCTGGAATTCCTTTATTTGATCTTCCTGATCTTCTGATCTCCTGAGGTTGGCTTGGTTCTTCTGTTTCTTTTTCAGTACTTTCAGAGCATATCCAGACTTCAGTATTTTCTTTGAGATTCTCTTCAATGTCTGGAATCACTGACTGAAATTCTTGTTCCTTAGGTTGAATTATTTGCGTAACCTCATGAAATTTGAGCGATACTGAGTTTTCATCAATCACTACATCTCTGCTGATTGTTACTGTGTTGGTCTGTGGGTGCAGGATTCTGTATCCTTTCTGAGTTTCACTGTACCCCACAAGAACTCCTTCCTTTGCATGAGATTCCCACTTAGAACGTTTTTCTTTGGGAACATGCACAAAAGTTTTGCTTCCGAATATCCTGAGATGCTTCAGGTTGGGCTTCTCACAGTTCCATAGCTCATATGGAGTTTTACTTGTAGCTTTACTTGGCAGTCGATTTTGAAGATAGGTAGCAGTCATGATGGCTTCTCCCCAATATGTTGTAGGTAGGTTTCCATCAAATAGCATACTTCTTCCACTTTCACAAAGAGTTCGGTTCTTTCTCTCTGCTGTGCCATTCTGCTCTGGGTTGTATGGAACGGTTGTCTGGAACACGATTCCATTCTTTTTCAGGATGGTTTGCACTTTACCACTTGTATATTCAGTTCCATTATCTGCTCGCAGTACCTTTGGTATTCTTCCAAATTTGTTAAGAACTGCAGCAAGATATTCTTCAAGTTTCTGTGGAACTTCATCTTTACTTTGAAGTAGGTAAGTAACAGTATATCTGGAATAATCATCAATGAATGTGAGAAAATATCTCTTCTTGCTGGGAGTAAGAACACTCATTGGACCACACACATCTGTATGTATCAAATCCAGTATCTGTGCAGATTTAGTAGTGCTTACTTTAGGAAACGATTTTCTGGACATTTTCCCTTTTAGGCAACTTGTGCACTTCATTGTTTGATTACACTGGTTGATTGCAATACCATTTGCAAGTTGAGCTAGTTTCTTTACTGCTTCTGGATCTCTGTGGCCTAGGCGTCTGTGCCACACATGAATACAGTCCTTATGAAAATCTTGTCTAGCACTGTAAACAGTTTCATTGCATTTCAGCTGATAAAGTTCATCTTTGATTTTTCCTTCGGCAAGGGTATGACCCTTCTTTGAAATGATGCATCTGTCATCCTTAAATGTAACTATATTTCCCTGTTGTGCAAGCTTCTTTACAGATAAAAGGTTACTTTCAAGTTTGGGAACATACAGCACGTCTTTAACTGGGATTTTTCTGACTTGTGCTGAGGATTGAACTTGACAATGGAGATAACCATCTCCTATTCCTTCTGATGTCATATAGTGACCATTAGCTAAAATTACCTTTTCAGACTTGCTTTCATCTAGATTAATGAAGAAATCTTTATCACGTGTCATGTGAGCAGTCGCTCCAGAGTCAATACACCAAACATGGTTTGCATATGGGCTTGTGCTGACCCCAAATGCAGTCGCAATACATGCATCTTCCTTCTTTATAGCTGTTTTAACCTTTTGATGACTGTCCTGCTTTTTAAACTGATTCATTCTTGCTTTCCACACTCTGCAGTCTGCTTTAAGGTGACCAGGCTTTTTACAGACAAAACATTCACGAGTTTCCTTTAAATGACTCTGAGCTTTAGAAAAGTACTGTGTCTTTAATGCTGCTTCTGCTTTGCATATATTATTGCTAATAGTCTCTGACTTTCTCTTGTATTCATCTGCAAGTTTCCCTTTCACATATTCTAGTGTGAGTTCATCATCTGGTCTGGCATCTAATGCAGTCACAAGCGTGTCATAACTTTCTGGAAGACCACTTAATAGTAATGCAGCAACATGAAAATCTTTAATTTCTTCACCAATACCCCTTAGGCGCTCCACAATCTCTAGGGTGTTTCTGATATAGTCCTGCATATGCTGGCCATCACTTAATTTAGACTGATACAGCTTTCTCATAAGATATAGCTTATTGCTGAGATTTGACCTTTCATGCACTTTCTGTAATTCTTCCCACATTTTCTTTGCAGTATCACATTTGCATACATGTACAATCTGGTTATCATCTATGCTGAGGGAAATAGTGCTTTGTGCTTTCTGATCAGTCTCTAGCCAATCACCCGGTACTGGGTCAGGCACAGGCTGTTCAATACATTTCCATGTACCCTCTCTTATAAGTAACATCTTTACCTTGAATTTCCAGGAGCTGTAATTGTGATTTGTGAGACTTGGCACTGTGTACTTCACTGCATTCCTTTCTGTAGACATTCTTGTCTCTTGTACCTTTTTTTTTTTTTGTTACTGGCCCTTTAAGCTGCGCTGTCCGGTGCTCTGTACACTGCGGTACCTTTGCGTTCCGGTGTCCTTGTATTCCGGGGGTTCCTCTGTGCTGTCTGCGCTTGGCTCGCTGCTTATTCCGGTGACTGGGCTTTTTACCATTTACTTTCCGGTGGCTGGGCCCATAACCTGTTAGCCGGAGTATTACCACAGCAGCGCGTGTTACTTCATATAAGCAGCAGAATCCAACGTAAGGCAAACTGTGTTTAATATATGCAGCTTGAACTGGAACAAAATAAGAAAGCTTTGACAGTAACTACCGATATAATCTAGTCCATGTAACACATGTCTCTCTGTGAAGGAAACAGCAGCAGAATGATGCAATCAGTGAGAGTCCTCTGACCTTTTTGTACAAACTTTAACAATCACAGCATAGCTGACAAATGAACACTCATAGACATTCAATGCAGACTACAACAGGAATGGAGTTGTTGCATTTAAACTTATTCCAACACAGATGGACTAGAAATTTACGCTTCTTAGTTTTTCAGCGCAGTTACCTCATAAAACCGGCATCACTTCAGTGACTAATCTACCCAAATAATTAAGTCACGTTTTCACTAAGGCCATATCAACGTATGAAAAATCTCGGATGATTTTCCACAAATTTTCATCCATGTGACCATTTTTTACGTCCATGAGAGATGTGTGATCCATTTTCATACATCTACGTTACAAAATGTACAAGATCAAATAACAGTGTCCTGGGTAAAAAATTGGATGCCACGTGGATGTTCTATGTGGAATCTGATTTATCTTTACGCACTCATAGACTTGAATGGGTGAGTCCTGTCCGATATACGCAAGAAAGTAGTGCATTCTGCGATTAATTTATTTTTTCCTCACAGTCGGGTTGAAAGAAAAATTGTTCATCTTAACAGTCCTACTGAATAACAAGAGTCAGTGCTGGTGTGTTTTTTTGTAGACCAAGTAGTCTGCCCAAAATCACAGAGATATTCCCAATTTTCGATCTGGTTTTTGGATGAAATTCACCAATGCAAATCTATCGATCTATGACAAAAGTCAGGTCGCGCTTGGATGCCATCTTTGTAGTGTCTGTTTTTAATTGACTTTGATAGGAGAAGGTTGAAAAATCTTCATTTTGATAAAAATGTCATGCTGAAAACTGCAACACTGGGCACAAAAAAATTCTGCAAATCTAATAAAAAACGCTGATAAAAATCTACTGACTTCTGAATGGACTCTTATTAGGGGTGCTCGCACATAGCAGAAATTAGGTGGATTTTTTACCTGGTATACAGTTTCACCAGTGGATGAGATGTTAACAATTTTCATCAACTCGCTGTGAAAAAATATCAACATGTAAATTGACTAGTAGTGCAGATTATTTATCCGCAGCACGCCAGTTCTTTTGGTGGATTTTCACTGCAGAATTCACCCTTTACAATGCTAGGGGAGAAAATCTATGACGATATTTACTTAAAAATGTGTGACTTTTGTAGGTCCCAACGCTAGGGACCACCAGTTTGGTCATATAAGCGCCCTTCCCCTCCGTTCTAGCTCTATGGCTCTGGAGATAAGATAAACGCAGTACTGCCATTGGCTATCTTTGACAATGAAGTAGAATTTGTATGGGCAACAGAGATGAGCAAATTGATTTGCAAGAATCTTGTTCAGCAGCCAAGTCAACATTCCGGAGCCATTGGACAAGAGCCCTGTATATCGCCTCCTACCTGCCCTCATCCGTGGATCTTCTTTTGGTTAGCCAGAATCGTCATTTGTGCGGTGTGGTGCACATGTGGCTTCATACAAGGCTGGGTAATCGAAAGATGCGAGTAGGTAGGAGACGGTTCTAAGGGCTCCCGTCCAGCAGCCATGACCAGAGTCTTACAAATGTATTTGCTGGTCTAAATAAATCCCTACTCTTGAGTACTAGAATGAAGTGAAGGAACAAAAGTCCCTTATTCTGTGGATCAATGTGGATCCCAGGTATCCAGTCGTTAATCAACCCTGGTTTTCCACCAGCTACAAGACCCACTGCCATGAGAAGTTGAATGGAGCAACTGGTCATGCATATTATTAATATAACACTATCATTTTCCGCAGCGCTTTACAGTTTGCACACATTATCATCGCTGTCCCCATTGGGGCTCACAATCTGCATTCCCTATCAGTATGTCTTTCAAAAGTGGAAGGAAACAGGAGAGCCTGAAGGAAACCCACAGAAACACGGAGAGAACATACAAACTCCCTGCAGATGTTGTCCTTGGTGAGATTTGAACTCAGGACCCCAGTGCTGCAAAGCTGCTGTGCTAACCACTGAGCCACCTTGCTGTCCACCTGGTGAGTCCTCCAAAAAAATAAATCCCTACTCTTGAGTACTAGAATGAAGTGTGCAAAAGTTAGGCTATAGCAGTTCTGTCGGAGCTTATGTCTGAAGCCCTGGAAACCAGAAACCGGGATTCAGATGTATGCACTGATGAGGCCATTGACTGTAATGATACAGATGGAGTCACTGTGTGCTCTCTCAGGCGTTATTTTTGTCCATATCTGCCTATTTTTTTTGCGGGCAGCAAGAAGTGGTCGACAGTGGAAATCAAAATCCCAGACCTTGGTTTAAGAACCGCTCTTTTGCAACTGCAACATCTGTGACATTCAGAGGAAATCTCCTATCAGCTCACAAATCTACATTTGTGTCCATCCTGTAGTGTGTTTCACCAAGGTACAAACTGGTTGGAACTTGGTAACTCTGAAACATTCTGACCTAATGGCCTCCCGGCAGCAGCTGTCAACTCCCAACCCCCTTCTCCATGTACTTCTGTATTGATCTTTGTTAATGAGCTGTCATACTAGTGATAGGAGCAGATACTACACTGGATCTTACCCAAACATCACAGAAGTACTGAAAGGAGGGCTACACATCAAAGTCTCCTCTGCTTTGCACTGCATACTGAGTAATGTTAGGCTACGTTCACATTGGCGTTCCGCCAATGTGCGTCGCTGTTGCGCCGGCGATGCAGCGGCGACGCAGCGGCGACGCGCCCCTATGTTTAACATAGGGGACGCGTGCGTCGTTTTGGTGGCGTTTTTCGCCACGTGCGTCGTTTCCGACGCTAGCGTCGGACGCAAGAAAACGCTACATGTAGCATTTTCTGTGCGTCCGATTTTCGTCGGAAAACGACGCACGCGTCGCAAAACGCGCGCGTTTTTGCGCGCGTTTGCGCGCGTTTTAGCGTGCGTCGCGCGTTGCGTCGCCGACGCACGGCGGCGCAACGCTAATGTGAACGTAGCCTTAGTATGTGTAATAATTTACAATAAAAAAAGTGTGTGTCTGACAGGCTGTGCTGTGATTGACAGGCCCACTCCAATGATGTCTAAACACAAAATAACTGTCAGCCACACAGGTTACAAATAGCACCAGTTCTTTTTTATGTAGTTCTTAAAGGGAATTAACCCTCCTACGTCGTCTATCTGAGAATGTCGATCATATGAAGTTGAACAAAATGACACCTTGATAACTGTGGTCCTATGTCTTATTCCTGAGTAATCAACATTTGTCTTAATGGGCCGGACCTAGATCTCCATGAGACTCCGCCTCCAGAGCTTATTTTAAATGAAAGGAGGCGTTACCAGTGCGAGACATGTGGTTCAGGAGAGCAGACTGTCAGTCATTGCAAATCACACTGGTAATGCCCCCTTTAATGTATAACAAGCTCTGGAGGTGGAGTCTCGGGGAGATCTGTCTTCAGACCATAAATCTTAACAGTGTCATGATTCCACCAGCCTGTTGACACTGTGAATGACATCTCTGTCGCCCTATGGGATGGAGGGCTTGCTGAGCTCTCAGGATTGTGAGTGACAGCTCAGCCATCCTATCTGGCTGGATCTGTGGCATTCACCTCCAGGTGTCATCCGTTCTGGGTGAATACAGTGCTATTTAACACTCTGACAATTGTGAGACCTTTGCCAATTGTAGCTTTGCCCAAGATGTGTGTGTTTGCCATGTGCTTTGAGTTGTATTCTAAGCTCCGTTGCCAACCTTGAATTTACTTTTGATCTTCCCTTTTGACTTACCCCGTAGTCTTGATCCGCTACCTTACTGAACTCGGACTGTTACCTGACTTGACTACCCTTTTGTCTTTTCCCTTTGGCTATTATGTGCCCTCTTGGTACTGACCCTGGACCTCTTGATTTGCCTGCCTCACGGTAAGTTCGTGAGCATCACATTCAGCTCACTAAAATATTACCAAAGACATGGATTTCTTTGGAATAAGACATTGAATTGCAGATATCAATATATAATTTTATTCAGCCTTCTATGACCATCATGACATCCCTAAACGGCTTAGAAGAAACGATTTTGCTGCCACATTCCCTCTAAACCTTCTGATGCATTTTGGGGGTCTGCATAACATTCTTTCCGATCACAGCATGATCCTAGTGTGTTTTTAATAGGAAAAAATAAATGTCACAGGGTTACCTGGACAGTGTGGAGCCAGAAGACAGCAGTGTCTGATTGCTTCTAATCTGGCCCTGAGAAGAAGCACTTTTCCTTCATTTTAAATGTGCTTATTACTTCTAGCAGAACAGGGGTTAATTGGCCATGTTGGAAATCCCTGTGCTCCTAGCTTTGCTCGGTTAGCCACTCCTTTTCTCTTTATAATCTGGGCTCTGATACTAATCCTTGTCAGAGCTAGTTTTATTGCTGCATGGCTAACGGAGGGAGAGGAGTTCGTATGAGGAGAGTTGGAGGAGTTATTAGTGACTGTTGCTTGGTTTGTATACAGGATAATTCCTTATCCTTCTCTGTTTTGGTTTATTCCCCTACCTTCACACCCTGGTGCATTCCTCTGTTATATCTGAGTGAATATTTTGTATGCCTGGAGTTTGTGTTGCCTTGTCGGATTGATGTACAACGGTGCATGGTAGTGCCCCCTCTTCCCTGGGTGGTGGAAGAGAACAGACAGAGGGCTAACTCAGGAGATAAGGTAAGAGCGGAGGCCCCGGCATCTTCGCCATCTGAAGTATCCCAGGGAGCATGGCGAGTTTGGACGCCCCCTAGTGTTAGGGACTGGGAAGGAGCCCCTGGTCCCCAGTTACCCGACAGCTGTGCCGTGACAATAAATGCAGGTATGAATTTAAAAAAATGCCACAGAAAATGCCAATAGTGGAAAAATCGCAGAAATACACACATTTTCTGCTAGGAATAAATGTGGTACATCTTGAACAGTTCTAAAAGAAAAATAAATTACATACTATAACAGTTATGCTTGCCCCTTTGTCTTGCTACTTTGCAAAATTGATGAGAAAAGTCACAATTTTTTTCCCCAAATATGGTGACAAAATTTGTGACTTTTTATTCTAAAATTGTGATCCAATCTCATTGATACATTCTCTCAAAGTTGTACAGCATAAAACTAAGCTTTATTTGCATAAATCCCAGGAGAGAGACACCAATGGTGGTTTGGGTGTAGTAATAAGAGGGCAAAGGTGCTGCTCCTGGGTGCTAGGAAGATCACTTGAATGTATAGAATGTGTTTTTTGGCAAAAAAGGGGTTTTATTTATGTACAAATATTTGCAAGATCTCTTGTGCTGTACTGAATCAGGGAAACGTGTCTGTCTCATCTGTAAATCTAGTTAGTTGCCTGCCTTAGGGGAGCAGAAACAGATATTTTACATTCTTCATGGCTTTCATTCCCCTGAACAAATAGCTGTACTTCAGTGACCTTCCCCTCGTCAATACAGTGCTATTCCTTTACTACCCAAATTCTCAACTCTCCTAGAATTTCATTTTGACTACCATTTTTAGATAACACTGAACCCACAATTGCAACCTCAGGAAATTTGACATACTTCTCTTGGGTTTTGGTGTCCACCCTGCCCCATCTGACTTCAACCTAAGTCACTTGTGACTCTTATACAGCCTTAATCATTCAATCTTTGGACACAAATGTTAATATGTCCTCGGTCAACCTGGAGGACATACAATATATTATCATGTTCCCATATATCCTCCACGTCCAAAATTTCTAAGACTTGATTTTTATTCAAGGTTCCATTCTTCATTCACATACGAGGCTTTACCCTTCAGAGGTTCACAGATTCCAAGGGTTTTTTACCAAGCTTGTTGCAGACATGCCATTCTTCATCAAAACAAAAGACATCCTACTAATACCTCACCTGGATTACTTCTTGGTAGATTGAAACTCATATGATTCTCTACATTTTCATTTATAGTCAAACTTTTCACTTTTATCCTAGCTGGATTGGAACAAAAAGCTCAAAACCGCCAATTTGACTTTCTCTAAGTGTCTTTTATCTAGAAACTGATCCTCTTGAAGGCAAAGTGATGGATTTTTTTCTTTACCGGACATTTTGATGCAGATAACGTCACTGGGGTATTTTATTTTCAAGAAGAGGGACAGGAAAATAAGACTTCCCTGAACCTTTTCACTAATCTACAAGATAAAAAATATCTCTTCTTTGTTGGTGCAACTTAGAAAGTCTAAAGAGTTTCATAACTTAATCCACAATTTCTTCTTTAAAAAGCACAAATGCAGCTCCATGGGTTAAATGGGTGGCTTCAGTCAGTTTTTGGATACCCCTAAGGACCTTGAGAGGACCAGCTAATGCAAATTGTCACATATCCTTTTTGGGACACTCTCTTACCATCTCTAAGGGATATTGCACTAACATCATGGATTCTTCTGGGCAGCGCAAACGTATTTCTTTTTAATATTTGGGGACTTGTGGTGTCCTCCAGACAGAGAGATTGAGAGTCAATTCCTGATATTAGTTTTCTCATTGAAGGGGTTGTCCAGGCTTGGGGCTTAAATCTGAAGCCATTCTATGTGACTGCAGACTTGTGAATCCACACAGCATGCACTTTGTGTGCTGTCAGGATTCTCTAATGCCAGGAACGGGCAGTCATGTCAGCACAAGTATACTATTTGTATCCTTTTGGACACATTTCAAATACATGTGTCCGGTCCCACTCAATTCCCTCGTATTGAGCAAAGTCACGCACATTTAGTCGGCATGTAACCACATATATGCAAGTTACAGGCCCTCCTGGCCCTCACCAGAGAACCTTGACAACGCGAATAATGCGCTGTGAGGATTCACAAGTCTGCAATCACATGGAGTGACTGCAGACGTGAGCCACAAGCCTGGACAACCCCTTTAACATCCTTCTGTGATCCTTGGGCATGGTTCATACTATATGAAACCCTAGATTTGTGCTTTCAGTTGCCAGTTATAAGGTATTATTATTATTCATTTTTATGGCGCCATTTAATCCATGGCGCTTTACATGTGAATGGGGCAAATATAGGCAAGTACAATAAACATGAGTAAAAAAAGGCACACACAAGTACAGGAGGAGAGAGGACCCTGCCCGCGAGGGCTCACAGTCTACAGGGGATGGGTGAGGATACACTAGGAGAGGGTAGAGCTGGTCATGCGGTGGCTCAGTAGACTGGGGATCACTGCAGGTTGTAGGTTTGTCGGAAGAGGTGGGTCTTCAGGTTCCTTTTGAAGGTTTCCGTGGTAGGTAAGAGCCTGATGTGTTGGGGTAGAGAGTTCCAGAGTATGGGGGAAGCACGGGAAGAGTCTTGGATGCGGTTGTGGGAGGAAGAGATGAGAGAGGAGTAGAGAAGGAGATCATGAGATGATAGAAGGTTGCGTGTAGGTAGGTAACGGGAGACCATGTCACAGATGTATGGAGGAGTCAGATTGTGAATGGTTTTGTATGTCATTGTTAGTGTTTTGAACTGTAGCCTCTGGGCAATAGGAATTCAAGTGAAGGGCCTGGCAGAGAGGAGAGGTTGGGGAGTAACGGGGAGACAGGTGGATAAGTCGGGCAGCAGAATTTAGGATGGATTGGAGTGGTACCAGAGTGCTAGAGGGGAGACCAGAGAGTAGGAGGTTGCAGTAGTCGCGGCGGGAGATAAGGGCATGTACTAGTGTTTTTGTGATTTCATGGTCAAGGAATATATGGATCCGGGAAATGTTTTTGAGTTGGAATCGACAAGAGGAGGCAAGGGCTTGGATATGTGACTTGAAAGAGAGGGTAGAGTCAAGGATCACCCCGAGGCACCGAGCGTGCGTTACCGGGGAAAGTGAGCAGCCATTGACATTGATGGATAGGTCGGGTGGAGGGGTATAACCTGACCTTAGTTCACTCCCTTACTGTGCTCCTGATTAGATCGTTTAATTGCTATTTCTGACATTGGCTTGTGTTTTGACTATCCTACTGCTTGACCATTTTGTTCCTGATCCTAATATCCTCTGCCAGCCCACATCCTCTGCCAGCCTAACTTAATGCCAGCTATATCTATTTAACCACTGTGGCTTACATAAACAAAAAAGGAATACAAAATCCCTTTAACCCCTTAATCCCATATGACGTACTATCCCGTCCAGGTGACCTGGGACTTAATTCCCATGGACGGGATAGTACGTCATATGCGATCGGCCGCGCTCACGGGGGGAGCGCGGCCGATCGCGGCCGGGTGTCAGCTGCCTATCGCAGCTGACATCCGGCACTATGTGCCAGGAGCGGTCACGGACCGCTCCCGGCACATTAACCCCCGGCACACCGCGATCAAAGATGATCGCGGTGTGCCGGCGGTGCAGGGAAGCATCGCGCAGGGAGGGGGCTCCCTGCGGGCTTCCCTGAGACGATCGGTACACGGTGATGTGCTCACCGTGTACCGAGCGTCTTCTCCCTGCAGTCCCCGGATCCAAAATGGCCGCCGGGCTGCATCCGGGTCTTGCAGGGAGCACTTCCGGGTCAGGATCAGGCTGCAGCTGCAGCTCTAATCCTGCCCGGCTGTATGTCAGATCACCGATCTGATAGAGTGCTGTGCACACTGTCAGATCGGTGATCTGTGATGTCCCCCCCTGGGACAAAGTGAAAAAGTAAAAAAAAAAATTTCCACACTTGTAAAAAAAAAATAAAAAAAAAATTCCTAAATAAAGCAGAAAAAAAAAAATATTATTCCCATAAATACATTTCTTTACATAAAAAAAAAACAAAAAAACAATAAAAGTACACATATTTAGTATCGCCGCGTCCGTAACGACCCGACCTATAAAACTGGTCCACTAGTTAACCCCTTCAGTGAACACCGTAAGAAAAAAAAAAAAAAACGAGCCAAAAAACAACGCTTTATTATCATAATGCTGAACAAAGAGTGGAATAACACGCGATCAAAAAGACGGATATAAATAACCATGTTACCTCTGAAAATGTCATCTTGTCCCACAAAAAACGAGCCGCCATATAGCATCATAACCAAAAAAATAAAAAAGTTATAGTCCTCAGAATAAAGCGATGCCAAAATAATTATTTTTTCTATAAAATAGCTTTTATCGTATAAAAGCGCCAAAACATAAAAAAAATGATATAAATGAGGTGTCGCTGTAATCGTACTGACCCGAAGAATAAAACTGCTTCATCAATTTTACCAAACGCGGAACGGTATAAACGCCTCCCCCAAAAGAAATTCATGAATAGCTGGTTTTTGGTCATTCTGCCTCACAAAAAATCGGAATAAAAAGCGATCAAAAACTGTCACGTGTCCGAAAATGTAACCGATAAAAACGTCAACTCGTCCCGCAAAAAACAAGACCTCACATGACTCTGTGGACCAAAATATGGAAAAATTATAGGTCTCAAAATGTGGAGACGCAAAAACTTTTTTGCTATAAAAAGCGTCTTTTAGTGTGTGACGGCTGCCAATCATAAAAATCCGCTAAAAAACTCGCTATAAAAGTAAATCAAACCCCCCTTCATCACCCCCTTAGTTAGGCTAGGTTCACATTGCGTTAATGGCTTAACGCTAACGGACAGCGTTGCACGGCGAAAATGTCACAATTAACGCCGTGCAACGGGTCCGTTAGCACAACCATTGACAGCAATGTGATTTTCAGGTGTAGCGCATCGCTAGAGCGTGCCATTTTCGGCTCGCGCTAGCAAGGTGCCATTCTTTTGTGGCGCGCCTCAGACGCTGCTTGCAGCGTCCGCGGCGCGCCCGAGGTCCGATCCCCGATCTTCCAGAGCGGGGACGTTAACGCGACCACTAAACACGACACCTAAAAAGACATTGCGTTAGCGCAATCCGCTAGTGCTAAACGGATTTCCCTAACGCAATGTGAACCTAGCCTTAGGGAAAAATAATAAAATTAAAAAAAATGTATTTATTTCCATTTTCCGGTTAGGGTTAGGGTTAGGGTTAGGGCTAGGGTTGGGGCTAGGGTTAGGGTTTGGATTACATTTACGGTTGGGATTAGGGTTGGGATTAGAATTAGGGGTGTGTCTGGGTTAGGTGTGTGGTTAGGGTTACAGTTGGGATTAGGGTTAGTGGTGCGTTTGGATTAGGGTTTCATTTATAATTGGGGGGTTTCCACTGTTTAGACACATCAGGGGCTCTCCAAACGCGACATGGCGTCCGATCTCAATTCCAGCCAATTCTTCATTGAAAAAGTAAAACAGTGCTCCTTCACTTCCGAGCTCTCCCGTGCGCCCAAACAGGGGTTTACCCCAACATATGGGGTATCAGCGTACTCGAGACAAATTGGACAACAACTTTTTGGGTCCAAGTTCTCTTGTTATCCTTGGGAAAATAAAAATTTGGGGGGCTAAAAATCATTTTTGTGGGAAAAAAAAGGATTTTTATTTTCACGGCTCTGCGTTGTAAACTGTAGTGAAACACTTGGGGGTTCAAAGTTTTCACAACACATCTAGATAAGTTCCATGGGAGGTCTAGTTTCCAATATGGGGTCACTTGTGGGTGGTTTCTACTGTTTGGGTACATCAGGGGCTCTGCAAATGCAACGTGACGCCTGCAGACCAATCCATCTAAGTCTGCATTCCAAATGGCGCTCCTTCCCTTCCGAGCTCTGCCATGAGCCCAAACAGTGGTTCCCCCCCCACATATGGGGTATCAGCGTACTCAGGACAAATTGAACAACAACTTTTGGGGTCCAATTTATTCTGTTACCCTTGTAAAAATACAAAGCTGAGGGCTAAAAAATCATTTTTGTGAAAAAAAAAAGAATTTTTATTTTCACGGGTCTGCGTTATAAACTGTAGTGAAACACTTAGGGGTTCAAAGTTCTCACAACACATCTAGATAAGTTCCATGGGAGGTCTAGTTTCTAATATGGGGTCACTTGTGGGGGGTTTGTACTGTTTGGGTACATCAGGGGCTCTGCAAATGCAACGTGACTCCTGCAGACCAATCCATCTAAGTCTGCATTCCAAATGGCGCTCCTTCCCTTCCGAGCTCTGCCATGCGCCCAAACAGTGGTTCCCCCCCACATATGGGGTATCAGCGTACTCAGGACAAATTGGACAACAACTTTTGGGGTCCAATTTATTATGTTACCCTTGTGAAAATACAAAACTGGGGGCTAAAAAATTTTTGCGAAAAAAAAATAAATTTGTTTTAACGGCTCTGCGTTATAAACTGTACTGAAACACTTGGGGGTTCAAAGCTCTCAAAACACATCTAGATAAGTTCCTTAGAGGGTCTAGTTTCCAAAATGGTGTCACTTGTGGGGTTTTTTAATGTTTAGGCACATCAGGGGCTCTCCAAACCAACATGGCGTCCCATCTTAATTCCAGTCAATTTTGCATTGAAAAGTCAAATGGCGCTCCTTCCCTTCCGAGCTCTGCTATGCACCCAAAAAGTGGTTTACCCCCACATATGGGGTATCGTCGCACTCAGGACAAATTGCACAACAACTTTTGTGGTCTAATTTCTTCTCTTACCCTTGGGAAAATAAAAAATTGGGGGCGAAAAGATCATTTTTGTGAAAAAATAAGATTTTTTATTTTTACGGCTCTGCATTATAAACTTCTGTGAAGCACTTGTTGGGTCAAAGTGCTCACCACACATCTAGATAAGTTCCTTAAGGGGTCTACTTTTCAAAATGGTGTCACTTGTGAGGGGTTCCAATGTTTAGGCACATCAGGGGCTCTCCAAACGCAACATGGCGTCCCATCTCAATTCCAGTCAATTTTGCATTGAAAAGTCAAATGGCGCTCCTTTCCTTCCGAGCTCTGCCATGCGCCCAAACAGTGGTTTACCCCCACATATGGGGTATCGTCGCACTCAGGACAAATTGCACAACAACTTTTGTGGTCTAATTTCTTCTCTTACCCTTGGGAAAATAAAAAATTGGTGGCGAAAAGATTATTTTTGTGAAAAAATATGATTTTTTATTTTTACGGCTCTGCATTATAAACTTCTGTGAAGCACTTGTTGGGTCAAAGTGCTCACCACACCTCTAGATAAGTTCCTTAAGGGGTCTACTTTCCAAAATGGTGTCACTTGTGGGGATTTCAATGTTTAGGCACATCAGGGGCTCTCCAAACGCAACATGGCATCCCATCTCAATTCCAGTCAATTTTGCATTGAAAAGTAAAATGGCGCTCCTTCCCTTCCGAGCTCTGCCATACGCCCAAACAATGGTTTACACCCATATACGGGGTATCAGCGTACTCAGGACAAATTGGCCAACAATTTTTGAGGTTCAATTTCTTCTCTTACTCTTGGGAAAATAAAAAATTGGGGGCGAAAAGATCATTTTTGTGAAAAAATATGATTTTTTATTTTTACGGCTCTGCATTATAAACTTCTGTGAAGCAATTGGTGGGTCAAAGTGGTCACCACACATCTAGATAAGTTCCTTAGGGTGTCTACTTTCCAAAATGGTGTCACTTGTGGGGGGTTTCAATGTTTAGGCACATCAGTGGCTCTCCAAACGCAACATGGTGTCCCATCTCAATTCCTGTCAATTTTGCATTTAAAAGTCAAATGGCGCTCCTTCCCTTCCGAGCTCTGCCATGCGCCCAAACAGTGGTTTACCCCCACATATGGGGTATCAGCGTACTCAGTACAGATTGTACAACAATGTTTGGCATCCATTTTATCCTGTTACCCTTGGTAAAATAAAACAAATTGGAGCTGAAATAAATTTTGTGTGAAAAAAAGTTAAATATTCATTTTTATTTAAACATTCCAAAAATTCCTGTGAAACCCCTGAAGGGTTAATAAACTTCTTGAATGTGGTTTTGAGCACCTTGAGGGGTGCAGTTTTTAGAATGGTGTCACACTTGGGTATTTTCTATCATATAGACCCCTCAAAATGACATCAAATGAGATGTGGTCCCTAAAAAAAAATGGTGTTGTAAAAATGAGAAATTGCTGGTCAACTTTGAACCCTTATAACTCCCTAACAAAAAAAAATTTTGGTTCCAAAATTGTGCTGATGTAAAGGAGACATGTGGGAAATGTTACTTATTAAGTATTTTGCGTGACATATCTCTGTGATTTAAGGGCATAAAAATTTAAAGTTGGAAAATTGCGAAATTTTCAAAATTTTCGCCAAATTTCCGTTTTTTTCACAAATAAACGCAAGTTATATCGAATAAATGTTACTACTAAAATGAAGTACAATATGTCACGAGAAAACAATGTCAGAATCGCCAAGATCCGTTGAAGCGTTCCAGAGTTATAACCTCATAAAGGGACAGTGGTCAGAATTGTAAAAATTGGCCCGGTCATTAACGTGCAAACCACCCTCGGGGCTTAAGGGGTTAAGTGATGAATTTGTTGAACATTTTTTTTCAATCAAGCAGAGAAAAATCTCCTCTCCCTCACTGCCCAATAACCTGAGAGGGAATGGCAAAAAGTTGATAGATTTCATAAAGGGTCGTCTACAATGTTGTACAGGTGAGCCCTGCTGCCAATAAGCAGTTGTAATGGGCTACTACACTCTTACAACTACTATCCACCCTAGACAAAGCCATTGGCGAAACACGTGTCGGGTGTTTGATTGTGGGTGAACCATACCATTTTGATTTTTTACTACCTAATCATAGGCTGTTCAGTTTTCATGTTTTAGGCCTTTCCACAAACCTTTATTTGTCTTTAAGGCAGATACAAATAAACTAATATATTTTCTTTGTTTCTGTCCTTCAGATTGTTTATGTTTTTTTTCAAAGAGGGACAAGATTCTTCTTAAAGCAACCTTCACACATCAGTCTTTCAGGTATGTGTGGTGTCATTTTTCACATGTACCTGAGAAACTTACGCACACAACCATTTTAATCTATGAGGCTGTGACCCACCATTAGCCCGGGTGACACACGTGTAAACATGTTTGTTTTTTTTCCTGCAGCATCAATGTCAATACGTCCCGCACCCGTGCACACAGATGACATAAGGTATGACATCTATGTGCCGTGTGTGCGACATGTACTTGAATAGAATGCAGAATCCAAATGACAGATGTCTAGGTGTTAGGTGAGCAATAGATAGATATATAGATACTTGTGAGATATATAATTAGTGCCTTGTGTGTAAAGTTTACTGTACATGTATTAAGTTAATAAATAAATAAATGAAAGAAAGAAAAAGACATTGGGTTCCCCCGATTTTCAGATTTTTTTGTAACCAGCAGAGATAAAACAGACAGCTGTGGGTTTATATTACCAGGCTGGGAAGTTCCCTGGCTATTGGGCCCTTCCCAGCCTAAAAATACCAGTCTGCAGCCACCCCAGAAGTGGTGCATCTTATTATATGCTTCAATTGTGGCTCTTTGCCCAGCTCTTTCCAATTGCCCTGGTGCTGTGGCAATCAGGGTAACGGGGCTTGTGGTTGATGTCAGCTGTGATTTTTCAAGGATCACAGCTGACATCAAGCCCTGGTGTTAGTAATGGAGAGGTGTCTATCAGACACCTCCATTACTAGCCCAGTAATTTAAAAAAAAAAAAAAACATGCACAACAAACTACTTTATTTGAAACAACACTCCTCCACACTTTCCCTGGTTCACCAATTTATTTAAAAAAAAGACATGCAGGTCCGACGTAGTCCACCAAATCTGACGTAGTCTACAGGTAGATACTCAAAACACATAAAAAGAGAGGGAAAAAAGGCACTATCCGTCATTCACCAATTTATTAGAAAAACTGTTCCCACACGTCTGACTTATTCCAGTATTCCCCGAATCGGCCCCGACAACTGTGAATAGCCATAATATTCCTGCTATTCACAATTGCCAGGTACTGAGCTCACCGCTAATCAGAGACTCTGGCTCACACTGCCCTCTGTAAGACTTGGTGACTCTGATGAGCATTATCATTACTACTACTAAGTATTTTTAACCTGGGAAAGGACCAATAATCAGGGACCTTCCCAGTCTGATAATATCAGCTCACAGCTGCCTGCTTTACCTTTGCTGGTTATCATAAATGGAGGGGATCTCACATCATTTTTTTCATTTATTTATTTGCTTAGTACATGTACAGTAAACTGCACATGTAAGCCATTAATTATAAATTCCATGGATATCTATCTTTATCATTGCACATCTTTAACACCTAAAAATCTGTCATTTCTAGTCTGCATTCTGTTCTGGTATGTGTCACATGGCTAGGGCACATGTACGATACATATGTACTCGCGGATCTCACATGTACACACAGACATGGATAACACCAATACTGTTTTTTCCAGTTCCAGAAATATAAGGATGTGTGAAGGAGGTTTAGGCCTCTTTCACACATCAGTTTTTTGGCATGTTGTCAGAGCTCAAGTTGCAGTTCAAGTGAAGGTCTGGGGTGCTGGGTTTCTTTTTATACACACACACACTAATTAACCGATCATTTACTGAGCACAGGTGGGGATGTAAACTAGGATTGGGTGCATTATATGACCAGGCGACAAAACTTTTGTCTTGCCAAAATCTGACCATTCTGTGTCCATTAACTGATCAATATTTCTGCATTGCTGCCAATTTATTTTCTTAACCTAAACCACATTTCGGAGGGTTTCAGCTTTCAAAGGAATAATTTATACAACCAATGGATGAATTTATCATCAGGTTATAATCTTTTATTTACATAACATGGATAAGCGACATAACTTCTGTCAGGGAGTGTATGGCAAGTAACCCTGATTCCAGTGATGTGTCACTTATTAGGCTGTGTTGTAGTTTCAATACAGTCAGTGTTTCATCAGCAAGAGATTATCATTAGAGGACAAGGTGTCACTTCCAGGGTAGTCAGGCAAGTCTGTGTAACCCCGCCACACTATTGACTAGCAGCTTACTGCTAATCAGTAGTGTGAGCGGGATTATACACAGCCCAGAAGTATTAGCTCTACAACATCTACAATAAAGAAAATAGAGATTTAACCATTCAACAGCAAACAGTTCAGTAAGTGATTCATCGTTAGAATCAGGCTCTCCTGCCCTATATTATGCTGTTCTCAGATTACATAGTAAAAACTGCTGACAGATTCCCTTTATATAGAAGCATATTTATTGTACTTTACAGGGAGATCACTTTTATCACACTGTACATGCAGTCCATATTATGGACATGATATAAAGACGGAGAAGTGGAGCAGAATAATATAGAGGGTTTTCATGGAAATGATTAATTATAACTTACATTTTATTCATCAAAATTCCTGGTGTGCATATGAGTCAGTGGGCAGCCCTACTCAATGATTGACAGGGAAGACTTTCAGTCACTCATTGGGACAGTCTACTGGAGTCATACGCAATAAAAGCCAGGGAGTTCTCTCAATAAACAAAGTTTTACTGAAACTTTTCCCCAAAAAATGTATAATCAATCTGCACGGCTCCTGCTGCTCTATGACACATCTCTCCATTACTAACCCCAGGGCTTGATGGCAGCTGTGATTTTTACAAATCGCCCCAATTGTCACTGCACCAGGTCAATCGGGAAAAGCAAAGCAAAATGCCAGATTTGGGGCATCTAATGCAATGTACCACTTCTGAGGCGCCTCAGAGCTGGTCTTATCTACCATCTATCTATCTATCTATCTATCTATCTCTATCTATCTATCTGTCATCTATCAATCAATCATCTATCTATCCCATATCTATCTATTATCTATCTATCTATTATCTATCAATCAATCATCTATCTATCCCATATCTAATTATCTATCTATCATCTATCAATCAATCAATCATCTATCTATCCCATATCTATCTACCTATCGTCTACTATCTATCTATTATCTATTTATTATCTATCTATCATCTATCTATCTATCTATCTGTTATCTATCTATTCTATATCTATGTATCTTATATCTATCCATCATATAAATTCAAATTCAAATTCAAATGAGCTTTATTGGCAGGACTATCTATCTCTATCTACCCTATATCTATCTATCTATCTATCTATCTATCTATCTATCTATTATCTATCTGCCCTATATCTATCTATCTATCAAATCTATTATCTATCATCTACTGTATTATCTATCTACAGTATATGTATCAGCCTATCATCTATTGTCTATTATCTATCCCATAACTAACATCAATCTATCTTATATAATAATAATAATCTTTTATTTTCATATAGCGCTAACATATTCCGCAGCGCTTTACAGTTTTTTGCACACATTATCATTGCTGTCCCTGTTGGGGCTCACAATCTAAATTCCCTATCAGTATGTCTTTGGAGTGTGGGAGGAAACCGGAGTGCCCGGAGGAAACCCACGCAAACTCTTTGCAGATGTTGTCCTTAGTGGGGTTTGAACCCAGGACCCCAGCTGTGCTATCCACTGCGCCACCATGCTGCTATATATATATATATATATATATATATATATATATATATATATATATATATATATATATATATATATATATATATAGGCAAAAAAGTATTTAGTCAGTCAGCAATAGTGCAAGTTCCACCACTTAAAAAGATGAGAGGCGTCTGTAATTTACATCATAGGTAGACCTCAACTATGGGAGACAAACTGAGAAAAAAAAATCCAGAAAATCACATTGTCTGTTTTTTTAACATTTTATTTGCATATTATGGTGGAAAATAAGTATTTGGTCAGAAACAAAATTTCATCTCAATACTTTGTAATATATCCTTTGTTGGCAATGACAGAGGTCAAACGTTTTCTGTAAGTCTTCACAAGGTTGCCACACACTGTTGTTGGTATGTTGGCCCATTCCTCCATGCAGATCTCCTCTAGAGCAGTGATGTTTTTGGCTTTTCGCTTGGCAACACGGACTTTCAACTCCCTCCAAAGGTTTTCTATAGGGTTGAGATCTGGAGACTGGCTAGGCCACTCCAGGACCTTGAAATGCTTCTTACGAAGCCCCTCCTTCGTTGCCCTGGCGGTGTGCTTTGGATCATTGTCATGTTGAAAGACCCAGCCACGTTTCATCTTCAATGCCCTTGCTGATGGAAGGAGGTTTGCACTCAAAATCTCACGATACATGGCCCCGTCATTCTTTCATGTACCCGGATCAGTCGTCCTGGCCCCTTTGCAGAGAAACAGCCCCAAAGCATGATGTTTCCACCACCATGCTTTACAGTAGGTATGGTGTTTGATGGATGCAACTCAGTATTCTTTTTCCTCCAAACACGACAAGTTGTGTTTCTACCAAACAGTTCCAGTTTGGTTTCATCAGACCATAGGACATTCTCCCAAAACTCCTCTGGATCATCCAAATGCTCTCTAGCAAACTTTAGACGGGCCCGAAAATGTACTGGCTTAAGCAGTGGGACACGTCTGGCACTGCAGGATCTGAGTCCATGGTGGCGTAGTGTGTTACTTATGGTAGGCCTTGTTACATTGGTCCCAGCTCTCTGCAGTTCATTCACTAGGTCCCCACGCGTGGTTCTGGGATTTTTGCTCACCGTTCTTGTGATCATTCTGACCCCACGGGGTGGGATTTTGCGTGGAGCCCCAGATCGAGGGAGATTATCAGTGGTCTTGTATGTCTTCCATTTTCTATTTATTGCTCCCACTGTTGATTTCTTCACTCCAAGCTGGTTGGCTATTGCAGATTCAGTCTTCCCAGCCTGGTGCAGGGCTACAATTTTGTTTCTGGTGTCCTTTGACAGCTCTTTGGTCTTCACCATAGTGGAGTTTGGAGTCAGACTGTTTGAGGGTGTGCACAGGTGTCTTTTTATACTGATAACAAGTTTAAACAGGTGCCATTACTACAGGTAATGAGTGGAGGAAAGAGGAGACTCTTAAAGAAGAAGTTACAGGTCTGTGAGAGCCAGAAATCTTGATTGTTTGTTTCTGACCAAATACTTATTTTCCACCATAATATGCAAATAAAATGATAAAAAAACAGACAATGTGATTTTCTGGATTTTTTTTTCTCAGTTTGTCTCCCATAGTTGAGGTCTACCTATGATGTAAATTACAGACGCCTCTCATCTTTTTAAGTGGTGGAACTTGCACTATTGCTGACTGACTAAATACTTTTTTGCCCCACTGTATATATATATATATATATATATATATATATATATATATCATACATCTATCTCTCTCTATCTACCTACCCTATATCGATCTATCCTCTATCTATCTATCTATCTATCTATATATCTATCTATCCTATATTTATCTATTATTTATCTCAATCTTTGCAAATCTTGCACCTAAACATCCTTTATTTTTGTTGTACATTATATTCCGATATGGGTCACACGGATGACACAAACGTACAGCACATGGATGGCACACGAATGACGCACATGTGCACATGCACACGGATAACACTGGCACTGGTCTTTCCAGTATATCAGGACATGTGAAGGAGGCCTTACAAGGAGACATTCTACAGTTGTACTGTACAATTTCATAGCTCCCCCTGCTGTCAGGCCTGCTCCTATCAGCAGATATAGTAGATGGAGAGACCAGAGCACTTCACCCCAATATGCCTGCTCCTCACTGCCTGCTCCTTCTAGCAGGTGTGAGATAATTCTAGCATCTTCACTACTAAACTATTTAGAACAAGTAGCTGCTGGGTTGGCCTGAAAGAAGCTACCTGATTCTAGACACAATGGTTCCCTTCAGATAACAGCAGTATGTGCAGCGCCCCAGAGATCTGGTCGTTGCAGTATGACACTCTGCCGCTAAGGGGAGTGATAGTACGTCTGATGGCACTGAAGGAATTCTACTGACCAGGTATCACCAGAACACATTACACTTCACACTCCGGCCACTAAGGGGGGAAAAAGGCTTTATTTATTGGGCCACTCCTCACACTGGTAAAACTAGGGGTTGGGTAGGAAGTTAGGCAGAAGCTGACTGGGTTGGATTCAGGCAACATCCCGTGGCAGGGAGTGTTGCATTGAGAAGACACAGGGGGGTCCCTGTCGGGTGTGGGAACCTGGCAGGTACTAGGCGAACAGAGCAGAACCTTACGAAACCGCGCCTGCATTACCTTGCGGCGGTATCCTAAGAAAGAGACACGAAGCGAAGGGTATTGTGGAACAGTGAGAAACGAGATCAAGCACAAAGGAGAGCCAGTAGGAGTCATGCTGTGAGACCGAGGCAACATCCTACTGAGGCGCGTAGCCGGTGGCTGGAACACCGCAGAAGTAACTGACTCTATGCCTTACTTCGAACTCCGCAGGACAGTTAATTATAGGTTGGCTGTCTACCTTAAATTTCCTACGAAGACATAGGGGGCAACGCGTGGAGAGGGGCATCTCTAGGGTCCCGGAAGAGCTCCGAGCCTTCCCGTCATACGGGTGCATCCTAGCCATAACATATCTGGGGGAAGAGAAACTAGTAACATCTAAAACAAGAGAGAGAGAAAGAATTAGAAAGAACGAACGAACGAGAACAGAAGTTGTGAGGACTATTCCGAATGCTCAGCAGGGTAGCACTACAACACACAGGCGCTAGTGGTAGGCAACGATTTCCACCTGCAAAGGGAACTCTGTTATGATTAGGTGGCCTTGGAGCAGCATGAAAACCTTCACTGGAGTAAGTGGTAACTATACTAACCGCAAACCCTGATCTTATCACCGCAACTAGAAGTAGCCGTGGGGTGTGCCTAACAAAACCTAGATACCTCGACACAGCCGGAGGACTAAATACCCCTAAAGATGGAAATAGGAAAACTATCTTGCCTCAGAGTAGACCCCCAAAGGATATGCAGCCCCCCACAAATAATGACTGTGAGTTGGAGAGGAAAAGACACACGCAGGCAGAAAACAGGCTTAGCAAAGGAGGCCAATACTAGCTAAATAGAAAAGGACAGGACAGGATACTAAGCGGTCAGCATAAAAATACTACAAAAATATCCACAGCAGAAAATACAAAACTCCACTACCTAACTAAAGATGTGGAAAGTATATCTGCAACTCCAGAGAATCCAACCAGACTGAGAAAAACAACTAACACAGTCTAAGCTGGACAAATAGAAACAAAAGATCAGCACTGAAAATAAGCACACAGCATATGTGCTACAGAAAAAGAAACAGACACTTATCTGTTATGAACAGGTGATTCAGAACCACAATGGACCTAGTGGTTAAGAGCACACAAAGTGACCTGATAGTTACTAACATAGGAGGAGCTCTGAGACGTGGGAACTCTGCTGACCGCAATCCCTAATCCTATCATACCACACTAGAGGTAGCCGTGGATTGCGCCTAACGCTCCCTATGCAACTCGGCACAGCCTGAGAAACTAACTAGCTCTGAAGATAGAAAAATAAGCCTACCTTGCCTCAGAGAAATTCCCCAAAGGAAAAGGCAGCCCCCCACATATAATGACTGTGAGCTAAGATGAAAATACAAACACAGAGATGAAATAGATTTTAGCAAAGTGAGGCCCGACTTACTGAATAGACCGAGGATAGGAAAGATAGCTTTGCGGTCAGCACAAAAACCTACAAACAACCACGCAGAGGGGCAAAAAGACCCTCCGCACCGACTAACGGTACGGAGGTGCTCCCTCTGCGTCTCAGAGCTTCCAGCAAGCAAGAAAAACCAATATAGCAAGCTGGACAGAAAATTTTGCAAACAAAAGTAACACAAGCAAAACTTAGCTTATGCAGGGCAGACAGGCCACAAGAACGATCCAGGAGAAAGCAAGACCAATACTGGAACATTGACTGGAGGCCAGGAACAAAGAACTAGGTGGAGTTAAATAGAGCAGCACCTAACGACTTAACCTCGTCACCTGAGGAAGGAAACTCAGAAACCGTAGCCCCACTCACATCCACCAGAGGAAGCTCATAGACAGAACCAGCCGAAGTACCACTCATGACCACAGGAGGGAGCTTGACCACAGAATTCACAACAGTACACCCCCCCCCCCTTGAGGAGGGATCACCGAACCCTCACCAGAGCCCCCAGGCCGACCAGGATGAGCCAAATGAAAGGCACGAACCAGATCGGCAGCATGAACATCAGAGGCAAAGACCCAGGAATTATCTTCCTGACCATAACCCTTCCACTTAACCAGGTACTAGAGTTTCCGTCTCGAAATACGAGAATCCAAAATCTTCTCCACTATATACTCCAACTCCCCCTCAACCAAAACCGGGGCAGGAGGATCAACGGATGGAACCACAGGCGCCACGTATCTCCTCAACAATGACCTATGGAATACATTATGGATGGAAAAAGAAGCTGGAAGGGTCAAACGAAAAGACACAGGATTAAGAACCTCAGAAATCCTATACGGACCAATGAAACGAGGCTTAAACTTAGGAGAGGAAACTTTCATAGGAATATAACGAGATGACAACCAAACCAAATCCCCAACACGAAGTCGGGGACCCACACAGCGCCAGCGGTTAGCGAAACGTTGAGCCTTCTCCTGAGACAATGTCAAATTGTCCACCACATGAGTCCAAATCTGCTGCAACCTATCCACCACAGTATCCACACCAGGACAGTCGGAAGACTCAACCTGCCCTGAAGAGAAACGAGGATGGAAACCAGAATTGCAGAAAAACGGCGAAACCAAAGTAGCCGAGCTGGCCCGATTATTAAGGGCGAACTCAGCCAAAGGCAAAAAGGACACCCAATCATCCTGATCCGCAGAAACAAAACATCTCAGATATGTTTCCAAGGTCTGATTGGTTCGTTCAGTCTGGCCATTTGTCTGAGAATGGAAAGCCGAGGAAAAAGACAAATCAATGCCCATCCTAGCACAAAAGGCTTGCCAAAACCTCGAAACAAACTGGGAACCTCTGTCAGAAACGATGTTCTCCGGAATGCCATGTAAACGAACCACATGCTGGAAGAACAATGGCACCAAATCAGAGGAGGAAGGCAATTTACACAAGGGTACCAAATGGACCATCTTAGAGAAGCGATCACAAACAACCCAAATGACCGACATTTTTTGAGAGACGGGGAGATCCGAAATAAAATCCATAGAGATATGTGTCCAGGGCCTCTTCGGGACTGGCAAGGGCAAAAGCAACCCACTGGCACGAGAACAGCAGGGCTTAGCCCGAGCACAAATCCCACAGGACTGCACAAACGAACGCACATCCCGCGACAGAGACGGCCACCAAAAGGATCTAGCCACCAAATCTCTGGTACCAAAGATTCCAGGATGACCAGCCAACACTGAACAATGAACCTCAGAGATAACTCTACTCGTCCATTTATCAGGGACAAACAGTTTCTCCGCTGGGCAACGGTCAGGTCTATTAGCCTGAAATTTTTGCAGCACCCGCCGCAAATCAGGGGAGATGGCAGACAAAATTACCCCCTCTTTGAGAATACCCGCCGGCTCAGACAAACCCGGAGAGTCGGGCACAAAACTCCTAGACAGGGCATCTGCCTTCACATTTTTAGAGCCCGGAAGGTACGAAACCACAAAGTCAAAACGGGAGAAAAACAGCGACCAACGAGCCTGTCTAGGATTCAACCGTTTGGCAGACTCGAGATAAGTCAAGTTCTTGTGATCAGTCAAGACCACCACGCGATGCTTAGCTCCTTCAAGCCAATGACGCCACTCCTCGAATGCCCACTTCATGGCCAACAACTCTCGATTGCCAACATCATAATTACGCTCAGCAGGCGAAAACTTCCTGGAAAAGAAGGCGCATGGTTTCATCACCGAGCCATCAGAACTTCTTTGCGACAAAACAGCCCCTGCTCCAATCTCAGAAGCATCAACCTCGACCTGGAACGGGAGCGAAACATCTGGTTGGCACAACACAGGGGCAGAAGAAAAACGACGCTTCAACTCTTGAAAAGCTTCTACAGCAGCAGAAGACCAATTGACCACATCAGCACCCTTCTTGGTTAACTCAGTCAACGGTTTAGCAATACTAGAAAAATTATTGATGAAGCGACGATAAAAATTAGCAAAGCCCAGGAACTTTTGCAGACTCTTCAGAGATGTCGGCTGAGTCCAATCATAAATGGCCTGAACTTTAACAGGGTCCATCTCGATAGTAGAAGGGGAAAAAATGAACCCCAAAAATGAAACCTTCTGAACACCAAAGAGACACTTTGACCCCTTCACAAACAAAGCATTCGCACGCAGAACCTGGAACACCATTCTGACCTGCTTCACGTGAGACTCCCAATCATCCGAGAAGACCAAAATATCATCCAAGTATACAATCAGGAATTTATCCAGGTACTCTCGGAAGATGTCATGCATAAAGGACTGAAACACTGATGGAGCATTAGAAAGCCCGAATGGCATAACCAGGTACTCAAAATGGCCCTCGGGCGTATTAAATGCTGTTTTCCATTCATCGCCCTGTTTAATACGCACAAGATTATACGCACCACGAAGATCTATCTTGGTGAACCAACTAGCCTCCTTAATCCGAGCAAACAAATCAGACAGCAGCGGCAAGGGGTACTGAAATTTGACCGTTATTTTATTTAGAAGGCGGTAATCAATACAAGGTCTCAGCGAACCATCCTTCTTGGCCACAAAAAAGAACCCTGCTCCCAATGGCGACGACGACAGGCGAATATGACCCTTCTCCAAGGATTTCTTTACGTAACTCCGCATAGCGGCGTGTTCAGGCACAGACAAATTAAACAGTCGACCTTTAGGAAACTTACTACCAGGAATCAAATCTATAGCACAATCACAGTCCCTATGCGGAGGTAGGGCACTGGACTTGGGCTCATCAAATACATCCCGGTAATCCGACAAGAACTCTGGGACCTCAGAAGGGGTGGATGATGAAATAGACAGAAAAGGAACATCACCATGTACCCCCTGACAACCCCAGCTGGACACAGACATTGATTTCCAATCCAATACTGGGTTATGGACTTGTAGCCATGGCAACCCCAACACGACCACATCATGCAGATTATGCAACACCAAAAAGCGAATATCCTCCTGATGCGCAGGAGCCATGCACATGGTCAGCTGGGTCCAGTACTGAGGTTTATTCTTGGCCAAAGGCGTAGCATCAATTCCTCTCAATGGAATAGGATACTGCAAGGGCTCCAAGAAAAACCCACAGCGCCTAGCATACTCCAAGTCCATCAAATTCAGGGCAGCACCTGAATCCACAAATGCCATGACAGAATAGGATGACAAAGAGCAGATCAAAGTAACGGACAAAAGAAATTTAGACTGTACCGTACCAATGGTGGCAGACCTAGCGAACCGCTTAGTGCGCTTAGGACAATCGGAGATAGCATGAGTGGAATCACCACAGTAAAAACACAGTCCATTTTGACGTCTGTGTTCTTGCCGTTCAGCTCTGGTCAAAGTCCTATCGCACTGCATAGGCTCAGGTCCATGCTCAGATAATACCGCCAAATGGTGCAAAGTTTTACGCTCACGCAAGCGTCGACCGATCTGAATGGCCAAAGCCATAGACTCATTCAGACCAGCAGGCATAGGAAATCCCACCATGACATCCTTAAGGGCTTCAGAGAGACCTTTTCTGAAAATTGCTGCCAGCGCACATTCATTCCATTGAGTGAGCACAGACCACTTCCTAAACTTCTGACAATATATCTCTACCTCATCCTGACCCTGAGACAGAGCCAGCAAATTTTTCTCAGCCTGATCCACTGAATTAGGTTCATCATACAGCAATCCGAGCGCCAGAAAAAACGCATCTATATTACATAATGCAGGATCTCCTGGCGCAAGGGAAAATGCCCAGTCCTGAGGGTCGCCACGCAATAAAGAAATAATGATCTTAACTTGTTGAACTGGGTCACCAGAGGAGCGGGGTTTCAAAGCCAGAAACAGTTTACAATTATTCTTAAAACTCAGAAACTTAGCTCTATCTCCAGAAAACAAATCAGGAATAGGAATTCTTGGCTCTAACATAGAATTCTCAACCACAAAGTCTTGAATATTTTGTACTCTTGCAGTGAGATGATCCACACAAGAAGACAGATCTTTAATGTCCATCACTACACCTGTGTCCTGAACCACCCAAATGTCTAGGGGAAAAGAAAGACAAAACACAGTACAGAGAAAAAAAATTGTCTCAGAACTTCTCTTGTCCCTCTATTGAGAAGCATTAGTACTTTGGGCCTCCAGTACTGTTATGAACAGGTAATTCAGAACCACAATGGAACTAGTGGTTATGAGCACACAAAGTGACCTGATAGTTACTAACATAGGACGAGCTCTGAGACGTGGGAACTCTGCTGACCGCAATCCCTAATCCTATCATACCACACTAGAGGTAGCCGTGGATTGCGCCTAACGCTCCCTATGCAACTCGGCACAGCCTGAGAAACTAACTAGCCCTGAAGATAGAAAAATAAGCCTACCTTGCCTCAGAGAAATTACCCAAAGGCAAAGGCAGCCCCCCACATATAATGACTGTGAGTTAAGATGAAAATACAAACACAGAGATGAAATAGATTTTAGCAAAGTGAGGCCCGACTTACTTAATAGACCGAGGATAGGAAAGATAACTTTGCGGTCAGCACAAAAACCTACAAACAACCACGCAGAGGGGCAAAAAGACCCTCCGCACCGACTAACGGTACGGAGGTGCTCCCTCTGCGTCTCAGAGCTTCCAGCAAGCAAGAAAAACCAATATAGCAAGCTGGACAGAAAATATAGCAAACAAAAGTAACACAAGCAAAACTTAGCTTATGCAGGGCAGACAGGCCACAAGAACGATCCAGGAGAAAGCAAGACCAATACTGGAACATTGACTGGAGGCCAGGAACAAAGAACTAGGTGGAGTTAAATAGAGCAGCACCTAACGACTTGAGCTCGTCACCTGAGGAAGGAAACTCAGAAACCGCAGCCCCACTCACATCCACCAGAGGAAGCTCATAGACAGAACCAGCCGAAGTACCACTCATGACCACAGGAGGGAGCTTGACCACAGAATTCACAACACTTTTCTTTGCTGAACTGGCAGTTAAGCAGGAGAGGCCAGGCAGAGATCCAATACTTCCAAAGAAACATTGACAACTGGCAAGGGCTAATGAATCCTACACACTTAAATATCCAAGTCAGAACAGCAATTAGCAGATACACCTGGCCAGGACTGTGACTCAGAGACAACTGCATTCCCATCTACAACCACTGGAGGGAACCCAAGAGCAGAATTCACAACAGAACTCTGGATGTGCCCATCGGACCGGCCGGTTTCAGGAAGCCCTGTTAACCGTGCTCTGGATTGCGGATCCTGAAGTCTTCAGTAAAGAGGTAAAGAGACTGCAACCTTGTGTTCTCGTTATTGTCTGCACCTCACACCATCACCATCTACATCACTGGGAAGCCCTGGGGACATACTTCACCTGTTGGAAGGTATACCATCTAGCTGCCATTCCATCACCCCAGCGGACCCCAAGCAGTGTCGGTCATCCTGACCGAACACCACAGGTGGCGTCACGAAACCTTGACAGACTCCTATCACCTTTTATTGGACGCCTGTTAGCAGGGTAACGGACCGGGTGCAGCCACCGCTGCTACCCCAGAACTGAGACAGAAAGGACCGGTACCGAGTGACCTGTGGCCCTGTGTCTAGGGGCGATGCAACTTGGCGTCACGAACAGGATCGTACTTAAGCCTGAGAAGCAGGTCATGTGTGCCTTGGAACTGTGATTGAAACGTGTTTGAACTGTGATTTATTGCAAGGACTGTGTATTGTTATCTGCTGCATGATTCCCGCCAAAACCGCCGCCATTGCTGTGCCACGAGGAGCGCAGGAGAAGAAGGAGGGCGTGACATGGGAGGAGATCGTGAAAGCGGCACGAAAAGTAGCGACCGCCCCCTCTGACTACGGCTGCTGGATGACGAGCTCAGGAATGGAGGAGCTCAAATCCCAGAAAATGGCGGAGTCTCGTGTGTGTGCCGCTGCAGACAAAGGAGCAAAGCTGACGACCAGCAGGTACCTGAACGACGGCGAAGTGACCCGGGATCACCGCAGCCCAGCGGAGCCGAACCAGGGCTTGCCGCCACAGGGCAACCCGGATCCCCTGGAATTGCCGGAGGAGGCATCGGACCACCCGACTCCAAACGGGGGGTCGGCGACGGCGAGGAAATGGAAGTCGGAGCTGTGCTGGAAGATCGCACAGGGGGAGCCGTGGTCAGGGCCGCAACGGACTCCAGCGTCCTCGTCAGCGGAGCCGACCGACATCGGTGGAACCACATCAGACGCAGGTACCAAAAGCGACCCTGCCCCACCGACCGATCCGGCTCCGGTGACCACTCCCCAGCCCATTGATGACTGGTCTCCCGCTACTGAGATTGTGGTGGCAGTCCTTTACGCCATGAAGGGGATACTGCCCCCGCTGCTGACACCTCTGGGTAAACCGATAGACGTGAGTCCCAGGGGGGTGGTCTTTGAATGGGATGCTCCCCGGTTCCAACCAGACGGGTCCCGACAGGAGGGCTCCTACGTCATCAGGCTCACCTGGGATCAGTATAGTCGAAGCTTGATTTCACATTGGGAAGACCGGGAACGAATGGAACAGACTGTCCGACCAGAGGAACGGGTGCCCCTCGTCAATTGCTGCCCTGAGAGTTTGGTGAAACAGGGGGTTGTGCTGGCCTTCCACCGGGGGAGGGGTTGCGGCTTCATATTAGAGCCATGGCTGCTGACTGAAGTCTTTGCGACTAGCTGCAATGTGGAACCCCAGTCCCGCAGTGTACTGTTGTGAATTCTGCTCTTGGGCTCCCTCCAGTGGTTATGAGTGGTAGTGCTGCTGTCTTTGGATCGCAGCATTTATCAGGTGTATCCATTTTTTGCAATTTGGGCTGGGCTATTTAGTCTTGCTTTATCCTTTAATCAGTGCCAGTTGTCCATTGTTTTTGGAGGATTCACATCCATTCCTGGTCTCTCCTGTTTGCTGTTCATTTCAACAAAGATAAGTTCTGGCTTTGTTTTTGCTGTCCACCTGCTGTGGACCTCATAGTTCTGTGCATTTTCATGTTTTTTATTGTCCAGCTTTGTCTGTGAAGGATTTTTTGCAGCCAAGCTGTGTCTCTGGAGATGCAGATATACCCTCCATGTCTTTAGTCAGATGTGGTGATTTGTATTTTCTGTGGTGGATATTTTCTAGTGTTTTAATACTGACCGCATAGTACTCTGTCCTATTCTTTCTTTTTAGCTAGAATTGCCTCCTATGCTAAATCCTGATTTCATGTCTGCGTATGTTATTTCCCTCTCCTCTCACAGTCAATATTTGTGGGGGGCTGTCTATCCTTTGGGGATTTTCTCTGAGGCAAGATAGTTTTCCCGTTTCTGTCTTTAGGGGAAGTTAGTTCTTAGGCTGTGTCGAGGGGTCTAGGGAGTGTTAGGTACCCCCCACGGCTACTTCTAGTTGCGCTGCTAAGTTCAGGGTTTGCGGTCAGTACAGGTACCACCTTCTCCAGAGTACGTCTCATGCTGCTCCTAGGCCACCAGATCATAACAGTGTACCTCCACTCCGAAACTTGTACAGAGGGGACCATGTGACCTACACCCGCCACTGGAGTGAGCGAGGGTGGTATGCCAAGAGAGTCAAACGCTGCGCGCTTGTGGTTGCGCCATCTACGATCCCGACCGAAACTGGTGGCAGAACTCCATTGACCCCTGACCCCACAGGACCCAGCACTACCACCCCCTGTGCGTGTGGTGTCCTGCTTGTGGAGCCACAACCCCCCACATCAAAGAAATAAACCTCGGAGGCCCGATGACTGTAAATAGTTAACTGTTTCCTGCTCTTTTGCTACTTTAAACCCGTCCAGGGTTATTTCTTAAAGGGATCCCTTTGTTGACCCGGGATTCCTATTGTTTTACATTTCTTCTTTTTCTACTTTGCACAAGTTATCATTGTTTCCAAAGACTGCCGGATCATGAACAGTGAATTATTCCAAAACTGTTTTGTACATAGTTTGCACCTTCTTAAAGGTGCTCCCTACTGGTTTTACTTCGAAAGAAGACTTTGCGAAGATACTGTTTTGGACGGGACGCAGAGGGTCTTGCTTTCGTTGGACTTGCAGACGGAGAGAATCTGCACTACCTCAGAGAGACTTGGTTCCCTCTTAAAGGGAATGTTCGCATGTTGCCTTAAGAAAAGTTAAAATGTTAATAATGTTGTGATTCAGAAAAGTTTGATAATGTTACTAGAGATTGAGGACAGGAAAGATTGAAAGTGAACCCATGGGGGTTAGAGAGAGAGTCCTCCTGAGAACTGTAGAACGATAGTTGGTTACTGAAAGAGAGACAATGACAGTAGGCCCAGCCAAGGAGCTAGGCGGTCCTGCATTGGTGACGCTAGAAAGAAGAGAAAGAAAAAAGTTGAGTTATTTTATAGTATTTTATAGTAGGCCTTTAGTGGGTTTAGCTTATACGCCCTTAAAGGAAAATTTAAATTATTGTTCAGAATTTGCACTTAGTAGAATACCCGGCAGGGATACTAGAAGTTATTTATAGTCCGAATGTTATTTAAAAATATTTAACCTTGTTTTTGTTTGTAACGTTCAAGTGTCCTCACCTCCCATAAAGGGAAGCTTTGTTATATTTACTTGTTTCAAGCATTTCAAAATTTTATATGTCTTGTGCTGATATGTATTGTTGTTCTTCTTCCCAGTCCTGGAGTACTGGATTCATCCGGGGGGGGGGGGGAGTGCAGAGCGCCCCAGAGATCTGGTCGTTGCAGTATGACACTCTGCCGCTAAGGGGAGTGATGGTATGTCTGACGGCACTGAAGGAATTCTACTGACCAGGTATCACCAGCACACATTACACTTCACACTCCGGCCACTAGGGGGAGAAAAAGGCTTTATTTATTGGGCCACTCCTCACACTGGTAAAACTAGGGGTTGGGTAGGAAGTTAGGCAGAAGCTGACTGGGTTGGATTCAGGCAACATCCCGTGGCAGGGGGTGTTGCAGGGTATTGTGGAACAGTGAGAAACGAGATCAAGCACAAAGGAGAGCCAGTAAGAGTCATGCCGTGAGACCGAGGCAACATCCTACTGAGGCGCGTAGCCGGTGGCCGGAACACCGCGGAAGTAACTGACTCTATGCCTTACTTCGAACTCCGCAGGACAGTTAATTATAGGTTGGCTGTCTACCTTAAATTTCCTATGAAGACATAGGGGGCAACGCGTGGAGAGGGGCGTCTCTAGGGTCCCGGAAGAGCTCCGAGCCTTCCCGTCATACGGGGACGAGAAACTAGTAACATCTGGTACAAGAGAGAGAGAAAGAATTAGAAAGAACGAACGAGAACAGAAGTTGTGAGGACTATTCCGAATGCTCAGCAGGGTAGCACTACAACACACAGGCGCTAGTGGTAGGCAACAATTTCCACCTGCAAAGGGAACTCTGGATGTGCCCATCGGACCGGCCGGTCTCAGAAAGCCCTGTTAACCGTGCTCTGGATTGCGGATCCTGAAGTCTTCAGTAAAGAGGTAAAGAGACTGCAACCTTGTGTCCTCGTTATTGTCTGCACCTCACACCATCGCCATCTACATCACTGGGAAGCCCTGGGGACATACTTCACCTGTGGGAAGGTATACCATCTAGCTGCCATTCCATCACCCCAGCGGACCCCAAGCAGCGTCGGTCATCCTGACCGAACACCACAGATGGCGTCACGAAACCTTGACAGACTCCTATCACCTTTTATTGGACGCCCCTTAGCAGGGTCACGGACCGGGTCCAGCCACCGCTACGACCCCAGAACTGAGACAGAAAGGACCGGTACCGAGTGACCTGTGGCCCTGTGTCTGGGGGAGATGCATATGCATAGCAAAATCCAGATTACCGTCCTTGAAAGGGATTTCTAGTTTCTAAAAATGAAATGTTTAATTTGCTCTAATTCACTGATCTCAGATGAGACAGGTGTACTTACTTTGAAAATCTATGTCAGAATGGCTGAAGATTTCTTGCCTAATCTTAAAATACGCATTGAATGAATCGTATTTTGACCCCTTAATGACCAGAGGTATTTGTCTTTTTGCATTTTCGTTTTTTGCTCCCCTTCTTGCAGGAGCCATAACTTTTTTATTTTCCATCAATATGGCCATGTGGGGGCTTGTTTTTTGCGGGACGAGTTGTAGTTTTGAATGACACTATTGATTTTAACATATCTTATACTAGAAATGAGAAAAGAAATCCAAGTACGGTAAAATTGCAAAAAAAACTGCAATTCCACAGTTGTTTTTGGGTTGTTTTTTTTACCATGTTCACTACATGCTAAAACTGACCTGCCATGATGATTCTCCAGGTCATTACAAGTTCATAGACACCAACATATCTAGGTTTTTTTTTTTTTTAAGTGGTGAAAAAAAAAATCCAAACTTTGGCAAAAAAAAAAAAATGCCGCCATTTTCCGAGATTTGTAGCGTCTCCATTTTTCGTGATCTGGGGTTGGGTGAGGGTTTATTTTTTGTGTGCCGAGCTGACATATTTATTGATACCATTTTGGTGCAGATACGCTCTTTTGATTGTCTTTTATTGCATTTTATTGCAATGTAGCGGCAATCAAAAAAGCATAATTCTGACGTTTTGAAATGTTTTCTCATTACGCCATTCAGCGATCGGTGAATTTTTTTTATATTGATAGATCGGGTGATTCTGAACACGGCAATACCAAATGGGGCGAAAGGAGGGTGATTTGAACTTTTATATATTTTTTTTAAACTTTTTTTCCTTTTGGCATGCTTAAACAGTGTCTATGGGAGACTAGGAGCTGCCATAATCCGATCAGCTCTGCTACATACAGTCGATGATCAGATCGCCTGTATGTAGCAGAAATGCTCACTTGTTATGAGCGCCGATCCCCGGATGGGGCTCATAGGAATTCAACTGTCACAACACAGCTGTCGGGTGACATGCGTTTTTTTCCCTATACTTAACATTAAAAACGCATGCGTTTTTTTACATGCGTTTTGCCGCGTTTTGCCACCGCATGCATCTTTTTTATGCATGCGTTGTGTTGCAGAAATGCAACATGTAGTAATTTTACCTGCGTTTTTTTGCCAAAAAAATGCATTGCTGTCTATGTAAACGCATGCGTTTTTAACCACAGGTGTTTGCATGCGTTAAAAACGCATGCGTTTTTATAAAAAAAAACAAAAAAAACACACTGATAAACCACCCCATACCATAAAATTGATAAAGGGATCCTACCCCTAACCCTACCCCTAACCCTAACCCTACCCCTAACCCTAATCCCTTTAAGGGTAGGGTTAGGGGTAGGGTTAGGGGTAGGGTTAGGGTTAGGGGTAGGGTTAGGGTTAGGGGTAGGATCCCTTTAGGGTTAGGGTTAGGATCCCTACCCCTAACCCTACCCCTAACCCTAACCCTACCTCTTTCTGTTTATAGTGTTTTTTTTACTTTATTTTGATGATTGGCAGCTGTCACACATTTATCTGCATGCGTTTAAAAAACGCAAGCGCATGAAAAAACGCATGTAAACGCGTTAAAACGCCGCGTTTTTTTCACCACATGCAAAAACGCATGCGTCAAAAAAATGCGGCGTTTGCACGCGTTTACATGCGTTTTTTCACCATGCGTTTTTTTTTAACGCATGCGTTTTAAAACGCAAGTGTCCATGCCCATTTTTTATGCTTTAAACCAAAAACCAACACCAAAAGAAAAAACAAAGGCCAACCGTTGATGTACAGTGAGCCTTGCAAGAAAAACTCCTCTGGCATGGTTGAGAACTGCCACGGAGGAAGGCAATGTAACCCTACATTGTATTCCGACCAACCCTACTAGAAAATATTAAATCTCTTTCTAAACCATCTTGCAAACCTGACAGAAAAATATCTATCCCTATTTCATTCAGATGAACCCCATCCTTTCTAAGTACATCCTTGTTATCCCCTACTAACTCCCTATGTCTTACTACTACACCACCCAGAGCCTGAACATGCTTCGAAATCCTAACATCAAGTAATCTTCTAGCTTTTTACACCCCATCTGCACTCCAGGCCTCACGCCAATTTATCCTGGGCACTATTTCCGACAACACAAATAGTTGCATTTGCAAAGAATTCCTGAAATCTTGAAAAGTCCTGTTTCATCAAAGCCAAGAAATGTCCTACTTTTATTTTCCATAAATCATTTCCGTCTGCATGGAATATAAGTATAACATTACCTCCAAACTCATGGCTGCATTGCACAACCATTGCAAAAACTGACACTTTTGCATTGCCCAAAATATAAACGAATGTCCTATAATAAATACCACTTTAGCTGGTGCAGATCCTGCAAGATACAGTACAAAAAGCAACGATCCATAAAAACCCTTGAGAATAGCGAAATTGCAAACTTTTATCCACTACCGCAATAAGGCAACTACTAAAGAATACAACATTCTGAAGGGAAAAAACTATTTAAATCACAGGATCAGAATGTATGTAACTTCTAAAACAATCAGATTTCCACCTCCCTAAAGATTGTACCTCCCCAGATGACATGCCGCACCCATCTGCAGTCGTAGATGCTCCAATATGGAACAAATGAGTACCGAATTCCGCTGACACTAAACCCAACTCGCTAAGAACTTTTTTAAAAACTGCTGAAAACTGATAATGAGTCAGCGGTGTATTATCCTGGTGCAGTAAGAAAACTCTACCTTCTCCTTGGATTCTCAAGTATTCCTTCACCATATTTACTGGGCAAAATTCCGACTGGAGCTCATTTACTGACAACCATGTACCCCTACCAGAAACATCTTTTTTTTATCTCCTGACACAAATCGTCACAATTGTGACCACAAACAATCACATCCTTAAACAACAGTCCCGTTGTTGCATTTTTTTGTGTGTGGGACCATCTCCCCAATCCTTAAAGCCCCAAAAAATGCCAAAGCGAAAGCTGCTCTAAATAACACTACTTTGTCCTCATTCCTACATATCACCAACAGTATCCTCATTATCTTAACCAATAATTGGTAAGATACTGGACGGTGCTTGTCTAAAGCCACCGTCTCTTTACGCCAACCTTTCACTATCTGTCTCACTGCAAAAAATTTCGTCTTTCCTTTCATGTAGTTTCAGAAAAAAGGCTACCCCCACTAGACATTTCGACATCTTGCTCACAGACGCGCCTGTATGTCTTAATTCTTTCATATAGTCTAACGTTAGCAATAGCAATTCTGCTGCGTCCTCTGGTACCATACCCTTTGAAATGTCATCCAATCTTTCCACTCTTTTGCATGACCTTGCCCTGTTTCAGCCTACACTGACCTCCATACTAAATTGATAAGTTCATCTTTACTATTCTCCATAAGAAAATTGGGCAAGACCGACCCACCAGATCTGCTGACGGATGAAGCTCTCTGAAGACCTGCATTTGAGAACGGGATAGAGCATCAGCCACATGGTTCTGCGATCCAGGGACGTGTTTGGCCTTCAACCATATGTTATGTTGAAGACAACTAAGCACTAAATGTCTCAATAATGCTAAGACCAGTTGGAGAGAGGGGGATTGTGACGTTTGTGTGTTTATTGCCAATACCACTGCCGCATTGTCTGACCAACAACAAATCCTTTTGTTACTAAACATTACCCCCCACAATTCCAGGGCAACTACAAATGGGAATAACTCCAAAACTGTCATGTTTCTGGTCAAACCTGCCTCAATCCAATACTTTGACAATTGCCCCCTACACCACTTATTGCCGAACACTGCGGTACAACCATCACTTCCAGCCACATCAATAAAAAGGCTGAGGTCATCATAGACATTTCCACCTCTTGAGCTAAAGTCCTGCCATTGTTTTGCTAGTTCAGGGCCCTCAAAGAGGTCTGTTGGAGACCTCTGGTTGTCATGCGAACCCATTGGTGACCCGCGAACACCGATGGGCAGGATTTCCAGTGTGCTTCCGGAAAGCGCAAGTTAAATGCCGCTGTCAGAGACAGCTATTCCACCCGCAGCTGATAGAGGCAGCTGACTTGTGCCAGGAAAGATATGGGCTAAGCGCTGGAGCCCACATCAAAGGGAAGGATTCCGACATGGGTGTACTATTACACCCAACGTTGGAAAGGGATTAATATTAAAGAGAAAACAATTAAAAGAGGACTATTAGCCAATCACAGTAAGTACACCAGTTTCAAGTCTACATTTAAATGTTCTCCGTTTGTATCCGCTTTAAATGGCATAGCCATTGTTACACTAAAAGTACAGATTTACAAAAATAAATTAGCCATCACTGTTCTGCCTTTGACTGCTTTATTGTGTGTTTTCACAAGGAGAATAATTTTCAGTGGATTTTACATTGGCGAGAGATTTCCAACTTTGTACATCATCTACTATATAATTGTCTAAGGGTCACTTCCGTCTGTCTGTCTGTTTTTCTGTCTGTCTGTCACAGATATTCATTGGTCGCGGCCTCTGTCTGTCATGGAATCCAAGTCGCTGATTGGTCGTGGCAAAACGCCCACGACCATTGCCACGACCAGAAAGCGACGGGCGCAGTCCAGCGGCAACATGGCCGCTCCTTCCTCCCTGCAGTCAGTGCCCGCTCCGTACTCCCCTCCAGTCAGCGTTCACACAGGGTTAATGGCAGCGCTAATGAACCGCGTTATGCCGCAGTGTAACGCGCTCCATTAACGCTGCTATTAACCCTGTGTGACCAACTTTTTTACTATTGATGCTGCCTATGCAGCCTCAATAGTAAAAAGATCTAATGTTAAAAATAATAAAAAAAATAAAAAATCATCATATACTCACATTCCGGCACATTTCCCGCTCCTCGCGACGCTCCGGTGATCGCTCCATGCAAGCGGCAGGTTCCGGTGGCAAGGATGGTATGCGACAAGGACCTGCCATGACGTCACGGTCATGTGACCGCGACGTCATCACAGGTCCTGCGCCCATACCAATCCTGGGACCGGAAGCTGCCGCGTGCACTGCACATAGGGCCAGGACTTCAACGGAGGGTGTGTATATGTTTATTTTTTATTTTAAGTCTGTATACTACATGGCTCTGTGCTGTATACTCCGTCGCTGTGCAATATACTACGTGGCTGGGCAATATACTACGTGGCTGGGCAAAATACTACGTAGCTGGGCAATATACTACGTGGCTGGGCAATATACTACGTGGCTGGGCAATATACTACGTGACTGGGCAATATACTATGTGGCTGGGCAATATACTACGTGGCTGGGCAATATACTATGTGGCTGGGCAATATACTACGTGGCTGGGCAATATATTACGTGACTGGGCAATATACTACGTGGTTGGGCAATATACTACGTGACTGGGCAATATACTACGTGGGCTGTGCAATATACTACGTGGACATGCATATTCTAGAATACCCGATGCGTTAGAATCGTGCCACCATCTAGTCTAATATATTGATAAGAACAGGTTCCACTGATACATATCAATCAAGAACTCACAGGAATACACCCATAAATTGGACAAACATTAGATGACAGGGAAAACTCCACTACCAGATATATCCTACACTAAAACATGGAGCATATAATCCCAAGACCATAACTTGATAGAATGTAACAAATATATTAATATAAACACGAAATGTATATAGACTTAATGGACAAGGTACAGACAGAGCTCGTATACGAGGGACAAAAAACACTGAAGATCGCACCACGGGTTCAATTAAACAAAACACTAAGAACATGCCATGCTAGAAACATATATAAGAAGCTATATCATACAAAAGTGCATAGTGCCTGGTAAGGTGCAGCAGTGCATGTTCCTAGTGGGGCCATATCAGTAACTAATTATGTTAACCTTAAATAGGAAAGGAATGGATAGTAAGGCCATGTTAATCTTACCCATAACGTCAGTGCCAGTGTCAGTCCGGCAGCCTCGTATGCTCCTTGTTTTGGTGTAGGATATATATAATATATTGATACAAGGTTAGTCTCATGTTATGAACTAGGTGGTATAGGTGGAGCGCCCCCAGACACAGGGCCACAGGTTACTCGGTACCAGTCCTGTTGTGAATTCTGTGGCAAAGCTCCCTCCTGTGGTCACAAGTGGTACTTCGGCTGATTCTCTCTGTGAGCTTCTGTTGGTGGAGGGAAGTGGTACTGCGGCTTCTGAGTTTCCTCCCTCAGGTGATCTGGTGAGGTCGTTAGGTGCTTCTCTACTTAACTCCACCTAATGCTTTGATCCTGGCTTTCTGTCAATGTTCCAGTGTTGGACTTGCTTTTTCCTGGATCATTCCTGTGGCCTGCTGCTCTGCATAGCTAAGTTCTTCTTTGCTATTTGTTTGCTATTTTTTCTGTCCAGCTTGTCTAATTTTTTGCTGGAAGCTCTGGGACGCAAAGGGTGTACCTCCGTGCCGTTAGTTCGGTACGGAGGGTCTTTTTGCCCCCTTTGCGTGGTTTTCTTTAGGGTTTTGTGTAGACCGCAAAGTTACCTTTTCTGTCCTCGCTCTGTTAAGAAAGTCGGGCCTCACTTTGCTGAATCTATTTCATCTCTACGTTTGTCTTTTCATCTTAACTCACAGTCATTATATGTGGGGGGCTGCCTTTTCCTTTGGGGTATTTCTCTGAGGCAAGGTAGGCTTATTTTCTATCTTCAGGCTAGTTAGTTTCTCAGGCTGTGCCGAGTTGCATAGGCAGAGTTAGGCACAATCCACGGCTGCCTCTAGTGTTGTTTAGAGAGGATTAGGGATTGCGGTCTGCAGAGTTCCCACGTCTCAGAGCTCGTTCTATGATTTTGGGTTATTGTCAGATCACTGTATGTGCTCTGACCGCTATGTCCATTGTGGTACTGAATTGCCTTTCATAACAGTACAGGAAGCCCAAAGTACTAATGATTCTCAATAGAGGGAAAAAAGAAGTTCTGAGACCATTTTTTTTTCTTTGCACTGTGTTTTGCCTTTTTTTTCCCCTAGACATTTGGATGGTTCAGTACACAGGTGTAGCGATGGACATTAGAAGTCTGTCTTCATCTGTGGATCAGCTCTCGGCAAGAGTACAAAAGATTCAAGACACTATTGATCAGAAATCTATGTTAGAACCAAGAATTCCTATTCCTGATTTGTTTTTTGGAGATAGAACTAAGTTTCTGAGTTTCAAAAATAATTGTAAATTATTTCTGGCCTTGAAACCTCGCTCCTCTGGTGATCCAGTTCAACAGGTTTTGATTGTTATTTCTTTTTTGCGCGGCGACCCTCAGGACTGGGCATTTTCTCTTGCGCCAGGAGATCCTGCATTGAGTAATATCGATGCGTTTTTCCTGGCGCTCGGATTGCTGTACGATGAACCTAATTCAGTGGATCAGGCAGAGAAAAATTTGCTGGCTCTTTGTCAGAGTCAGGATGAGATAGAGGTATATTGTCAGAAATTTAGAAAGTGGTCCGTGCTCACTCAATGGAATGAATCTGCGCTGGCAGCTATGTTCAGAAAGGGTCTATCTGAAGCCCTTAAGGATGTCATGGTGGGATTTCCTATGCCTGCTGGTTTGCATGAGTCTATGTCTTTGGCCATTCAGATCGGTCGACGCTTGCGTGAGCGTAAATCTGTGCACCATTTGGCGGTATTACCTGAGCTTAAACCTGAGCCTATGCAGTGCGATAGGACTTTGACCAGAGTTGAACGGCAAGAACACAGACGTCTGAATGGGCTGTGTTTCTACTGTGGTGATTCCACTCATGCTATCTCTGATTGTCCTAAGCGCACTAAGCGGTTCGCTAGGTCTGCCACCATTGGTACGGTACAGTCAAAATCTCTTCTGTCTGTTACCTTGATCTGCTCTTTGTCATCGTATTCTGTCATGGCATTTGTGGATTCAGGCGCTGCCCTGAATTTGATGGACTTGGAGTATGCTAAGCGTTGTGGGTTTCTCTTAGAGCCCTTGCAGTGTCCTATTCCATTGAGAGGAATTGATGCCACGCCTTTGGCCAAGAGTAAGCCTCAATACTGGACCCAGCAGACCATGTGCATGGCTCCTGCACATCAGGAGGTTATTCGCTTTCTGGTGTTGCATAATCTGCATGATGTGGTCGTGTTGGGGTTGCCATGGCTACAAGCCCATAATCCACTATTAGATTGGAAATCCATGTCGGTGTCCAGCTGGGGTTGTCAGGGGGTACATGGTGATGTTCCATTTCTGTCAATTTCGTCATCCACCCCTTCTGAGGTTCCAGAGTTCTTGTCTGATTACCGGGATGTATTTGATGAGCCCAAGTCCGATGCCCTACCTCCGCATAGGGATTGTGATTGTGCTATCAATTTGATTCCTGGTAGTAAATTCCCAAAAGGTCGACTGTTTAATTTATCCGTGCCTGAGCACGCCGCTATGCGCAGTTATGTGAAGGAATCCCTGGAGAAGGGGCATATTCGCCCGTCATCGTCACCATTAGGAGCAGGGTTCTTTTTTGTAGCCAAGAAGGATGGTTCGCTGAGACCTTGTATAGATTATCGCCTTCTAAATAAGATCACGGTTAAATTTCAGTACCCCTTGCCATTGTTATCTGATTTGTTTGCTCGGATTAAGGGGGCTAGTTGGTTCACCAAGATAGATCTTCGTGGTGCGTATAATCTGGTGCGAATCAGGCGAGGAGATGAATGGAAAACTGCATTTAATATGCCCGAGGGTCATTTTGAGTATCTAGTGATGCCATTCGGACTTGCCAATGCTCCATCAGTGTTTCAGTCCTTTATGCATGACATCTTCCGAGAGTACCTGGATAAATTCCTGATTGTGTACTTGGATGACATTTTGATCTTCTCGGATGATTGGGAGTCTCATGTGAAGCAGGTCAGAACAGTTTTTCAGGTCCTGCGTGCTAATTCTTTGTTTGTGAAGGGATCAAAGTGTCTCTTTGGTGTGCAGAAGGTTTCATTTTTGGGGTTCATCTTTTCCCCTTCTACTATTGAGATGGATCCTGTTAATGTCCAAGCCTTTCATGATTGGACTCAGCCGACATCTCTGAAAAGTCTGCAAAAGTTCCTGGGCTTTGCTAATTTTTATCGTCGCTTCATCTGCAATTTTTCTAGTATTGCCAAACCATTGACCGATTTGACCAAGAAGGGTGCTGATTTGGTCAATTGGTCTTCTGCTGCTGTGGAAGCTTTTCAAGAGTTGAAGCATCGTTTTTCTTCTGCCCCTGTGTTGTGTCAACCAGATGTTTCTCTTCCGTTCCAGGTCGAGGTTGATGCTTCTGAGATTGGAGCAGGGGCTGTTTTGTCGCAGAGAGGTTCTGATTGCTCAGTGATGAAACCATGCACTTTTTTTTCCAGGAAGTTTTCGCCTGCTGAGCGAAATTATGATGTGGGCAACCGAGAGTTGCTGGCCATGAAGTGGGCATTCGAGGAGTGGCGTCATTGGCTTGAAGGAGCTAAGCATCGCGTGGTGGTATTGACTGATCATAAGAACTTGACTTATCTTGAGTCTGCTAAGCGGTTGAATCCTAGACAGGCTCGTTGGTCGCTGTTTTTCGCCCGTTTTGACTTTGTGATTTCGTACCTTCCGGGCTCTAAAAATGTGAAGGCGGATGCTCTGTCTAGGAGTTTTGTGCCCGACTCTCCGGGTTTGTCTGAGCCGGCGGGTATCCTCAAGGAAGGAGTAAATGTGTCTGCCATCTCCCCTGATTTGCGGCGGGTGCTGCAAAAATTTCAGGCTAATAAACCTGATCGTTGTCCAGCGGAGAGACTGTTTGTCCCTGATAAGTGGACCAATAAAGTTATCTCTGAGGTTCATTGTTCGGTGTTGGCTGGTCATCCTGGAATCTTTGGTACCAGAGAGTTAGTGGCTAGATCCTTTTGGTGGCCGTCTCTGTCGCGGGATGTGCGTACTTTTGTGCAGTCCTGTGGGATTTGTGCTCGGGCTAAGCCCTGCTGTTCTCGTGCCAGTGGGTTGCTTTTGCCCTTGCCGGTCCCGAAGAGGCCTTGGACACATATCTCTATGGATTTTATTTCTGATCTTCCCGTTTCTCAAAAGGTGTCAGTCATTTGGGTGGTCTGTGATCGCTTTTCTAAGATGGTCCATTTGGTACCCTTGTCTAAATTGCCTTCCTCCTCTGATTTGGTGCCATTGTTCTTCCAACATGTGGTTCGTTTACATGGCATTCCAGAGAATATCGTTTCTGACAGAGGTTCCCAGTTTGTTTCAAGGTTTTGGCGAGCCTTTTGTGGTAGGATGGGCATTGACTTGTCTTTTTCCTCGGCTTTCCATCCTCAGACTAATGGCCAGACCGAACGAACCAATCAGACCTTGGAAACATATCTGAGATGCTTTGTTTCTGCCGATCAGGATGACTGGGTGTCCTTTTTGCCTTTGGCTGAGTTCGCCCTTAATAATCGGGCCAGCTCGGCTACCTTGGTTTCGCCATTTTTCTGCAATTCTGGGTTCCATCCTCGTTTCTCTTCAGGACAGGTTGAGTCTTCGGACTGTCCTGGTGTGGATACTGTGGTGGACAGGTTGCAGCAGATTTGGACTCATGTAGTGGACAATTTGACCTTGTCCCAGGAGAAGGCTCAACGTTTCGCTAATCGCAGACGCCGTGTGGGTTCCCGACTTCGTGTTGGGGATCTGGTTTGGTTATCTTCTCGTCATATTCCTATGAAGGTTTCCTCTCCTAAGTTTAAACCTCGTTTCATTGGTCCGTATAGGATTTCTGAGGTTCTTAATCCTGTGTCTTTTCGTCTGACCCTTCCAGATTCTTTTTCCATACATAACGTATTCCATAGGTCATTGTTGCGGAGATACGTGGCACCTATGGTTCTATCTGTTGATCCTCCTGCCCCGGTTTTGGTGGAGGGGGAATTGGAGTATATTGTGGAGAAGATTTTGGATTCTCGTGTTTCTAGACGGAAACTCCAGTATCTGGTTAAATGGAAGGGTTATGCTCAGGAAGATAATTCCTGGGTTTTTGCCTCTGATGTCCATGCTCCCGATCTTGTTCGTGCCTTTCATGTGGCTCATCCTGGTCGGCCTGGGGGCTCTGGTGAGGGTTCGGTGACCCCTCCTCAAGGGGGGGGTACTGTTGTGAATTCTGTGGCAAAGCTCCCTCCTGTGGTCACAAGTGGTACTTCGGCTGATTCTCTCTGTGAGCTTCTGTTGGTGGAGGGAAGTGGTACTGCGGCTTCTGAGTTTCCTCCCTCAGGTGATCTGGTGAGGTCGTTAGGTGCTTCTCTACTTAACTCCACCTAATGCTTTGATCCTGGCTTCCTGTCAATGTTCCAGTGTTGGACTTGCTTTTTCCTGGATCATTCCTGTGGCCTGCTGCTCTGCATAGCTAAGTTCTTCTTTGCTATTTGTTTGCTATTTTTTCTGTCCAGCTTGTCTAATTTTTTGCTGGAAGCTCTGGGACGCAAAGGGTGTACCTCCGTGCCGTTAGTTCGGTACGGAGGGTCTTTTTGCCCCCTTTGCATGGTTTTCTTTAGGGTTTTGTGTAGACCGCAAAGTTACCTTTTCTGTCCTCGCTCTGTTAAGAAAGTCGGGCCTCACTTTGCTGAATCTATTTCATCTCTACGTTTGTCTTTTCATCTTAACTCACAGTCATTATATGTGGGGGGCTGCCTTTTCCTTTGGGGTATTTCTCTGAGGCAAGGTAGGCTTATTTTCTATCTTCAGGCTAGTTAGTTTCTCAGGCTGTGCCGAGTTGCATAGGCAGAGTTAGGCGCAATCCACGGCTGCCTCTAGTGTTGTTTGGAGAGGATTAGGGATTGCGGTCTGCAGAGTTCCCACGTCTCAGAGCTCGTTCTATGATTTTGGGTTATTGTCAGATCACTGTATGTGCTCTGACCGCTATGTCCATTGTGGTACTGAATTGCCTTTCATAACATGGTCCCTTCTGGCTCAGTTCCGGGGATGTCACGGTGGCTGGACCCGGTCCATGACCCTGCTAAGGGGCGCCCAATGAAAGGTGATGGAAGTCTGTCAAGGGTTTGTGACGCCACCTGTGGTGTTCGGTCAGGGTGACCGACGCTGCTGTGGGGTCCGCTGGGGTGATGGAATGGCAGCTGGATGGTATACCTTCCCACAGGTGAAGTATGTCCCCAGGGCTTCCCAGTAAGGTGGATGGTGGTGGTGTGAGGTGCAGATAGTAACGAGGACACAGGGTTGCAGTCTCTTTACCTCTTTACTGAAGACTTCAGGATCCGCAATCCAGAGCACAGTTAACAGGGCTGTCTGAGACAGGCCGGTCCGATGGGCACATCCAGAGTTCCCTTTGCAGGTGGAAATCGTTGCCTACCACTAGCGCCTGTGTGTTGTAGTGCTACCCTGCTGAGCATTCGGGATAGTCCTCACAACTTCTATTCTCGTTCATTCTAATTCGTTCCAGTTCTTTCTAGTGCTCCGTCCCCCAGTATGTTATGGCTAGGACGCACCCATTTGACGGGTAGGCTCGGAGCTCTTCCGAGACCTGTAGGGGTTCCACTCACTCAGCTGCGACGGATGACACTCAGGAGGCATGTTCCTTTAAAGTTCATTGGGTTTATTGCTTCATAAACCATGTGACAAAACAACAGAAAACAAAATAGCCTTTGGTTCAGGCAAAGAAAACAAGTGTCCAGTTCTTCCGGCTCAGTCCTGAAGCCGTAACACACTCAGGAGGGTTTCACCTCCACACATATCTGCTGTGTAAAGCATTAGCCAGTCTTAAATAGAGCTAACCACACCCAGTAACCCATCACATGATTAGCCATGTGGTCTGACATTACCACAGGTCCTGAAACACATATATTTACATGGTTATGTGCAAGACAGAAATACCCCTGGGCTACCATACAGTAACAAGGCACTTATGTGGCACATACCTCCCATCGACTACACACCCTTTAGCCATGCTACATACCTCCCCCCTCTGCCTAAAGCCGTGGGGCTTGGCACTTTCCCCCACTAAACAAGAGATTCTTGATAGGGCATCCGCATTACCATGCAGCTTTCCGGCCCTATGTTCCACATGGAAACTGAAGTCCTGCAGGGCTAAGAACCAACGGGTGACTCTGGCATTTCTCCCTTTCGTTTCCCTCATCCACCTAAGTGGGGCATGGTCAGATACCAGTCTAAATTTACGTCCCAGCAGATAGTACCGTAATGTGTCCACTGCCCATTTTATGGCCAAGCACTCCTTCTCAACGACTGAGTAGTTCTTTTCAGATGAGGACAGCTTCCTACTCAGATAGAGAACAGGATGCTCCTCCCCATGTAGTTCTTGGGAAAGGACTGCTCCCACCCCAACATCTGAGGCATCTGTCTGAAGAATAAACTCTTTCTTGAAGTTTGGGGCCATCAGAACGGGTTGCTTACACAAAGCGTTTTTCATTTCTTGGAAGGCTGACTCTGTTTCTTCGGACCACTTAACCATTACTGGTTTTGTCCCTTTTAGCAGGTCAGTCAGAGGCGCAGCCATCGTGGCGAAGTTTGGGATGAACCTCCTGTAATATCCCACGATTCCCAGGAAGGCTTTAACTTGCTTCTTGGAAACTGGTTTTGGCCATGTTTGAATTGCCTCCACTTTACTGATTTGGGGTTTTATTTCTCCATGACCCACTATGTATCCAAGGTACTTAGCTTCTTCTTTACCCAAGGCACACTTCTTCGGGTTTATAGTAAATCCGGCCTCTCTTATAGCATCAAATACCGCTTGGACTTTCTCCAGATGGCTCTCCCAGTCCGGGCTAAAGATGACGATATCATCTAGGTACGCAGCAGCGTAGGCCTTATGGGGTGCAAGGACTCTATCCATAGCCCTCTGGAAGGTCGCCGGAGCTCCCTGTAGGCCAAACGGCATCCGGGCATACTGGAAGCATCCATCAGGTGTCGAAAAGGCTGTCTTCTCCTTGGCTTCCTGTGCCATGGGGATCTGCCAATACCCCTTTGTCAAATCCAAGGTGGATATATATCTGGCGTGCCCAAGCCTTTCGATGAGCTCATCAATACGGGGCATGGGATAAGCGTCGAACTTGGAGACCTCATTCAACTTCCGATAGTCGTTGCAAAACCTCCACTCTCCATCAGGTTTTGGGACCAGGACAATTGGGCTCGACCAACCACTCTTGGATTCCTCAATGACTCCAAGCCTCAACATACGCTCCACTTCCTTGGAGATAACTTCTCGACGAGCCTCAGGAATACGATAAGGTTTCACATTCACCCGCACATGTGGCTCTGTTAGGACCTCGTGCTCTATGACCTTCGTGTATCCTGGCAATTCTGAAAACAGGTCCCTGTTTTTCTGGAGTAACTCCCGGCACTGCTGTTTCTGGGTCTTTGATAGCGTCTCTGCTATAGTAACCGCTCCAACCTCACCTTCTGGGTTGCTTAACAATGACGGAGTTACTGTCGGCTCTCTATCTTGCCATGGCTTGATGAGGTTGACATGGTAAACTTGGAATGGTTTCCGTCTTCCTGGTTGGTGAATTTTATAATTTACCTCACCAAGTTTCTCGACAACCTCATATGGCCCTTGCCATTTGGCCAAGAACTTGCTTTCCACCGTTGGAACTAACACAAGAACTCGGTCTCCCGGATTGAACTGCCTCACTCTTGCAGACCGGTTGTAGACCCTGGCTTGAGCTTCTTGTGCTTGGAGAAGGTGTTCTTTCACGATAGGCATCACCTTTGCAATCCTCTGCTGCATCAGGGCCACATGCTCAATGACGCTTCTGTGGGGCGTGACTTCGGCCTCCCAGGTTTCCTTGGCTATATCCAGGAGTCCTCGTGGATGTCGGCCATATAGAAGCTCAAACGGTGAGAACCCTGTGGAGGCCTGTGGAACTTCACGAATGGAAAACATCAGATAGGGTAAGAGACAATCCCAGTCTCTACCGTCTTTCTCTATAGCTTTTCTCAGCATGCTCTTTAGTGTCTTGTTAAACCTCTCAACAAGGCCATCTGACTGGGGATGGTACACCGAGGTCCTCAACTGGGAGATCTCCAGGGCTTTGCACAACTCCCTCATCACCTTGCTCATGAAAGGTGTACCCTGGTCAGTCAGGATCTCCTTTGGCAGACCTGTCCGGGAAAAGACATGGACCAACTCGCGGGCTATGCTTTTTGAGGAAGAATTTCTCAAGGGAATTGCCTCAGGATAGCGTGTGGCATAGTCCAGGATGACTAATATATACTGATGGCCCCGAGCTGATTTAACTAAGGGACCGACCAAGTCCATGGCAATTCTCTCGAACGGTACCTCAATAATGGGCAGTGGCACAAGGGGGTTCCGGAAATGAGGAGTGGGAGCAGTTAGCTGACATGTAGGGCAGGACCTGCAATAGTTCACTATTTCCCGGTGACACCCAGGCCAATAGAACCTCTGCACAACCCGTTCCTGCGTTTTTTCCACCCCCAGGTGTCCACCCAAGATGTGTGAATGGGCCATGTCCAACACTTTCCGTCTATACGGACCCAGCACTATCAACTGCTCTACCAACTCCTCCCTTATTTTCGTGACCCGGTACAACAACTCCCCCCTCAACAGAAAATGGGGAAATCTTGTGTCTGCCCCCGGCTCCTGTACCACCCCGTCAATAACTGTGACATTATTAAAGGCTTCCCTCACAGTGGGGTCCCTATGTTGGGCAGTCCCAAAATTTTCACCGGTAACTTCTAACTCCAAAATGTCAGATGTAGGGGATACTTCCTCCTCATCCCCAACCAGAACACAAAAAGGAAAGCTGTCTGCCTCTGGGTGTGGCGATACCCTTCCAGGGTTCACTGGTTCCCTGCCAGGGAGCTCAGAACCTTTTCCCCACAAATCCCAAAACAAACAGAAATCCCGGCCAATAATTATAGGGTGCAACAAGTCCTGAACTACGCCGACTATGTGGGACTCAGTGCCACATGCCGTTTCAATGTCCACCCTGGCCATAGGGTAGTCCTTTGCATCACCATGTATGCACCGCACTCCGACTTTCTTTCCTGGGAGCAGGTGGAGAGGAAAAGTGGCCCTCACCAGGGTCACTAGGCTCCCCGAGTCTAACAGTGCCATTACTGCTCGACCGTTCACCTTTACAGGACACGCTTGAGGTCCCTCGTTAGATGGAGAGTTCACACTACAGGCTGGATACGCATAGTATGAACAACGGCGTCCCATGCTGCAGTCCATCTGCTCAGTGGTTTGGGAACAACGGGCAGCTATATGTTCTGGCTTGTGGCACCTCCAACAAATAATATCACCCGTGGGGACCTTGGGCACCACCTCCCCCGCCCTTTGTGACCTTGGACGCACCACCCCTTTTTGGGACTCAGCTGCCTTCTGGGACCCCCAGTACGGCATGGGCTGCCTCCCGAAGGAGCCTTCCAACCCTTGGTATCTCTCAACCAGTCCGATCAGCTCGTCGGCATTCTGGGGATCACCCTGGGCAACCCAAGACTGTATAGGCCTCGGGAGGGAATGGACAAACCGATCCATCATCACCCGTTCTACCATCTGTGCAGGCGCAGAGGATTCTGGCTGCAGCCATTTCTGGACCAGGTGCAACAGATCAAACATTTGGGAACGCGGTGGTTTGTCCCGGTGATAGCCCCAGGAGTGAACTCGCTGTGCCCTGACAGTCAGTGTCACCCCCAAACGTGCGAGAATCTCGGCTTTCAATTTGTGATACTCTTTGGCATCCTGCAAGGTCAAATCATAGTACGCCTTCTGGGGTTCTCCTGTCAGGTATGGCGCAAGTACCTCTGCCCACTGCTCTGGCGGAAGTTTTTCCCTCTCAGCGACCCTCTCAAACACCGTCAGGAAGGCCTCAACATCATCCCCGGGAGTCATTTTCTGCAATGCGCGTCTTACCGTCTTCCGGACGTGGGTGTCATCAGCCAAACCTGGGGTTGGGGCGCTCGCCTTGCCCTGAATGGCGGTTGCCAGAAGCTGCATCTGCTGCTGATGCTCCTGTTGGCTCTGCTGCATCTGCTGCCGTTGCTCCTGCTGGTTTTGCTGCATCTGCTGCCGTTGCTCCTGCTGGCTCTGTTGTATCTGCTGCATCAACAGCCTGTTGGTCTCTTGCTGCCTTTGCTCCTGCTGGACCAAGTGTTTCAGCAAGTCCTCCATTTTCTCCGGCAATGCTTGCTGGCTTGCAACAGCCTTGACCCAGGACATTCAAAAATAAACTCACGTCTCCGCTGGGAACGCTGCTCGCATGTCTACCACCAATTGTAGGGGTTCCACTCACTCAGCTGCGACGGCTGACACTCAGGAGGCGTGTTCCTTTAAAGTTCACTGGGTTTATTGCTTCATAAACCATGTGGCAAAACAACAGAAAACAAAATAGCCTTTGGTTCAGGCAAAGAAAACAAGTGTCCAGTTCTTCCGGCTCAGTCCTGAAGCCGTAACACACTCAGGAGGGTTTCACCTCCACACATATCTGCTGTGTAAAGCATTAGCCAGTCTTAAATAGAGCTAACCACACCCAGTAACCCATCACATGATTAGCCATGTGGTCTGACATTACCACAGGTCCTGAAACACATATATTTACATGGTTATGTGCAAGACAGAAATACCCCTGGGCTACCATACAGTAACAAGGCACTTATGTGGCACATACCTCCCATCGACTACACACCCTTTAGCCATGCTACAGACCCTAGAGATGCCCCTCTCCACGCGTTGCCCCCTATATCTGCTTAGGTGATGTAAGGTAGACAGCCAACCTATAATTAACTGTCCTGTGGTATTTGAAGTAAGGCATAAAGTCAGTCACTTCCTCGGTGTTCCGGGCACCGGCTACGCGCCTCAGTAGGATGTTGCCGTTCTCCGGGCATGACTCCTACTGGCTCTCCTTTGTGTTTGATCTCGTTTCTCACTGTCCACAATATCCTTCGCTTCGTGTCTCTTTCTTAGGATACCACCGCGGGTAGTGCAGGCGCGGTTCCGTAATATTCTGTTCTTGTCGCTAGGTACCTGCCAGGTTCCCACGCCTGACAGGGACCCCCCTGAATCTTCTCCCTGCAACACCCCCTGCCACGGGATGTTGCCTGAATCCAACCCAGTCAGCTTCTGACTAACTTCCTATCCAACCCCTAGTTTTACCAGTGTGAGGAGTGGCCTAATAAATAAAACCTTTTGCTCCCCCTAGTGGCCGGAGTGTTAAGTGTAATGTGTGCTGGTGATACCTCGTCAGAAGAACTCCTTTAGTGCCATCAGACGTACCATCACTCCCCTTAGTGGCAGAGCAACATTACTGCAATGACCAGGTCTCTTGGGCGCTGCATAGGCAGGTAGAAATTGTTTGCCCTAGGCAAGCAGAGGTACTGCAGGGTAGGGTAGTGTAAAACATTTCCAGGGATACCTGTTTTGCTGCAATCTGGTGCTACCTTGTTCTGAAATTTGTCTTTTATTCATTTGCAACTTAGTTTCTCAAGTGCTCTGGTGGGCGTATCAGTGCACTTGCATTCCTCCACTTTTCACCTCTCCCTGACACTGCCTTCCACTTCTTAAAGTGTCAGGGAGAACATTTCACAGAAAGGGAGCATCAGATAGCAGCAACACAAGTATACCTGTAAATGTTTTACACTGCCCTATCCTGCCAAAAATTAGGGCAAGTGTTACTGATAGATTTCTTCTAGTGATGAGTGAGTGTGCTTGGTGATGCTGAGGTATCAATTGAGTAACTGGTGTGTTCGGATGTGCTCAGCACTCGTCGAGCATTGATTGTTGCTCGGATTGAATGCTCAAATCCCCGGCCCACATGTTTGGTGCCTGTTACACTGCTGATAAGCATACTGGGATTGCCAGCCAGTCACTGTAATGCTGTAGCCATCTTGGTAGTGGCATTACTGTGATTGACTAGCCGCATTACCTTATTAGAGGTTATAAAGGACCGACCAGTGCCGCCACACTCTGCTCACTGACACCATTACACAGCTCAGGAACAGTTCTTATACAAGGCTTCCTTGTCTCCTCGTCCAGTCCAGCCTTCCCAGTGTCCGCTCCATACTCTGTTAGTCTGGTGTCTCTGTCCTGTCCTGCTTCCTTTGTGTCTTCCCCTTCCCAGTGCTCCTTTGGTCTCGCCTGTACTCAGCTTTTACCAAACTGTACTTCATCTTACCCCTCTCTGTCCGTCCTACGCCCAGCTTCTCTATTTTGTACCTCGTACTACCTGTCTCCGGGTTTCAGCTTCTGGGCAATAGTCTCCCTTGGGTCTGCCCCTAACGCTCCCTGTATAGGGGGTCGTCTACCTGGTCAGCTCACTCTTGGGAGGTTCGTTGTTGTGGATCTGCGGGTCCACTCCAGGTGTTCTAAAAGATCTCACAGTACAGACAGGCCATGGACCCGGCTGGTACCTCGACTCCTACCCAGAAGGAATTATTGTTCCTTAGGGAGAATCAGTCTAGGATTATGTTCCTTTTGAAAACCTTAGAATCTCGTCTGTCGTCCCTGCAGGCCTCCGATCCTGGGAGCGCTTTGCAGTTAGCAAGTCTCCAACAAGAGCTGGCCCAACAGTGTGACACTCAAGCTCATATTCTAAATTTGATGGCTTCTGTGGATGATCGTCTTTGCGCCCTCCAGTCTTCGGCTCCTGTCTCTTCTCTGGCCTCAGCTCCTCACCCACCTCCCCGTCTGGCTAAACCTCCTCGCTATAGTGGGGATCCATAATTGTGTAGAGGGTTTTTAAATCAATGCCAGCTTCATTTTGTATCTGTCTGCTTCCTGTTTTGCAAAAAAAAACCTTCTCGTCCAATTTCGGTGTCTTCAAATTTACCTTCTTCGTATTTGTCTTTCCTGGATGTCTTTAATAAGAAAGAGGCAGAGACTTTACCTCCGCATCAACCCTACCACTGCCCAATTGATCTTATTCCGGGCTCTACTCCTCCCCGAGGTCGAATCTACCCGTTGTCTCCTACCGAGACTCAATCCATGACTGAATACGTCCGGGAGAATTTATCCAAAGGTTTTATTCGCAAATCCTCCTCCCCTGCAGGTGCGGGTTTCTTCTTCGTTAGGAAGAAGGACGGGTCCCTTCGTCCGTGTATTGACTACCGTGGTCTCAACAATCTCACGATCAAGAACAAGTACCCGCTACCTCTCATTCCTGAGTTGTTTGATCACCTGAGGGGAGCCCAAATTTTCACGAAATTGGATGTTTGCGGAGCTTACAATCTAATCCGTATTCGTTCAGGAGACGAATGGAAAACCGCTTTTAACACTCAAGATGGCCACTATGAGTATTTAGTCATGCCTTTCGGCTTGTGTAATGCTCCAGCGGTGTTCCAGGAGTTTGTGAATGATGTTTTCCGTGATCTACTCTACTCCTGTGTGGTGGTATATTTAGACGACATTTTGGTGTTCTCCTCAGATCTTGCTTCCCACAGAAGGGATGTCCGCCAAGTGCTGTCTTGTCTTAGAGAGATCCGTCTTTATGCCAAACTCGAGAAGTGCGTTTTTGAGCAGTCTTCGCTACCATTTCTTGGCTATATCATTTCTGACTCTGACTTGCAAATGGACCCAGAAAAAGTGTCTGCTGTGCTTAACTGGCCACATCCTCAGGGAGTAAAAGCTATCCAACGCTTCCTCGGGTTCACAAATTACTACCAGCAGTTTATCCCACATTTCTCCACTCTGGTCGCCTCAATTTCTGCTTTGACTCGCAAGGGGTACAACCCCCACATCTGGTCTTCTGAAGCTGAAGATGCTTTTCGCTCTCTGAAACAAGCCTTTGCTTCAGCTCCTGTACTCCGTCGGCCTGAGGTCAACAAGCCCTTCATTCTTGAGGTAGACGCTTCTGCCATTGGTGCTGGTGCAGTACTTTCCCAAAGATCCTCTTCCGGACATCTGGCTACTTGTGGTTTCTTGTCCAAAATCTTCTCCGCCTCGGAGAGGGACTACGCCATCGGTGACAAGGAACTATTGGCCATAAAATTGGCACTGGAGGAGTGGCGTTATCTGGCCCTTTCAAGATCTTCACAGATCATAAGAATTTGGAATATATCCGCTCGGCGCAAAGATTGAATCCTCGACAAGCCAGATGGTCGTTGTTCTTTACATTTTCGTCCTTTAAGCAAGAACTTCAAAGCCGATGCTTGGTCCAGGTCATTTCTCGCACCCGATGTTGAGGAGGAGCCGTGTTGTGAATTGTGTTGTCGGGCTCCCTCCTGTGGTCGTGAATGGTACTTCGGCTGGTTCTGTCCATGGACTTTCTCTGGTGGCTGTGGGTGTTTCTGAGTTTCCTTCCACAGGTGACGAGGTTAATTCGTTAGCTGCTGCTCTATTTAACTCCACTTAGATCTTTGCTCCATGCCACCTGTCAATGTTCCAGTATTGGTCTAGTTCACTCCTGGATCGTTCTTGTTACCTGTCTTCCCAGCAGAAGCTAAGAGACTGCTTCTTTTTTTTTTGGTTTGCTATTTTTCTGCCCAGCTTGCTATTCTGATTGTTGTCTTGCTTGCTGGAAGCTCTGGGACGCAGAGGGAGCGCCTCCGCACCGTGAGTCGGTGCGGAGGGTCTTTTTGCGCCCTCTGCGTGGTCTTTTTGTAGGTTTTTGTGCTGACCGCAAAGCTACCTTTCCTATCCTCAGTCTGTTCAGTAAGTCGGGCCTCACTTTGCTAAATCTATTTCATCTCTGTGTTTGTATTTTCATCTTTACTCACAGTCATTATATGTGGGGGGCTGCCTTTTCCTTTGGGGAATTTCTCTGAGGCAAGGTAGGCTTTATTTTTCTATCTTCAGGGCTAGCTAGTTCCTTAGGCTGTGCCGAGTTGCATAGGGAGCGTTAGGCGCAATCCACGGCTATTTCTAGTGTGGTTGATAGGATTAGGGATTGCGGTCAGCAGAGTTCCCACGTCCCAGAGCTCGTCCTATATTATCAGTAACTATCTGGTCATTCCGTGTGCTCTTAACCACCAGGTCCATTATTGTCCTGACCACCAGGTCATATCAGAGCCGGCACACATCGTGGATCCCAGCAAAATTATTCTTGTGGCTCCAGTCAGCATGTCTTCTTTACCACCAGGTAAAACCTTTGTCCAGGTGAACGAAAGTTCTCGAGTCCTACGTTGTGGCCATGCCTCAAAACTAGCAGGCCATGTAGGATACAAGAAGACATTCGCTGTCATCACACGCCACTATTGGTGGTCGTCTCTTCTTCCGAATGTTCAAAGTTTTGTCGCCTCATGTCCTTAGTGTGCAAGAAACAAGATCCCCAGACATCTGCCCTCCTGTCTCCTACATCCGCTTCCTGTTCCTTCAGCTCCCTGGCAGCATATTGCTATGGATTTTATTACCGACCTTCCTCGGTCTTCTGGTCATATGGTTATTTTTGTAGTCGTGGATCGATTCTCCAAGATGGCTCATTTCGTCCCTTTGCCAGGATTACCTTCCGCTCCTGAATTGGCGAGAATCTTCATTGCTCATATCTTCCGGATTAACGGTTTTCCGTTGCACATAGTCTCTGATAGAGGAGCCCAGTTCACCTCTCGTTTTTGGCGAGCTCATGCAAACTGATGAATGTTACCTTGGATTTCTCTACAGCTTATCATCCTCAGACCAATGGACAAGCAGGGCGCACAAACCAAATACTGATGACTTATCTCCGTCATTTTACCAACGGTCATCAAAATGACTGGTCTGATTTATTTCCATGGGCTGAGTTTGCGTACAATAAGTCTTCTTCCAAATCTCCCTTCTTCATCGTCTATGGGCAACATCCTGGTATCCCTCTACTGGTACTTCCTGTCTTGGGTGTGCCAGCGGCTGATCTTCTGTCCGAGGAGTTCTCCAGGGTCTGGCAGGAGACCAAAATTGCCTTAAAACGGGCACAGGCCAGGATAATAATCTTAATAATAATAATCTATATTTATATATAGCGCTAACATATTCTGCAGCGCTTTACAGTTTGCACACATTATCATCACTGTCCCCGATGGGGCTCACAATCTAAATTCCCTATCAGTATGTCTTTTTGAATGTGGGAGGAAACTGGAGTACCCGGAGGAAACCCACGCAAACACAGAGAGAACATACAAACTCTTTGCAGATGTCCTTGGTGGGGTTTGAACCCAGGACTCCAGCGCTGCAAGACTGCTGTGCTATCCACTGCGCCACCGTGCTGCCCTACGAGACATGCCGATAAGATGTCTGGATCCTTCCTTATAGCGGCCAGGTGATGAGGTGTGGCTGTCCTCCAGGTTTATTCGTTTAAAGATCCCCTCGTATAAATTGGGCCCGCGGTACGTAGGTCCTTTCGAGGTTTTGTCTCGTATCAATGTTGTTGCTTACAAACTGAAATTGCCCGCTTCTCTTCGCATACCCAACTCTTTTCACGTTTCCCTTTTGAAACCAGTCATCTTCTATCAGTTCCATGTTTCTCCTACTCAAACTCCTTTACCTGTCTCCGACCCAGATATCTTTGAGGTTAAGGACATTCTTGCCATGAAAAAGTCCCGAGGCAAAACTCTCTTTTTGGTTGATTGGAAGGGTTTTGGTCCCGAAGAGAGGTCTTGGGAGCCCCATGGGAACATACAAGCTCCTCAGATTTTATCCAGGTTTGTGTCTGGTCTTAGAAAGGAGGGGAGTAAGGGGAGGGGTACTGTCACGGCCACTCCTTCTGCGGCAGTGCCTGCTGCCGGGACCACCGCCGCTCCCCCCGCTCATACTTATCTGCTGCGGCGTTCTCCTCCTGCAGGCGCACGTCCTCTCCTTCATTCTTCTCCGCTCCCTGGTTCTCGTCGGGTGCGCGTGCGCACCACCCACTCTAGCACTTCCTCTTTCTGATTTACAGGCACTCTGTATCTCCTCTCTGTGATCCTGGAGGGCCGTGGCCCGGAAGTCCTTCAACACTCCATGTATTTAAGGCGATTCCTTCCTCTGCTCCTTGCCTGTCTGTCATTTGTGCTTCTGTGTGTCACGGGGCTACCACGACAGAGAGGTTCCAGAGAACCGCAGCGCTCTGGGCCTTGTTCACACACAGTGAACAGAAGCTCTTCACCGGTGTTCTAACCTGGCTGCTTTGTGCCAGCAGTGCAGGAGTTAACCTTATTGCTGAGAGCTGGGTATCTCAGCTGTACTGGATTTTGTAATCTGATCCTCTATTTAGACTCAGTCCTGACTTCAGCTATATGTCAGTGATCAGTTCTACTGCCTGGCTTTGAGATTGAAGGAGCGTTGTATTGGAGTTGGAGGTTTATTTACAGAGATTGGTGTCTGCTGTTTTGGATGCATGTTTAATCTGTTTTCCTTCCTAGTTTATTCCTTCTCTTCCCTTCTCTGTGTTTCCTCTGTGGTTGTGTGAGCATTTGGCGAGTTTGAGACTTTTTGTTACCTTGTCTGTATACCCTGTTAGTTGTATTGTTATACTGATGCAGTCCACCTCCTTTGGGGGAGAGGGGGCCACTGATAGGGCCTTCACAGGAGACAGGGATATGCTGGCGGCTTGGGCCTCCTAACCATCATAGGTACCCCCGAGATAAGGGAAAGCCAGGGCCCCTTTATAGAGGCAGGGACAGGTGCGAGTTCCAGTACGCCATCCTGCCCCTTTATCGACGCATACGGCGTGACAGTATCACTGACCATAAAAATTTTCTTGGTCCAATATGGACCCCATTGCTGCTTTAGCTGGACAAATGCAGCAACTCAGTCTAGAGGTGGCTGACCTCCGCTCGGCGGTTGTGCAGTGCACTCCAGTGGCCACTGCAGGGGTTGCTGCACCTCCACAAGCTTCGCTGGAGCCTAAAATTGTGTTACCTGACAGGTTCTCTGGGGGGCGTGACAAGTTTGTTACATTCAGGGAGGCCTGTAAATTGTATTTTAGGTTGCGTCCTCACACTTCTGGTTCAGAAGAGCAGAGGGTTGGTATTATTGTATCGCTCTTACAAGGTGACCCTCAGGCCTGGGCATTTTCACTTCCCACTGACGCTTTGCCATTACGGACTGTGGAGGAGTTTTTTCAAGCCTTAGGTCAAGTGTATGATGATCCTGACCGCGTCTCCCTCGCTGAGTCCACTATACGCCATCTTACACAGGGAGACCGGCCTGTAGAGGAATACTGCTCTAAGTTTCGGAGATGGGCTACTGACACAATGTGGAATGACCCTGCACTCCGCAGTCAATTCTATCAGGGCCTATCTGATAAAGTAAAAGATGCCTTCGCCCTACAGGAGACACCAACCACACTGGAGGCAGCTATGTTTCTTGCAATCCGTGTGGACCGCCGACTGCGCCAGAGACTTAATGAATTGCCGCTATTCAAGAGTAAATCAGATATGGACTCACCAGAATCTGAGTCTCTAGGAGAACCTATGCAGTTGGGTGGCACTTCTCGTTCTAAGGGGGCTGCAGTAGTACGGCGTAAGGAAGGTGCATGGTTTTTTTTGTGGCAGAAGGGGCCATTATGTGAATGTGTGTCCTTCTAGAAGACAACCGCCGGAAAACTATTGAGCCCGGGTTGCAGGGAGGTTGGCAACTCGGGTGTACTAATTTCCTCCTTAGGTAAACCTCAATTTTTCCTACCAACCGAGATTCATCTTGGTGAAAGTAGATTCAATATCTCTGCCTTTCTAGACTCTGGCGCAGGGTTTAATTTAATTGATGCTGGGTTTGTTCAGGCACATGGGCTTAAGACTCAAGAGTTGTCTAGACCCATGCCAATAATTGCCATTGATTCTGCACCTTTGAGTCAGGGGACTTTCACTCAGATCGTCCGTGGGGTGAGCCTACAGATAGGGGCGTTGCACTCTGAGTCATTAGATTGTTATGTGTTGTGTGGTTTGCCGTCGCCTGTAGTTCTCGGTTTACCATGGCTCACCTTACACAACCCGGTGTTAGACTGGCAGACTCAGGAGATTACTAGATGGAGTGAGTTTTTTCAGGAACATTGCCTGGGTACTCGGCTGGCCGGATTGAGTTCTCAGGTTTTGCCAGAGTTCATCTCAGATTTTGAGGATGTATTCTCTGAGGAGGGGAGTCGAGAGCTACCCCCACACCGTCCTTATGATTGCTCCATACGTCTCATTCCTGGTGCTAAACTGCCTAAGAGTAGGCTATACAACATCTCTGCCCCAGAGAAACAGGCCATGAAGGACTATATCACGGAGAGTCTGGCCAAGGGTCATATCAGACCCTCGTCATCACCCGTTGCTGCCGGGTTCTTCTTTGTTAAGAAGAAAGATGGGGGTTTGCGCCCATGCTTTGACTTCCGTGAACTAAATCAGATTACAGTCCGGGATTCTTTCCCGCTCCCTCTCATTCCGTACCTCTTTAACCAAATTGTGGGGGCTAAATGGTTCTCCAAATTAGATCTCAGGGGGCATATAATCTCATTCGGATGAAGGAGGGGGATGAATGGAAGACGGCGTTTAATACTCCAGAGGGACATTACGAGAACTTGGTTATGCCTTTTGGGTTAAGTAATGCACCTGCTGTGTTTCAACACTTTGTCAATGATGTATTTAGTCACTTAATAGGTAGGTTTGTGGTGGTATATCTCGATGACATCTTAATTTACTCCCCTGACCTCGAGTCTCATCAGAATCATGTACGGCAGGTCCTTCAGGTACTCAGGGACAATAAACTGTTTGCCAAACTTGAGAAATGCATGTTCGCTGTCAAAGAGATTCCGTTTCTGGGTTATTTCTTATCCTCCACAGGTTTTTGTATGGATCCGGCTAAGGTCAGGGTGGTCTTGGAGTGGGATCGTCCTGAATACCTTAAGGCTTTACAGAGGTTTTTAGATTTTGCAAATTTCTATCGCAAATTTATTAAAGATTTTTCAGTGGTAGCCAACCATTGGCAGACATGACCAAGAGAGGCTCGGATTTCTCCGTATGGTCCAGTGCGGCCAGTAAAGCTTTTGAACCTTTGAAAAAGTGTTTTTCCATGGCACCCGTATTAATACAGCCTGACAACTCTCAGCCATTTGTGGTAGAGGTGGATGTGTCATGCAGCTGCAGTGCAATACAGTGCAACTAACACCAGGGGGAGTTTAATAGGGGTGCGAGACTGCACACACTGAGCAGCTGAACAGATGCCACCTAGTGGCACAAGAGTAGTCAGAAAAAGCCGAGTCAGGACACAAGATAACACGTCAGTACAAAAAGGATTAAACAGAAAGGATAGTCAGGACATAGCAGGAGATCAGTAAACCAGGGCGAGCAAAATACGGTACAATAGGGACAAATCAAGACAGAGTCAAAAACCAAGCCAGGAGATCAGCATCAGAGAATCAATCAGAACAGACAAATGCAGGGAAAGGGCAGACAGAGGGGGATTACAGACACAGGACAAGTCAGGGTTAACAGCAGGACAAACCAAGGGTTTCCAGAGTCAGGTTCACAAGCCGAAGACAGAACTATAACTGACACTGCCAGCAAGATTCATGGGAGCTAAATAGCAAACCCGAACCCAGAATGAGGCAGAGCAAAGTTAACCCTTGATATGATTCGTCCAAAAAAGGGCAGACACTAATAAACCCTGGAACGGATCATGACAGTACCCTCCTCTCAAGGGGGGGCCACCGGACCCCCAGGTTTCCCAGGATAACGTGCATGAAATGCCCGGATCAATCGATCAGCATGGACAGATCGCGCCAGAACCCAAGATCGATCCTCAGGACCATAACCCCTCCAATGGACCAAATACTGAAGTGAACTACGAACCATACGAGAATCCACGATCCGTTCTACTTCAAACTCGGTCTGACCATCCACAGAGACAGGAGGCGGAGGGGATGGAGGTCCAGCGGAAGATGGTACAAAGGACATAAGAAGGGATTTATGGAACACATTGGGGATCCGAAGTGACTGAGGAAGGCGTAAACGAAAGGCAACTGGATTGACCACCTCAGTGATCTCGTAAGTACCGATAAACTTAGGACCAAGCTTAGCAGAAGGAATCTTTAGACGAATGTTCTTGGTAGACAACCACACTTTATCTCTTACCAGAAATATAGGTCCTACAGACCGTCGCTTATCAGCAAAAAGTTTATGTTTGCCCTGAGCCCTCTCAATGTTCTTCTGGACCTCCCTCCACACCTCCCCCAAACGTTGCACTGCCGTATCAGCCCCTGGACATCCTGAATCCAGCCTAGAAAATTCACCAAAATGGGGGTGAAAACCGTAGTTACAGAAGAATGGAGAAGTGCCCGTGGACTGGTTAATCCGATTATTAAATGCAAATTCAGCCACGGGCAATGAAGAACACCAATCATCCTGCTGAGACATAGCAAGACACCTCAAAATCTATTCAAGTGACTGATTGGTCCTCTCCGTCTGCCCGTTGGTCTCAGGATGGTAAGCAGAGGAAAAGGTCAAACAAATACCCAATCTTTTACAAAATGCCCTCCAAAATTTGGACACAAATTGTACCCCTCTATCAGAAACCACACTCAAAGGCACGCCATGCAGCCGTACCACGTGCTCAACAAACAATCTAGATAGTGTCTCAGCATTAGGCAATCCTGCCAGAGGTACAAAATGCGCTTGCTTACTGAATCTGTCAACCACTACCCAGATTACAGTTTTGCCATTGGAGGGAGAAAGATCAGTGATAAAATCCATGGACAAATGAGTCCAAGGTCTATCCGGAATTGGCAATGGCACCAATTCCCCGGCCGGCCGGTTATGGGAGTTCTTAGTACGGGCACAGGTATCACAAGCAGACACAAACACAATGATATCAGAGTTCATGGAGGACCACCATAACAGCCTAGCAATAGCTTTCCGGGTGGCAGAGATCCCCAGGTGACCACTAAGAGCAGAATCATGGAACTCACGGAGAATCCTCAATCTGAACTGAACTGGGACAAAAAGCTTATTGTCAGGCAAAGAGGGAGGAGCAAGAGACTGAGCCTCTCGAATCTCCTGCTCCAATTTAGAGGATACCCCTGCAACAACCACCCCGTGCAGAAGAATGGAGGAAGGAGGTTCGGGGGGTGATATTGGATCAAAACTGCGAGATAAGGCATCAGCCTTGACATTCTTGGAACCAGGCCGAAAAGTGATTGAAAAATGAAAACAAGAGAAAAAAAAGCGACCACATAGCCTGTCTAGGAGTTAACCGTTTGGCAGTTTCAATATAAGACAAGTTCTTATGATCAGTAATCACCGTGATCCGATGAACCGCCCCTCCAAAAAATACCTCCATTCTTTAAAAGCTAAATTTTATAGCCAATAACTCCCGGTTCCCAACATCATAGTTCCTCTCAGCAGAAGAAAACTTCTGGGAAAAAAAACACATGGTCTTAAGTTGGTCAAAGTAACGGGTCCCTGAGATAACACCGCCCCTACTCCCACCTCTGATGCGTCCACCTCTACAATAAATGATTTAGATGGATCAGGCCGAACTAATACAGGAGCAGACATAAAACACTTTTTTAGTGTAATAAATGCTTCAACTGCCAAGGATGACCAAACTTTGAGATCAGCCCCCTTGCGAGTGAGATCGGTGAGTGGCTTGACTACCTGAGAAAACCCCTTGATGAATTTCCGGTAATAATTGGCAAAACCCAAAAAACCCTGCAACCCCTTGAGGTCTCTGGGTTGCACCCAATCAACAATGGCCTGTACCTTTCCGGGATCCATCCGAAACACCTTCGCAGAAAGGATGATCCCCAGAAAAGAAAGCTCCTGGACACAAAACAAACATTTCTCTGGTTTAGCGAACAAAGAAATTCCCCGTAACCTGTGAAGAACAGCACGTAAATGACCAATGTGAGATTCTTTGTCAGGCGAGAGCACATGGATATCATCCAGGTATACAACCAAAAAGCGCCCGATAAAATCATGAAAGACATCATTTATGAAGTTCTGAAACACCGCGGGCGCGTTCGTGAGACCAAAGGGCATGACCAAATTTTCAAATAGGCCCTCGGAGGTGAGAAATGCCGTTTTCCACTCATCCCCTGTTATGAAAGGCAATTCAGTATCACAATGGACATGGAGGTCAGAGCACATACAGTGATCTGACAATAACCCAAAATAATAGAACGAGCTCTGAGACGTGGGAACTCTGCAGACCGCAATCCCTGATCCTCTCCAAACACAACTAGAGGCAGCCGTGGATTGCGCCTAACGCTCCCTATGCAACTCGGCACAGCCTGAGAAACTAACTAGCCTGAAGATAGAAAAAATAAGCCTACCTTGCCTCAGAGAAATACCCCAAAGGAAAAGGCAGTCCCCCACATATAATGACTGTGAGTAAGATGAAAAGACAAACGTAGGGATGAAATAGATTCAGCAAAGTGAGGCCCGATATTCTAGACAGAACGAGGATAGGAAAGATAACTTTGCGGTCTACACAAAACCCTAAAGAAAACCACGCAAAGGGGCAAAAAGACCCTCCGTACCGAACTAACGGCACGGAGGTACACCCTTTGCGTCCCAGAGCTTCCAGCAAAACAAATAGACAAGCTGGACAGAAAAAATAGCAACAAATAGCAAAGAAGCACTTAGCTATGCAGAGCAGCAGGCCACAGGAATGATCCAGAGAAACACAAGTCCAACACTGGAACATTGACAGGAAGCATGAATCAAAGCATTAGGTGGGGTTAAGTAGAGAAGCACCTAACGACCTCACCAGATCACCTGAGGGAGGAAACTCAGAAGCAGCAGTACCAGTTTCCTCCACAAACGGAAGCTCCCAGAGAGAATCAGCCGAAGTACCACTTGTGACCACAGGATGGAGCTCTGCCACAGAATTCACAACAGTACCCCCCCCTTGAGGAGGAGTCACCGAACCCTCACCAGAGCCCCCAGGCCGACCAGGATGAGCCACATGAAAGGCACGAACAAGATCGGGAGCATGGACATCAGAGGCAAAAACCCAGGAATTATCCTCCTGAGCATAACCCTTCCATTTAACCAGATACTGGAGTTTCCGTCTCGAAACACAAGAATCCAAAATCTTCTCCACAATATACTCCAATTCCCCCTCCACCAAAACCGGGGCAGGAGGGTCAACAGATGGAACCATAGGTGCCACGTATCTCCGCAACAATGACCTATGGAAAACGTTATGTATGAAAAAAGAATCTGGGAGGGTCAGACGAAAAGACACAGGATTAATAACCTCAGAAATCCTATAAGGGCCAATGAAACGAGGTTTAAACTTCGGAGAGGAAACCTTCATAGGAATATGACGAGAAGATAACCAAACCAGATCCCCAACACGAAGTCGGGAACCCACACGGCGTCTGCGATTAGCGAAACGTTGAGCCTTCTCCTGGGACAAGGTCAAATTGTCCACTACATGAGTCCAAATCTGCTGCAACCTGTCCACCACAGTATCCACACCAGGACAGTCCGAAGACTCAACCTGTCCTGAAGAGAAACGAGGATGGAACCCAGAATTGCAGAAAAATGGCGAAACCAAGGTAGCCGAGCTGGCCCGATTATTAAGGGCGAACTCAGCCAAAGGCAAAAAGGACACCCAGTCATCCTGATCGGCAGAAACAAAGCATCTCAGATAGGTTTCCAAGGTCTGATTGGTTCGTTCGGTCTGGCCATTAGTCTGAGGATGAAAAGCCGAGGAAAAAGACAAGTCAATGCCCATCCTACCACAAAAGGCTCGCCAAAACCTCGAAACAAACTGGGAACCTCTGTCAGAAACGATATTCTCTGGAATGCCATGCAAACGAACCACATGCTGGAAGAACAATGGCACCAAATCAGAGGAGGAAGGCAATTTAGACAAGGGTACCAAATGGACCATCTTAGAAAAGCGATCACAGACCACCCAAATGACTGACATCTTTTGAGAGACGGGAAGATCTGAAATAAAATCCATAGAGATATGTGTCCAAGGTCTCTTCGGGACCGGCAAGGGCAAAAGCAACCCACTGGCACGAGAACAGCAGGGCTTAGCCCGAGCACAAATCCCACAGGACTGCACAAAAGAACGCACATCCCGCGACAGAGACGGCCACCAAAAGGATCTAGCCACTAAGGGTACCGTCACACAGTGCAATTTTCATCGCTACGACGGTACGATCCGTGACGCTCCAGCGTCGTAACAATATCGCTCCAGCGTCGTAGACTGCTGTCACACTTTGCAATCTACGACGCTGGAGCGATAATTTCATGACGTATGTGCGATGTAGAAGCCGTTGGTTACTATGCGCACATCGTATACGATATATGTTACACCATGCAATCATGCCGCCACAGCGGGACACTAGACGACGAAAGAAAGTTTCAAACGATCTGCTACGACGTACAATTCTCAGCGGGGTCCCTGATCGCAGGAGCGTGTCAGACATTGCGATATCGCTCGAACGTCACAGATATATCGCTCGAACGTCACGAATCGTGCCGTCGTAGCGATCAAAATTTCACTGTGTGACGGTACCCTAACTCTCTGGTACCAAAGATTCCAGGATGACCAGCCAACACCGAACAATGAACCTCAGAGATCACTTTATTTGTCCACCTATCCGGGACAAACAGTTTCTCCGCTGGACAACGATCAGGTTTATTAGCCTGAAATTTTTGCAGCACCCGCCGCAAATCAGGGGAGATGGCAGACACAATTACTCCTTCCTTGAGGATACCCGCCGGCTCAGATAAACCCGGAGAGTCGGGCACAAAACTCCTAGACAGAGCATCCGCCTTCACATTTTTAGAGCCCGGAAGGTACGAAATCACAAAGTCAAAACGGGCGAAAAACAGCGACCAACGAGCCTGTCTAGGATTCAAACGCTTAGCAGACTCGAGATAAGTCAGGTTCTTATGATCAGTCAATACCACCACGCGATGCTTAGCTCCTTCAAGCCAATGACGCCACTCCTCGAATGCCCACTTCATGGCCAGCAACTCTCGGTTGCCCACATCATAATTTCGCTCAGCAGGCGAAAACTTCCTGGAAAAAAAAGCGCATGGTTTCATCACTGAACAATCAGAACCTCTCTGCGACAAAACAGCCCCTGCTCCAATCTCAGAAGCATCAACCTCGACCTGGAACGGAAGAGAAACATCAGGTTGACACAACACAGGGGCAGAAGAAAAACGACGCTTCAACTCTTGAAAAGCTTCCACAGCAGCAGAAGACCAATTGACCAAATCAGCACCCTTCTTGGTCAAATCGGTCAATGGTTTGGCAATACTAGAAAAATTGCAGATGAAGCGACGATAAAAATTAGCAAAGCCCAGGAACTTTTGCAGACTTTTCAGAGATGTCGGCTGAGTCCAATCATGGATGGCTTGGACCTTAACAGGATCCATCTCGATAGTAGAATGGGAAAAGATGAACCCCAAAAATGAAACCTTCTGCACACCAAAGAGACACTTTGATCCCTTCACAAACAAAGAGTTAGCACGCAGGACCTGAAAAACCGTTCTGACCTGTTTCACATGAGACTCCCAATCATCCGAGAAGATCAAAATGTCATCCAAGTACACAATCAGGAATTTATCCAGGTACTCTCAGAAGATGTCATGCATAAAGGACTGAAACACTGATGGAGCATTGGCAAGTCCGAATGGCATCACTAGATACTCAAAATGACCCTCGGGCGTATTAAATGCAGTTTTCCATTCATCGCCTCGCCTGATTCGCACCAGATTATACGCACCACGAAGATCAATCTTGGTGAACCAACTAGCCCCCTTAATCCGAGCAAACAAATCAGATAACAAAGGCAAGGGGTACTGAAATTTAACAGTGATCTTATTAAGAAGGCGATAATCTATACAAGGTCTCAGCGAACCATCCTTTTTGGCTACAAAAAAGAACCCTGCTCCTAATGGCGACGATGACGGGCGAATATGCCCCTTCTCCAGGGATTCCTTCACATAACTGCGCATAGCGGTGTGCTCAGGCACGGATAAATTAAACAGTCGACCTTTTGGGAATTTACCACCAGGAATCAAATTGATAGCACAATCACAATCCCTATGCGGAGGCAGGGCATCGGACTTGGGCTCATCAAATACATCCCAGTAATCAGACAAGAACTCTGGAACCTCAGAAGGGGTGGATGACGAAATTGACAAAAATGGAACATCACCATGTACCCCCTGACAACCCCAGCTGGACACCGACATGGATTTCCAATCCAATACTGGATTATGGGCTTGTAGCCATGGCAACCCCAACACGACCACATCATGCAGATTATGCAACACCAGAAAGCGAATATCCTCCTGATGTGCAGGAGCCATGCACATGGTCAGCTGGGTCCAGTATTGAGGCTTATTCTTGGCCAAAGGCGTAGCATCAATACCTCTCAATGGAATAGGACACTGCAAGGGCTCCAAGAAAAACCCACAACGCTTAGCATATTCCAAGTCCATCAAATTCAGAGCAGCGCCTGAATCCACAAACGCCATGACAGAATATGATGACAAAGAGCAGATCAAGGTAACGGACAGAAGAAATTTTGACTGTACCGTACCAATGGTGGCAGACCTAGCGAACCGCTTAGTGCGCTTAGGACAATCAGAGATAGCATGAGTGGAATCACCACAGTAGAAACACAGCCCATTCAGACGTCTGTGTTCTTGCCGTTCAACTCTGGTCAAAGTCCTATCGCACTGCATAGGCTCAGGTTTAAACTCAGGCAATACCGCCAAATGGTGCACAGATTTACGCTCACGCAAGCGTCGACCGATCTGAATAGCCAAAGACATAGACTCATTCAAACCAGCAGGCATAGGAAATCCCACCATGACATCCTTAAGGGCTTCAGAGAGACCCTTTCTGAACATAGCTACCAGCGCAGATTCATTCCATTGAGTGAGCACTGACCATTTTCTAAATTTCTGGCAATATACCTCTATCTCATCCTGACCCTGACAAAGAGCCAGCAAATTCTTTTCTGCCTGATCCACTGAATTAGGCTCATCGTACAGCAATCCGAGCGCCAGGAAAAACGCATTGATATTACTCAATGCAGGATCTCCTGGCGCAAGAGAAAATGCCCAGTCCTGAGGGTCGCCGCGCAAAAAAGAAATAATAATCAAAACCTGTTGAACTGGATCACCAGAGGAACGAGGTTTCAAGGCCAGAAATAACTTACAATTATTTTTGAAACTCAGAAACTTAGTTCTATCTCCAAAAAACAAATCAGGAATAGGAATTCTTGGTTCTAACATAGATTTCTGATCAATAGTGTCTTGAATCTTTTGTACTCTTGCCGAGAGCTGATCCACAAATGAAGACAGACTTCTAATGTCCATCGCTACACCTGTGTACTGAACCACCCAAATGTCTAGGGGGAAAAAAAGACAAAACACAAAGCTAAGAAAAAAAAATGGTCTCAGAACTTCTTTTTTCCCTCTATTGAGAATCATTAGTACTTTTGGCTTCCTGTACTGTTATGAAAGGCAATTCAGTATCACAATGGACATGGAGGTCAGAGCACATACAGTGATCTGACAATAACCCAAAATAATAGAACGAGCTCTGAGACGTGGGAACTCTGCAGACCGCAATCCCTGATCCTCTCCAAACACAACTAGAGGCAGCCGTGGATTGCGCCTAACGCTCCCTATGCAACTCGGCACAGCCTGAGAAACTAACTAGCCTGAAGATAGAAAAAATAAGCCTACCTTGCCTCAGAGAAATACCCCAAAGGAAAAGGCAGCCCCCCACATATAATGACTGTGAGTAAGATGAAAAGACAAACGTAGGGATGAAATAGATTCAGCAAAGTGAGGCCCGATATTCTAGACAGAACGAGGATAGGAAAGATAACTTTGCGGTCTACACAAAACCCTAAAGAAAACCACGCAAAGGGGCAAAAAGACCCTCCGTACCGAACTAACGGCACGGAGGTACACCCTTTGCGTCCCAGAGCTTCCAGCAAAACAAATAGACAAGCTGGACAGAAAAAATAGCAACAAATAGCAAAGAAGAACTTAGCTATGCAGAGCAGCAGGCCACAGGAATGATCCAGAGAAACACAAGTCCAACACTGGAACATTGACAGGAAGCATGAATCAAAGCAATAGGTGGGGTTAAGTAGAGAAGCACCTAACGACTTCACCAGATCACCTGAGGGAGGAAACTCAGAAGCAGCAGTACCAGTTTCCTCCACAAACGGAAGCACCCAGAGAGAATCAGCCGAAGTACCACTTGTGACCACAGGAGGGAGCTCTGCCACAGAATTCACAACAATCCCCTTCCTGAATGCGGATAAGGTTATATGCTCCCCTAAGATCGAGTTTGGAAAACCACTTAGCCCCAGACAATTGGTTATAGAGATCAGGAATGAGTGGGAGAGGGTAGGTATTTCTCACCGTAATTTTATTTAGTTCCCGGAAATCGAGGCATGGGCGTAAACAACCATCTTTTTTCTTGACAAAAAAAAAACGCACAGCCATAGGTGAGACAGAGGGACGGATGTGACCTTTGCGTAGACTATCAGAGATATAGTTTTTCATAGCAGTACGTTCCGGGCCAGAAAGATTGTACAAACGGGCTTTGGGCAATTTAGAACCCGGAATAAGATTGATGGTACAATCATATGGACGATGGGGTGGTAAGACCTCAGCCTTCTTTTTCGGAGAACACATCACCAAAGTCCTTTAGGTACTCCGGGATACCTTCTGGACAAATGGCGGACACACACACAGCAGAAAGACAACCATTGGAACAATTAGGACCCCATTTAACAATATCACGAGATCCCCAGTCTATAACAGGATTATGCCTCTGCAACCAGGGAAACCCCAAAACCAGTCCCGCAGGAAGATTAGTCATAACAAAACATGAAATTCATTCCTGGTGTAAGGAACCCACCTTGAGGAGGAACTCCTCAGAGACAAATCTAAGGACATTTTGAGCCAACGGTGTCTTATCAATGGCAACGATATGGATGGGAGTCTCTAGCCTAACTGTCCCTAACTTTAACTTGGACACCAGACTATAGTCAATGAAGTTCATGGAAGATCCACAGTCAACAAATGCTGAGGTGGATGCAAAAACACCTCTATAACACAGTTCCACCTGTAGCAAAACTTTTTGACATGACAAAAATGGTACCTGAGAGTCTGGATGACCTCCAGACCATCACCCAGACTCGGCAGCTTGTTACTCGAAGGACAAGAGGGGCAGTCTTTCTTCCATTGTCCTGGATTTCCACAATAAAAACATAATTTCCCATCACGTCGCCGTTTCCTCTCCTCCTCCTTGAAATTGATGACACCAACTTCCATAGTATCCTCAGACTTGACAGGCAAAATAGGAATCTCACATATTCTTCTCTCCCGTAATCTCCGGTCCAAACGAATGGCCTGAGTCATGGCCTCCACCAGGGAACTGGGTGGCGTATGAAGGGCCAGAGCGTCCTTGAGATGATCAGAAAGTCCTCTCTCAAACAGGCATCTCAGAGCAGAGTCATCCCAGGACACCTCAACGGACCACCGCCTAAACTCAGAACAATACTGTTCAGCAGTGAGTTCATTCTGGGAGAGACTCATGATCATGTCCTCTGCAACCCTGACCCGGTCCGGTTCGTCATAAATAAGTCCCAAAGCCTCAAAGAATTTGTCCACAGACACACGTTCAGGGGCAGAAGCAGGTAAAGAGAAGGCCCATGACTGAGGTCCCTCCCGCAGTAAGGAAATAATTAACCCCACCCGTTGACTCTCATCTCCAGAAGATCGAGGTCTAAGAGTAAAAAAAAATTGCAACTCTCCTTAAAAGTATGAAATCTCTCCCTCTCCCCAGAGAAGGTATCTGGGAGTTTGACAGTAGGTTCAGGAGTGTGCAAAGAGACATCCACTGAGTCACCAGGCAGGCTAACAACATGAGACGTGTCAAGGGACTGATGTTTCCTAGAAAAATCCAGCATCATCTGTGTCAGACTGGACACTTGATCCACCAGGTTGCAAAGCGGATCCATGACCAGAGAAAAAAAAATGACAAAATCCCCTTTAAATGTATGGTCAGTTATAATGTCATGCAGCTGCAGTGCAATACAGTGCAACTAACACCAGGTGGAGTTTAATAGGGGTGCGAGACTGCACACACTGAGCAGCTGAACAGATGCCACCTAGTGGCAAGAGAGTAGTCAGAAAAAGCTGAGTCAGGACACAAGATAACATGTCAGTACAAAAAGGATTAAACAGAAAGGATAGTCAGGACATAGCAAGAGATCAGTAAACCAGGGCGAGCAAAATACGGTACAATAGGGACAAATCAAGACAGAGTCAAAAACCAAGCCAGGAGATCAGCATCAGAGAATCAATCAGAACAGACAAACGCAGGGAAAGGGCAGACAGAGGGGGATTACAGACACAGGACAAGTCAGGGTTAACAGCAGGACAAACCAAGGGTTTCCAGAGTCAGGTTCACAAGCCGAAGACAGAACTATAACTGACACTGCCAGCAAGATTCATGGGAGCTAAATAGCAAACCCGAACCCAGAATGAGGCAGAGCAAAGTTAACCCTTGATATGATCCGTCCAAAAAAGGGCAGACACTAATAAACCCTGGAACGGATCATGACAGATGCCTCTGAGGTAGTGGTGGGAGCTGTATTGTCTGTTGTGAGTTCCGTTCTGGAGCTCCCTCCTGTGGTTGCTAATGGTATTTTTGTGGGTTCTGCCCTTGGGCTCCCTCTGGTGGTTTCGAGTGGAACTGCTGCTCTGTTAGGTGGATGTAGCAGCTGCCTTCACTAATCGCCTAGCCTGGGTTTGCTATTTAAACCTGCTCTGGGCTTTAGTTCATGCCTGCTGTCAATGTTCTTGGTTGGACTTGATTCTTTCCTTGGATTTCTCATATGGCCAGTCCTTGTCTGCAAAAGATAAGTTTTTGCTAGTATTTGTTTGTCCATTTGTTTGGACTCCATTGCTCTGCATATTTGTCTCTTTTTGTCCAGCTTGTCACTATGTCTTATTCAGGCTAGCTGGAAGCTCTGGGAAAGCAGATTTGCCCCTCCACACCGTGAGTCGGTGTGGAGTTCATTTTTGTAAATTCTGCGTGGATTTTGTAGTTTTAAATACTGACCGCACAGTATCCTTTGCTTTCTGTCTATCTAGTTTAGTATTGGCCTCCCTTTGCTAAATTCTGATTTCATTTCTATGTACGTCATTTCCCTCTCCTTTCACAGTCAATATTTGTGGGGGGCTGTCTTTCCTTTTGGGGGTTTCTCTGAGGCAAGATAGCTTTCTGTTTCCTTCTTTAGGGGTAGTTATATCTGAGGCTGTGATGAGGTGTCTAGGGAGTGTCAGGAACATCCCACGGCTATTTCTAGTTGTGTTGTTAGGATTAGGGACTGCGGTCAGTAGAGATAACACCTTCTCAGAGCTCGTTCCATGTTGCATTTTAGCCACCAGGTCATATCAGTGTGGCCTCTTAACCACCAGGTCATAACAATTGTCTCAGGGGATTTCTCCGAGTAGGTGGCGTCCGTGTGCATTTTTCTCGAGAAAATTATCTTCTACGGAGAAGAATTATGACATTGGTAACAGGGAGCTATTGGCAATTAAATGGGCTTTTGAGGAAAGGCGTCATTTTTTGGAGGGAGCACTTCACCCTGTCATGGTGATCACAGATCACAAAAATCTCTTGTATTTGGAATCTGCAAAGCGTCTTACACCTAGGCAGGCAAGGTGGTCTCTGTTCTTTGCCAGGTTCAATTTCTACATTATGTACCGGCCAGGAAATAAGAATGTCAAGGCTGATGCGTTATCCTGTTGTTTCCCGAAGGGTGGGGATAATTGTGAACCAGGTCCTATACTGTAGAAGGGTGTAGTAGTCGCCGCAATTAATTCTGATCTTGAGAAAGAGGTGGTAGAAGCACAGGGGGACGCCCCAGCAGCCTGTCCGTTAGGTAAACTTTTTGTTCCGGCTAATTTCCGTCTCAGGGTCATAAATGAGCATCATGACTCGGTTTGGCCGGACACCCTGGAAGTAAGGTTACCGCGGACCTTCTCTCTCTGCGTTTTTGATGGTCTGGAGTAAGACATGATGTACAGCAATATGTCGCTGCCTGCAGTGTGTGTGCGTGTTCCAAGTCCTCTCGTTCTCGCCCGTCTGGGTCTCTTCAACCTTTGGAGATCCCCAATAGACCTTGGACTCATTTGTCAATAGATTTCATCACTGATTTACCGGTTTCGGAGGGAAATACAGTTATTTTAGTCGTAGTTGATAGATTTAGCAAGATGTCTCATTTCATTGTGCTCCCCGCATTACCAAATGCTAAGACTCTGCCACAGGTCTTTATTAAGGAGGTTGTGAGACTGCATGGTATTCCTTCAGATATTGTCTCAGACCGTGGGGTGCAGTTTATTTCTAAGTTTTGGAGGGCTTTCTGCAGCCGGCTGGGGACTCATTTGTCGTTTTCTTCAGCTTTTCATCCTCAATCCAATGGTCAGACTGAACATGTAAATCAAAATCTTGAGACTTATCTCAGGTGTTTTATCGCAGAGAATCAGGAGGACTTGGTTAAGTACTTACCGTTAGCAGAATTTGCTATAAACAATCGTACTCATGAGTCTACTGGTAAGTCCCCGTTTTTCGGGGCATATGGTTTTCATCCTCAATCTAGTGCATTTAATAGGAGGGATTCCTCAGGTGTTCCTGAAGAGGAGAGGCTTTCTTCATCCATCACGTCCGTATGGCAAGGAGTTCTGGATAAATTAAAGAGGATGGGTTCCAGGTATAAGAATGCGGCTGATCGGAGACGTGTGGAAGGTCCGGATCTATGTGTGGGTGATTGGGTTTGGTTGTCCTCGAAGAATATTAAGCTGAGAGTTCCCTCGTGGAAATTGGGCCCTAGGTTCATTGGCCCTTATAGGATTGTGGCCGTCGTGAACTCTGTTGCTTTTTGGCTGGCTTTGCCCCAGTCATTTAAGATTCATAATGTTTTTCATTGCTCTTTACTCAAAAAGGTTGTTGTGCCATCCAATCAGTCCCCTTCACCTCCATCTCCGGTCCTTGTTGATGGAAATCTCGAGTTCCAGATTTCCAGGGTTATGGATTCTCGTTTAGTTCGTCGATCCCTACAATATCTGGTACACTGGAGAGGGTACGGTCCTGAGGAAAGGACGTGGGTACCTGCAGCCGATGTCCATGCGGTTAGGTTGGTTCGGGCATTTCATACAGCTCATCCTGAGAAACCTGGTCCTGAGGTTCCGGAGGTCCCTTGTAGAAGTGGGGTACTGTCACGAGGCTACCGCGACTGAGAGGTTCCAGAGAACCGCAGCGCTCTGGGCCTTGTTCACACACAGTGAACAGAAGCTCTTCACCGGTGTTCTAACCTGGCTGCTTTGTGCCAGCAGTGCAGGAGTTAACCTTATTGCTGAGTTGCTGAGAGCTGGGTATCTCAGCTGTACTGGATTTTGTCATCTGATCCTCTATTTAGACTCAGTCCTGACTTCAGCTATTTGTCAGTGATCAGTTCTACTGCCTGGCTTTGAGATTGAAGGAGCGTTGTATTGGAGTTGGAGGTTTACTTACAGAGATTGGTGTCTGCTGTTTTGGATGCATGTTTAATCTGTTTTCCTTCCTAGTTTATTCCTTCTCTTCCCTTCTCTGTGTTTCCTCTGTGGTTGTGTGAGCATTTGGCGAGTTTGAGACTTTTTGTTACCTTGTCTGTATACCCTGTTAATTGTATTGTTATACTGATGCAGTCTGTTGTGAAAGGCAATTCAGTACTACAATGGACATAGCGGTCAGAGCACATACAGTGATCTGACAATAACCCAAAATCATAGAACGAGCTCTGAGACGTGGGAACTCTGCAGACCGCAATCCCTAATCCTCTCCAAACAACACTAGAGGCAGCCGTGGATTGCGCCTAACTCTGCCTATGCAACTCGGCACAGCCTGAGAAACTAACTAGCCTGAAGATAGAAAATAAGCCTACCTTGCCTCAGAGAAATACCCCAAAGGAAAAGGCAGCCCCCCACATATAATGACTGTGAGTTAAGATGAAAAGACAAACGTAGAGATGAAATAGATTCAGCAAAGTGAGGCCCGACTTTCTTAACAGATCGAGGATAGAAAAGGTAACTTTGCGGTCTACACAAAACCCTAAAAAACACCACGCAAAGGGGGCAAAAAGACCCTCCGTACCGAACTAACGGCACGGAGGTACACCCTTTGCGTCCCAGAGCTTCCAGCAACAAATTAGACAAGCTGGACAGAAAAAATAGCAAACAAATAGCAAAGAAGAACTTAGCTATGCAGAGCAGCAGGCCACAGGAATGATCCAGGGAAAAGCAAGTACAACACTGGAACATTGACAGGAAGCCAGGATCAAAGCATTAGGTGGAGTTAAGTAGAGAAGCACCTAACGACCTCACCAGATCACCTGAGGGAGGAAACTCAGAAGCCGCAGTACCACTTCCCTCCACCAACAGAAGCTCACAGAGAGAATCAGCCGAAGTACCACTTGTGACCACAGGAGGGAGCTCTGCCACAGAATTCACAACAGCAGTCCACCTCCTTTGGGGGAAAGGGGGCCACTGATAGGGCCTGCACAGGAGACAGGGATACGCTGGCGGCTCGGGCCTCCTAACCATCATAGGTACCCCCGAGATAAGGGAAAGCCAGGGCCCCTTTATAGAGGCAGGGACAGGTGCGGGTTTCAGTACGCCGTCCTGCCCCTTTATCGCCGCATACGGCATGACACTGTGACTTAGGTCCACCTTTGTCTTTGCACTGCCTGTTCTGAGTCTCTGCTCTGTCCAGCCAGTTCAGCTTCTCTGCCTTTCCCAGGCTTCCTTGTCTCCTCGTCCAGTCCAGCCTTCCCAGTGTCGGCTCCGTACTCTGTAGTCTGGTGTCTCTGTCCTGTTCTGCTTCCTTTGTGTCTTCCCCTTCCCAGTGTTCCTTTGGTCTCGCCTGTACTCAGCTCTTACCAAACTGTACTTCATCTTACCCCGCTCTGTCCGTCCTACGCCCAGCTTCTCTATTTTGTACCTCGTACTACCTGTCTCCGGATTCCAGCTTCTGCGGCAATAGTCTCCCTTGGGTCTGCCCCTAACGCTCCCTGTATAGGGGTGGTCTACCTGGTCAGCTCACCCTTGGGAGGTTCGTTGTCGTGGATCTGTAGGTCCACTCCAGTTGTTCCAAAAGATCTTAAGGTACCGTCACACTAGACGATATCGCTAGCGATCCGTGACGTTGCAGCGTCCTCGCTAGCGATATCGTCCAGTGTGACAGGCAGCAGCGATCAGGCCCCTGCTGTGATGTCGCTGGTCGGGGAAGAAAGTCCAGAACTTTATTTCGTCGCTGGACTCCCCGCAGACATCGCTGAATCGGCGTGTGTGACACCGATTCAGCGATGTCTTCACTGGTAACCAGGGTAAACATCGGGTAACTAAGCGCAGGGCCGCGCTTAGTAACCCGATGTTTACCCTGGTTACCATCGTAAAAAAACAAACAGTACATACTTACATTCAGCTGTCTGTCCCTTGCCGTCTATTTCCTGCACTGACTGCTGGCCGCAAAGTGAAAGTGAAAGCACAGCACAGCGGTGAGTCACACAGCGGTGACTCACCGCTGTGGCTGTGCTCTGCTTTCACTTTGCGGCCAGCAGTCAGTGCAGCAAACAGACGGCAAGGGACAGACAGCTGAATGTAAGTATGTACTGTTTGTTTTTTTACGATGGTAACCAGGGTAAACATCGGGTTACTAAGCGCGGCCCTGCGCTTAGTTACCCGATGTTTACCCTGGTTACCGGGGACCTCGGGATCGTTGGTCGCTGGAGAGCTGTCTGTGTGACAGCTCTCCAGCGACCAAACAGCGACGCTGCAGCGATCCGGATCGTTGTCGGTATCGCTGCAGCGTCGCTAAGTGTGACGGTACCTTTACAGTCATCCATACAGTATAACATGCTTTGTGTGAAATTACAATGGTTTGGAATTTTTTAAAAATCACTTGACCTGCTACAGGTGACCACTTTTTGTTTTGTTTTTTTAAATTTGGTTTCAATTTGGCAAGCAAACTAGGTTTCCAGAGACCTAGCAATTAGAAAATGTGTAAGGCATGCGGTAAGAAAAGGGGAAGTGGAAGTGCTGATGAAAATGCAAGCAGACAGCGAGGATGTGTGACAGATGCGATTGCGTCTGTTGCTGTAGCACAAGCAACATGCCCATCCACGACACATAGCTTCCTATCCTACTTTGCAGGGAGGCACGGTACACTACTTCTGAAGCCATACCAGTCCGAACAGATGGTCGGTTGGATAGCAAATAATGTTTCCAGCATGCTTGCTGGCACCACCAAGCCTTCCACATGATCCAGTCTCACCACCAGGGCCGGACTGGGACTAAAATTCAGCCCAGGCATTTGAAGATACACAGGCCCACTTGTCACATGGTGACTGTATAATATCTTTGTAAGCTTGTAGGCAGGGCTGGTTTTAGGCAAAGTGGGGCCCTAGGCAAAGTTTAAAATGGGGCCCCAAATGCTAACATATTGCACATCACACAAAAGCATTTCGGTTGTATTTACATGCGCTGAGTTCAGGCCGCTAAATGAGTTTGATCGACAATACTGAAGTTGTTCAACACTTGTTTCCCGGCCTCTTTCCACCAGCTGAGGAATAATGATGGGACAGAACCATCACTAACAGATCACTAACAGATCACCATACAATATCATGTTATCAGCAGCACATCTACAGTTTACACCGGCGATGTGCTGCTGAGAACAAGGATTTTTGTTCCGGCAAAAACAATCTGAATATGCAGCATTTTACTTGTTTAGTAAAATACACCCCATAGTCCTCCATATTATTATAATTATATTATTATTATTATACATTTTTATAGCGACATTTATTCCGTGGCGCTTTACATGTGGATACGGGGCAAATATAGACAAATACATTAAACATGAGCAAATAAGGCACACGGGTACATAAGGAGGGAGGATCCTGCCTGAGAGGGCTCACAGTCTGCAGGGGATATGTGATGAAACACTAGGAGAGGGTAGGGCAGGTTGTGCGGCGGTTCAGTAACTTCAGGATCACTGCAGGCTGTAGGCTTGTCGGAAGAGGTGAGTCTTCAGGTTCTTTTTGAAGGTTTCTATGGTAGGCGAGAGTCTGATGTGTTGGGGTAGAGAGTTCCTGAGTATGGGGGAAGCACGGGAGAAGTCTTGGATGCGGTTGTGGGAAGAAGAGATGAGAGGGGAGTAGAGAAGGAGGTCTTGAGAGGATCAGAAGTTGCGTGTAGGTAGCTACCGGGAGGCCATGTCACAGATGTATGGAGGAGACAGGTTGTGGATGGCTTTGTATGTCATAGTGAGGGTTTTGAACTGGAGTGGTGCCAGAGTGCTAGAGGGGAGTCCAGAGAGTAGGAGGTTGCAGTAGTCGAGGCGGGAGATGATAAGGGCATGCACTAGCGTTTTAGCGGTGTCGCGGTCAAGGAAAGCACAGATCCGGGAAATATTTTTGAGTTTGAGACGGCAGGAGGAGGCAAGGGCTTGGATATGTGGCTTGAAAAGAGAGGGCAGAGTCGAGGATCACCCCGAGGCACCGGGCGTGTGGGACTGGGGAAAGTGAGCAGCCATTGACATTGATGGATAGGTCTGGTGGAGGGGTAGAGTGAGATGGGGTAAAGATGATGAATTCTGTTTTGTCCATGTTCAGTTGTAGAAAGCGAGCAGAAAAGAAGGCTGAAATAGCAGACAGACAGTGTGGGATTTTGGTAAGTAAGGAGGTGAGTTCAGGTCCGGATAGGTAAATCTGCGTGTCGTCAGCGTAGAGATGGTACTGCATACCGTGGGATTCTATGAGCTGTCCCAGGCCGAAAGTGTAGATGGAGAAGAGTAGGGGTCCTAGAACAGAGCCTTGAGGAACACCTATTATATTATAATGTGCACCACAGTCCTCCATATAGTATAATACACTCTCTATAGTCCTCCATATATTAAAATACACTGCTCAGTCCTCCACATAGTATATTACACTCCTCATAGTCCTTCATACAGCATAATACACTCCTCATAGTGCTCCATATAGTATAGTGCTCCGCCATAGTCAACCATGTAGTACAATTCACTTCCCATAGTATAATGCACCCCATAGTTCTTCATATAGTATAACGTATTCCCCATAGTCCTCAATACAGTATAATGCAGCCACCACCCTACAGAGTATAATGCAGCCACCCCAGAGTATAATGCAGCCACCCCAGAGTATAATGTAACCCCCCAAAGAATATAATGCAGCCCTCCCATAGAGTATGATGCAATCACCCCTCATAGAATATAAAATATAATACAGCCCCCCATAGAATATAATGTAGCCCCGAATAGAATAGAATACAGCCCACCTCCTCATAGAATATAATGCAGCCCCATCAGAGTATGATGCAATCATCCCTCATAAAATCTAATACAGCTCCCATAGAATATAATGCAGCCCACCTCCCCATAATATATAATGTAGCCCCCCCATAGAATATAAAGCAGTCCCCCATAGTATATAAGACAGCCTCCCCCTTAGAATATAATATAGCCCCCATAGTATATAACACAGCCTCCCCCATAGAATAGAATATACCCCCGCAATAGTGTATAACACAGCCACATAGTATATAACACGGCCTCCCCATAGAATATAATATACCTCCCATAGTATATATCAAAGCCCGCATATAATGTAGCACAACTTGCATAGTATATAGCACAGCCTGCATAATATAGCACAGCCCGCGTAGTAGTATACAGCACAGCCCGTGTAGTAGTATACAGCACAGCCCGCATAGTAGTATTTACAGCACAGCCCGCGTAGTAGTATATACAGCACAGCCCGCGTAGTATTATATACAGCACAACCCACACAGTGGTATATACACAGCACAGCCCACACAGTGGTATATACACAGCACAGCCCACACAGTGGTATATACACAGCACATCCCACACAGTGGTATATACACAGCACAGCCCACACAGTGGTATATACACAGCACAGCCCACACAGTGGTATATACAGAGCACAGCCCACACAGTGGTATATACACAGCACAGCCCACACAGTGGTATATACAAAGCACAGCCCACACAGTGGTATATACACAGCACAGCCCACACAGTGGTATATACAGCACAACCCACATCTCATCCCCCTGATAATGGCTCCACAGTCCAGTTAAAAAAAAACACTCTCCTCACCTTTCCTCTTGCCCGCGCTGCTCCTGGCTCCTGTCTCCTGTCTCGGCGGCTGCAGTCTGCTATGACGTCATCGCGCACCCACAGTGTCAGTGGACGCGCTCTCCTCCATCATTGCATTGATCTATACCGGTGTCATAGACGCCGGTATAGTTGAACGCGGTGGCGGCACTGGCAGGGGGAGGGGTGGAAAGAGTGCAGCGGCCCACTACGGGCACCGGCCCTTCTGGCATTTGCCAGAAGTGCCCGATGGCCAGTACAGCCCTGCTCACCACCCAAGAGTCTGTATCACTTAATCCTCACCCTGATCCTCCTTTCTCCCACCATGTGGAGTCCCAGGAGACCAGTGATGCCACACTAGGACACTCAGAGGAGCTCTGTACATCATCATTACTTGATTGTGCCCTTTCATCCTTCATGTTCCAGGAGAGATAGGAGGACATGCTATGTAGTGATGCACAAAACTTAGAACATCCACAGTCACAAGAAGATGACAATGGGAAATGGAAAATTTTGTACATAATGATGAGACACAGTTGCCGATAAATCAGGTTCTTGTTAATTCACCATGTCAGGAGGACCAGGGTGCGGCGAAGGAATGCGATATGGTGAATGACAAAGTCACTGACAACCTGGGAAACTGGCATGCTGAGCAAAGTTAGCAGTGCAGAGAGGGAGGGATGGGCAGGACTGAAACAGGCAGGAAGAGTGGGGTGATCAGAAGGGGGCAACTGTTTCACATAGCACCAACATTCATTAATTTTTCCATCAAAGAGTTAAATGTTTCCTAGTCTGGGAGTTCTGAGACAAAAAGAAAATGGCCATTTGCAAACTGTGCCATGCCAAGATCAGCTGGTGCCTGACCAACAAGAACCTAACCACAACCAGCATGATCACACACATGTCATCTAAGCACCTGACTCAGTAGGCTGAATACCTGGGTCTACAATTGGTCCCAGTGGGTGACACCAGTGCCTCTTCCCCTGTTCTAGGTGCTTGCCAATCCCCGTTCATCACACTGGCGCAGATGCATCCTGTCCTGCACCTGTCCTTGCACATTCTGAGGTATCATCATCAGGCACTTCCAAATCCTTGTCCTAACACAGCATTCAGCTGTCCCTACCCCATGACTTGGAACAAAAAAAAAGTTCCTAGCCACCCACCCACAGGCCCAAATGCTAAATGGGCACATTTCCAGGCTGCTTGCCATGGAATGGGCTGTTTAGGCTTGTAGACATGGAGGATTTCTGCCAACTCATGGTGGCAGCCATCCTTCGGTCCTCGGTCCACAGCCGCCACTATTTCTCCAGGTGTGGCATCACCGCCATGTACCAGCAGGTGTCCATGAACATCACCTGTGCCCTTATCAACACACTTGCTGGGATTTTCCACTTAACGATCGACACATGGACAAGCGCTTGTAGCCGGGGACGCTACATTTCACTTACAGCATACACTGTAAACATTGTAGAGGCCTGGGCTGAGTTCTTCCTTGGCACAGATCATGTGCTACCAACACCGAGGACTGCTGGCCCTACTTGTATCAGAGTTTCCTCCACCTCCTACACCAGTTCCTGCACCCCCTCCTGCTCCTCCTCATACTCCATCTTCGATGTGTTATCTCAGAGCACTTCTTGTAGAGAATATTGTAGAGGCCTGGGCCGAGTTCTTCCTTGGCACAGATCATGTGCTACCAACACCAAGGACTGCTGGCCCTACTTGTATCAGAGTTTCCTCCACCTCCTACACCAGTTCCTGCACCCCCTCCTGCTTCTTCTCATACTCCATCTTCGATGTGTTATCTTAGAGCACTTCTTCCACATCAGCCAGAAGCTCTGCAGCACTGCCTCAGCGAAGCAGCAACAGGCTGTGCTGAATATAATTTCTCTAAGAGACAAACCGCACACTGCAGCAGAGTTATTGAAAGGAATAACAGACCAGACAGTTCTGTGGCATTCAGAACCTACAACCAGGCATGATAATGGCCGTAACCTGGTGGTGGCTGTGAAGCTTGGCAAGCTCACATATGTACTATGCTTGGTCCACGTGCTCAACTTGGTAGATCAGTGGTTTGAAAACCTACCTAGATTTGCCAGAGCTCTTGGTCAATGCACACCCTATCAGCTTCCATGTTTGCAAGTCAGCTGCAGATGCCGCCGATCTGACAGTGTTGCAGCAGCGTATTCAGGTGCCAACTCGCCAACTTATGTGCAATGTGACCACGTACTGGAACTCCACACTGCACATACTGGCAAGGCTTTGTTAGCAGAAGAGGCCAGTTGTTGAATACAGCTCCAACACGCTCGTCGGAATTCTGGTCAGCCTCTGCACATAACAACTGAAGATTTGTGCGGTTCTCCAAGACTTTGAGGACTCAAGAAAGATGATGAGCGGCGATGATGCCATAATCAACACAAAGATCCCGCTTCTGTGTCTACTTAGACAGTCGCTACTCACAATTAAACATGAAGCATTGCATGCGGACCAGGGGGAGATGGAGGAACATATGAGACAGGGAGATGCTACTCAGCCCAGCCTCATTTCATCTGCTCAGTGCGGATTGGGTAACGATGAGGAGGTGGAGGCTGAGGAGGGGGAACAGGAGCTGGATGCTAGCACAACAGAGGCTAGTACCCACACATGCTTTGTCCCGTCTCTCAAACGTGGATGGACTGATGAAGGAAATGAGGAGATAGAGAGTTGGCATCATGGTGGAGGAAGGAAACTGTTGGCTCTAGGGAGCTTGGCACATGTGGATGACTTTATGTACCGCTGCCTTTCCCGTGACCCTCGCATTATATTTATCTGCTACAAGGAGAACCTTGCATCTCTCCTTCCTGAGGCAGAGAGGTCTACTAAAATGGGTCTATACCAGAAGACCATTGTGGAAAATATGTTGAAAAAATTCCCACCAGACAATACTAGCGGCAGAGGGCAAGCTTACTTGTCCAACCCAGGAGGAGAGGATTCCTATGCAATCTTCATCTATTGGGTCTCAAAGTTGGACACCTGGCAAGAAATGTTCCTCTATGTCTTGGAGGTGTTGTGCTGCCCTGCTACTAGCTTCTTCTCTGGGGGTTTTTAGTGCCACTGGGGGGGAGCATAACAGAGAGGAGCTCACTCTGAAAAAAATGAACAAAGCCTGGATTAGCCCTGACTTTTCCACAGCACCAGATGACAGCAGCACATAAAGTGTTTTTAATCTTCAATATTTGAATGAGGCCCTTCAGTTGTTGCCTTCAAGGGTGTATGGATCACCCTGCTTCTAATTTTTGGCAGGCTTTGCACTTAGTACATAGCTTTTATGAGTCTAGGAGTACCACTACATGACGATTTGATCAGAACGTGTATGAGGCCCTCCTTTATGTCTAAGGCTACGTTCACATTAGTGTTTCCCGACGCAGCGTCGGGAAACGCTGCGGCGACGCATGCGTCATGCCCCCCTATATTTAACATGGGGGACGCATGGGCATGCGTTGTGCTGCGTTGTGCGACGCATGCGTTTTTTTTGCCGCAAGCATCGGGCGCAGAAAACGCAACAAGTTGCATTTTTTTTGCGTCCAAATTTCGGCAAAAAAGGACGCATGCGTCACAAAACGCAGCGTTTTTGCGTGCGTTTTGGTGCGTTTTTATTTGCGTTGTGAAAATGTGAACGTAGCCTTACACAGTGTGTATCTGAGTCCATTCTCCATCAAATTGTTGGCAGTTCTTGCTTCCTTCGTAAATTACAGTGAAATGTCCAATCTTTTTAATAAAAATTTCAATTTTAGATTATTTAAATTATTTTTTTTTTAATTTGCCTTATATACAAGTCATTATACAGGAAAAAATGGTTTTTTTTAACATTTTGTTCCTGTAAAATTTCTCTTTGATTTTGAATGTTTTATTGTCAGTCCTTAAAGTGGAGTAAAAGTGTGACACCATTGTTCTCAACAGTGATCTGGGAGTCAGAGGTGTTTCCAGGGGTCTTTCCTATACTGATCTTCTTCTATTCAGCACTTTTCCTATCCATTTGAACATTTTTACTGCCCCCAGAGCGCTTTGTAGGGTCTGCCAGAAAAATGCCCTGATTTTCCATTATCTCCCATTATACTCGTTACTTGAAATAACCATGCGATTTCTTCTAAATTTTTTTCAATTTTCAAGTTTGCAATTAACTTGACTTTTTTCACTGCCTCCATTTTCATACTATCTGACTTAGGCCGGGATCACACATGCGAGAAATACGGCCGAGTCTCACATGTTAATACCCGGCTCTCAGGAGCGGAGCGTGCGGTTGCATAGCAATACATGGAGCCGCACGCTCCACTCCTGAGAGCCGGCGGCAGTGCCGGGTATTAACATGCGAGACTCAGCCGTATTTCTCGCATGTGTGATCCCGGCCTTATAGTAATTTATTGTTTGCAAGATCGTGCCAAGGTAACCGACCACTGCTTTTAGATAGCAGTATGCACTGTTTAGACTGGGCAGATGGGATCTATATCATGCAAATCAGCGCTTCTTTGCTTTCCTACCCCATTCATCTCAGGGTGTGAGGCGACCAGGGTGGTAGTTGTGGCAACAGGCTGTAGTGTTCCAACACCCTGGTACCCTACAGATGAAATACAAAGTCTTTTCTGCTGTGTGTGTGGTATCTGCAGCAAAGTACTCACTTCAGCTGCTGGAATCCTCTCAGTCTCTGTCACTCCAGCCTCTGACTTCCAGGTTCCAGGAAATACCACAGAGTCACAGTTCTTTTTCATCAGTTCGACGTTACTTATAACATGAGCACACAGCACTTTGGCAGTACAATTCTCACAGAGTCTCCCATCCTGTACTTTCCCTGTCATCCAGACAGATCCTGTTCCTTGCAGCAGCTCCCGCTGCCCGGCAATCCCGGCCATATAATTGGACAATCCTTCTCCCGTCTGTGCCCTCCTTTCATCTGCCATCCGGGCAGCCTCTTTGCACAATCCAAGTTCCATCTGTACTTTCCATGTCACCAGCTCCCAGTCAGCCCCTCATCCGGTTCCATTAGCGAAAGGTGACGGGAACGCCATCTCATCTGCTTTCGCCTCAGTCTTAGACCTCGAATCGTTCCTGAGGAAGATTTTGCTGAGCTGTTGCCCATTCATACTGTTCTCTCAGCCTGGGGCACCTTACTGCCATCTGCAGACTTATCCCCATGGCTTGCCACTGTCTAATGCATACGTCCTGCCCTTTGACAGGTTGCCCGGGTGTCTGACAGAACCAGGATCTGTCCTATACCCCCTCTTGCTCTGTGCTGCTCTGATCTAACTCCTCCCCACTGAATAACCCCTTGCTGCCTGTGCCTAACCTAACACTCTTATCTATCCTATTCTCTATCTCTAATGTGCCCACTCTATTCTAATCCCCCTATAGCCCTGCACTACTTCCTATTCTATCCATGCGCAACACATGACAAATACATTTGCATTACAGTGCACACAATAGTAAAACATTAAAGGGAACCTGTCACCCCAAAAATGGAAGGTGAGCTAAGCCCACCAGCATCAGGGGCTTATCTACAGCATTTTGTAATGCTGTAGATAAGCCCCCAATGTAATCTGAAAGATGAGAAAAAGAGGTTAGATTATACTCACCCAGGGGCGGTCTCGGTCCGGTTCTGGTCCGATCGGCATCGCGGTCCGGGGCCTCCCATCTTCTTACGATGACGTCCTCTTCTTGTCTTCATGCTGCGGCTCTGGCGCAGGCGTACTTTGTCTGTCCTGTTGAGGGCAGAGCAGTGTGCAGGCGCTGGGCCTCTCTGACCTTTCCCGGCGCCTGCGCACTGCAGTACTTTGCTCTGCTCTCAACAGGGCAGACAAACTATGCCTGCGCAGGAGCCACGGCAAGAAGCAAAGAAGAGGACGTCATCATATGAAGATGGGAGGCGCTGGACCGCGTCGCCCATCGGACCGGACCGCCCCTGGGTGAGTATAATCTAACTTGTTTTTCTTCTCTTTCAGGTTACTTCGGGGCTTATCTACAGCACTACAGAATGTAGATAAGCCCCTGATGCCGGTGGGCTTAGCTCACCTTCGATTTTGGGGGTGACAGGTTCCCTTTAATAAAACATCAGGGTGCCGCATGTGACGCAGGTGAACAACTTTAAGATGAGAGAAGGTACATGAGGGTCGTCGCCACCTCCTTACAAGCACATAGCTCAATGGTTCTACATAGATTTGTGATTTCAGCTCGAGTATAAATTCAGGGCTCATTGACAAGTACGATTTTTGCTACTGAGTGCTATCCGTGTTTTTCACGGATAGCAATCGTACCTGTGACAATCTGTGGGCTATAAAAATGTCCATGATTTTTTGCAGACCATGCGGATCATGGAAAATCATGGAGACGTGCAATTTTGATCCAAAACTCAGTTTGGATCAAAATTTGGTTGGATGAAAGTTGGTTGGGTCAAAATAGGCAATGCAAGTCAATGGGTCTATGAAAAAAAAGAATATCGGACTACACTCGGATGTCATCCAAGTGTAGACTGATTTTCACAAATTGTCAGAATGAAAATGATGGAGAAAAATGGATCACACTCGGACCACAATCTGATCAAATGCTGATCAGAATAACTGGCCTGTTTTTCTCATACTTAGAAAAAATTGCATGAGCTGTAGCCAAAAATGACTGATGATCAACTACATGCTTCTAGACAGGCAGACCGTGCTTCCGATGCACACAGAACGATCGTTAATAGATCGTTCTGTGTTCATAGGCTTCCTTTGTTCTCGACAGCATATGTCCAATTTCCAGAGGACAATGTGCTGCCAAGAGCTATTATTTTTAAGGAATCTTAAAAATAATTTATTTTGTTCGTTGAGTTCAGCCTGTTTTCACTGTCGAATTGGCGGGAAGCGAGATTTCCTCTTATTTCCAATAACCGTGCAGTAGAAATGCAACTATTTGCATAGCTAATATGTCAGTATCCAGATGGGCCGCTATAAACGGTAAAGGATCTGGTCTTTTGTACAAAACAAATAAACAGGCCTAGAGTAGAGATAAGGAGCCATTAATCTAGCAGCTGCTGTGATCCTGCCCTTGACCCCGAGGCTGTCTGCTCACCTGCACGGCCACCATCAGGTCAGGAGGACTATTTTCTCACCTGGAAATACCTGATGAGATTAGAAACTTCCCCCTTCATTTCCAAATTTTCTGTCTCCTGACCAGAAGATGTAGAAGTCAGAGATCACGTAGTAACCCTTATAAAATAGTAGCGTAAAATCCAGTTGTTTCAGACGCTCTTCCTCATATGGACAATGACATAGGGGCAAATGTCAACCGTCAAGGCCGAATATGTAAAAATAATCTATGGCATCTTGATTTCCAAGTACTAATTTAACCCCTTAACCCCCAACGCTTTTTTCAGTTTTGTGTATTCATTTTTCGCTCTCCTTCTTCCCAGAGCCATAACTTTTTTATTTTTCCGTCGATATGGCCATGCGAGGCCTTGTTTTTTGCAGGATGAGTTGTAATTTTGAACAACATCATTGATTTTACCATGTTATGTACTAGAAAAAGAGAAAAAAATTCCAAGTGCGGTGAAATTGCAAAAAAGTGCAATCCCAATCTGTTTTTTTGGTTGGCTTTTTTGATAGGTTCACTAAATGCTAAAATTGACCTTCTATTATGATTCTCCAGGTCATTACGAGTTAATAGACACCAATTTATCTAAGTGGTAAAAAAAAAATTCAAACTTTACTAAAAAAAAAAAAAATTGTGCCATTTTCCAATACCCATAGCGTCTCCATTTTTTGTGATCTGGGGTTGGTTGAGGGCTTATTTTTTGCGTGCCGAGCTGACGTTTTTAATGATGCCACTTTTGTGCAGATACATTCTTTTGATGGCCCGTTATTGCATTTTAATGCAATGTTGTGGCGACCAAACAACGTAATTCTGGCGTTTCAAATTTTTTTCTCACTACGCTGTTTAGCGATCAGGTTAATGCTTTTTTTTATTGATAGATCAGGCGATTCTGAATGCGGCGATACCAAATATGTGTAGGTTTGATTTTTTTATTGTTTTATTTTGGATGGGGTGAAAGGGGGGTGATTTAAACTTTTATATTTTTTTTATTTTTTTCATATTTTTAAAAACTTTTTTTTTACTTTTGCCATGCTTCAATAGCCTCCATGGGAGGCTAGAAGCTGGCATAACTCGATCGGCTCAGCTACATAGCAGCGATCATCATGTAGCTGAATTGCAGGTTTGCTATGAACGCCGACCACAGGGTGGCGCTCACAGCAGGCCAGCATCAGTAACCATAGAGGTCTCAAGGACCTCTATGGTTACTGTCCTGACGTATCGCTGACCCCGATCAGGTTGGGTCCAAATTTGTTGCAAACAGAATGAAATCGATGAACCTTCCATGTCAGATACCAACAGGTCTGGTTGGTGGAGGTGGCGTAATGGCAGGAGAATCCTTACAGAGTGCATTGTGCACACAGTGAGGATTCAGACTTGTACATTTAGGCCGGACATTACATTTAATGCAGTATGCCACAGAGTTTGTATAGTTATGAAATGGTTCCAGGAACAGGAGATTGAGTTTTACTTGCTTCTTCAGTCATTACAGCATGGGTGGGGAACCTCAGGCCCCAGGGCCATTTACGGCCCTCGATGACCTTTTATCAGGCCCCCGAGCAGATTCTCAGGGACCGCATTCTTGGGCAGGGAGGTGTATTTTTATTACAACCAGCTCATTAATTTCTTCTTGCTCTGTTGGCACACACATGCAGTGTTCGCTACTGAACACTGAAGGGCATGCAATGAAAGATTATGTCCTGAGACTAGTGCCACAGTCAGGATGTACTTTGTGATTGGAGTTTGTACGGCCCCCAAAGGATGGTATAAATATCCAAATGGCCATAGGCAGAAAAAAAATTCCCTACCCCTGCTTTATCTCTAAAATGAGGTAGCGTTCTCAGACATGAGACCTTCATCTGCTTTCAACACTTAGTAGAATCTCTGCCACAATTGCTGCAGTTCTGAACACCAGAAGAAGTCCAAGGCACAAGAAGAGGTCCAAGGCACAAGAAGAGGTCCAAGGTGCAAGAGGAGGTCCAAGGCACAAGAACAGGTCCAGCCACAAGAAGAGGTCCAAAACGTAAGAGGAGGTGCAAGGCACAATCAGAGGTCCAAGGCGCAAGAAGATGTCCAAGGCACAAGTAGAGGTCCAGGTGAAAGAAGAGTTCCAATACGCAAGAGGAGGTCCAAGGCACAATCAGAGGTCCAAGGCGCAAGAGGAGGTCCAAGGCACAAGAAGAGGTCCAGGCGAAAGAAGAGGTCCAAGGTGCAAGAAGAGATCTAAGGCGCAAGAAGAGGTCCAAGATGCAAGAGGAGGTCCAAGGCACAAGAAGAGATCCAAGGTGCAAGAAGATGTCCAAGGCGCAAGGGAAGGTCCAGGCACAAGAAGAGGTCCAATACACAAGAGGAGGTCCAAGGCACAATCAGAGGTCCAAGGCGCAAGAAGAGGTCCAAGGTACAAGAAGAGGTGCAGGCGCAAGAAGAGGTCCAATACCAAGAGGAGGTCCAAGGCACAATCAGAGGTCCAAGGCGCAAGAGGAGGTCCAAGGCACAAGAAGAGGTCCAGGCGCAAGAAGAGGTCCAAGGCGCAAGAAGAGGTCCAAGGCGCAAGAAGAGGTCCAAGGCGCAAGAAGAAGTCCAAGGTGCAAGAGGAGGTCCAAGGCACAATCAGAGGTCCAAGGCGCAAGAAGAGGTCCAAGGTACAAGAAGAGGTGCAGGCGCAAGAAGAGGTCCAATACCAAGAGGAGGTCCAAGGCACAATCAGAGGTCCAAGGCGCAAGAGGAGGTCCAAGGCACAAGAAGAGGTCCAGGCGCAAGAAGAGGTCCAAGGCGCAAGAAGAGGTCCAAGGCGCAAGAAGAGGTCCAAGGCGCAAGAAGAAGTCCAAGGTGCAAGAGGAGGTCCAAGGCACAAGAAGAGGTCCAGGCGCAAGAAGAGGTCCAAAACGCAAGAGGAGGTCCAAGGCATAATCAGAGGTCCAACGCGCAAGAAGAGGTCCAAGGCACAAGAAGAGGTCCAGGGCACAAGAGGTCCAGGCGAAAGAAGAGGTCCAAAACACAAGAGGAGGTCCAAGGCGCAAGAAGAGGTCCAGGCGCAAGAAGAGGTCCAGGCGCAAGAAGAGGTCCAATACGCAAGAGGAGGTCCAAGGCACAATCAGAGGTCCAAGGTGCAAGAGGAGGTCCAAGGCACAAGAAGAGGTCCAGGCGAAAGAAGAGGTCCAAGGCGCAAGAAGAGGTCCAAGGCGCAAGAAGAGGTCCAAGGTGCAAGAGGAGGTCCAAGGCACAAGAAGAGGTCCAGGCGCATGAAGAGGTCCAATACACAAGAGGAGGTCCAAGGCACAATCAGAGGTCCAAGGCGAAAGAAGAGGTCCAAGGCACAACTAGATGGGTGTTTCTAATAAATTGGTTGTTCCATGTACTGATATGTGCATGTAGAAGGACTGTGTTTACCAGCGTAAACGTAAAAAAACAAACACTACATACTTACATTCCGGTGTCTGTCCCCCGGCGCTCTGCTTCTCTGCACTGTGTAAGCGCCGGCCGGAAAGCAGAGCGCAGCGGTGACGTCACAGAGAAGCACAGCGCCGGGGGACAGACACCGGAATGTAAGTATATAGTGTTTTTTTTTTTTTAACGTTTACGCTGGTAACCAGGGTAAACATCGGGTTACTATGCGCGGCCCTGCGCTTAGTAACCCGATGTTTACCCTGGTTACCAGGGGACTTCGCATAGTTGGTCGCTGAAGAGCTGTCTGTGTGACAGCTCTCCAGCGACCACACAACGACGCTGCAGCGATCAGGATCGTTGTCTAGATCGCTGCAGCGTCGCTAAATGTGATGGTACCTTTAGTCTTGTAGTGATAATCTGCTGCTGATAAAACACTGATTTTACTGAAACTGTAACACACAGCCTAATAAGTGACACATCTCTGTAATCAGGATCTCTTGCCCTATATTTTACTGTTCTAAGATTAAATAGCAAAAAAATGCTGACAGATTCCTTTTTAAGAGATCCATCTATCACATAACAAGTGGCCGTGGTCTACTAGGTAATTAGTTTAGTGGAATTATTTTCTAGTAATCATAACCCTTTTAGCAGAATCTGCATGTGCTGGAAATTGTACTTTACTTCCCACTACATTTACAATTGTGCCTTGGTTTGATCTTTTACTCTCTACTTCTGAAATCATTAAACATGGCTTGTCTATTAACCCATGGCCATATACCTAGCAGCTTATAAAAGCACTAGATGGTGGCCCGATTCTAACGCATCGGGTATTCTAGAATATGTATGTATATAGCAGCCACATACTATTTAGCACAGGCCACGTAGTAAATAGGAGCCATGTAGTATATAGCATACAAATAGTATGTGGCCTGTGCTATATAGTATGTGGCTGCTATATACATACATATTGTAGAATACCCGATGCGTTGTATATAATGCAGCCCACGCAGTATCTAACACAGGCCACGTAGTACACAGCAGCCATGTAGTATATAACACTGCCCACGTAGTATATAGCAGCCATGTAGTATATAGTACTGCCCACGTAGTATATAGCAGCCATGTAGTTTATAGTACTGCCCACGTAGTATATAGCAGCCATGTAGTATAGAGTACTGTCCACTTGGTATATAGCAGCCATGTAGTATATAGTACTGCCCACGTAGTATATAGCAGCCATGTAGTATACAGTACTGTCCACTTGGTATATAGCAGCCATGTAGTATATAGTACTGCCCACGTAGTATATAGCAGCCATGTAGTATATACAGTAGTACTGCCCACGTAATATATAGCAGCCATGTAGTATATAGTACTGTCCACGTAGTATATAGCAGCCATGTAGTATATAGTACTGCCCACGTAGTATATAGCAGCCATGTAGTATATAGTACTGCCCACGTAGTATATAGCAGCCATGTAGTATATAGTACTGCCCACGTAGTATATAGCAGCCATGTAGTATATAGTACTGCCCACGTAGTATATAGCAGCCATGTAGCCAATGCAGCCCACGCAGTATTTAGCAGTGTGGGCACATATCCCTGTTAAAAAAAAGAATTAAAATAAAAAATAGTTACATACTCACCCCCTGGGATCCAACGGCACTGTGGCGATGGGCGCGCGGCTGCCACCATCTTCCATTCCCAGGATGCATTGCGAAATTACCCAGAAGACTTAGCGGTCTCGAGCGCATCATCGGACTACGCAGGGGGAGTATAGCAGTTTTTTTTTTTAATTATTATTTTTAATATTAGATTTTTTTTACTATTGACGCTGCATAGGCAGAATCAATAGTAAAACGTTGGGGACACACAGGGTTAATAGCAGCGGTAACGGAGTGCGTAACCTGCGGCATAACGCGGTCCGTCACCGCTGGCATTAACCCTGTGTGAGCAGTGACCGGAGGGGTGTATGGAGCGGTCACTGACTGCGGGGAATTCGGACTATACCCGTCGCTGCAGCCATGACAGGCAGCTGGCGAGACCAATCAGCGACTTGGATTCCATGACAGACAGAGGCCGCGACCAATGAATATCCGTGACAGACAGAAGGACAGACAGAAAGACAGACAGAAGTGACCCTTAGGCCGAGTTCATATGAGGACAACCAGCAGAGGGCGCCCTCTTATGATCTCGAGCCTGGGAGCTTTCTAGGAAAGTTCCCACGATCTAGGAACAGCCAGCAGAGGGCGCCTCACCGCAAATGCAGGTAAATATAGGTCATTCACCTACTTTACCTACATTCTCCGGGGTTTTGCAGACATGAGCAACGTTGCATTAGCAAAGCTCGTGGCTGCAAAATATTTTAACCCCTTCAGATGGATTTACATCGTTGGACGTGACAGATCCTCGGAAGGTATGTATATTGTTGGTTTACTATTTTTTATTTATTTACAGATCGAGGGTCTTCAGTGAGTGGATTGAGAGTAGAATAAATTAATACAACAACCTTTGTGATTTTTTCATTAAATTAATTTTTAATAATGTGTGTGGTTTTTTTTTAACCCTTTACTAGCATTGGATTAATAATGGATAGGTGTCAGAATTGACGCCTCTCCATTATTAATTTGGCTTAATGTCACCTTACAATAGCAAGGTGGCATTAACCCTTCATTACCCCATATCCCACCGCTTCACGGGAATGGGAAGAGAGTGGCCAAGTGCTAGAATAGGCGCATCTTCCAGATGTGCCTTTTCTGGGGTGGCTGGGGGCAGGTGTTTTTAGCCAGGGGGGGGGGCCAATAACCATGGACCCTCTCCAGGCTATTAATATCTGCCCTCAGTCACTGGCTTTACTACTCTGGCGGAGAAAATTGTGCGGGAGCCCACGCCAATTTTTTCCGCCATTTAACCCTTTAATTTACTAGCTAGAATGGCCAGATTTTGCATAGACACACTACTGACATTAGTGGTGTGGAATATGCAAAAAAAATGGAGATATGAGATGGTTTACTGTATGTAAACCAGGTCTCATATCATGTCGGGTTTAGGAAGGAGAAAGCAAAAGCCGGTAATTGAATTACCGGCTTTCTGCTATATCGCGCTGGATGAAGTAATAATATATATACATATATGTGTCTCAATGACATATATATATATATATATACCTATTCTATGTGTACACATTTATTCTACCTATTCTACTGTAAGCTGTCAGTGTGATTTTACTGTACACCGCAATGAATTACCGGCTTTTCTCTCTAACACCGCTGCGTATTCCTCGCAAGTCACACTGCTGGTCCGTGTGTAATCCGTATTTTTCTGGCTTCCATAGACTTTCATTGACGTTTTATTTGCGCAGTACGGTGACAAACGCAGCATGCTGCGATTTTCTACGGCCGTAGAAAGCCGTATAAGGGCTTGTTTTCACTTGCAGAACACGTCCGTGTCTCGCATGTGGAAACGAAGCTCTGGTGCCGGCACTCCGGAGAGGAGCGTGCGGCTGCATGTGTTCCTATGCGGCCGCACGCTCCGCTCCGGAGTGTCGGCACCAGAGCTTCGTTTCCACATGCGAGACACGGACGCGTTCCTCGCAAGTGAAAACAAGCCCTAATACTGATCAGGAAAATACAGCAGATAGGAGCAGGGGCATAGAGAATAATTGTGCCGTATTTTATGCGAGTTTTACGGACGTAGTTTCTGTGCTCTTACGTCCGTAAAACTCGCTAGTGTGAGGCCGGCCTTAGACAATTATATAGTAGATGCTTCATAATGTCACAGAGAAAAGGCGGCCTTCCTTATACCAGTGCACTGCAGGATGCAGTGGCAGCACAAATGCAAACTACTGATGATCAACCAGTCACACCGACCATTCTTGGCGGGGGTGGTCGTCAAGTATTATAAATGAACACAGATGAGGTTTGAATAGGGCACCAATCACATAGTTGCGTGTAGTGCACAGTGCCCAGCTTACAGTGCTCCTCCTGTTCCTCCTTGCACAAAGGATGAGGTAGCGGTCCTGCTGCTGGGTTGTTGTCCTCATAAGGCCCCCTCCATGTCTCCTGGTGTACTGGCCTGTCTGCTGGTAGCGCCTCCAGCCTCTGGACACTACGCTGACAGACACAGCAAATCTTCTTGCCACAGCTCGCATTGATGTGCCATCCTGGATGAGCTGCACTACCTGAGCCACTTGTGTTGGTTGTAGAGTCCGTGTCATGCTACCATGAGTGTGAAAGCACAACCAACATTCAAAAGTGACCAAAACATCAGCCAGAAATCATTGATACTGAGATGTAGTCTGTGGTCCCCACCTGCAGAACCATTCCTTTATTGAGGGTGTTTTGATAATTGCCAATAATTTCCATCTGTTGTCTATTCCATTTGCACAATATCATGTGAAATTGATTGTCAAGCAGAGTTGCTTGCTAAGTGGAAGATTGATTTACTTGGAGTTATACTCTGTTGTTTAAGTGTTGTCTTTACAGTCTATATATACTGTAGCGTGAAGTAAGGGGTCTTGGGGAACACTCACTTTGCACGGGAATAATGCATACAGGCACGGTATCTCACACAAATCAATCCATACTATTTATTAATTGTCATAAACTGCACCGCAAGTCAGGTTGTACATCACCAGTTTACACATAGTCTGTCGCTTTAACACATGTGGTTTTACAAAGCACTCAGTAGTCACGCCTGTAACTCTCCAGCGACCAGGTGACTGTAAAGTTCCGCAACTGTCGTATGTTTGCACACAGTTCTTTTCCCCATACCAGGGGTTACCTCTCAGGAGCTCCTGCTCAACAGGTTGACTCCACGTCGGTCCCAAGTCCTCCACACGGACTGTCCAGGTCGACGGTCTCTCAGTGCTTCCAACACTGACCGTCCACTCAGTGCCAAAACCCAACCATGTGCTATTCAGGAATCCTATTCCCCAGGACTTCCAACACAGGCTTCCAGGGCCTTGCACTTGGATCATTCAGATCCACACACAGGAACCCACATGACCCACATGAACCACATTACATATCTGTAACCACTCCCCTGGGTGGGAGTGTGGGTGTGTGTGGCTAGTTTGACCCTCCCATCTCTCATAACTAGCCCTGCCAGTCTCCCATTAGAACTACACCATTACTTGTGGGACTGCAGGTCCCAGAACACAACATAACTTTAGACTGACAACACAGAGTGTCTTCCTCTGTGACACACATACTGGCCATTTATAATCCTGCCGGACTTTGTCTCATCGCCACAGTTATACATCCAAGCGCATCCTGCAGCGCAGACACAGCACACAGAGCACCCCCTGGCTGTCACATTGGGCACTGCACCACATACTTCCCCCTTTTGTTTAACCCTATTGGGGTGGACACATGACATAAACCCGGAGTTCCGGTACCGGGTACCCGCGTCAACTTTGATAGGCTTCCCCTGCCCCCAGCGGTCAGTTTGTCGACCTTGGGTTTCAACCCTTGAGTCACCATCCGTCTGTGTCACCAGACCCTTTTTGGTCAACCCACTTTCCACATGTACCCCTTCACGTGACCTTTCTTTTCATAGTCGACTTTCCCGATTGACACGGTCATAAGTCTCACAGTTGAGCCGACTGACTGGTCTGAGTCTGACCCTTCGCTACTACATCTACTACCGGGTCTCCCACCTCAGTCACTCATCCCCGAGCTAACAGAGGAGTCACTTCTTTGGACTCTTCTATTCTTTAGGGTATCTTTCCGTATCTCCATACCCTGGGTTGGAGGTGGTCACCATCTTTTATTCTGCAGCTGTTTATCAATTTTCAGACGGTCCAGTCTGAGCTGCTCTATCTCCTTCAGATATGTCACCCGGTATTCAAGAAGCATTTGAATGTTCCTGAGGCTATCTACTGAGCCAATTACAACAAATGGAACCATCCCATCTTCACCAGTTACCTGGACTTCGCCAACATCTGGAATCCTCACTCTTGCCACACCGGATCTATTCACCAGGTCCTGCATCACTTTTCCAAATCTTCCAATTACTTTCCCCACCAGATTTCTGGGTACTTGAATGATATCTTCCACAAAGCCCATCCGACTCTGAGCTCTCCTGGTACACTCCAAATGTCGAGCGGCTTCCCCATTCCTCAAAAGGATCATCTGTTTTGTGCGGAGGCACTGTAGGTGCATACCCTTCAGGATAGCCACCCGCTTTACTGTGACTTCCTTAGTGGACAGTATCACCAACTGTTTCGACTCTGGTGCCCAGTTCACACTAAGCGCTTCGACCCCCTTCTTAAAGGCCTCATGCACACCTTCACCGGTAAAGGCTTCTTGTACATCTTCGGGTACATCTATCACATACTTGAAGAGTGGGGTCTCACTCTCTTCATGGATGGACGGTTCCCGTTTTGCCATGGACCTTTCCATTAAGACATCTGCCACGACCAGATGACTGTCTTGTTCTGCTTTTAGCGCCAATTCTTCCTCCGCTTTACACTCTTCCAGATCCCTGGCCAGGATGGGCACTGGCATCTTCACCTCGTTACCACTCTGATACCGCAGCTGTGAGTCTTTGACCAGCATCTCCTTCTCTTGCAGAAGACCACTTAACGCTTCTCTCAGCCCTTCCACATCTTCCCTTAAGGCTTTATTCTCCCTTTACCATGTGGACAGGTGATGTTTGAGCTCAGAGACTTCCTTGTGCAGCTCATCTACCCGGTGCTCAGCTGCTTGTCTCAGATGCCTTAACTCGGCCTGTAAATCTGTTACCTTTTGTTTCTCTTGAGACAACTCATTAACGAGATCCTGGACCTTCTCTTTATCAATTTTCTCACAGGGTGCAATTTGTTCAGCCCCTTTTCCTCTTTTACGTCTCTGGCGACGGGAGGAAGGCTTGCCACTTGTTCTTGAGTCAGCTATACTGCACTCTTTCCCGCTGGTGTCCTCATCTGAATGGGAGTCACCACCACCCGGTTGGCTATCCTGGAACAGCAGTCGCCACTTACACAGGTCACATTTTCTGGTATGGCTCTGCCCCCACCATCCTGACGTCACCTTGTGAAGCACTGTCGTTCCCCTGTGTCAGTGTTTCTGTCAGCACACCATTGTACTCAGACCTAGCGGTTGCTACTGACAATGACACGTCACAGTCACCCTCGGAGTCTGTGTCACACCCCACCATATGGTGAACCCTCAAGTTCCTTTCTAACAGGGTGTCAGCTTCACAGGTTTTATCTACCACATTACTGTCAGTCATTTTGGGGTACACGTCAGGTGATATCATGTCGGTAAGTTGGGCAGATGAAACCTTCACACTGGTCACCCCGATGTCTGACCCATCGATTTTGGGATGTATTCCTGTCTTAATGTATGCTCCTGCAACAACAGAGAGACTTCCATCCTCCTGCTGTAGAGGAAAACCTTCCTTACACAAATCCGAGAATAACTTATAGTTCTGGCCTACTATCACTGGACAAGGTAAGTTTGGAACTATGGCGGCCTCCAGACTTGAATGGCCCCTGACCGTCTCGAGTTGCACAAAGGCCACTGAATAAACCTTAGTGTCCCCATGGATGCATGTGACCTCAATCTTCCTTTCAGATATTACAAATTTATCTTCTACAGTCCTTACCAGGGTCACCGAGCTCCCCGAATCGACCAGACCAAATACTTCATCTACGTCTGCGTTCAATTCTAGTACACGCCCATGTAACCTCTCGCCGGGTGGGTAGTTCATAGAGCAGATTGGACATACATAATACAATTGCCTGATAATAGTCTGATGAAGCATTCACTGCCGCCTCTTTTCCTGCCACCACACCTATTTGGGTTACCACCCCCTTTTGGGCAACTGCGCTCTTTTGAGAAACCGCCCCCTTCTGGGACTCCACCCCCTTTTGGGCAACTACGCTCTTTTGGGAAACTGCCCCCTTTGGGACTCCACCCCTTTTTACAACCATCCCTGTTTGGGTTAAAGTCCCCTTTTGGGACACCACCCTATTAGGGACACCACCCCTTCCCTGGGGTACACCCCATGGACTCCCCCACGGCACTCCCAGGCCCCAGTTCGCACCATGCACCAGAATGTCCCTGGGCTTGCACTGGTCCTTTAAGAGTCTGCACAACCTGGAGCACAAAAATTATTTTTTTTTCAACACTTCACCAGTTCCTGCTGGCACTGCTACAGCTCCTGCTTCAGTCACAAATCACCGGGACCTCCGGGTGCTGATCACAAGCAGCTGCTGCCGCCACTGCAGCTCCTGCTGCTACGGAACTTCTTGCTGCAACCGCGGCTACACTCCACAAGGCTCTACCGCAGACTTCGTGGACCCGCCGATCCACAGCAAGCCGCTTGTCACCTTCGTGGACCCGCCGATCCACAGCAAGTTGATTTGAGGAAAAAAAACACAGTCTCACACTGACCCCGGACAGTATCACACATGGTTGTCAGACTGTACACTCGTCTGGCTCAGACCAGCCAGTGCTGTAACATGTGCTCCTTGGATCGTTGCCCGCATTCTCCGCCAATTGTAGCATTTCCCTTACTTTGGGTCTTGGGGAACACTCGCTTTGCACGGGAATAATGCATACAGGCACGATATCTCACACAAATCAATCCATACGGTTTATTAATTGTCATAAACCGCACCGTAAGGCAGGTTGTACATCACCAGCTTACACATAGTCTGTCGCTTTAACACATGTGGTTTTACAAAGCACTCAGTAGTCACGCCTGTAACTCTCCAGCGACCAGGTGATTGCACAGTTCCACAACTGTCGTATGTTTGCGCACAGTTCTTTTCTCCATACCAGGGGTTACCTCTCAGGAGCTCCTGCTCCACAGGTTGACTCCACGTCAGTCCCAAGTCCTCCACACGGACTGTCCAGGTCGCCGGTCTCTCAGTGCTTCCAGGACATCTCCATAGCTAGGAGACTCCAACACTGACCATCCACTCAGTGCCAAAACCCAACCACGTGCTATTCAGGAATCCTATTCCCCAGGACTTCCAACACAGGCTTCCAGGGCCTTGCACTTGGATCATTCAGATCCACACACAGGAACCCACATGAACCACATTACATATCTGTAACCACTCGCCTGGGTGGGAGTGTGGGTATGTGTGGCTAGTTTGACCCTCCCATCTCTCATAACTAGCCCTGCCAGTCTCCCATTAGAACTACACCATTACTTGTGGGACTACAGGTCCCAGAACACAACATAACTTTAGACTGACAACGCAGAGTGTCTTCCTCTGCGACACACATACTGGCCATTTATAATCCTGCCGGACTTTGTCTCATCGCCACAGTTATACATCCAAGCGCATCCTGCAGCGCAGACACAGCACACACAGCACCCCCTGGCTGTCACATTGGTCACTGCACCACAATACATATATATATGTCAGTGACACACCTACAGTATATGTATATATATTTACTAGCTATTGAACCCGTTCTACGCCCGGGTGGCGAGCATTTATATTGGTATATGGTCTCCATCCTGGTATGTGCTGCTCCATCCTGCGCCCCCATCCTGTCATGTGCTGCTCCATCCTGCGTCCCCATCCTGCCATGAGCTGCTCCATCCTGCGCCCCCATCCTGTCATGTGCTGCTCCATCCTGCGTCCCCATCCTGTCATGTGCTGCACTCATCCTGCGCTCCCATTCTGTCATGTGCTGCTCCCATCCTGCGCCCCCATTCTGACATGTGCTGCTCCCATCCTGCCCCCCCATTCTGACATGTGCTGCACCCATCCTGCGCCTCCATTCTGTCATTTGCTACTCCCATCCTGCGCCCCTATCCTGTCATGTGCTGCTCCCATCCTGCGCCCCCGTTCTGTCATGTGCTGCTTCCATCCTGCACCCCCGTTCTGTCATGAGCTGCTCCATCCTGTGCCCCCATCCTGTCATGTGCTGCTCCATCCTGCGTCCCCATCCTGTCATGTGCTGCACCTATCCTGCGCCCCCATTCTGTCATGTGCTGCTCCCATCCTGCGCCCCCATTCTGACATGTGCTGCTCCCATCCTGCGCCCCCATTCTGACATGTGCTGCACCCATCCTGCGCCTCCATTCTGACATGTGCTGCACCCATCCTGTGCCTCCATTCTGTCATTTGCTGCTCTCATCCTGCGCCACTATCCTGTCATGCGCTGCTTCCATCCTGCACCCCTGTTCTGTCATGTGCTGCTCCCATCCTGCGCCCCCGTTCTGTCATGTGCTGCTTCCATCTTGCACCCCCATTCTGTCATGTGCTGCTGCCATCCTGCGCCCCCCGTTCTGTCATGTGCTGCTTCCATCCTGCACCCCCGTTCTGTCATGTGCTGCTGCCATCCTGCACCCCCGTTCTGTCATGTGCTGCTTCCATCCTGCACCCCCGTTCTGTCATGTGCTGCTTCCATCCTGCGCCCCCTTTCTGTAATGTGCTGCTTCCATCCTGCACCCCCATTCTGTCATGTGCTGCTGTCATCCTGCACCCCCGTTCTGTCATGTGCTGCTTCCATCCTGCACCCCCGTTCTGTCATGTGCTGCCCTATTCTGTCATGTGCTGCTCCCATCCTGCGCCCCCGTTCTGTCATGTGCTGCTCCCATCCTGCGCCACCGTTCTGTAATTTGCTGCTCCCATCCATATGCCCCATATGCTGCTCCATAAAGGTTTATGGCCCCCATAAGATGCTCCATAGTATATGCCCCGTACACTGCTCCATAAAGGTTTATGGCTCCCATAAGATGCTCCATATTATATGCCCCGTACACTGCTCCATTATGGTTGATGGCCCCTATAAGATGCTCCATAGTATATGCCCCGTACACTGCTCCGTAAAGGTTTATGGCCCCCATAAGATGCTCCATATATGCCCCGTACACTGCTCCATAAAGGTTTATGGCCCCTATAAGATGCTCCATAGTATATGCCCCCGTACACTGCTCCATTATGGTTGATGGCCCCATAAGATGCTCCATAGTATATGCCCCGTATGCTGCTGCGATATATAAAAAAAAATACCATACTCACCTACCGTCGCTGGGCGCCGAGTGCTGGGGGGCCTGAGCAGGCAGGGACAACGGCGCGCTGTGGGGGTCAGGTGCCGCAGTCGCCGCTGGCTCAGGCCCCCGACACTTGCTATAATCACCTGGCCTGTTATGATCTGGTGGCCTAGGAGCAGCATGAGATGTACTCTGGAGAAGGTGGTACCTGTACTGACCGCAAACCCTGAACTTAGCAACGCAACTAGAAGTAGCCGTGGGGAGTACCTAACACTCCCTAGACCCCTCGACACAGCCTAAGAACTAACTTCCCCTAAAGACAGAAACGGGAAAACTATCTTGCCTCAGAGAAAATCCCCAAAGGATAGACAGCCCCCCACAAATATTGACTGTGAGAGGAGAGGGAAATAACATACGCAGACTTGAAATCAGGATTTAGCATAGGAGGCCATTCTAGCTAAAAAGAAAGAATAGGACAGAGTACTATGCGGTCAGTATTAAAACACTAGAAAATATCCACCACAGAAAATACAAAACTCTACATCTGACTAAAGACATGGAGGGTATATCTGCATCTCCAGAGACACAGCTTGGCTGCAAAAAATCCTTCACAGACAAAGCTGGACAAGACGAAACATGAAAATGCACAGAACTATAAGGTCCACAGCAGGTGGACAGCAAAAACAAAGCCAGAACTTATCTTTGTTGAAAAGAACAGCAAAACAGGAGAGACCAGGAATGGATGTGAATCCTCCAAAAACAATGGACAACTGGCACTGACTAAAGGATAAAGCAAGACTTAAATAACCCAGCCCAAATTGCAAAAAGTGAATACACCTGATAAATGCTGCGATCCAAAGACAGCAGCACTACCACTCATATCCACCGGAGGGAGCCCAAGAGCAGAATTCACAACACTGGCCCTGATTCAGCGCTACGCGCCGTGTTGTGAATTCTGTGGTCAAGCTCCCTCCTGTGGTCATGAGTGGTACTTCGGCTGGTTCTGTCTATGAGCTTCCTCTGGTGGATGTGAGTGGGGCTGCGGCTTCTGAGTTTCCTTCCTCAGGTGACGAGGTTAAGTCGTTAGGTGCTGCTCTATTTAACTCCACCTAGTTCTTTGTTCCTGGCCTCCAGTCAATGTTCCAGTATTGGTCTTGCTCTCTCCTGGATCGTTCTTGTGGCCTGTCTGCCCTGCATAAGCTAAGTTTTGCTTGTGTTACTTTTGTTTGCTATATTTTCTGTCCAGCTTGCTATATTGGTTTTTCTTGCTTGCTGGAAGCTCTGAGACGCAGAGGGAGTACCTCCGTACCGTTAGTCGGTGCGGAGGGTCTTTTTGCCCCCTCTGCGTGGTTGTTTGTAGGGTTTTGTGTAGACTGCAAAGTTACCTTTTCTATCCTCGATCTGTTAAGAAAGTTGGGCCTCACTTTGCTGAATCTATTTAATCTCTGTGTTTGTATTTTCATCTTAACTCACAGTCATTATATGTGGGGGGCTGCCTTTTCCTTTGGGAAATTTCTCTGAGGCAAGGTAGGCTTATTTTTCTGTCTTCAGGGCTAGCTAGTTTCTCAGGCTGTGCCGAGTTGCATAGGGAGCGTTAGGCGCAATCCACGGCTACCTCGAGTGTGGTATGATAGGATTATGGATTGCGGTCAGCAGAGTTCCCACGTCTCAGAGCTCGTCCTATGTTAGTAACTATCAGGTCACTTTGTGTGCTCTTAACCACTAGGTCCATTGTGGTTCTGAATCACCTGTTCATAACAGTACTGGAGGCCCAAAGTACTAATGCTTCTCAATAGAGGGAAAAGAGAAGTTCTGAGACCATTTTTTTTTCTCTGTACTGTGTTTTGTCTTTCTTTTCCCCTAGACATTTGGGTGGTTCAGGACACAGGTGTAGTGATGGACATTAAAGATCTGTCTTCTTGTGTGGATCATCTCACTACAAGAGTACAAAATATTCAAGACTTTGTGGTTCAGAATTCTATGTTAGAACCAAGAATTCCTATTCCTGATTTGTTTTCTGGAGATAGAACTAAGTTTCTGAGCTTTAATAATAATTGTAAACTGTTTCTGGCTTTGAAACCCCGCTCCTCTGGTGACCCAGTTGAACAAGTTAAGATCATTATTTCTTTATTACGTGGCGACCCTCAAGACTGGGCATTTTCCCTTGCGCCAGAAGATCCTGCATTATGTAATATTGATGCATTTTTTCTGGCGCTCGGATTGCTGAATGATGAACCTAATTCAGTGGATCAGGCAGAGAAAAATTTGCTGGCTCTGTGTCAGGGTCAGGATGAGGTAGAGATATATTGTCAGAAGTAGGGTTGAGCGAAACGGGTCGTTCATTTTCAAAAGTCGCCGACTTTTGGCAAAGTCGGGTCTCATGAAACCCGATCCGACCCCTGTGCGGGGTCGGCCATGCGTTACGCGACTTTCGCGCCAAAGTCGCGTTTCAATGACGCGAAAAGCGCCATTTCTCAGCCAATGAAGGTAAACGCAGAGTGTGGGCAGCGTGATGACATAGGTCCTGGTCCCCACATCTTAGAGAAGGGCATTGCAGTGATTGGCTTGCTGTCTGCGGCGTCACATGGGCTATAAAGGGGCGTTCCCGCCGACTGCCATGTTACTGCTGCTGATCTGAGCTTAGGGAGAGGTTGCTGCCGCTTCGTCAGAAGCAGGGATAGCGTTAGGCAGGGTCCATTAACCACCAAACCGCTTGTGCTGTAGCGATTTGCACTGTCCAACACCACCTTCGGTGTGCAGGGACAGTGGAAGCTACATTTTTTTTTTCCTCAGCGCTGTAGCTCATTGGGCTGCCCTAGTAGGCTCCCTGATAGCTGCATTGCTGTGTGTACGCCGCTGTGCAAACCAACTGCTTTTTTCAAAGCACAAATCCTCTTGTTCCTTCCTTTCTGCACAGCTATCTTGTTTGTTTGTCCACACTTTTTATTTAATTTGTGCATCAGTCCACTCCTTATTGCTGCCTGCCATACCTGGCTGAGATTACTGCAGGGAGATAGTAATTGAAGGACAGTTCCTTTTTTTTTTTTTTTTTTTTTTTTTTGTGGGAGATTAAGATTGGCATTTCTGCTAGAGTGCCATCCCTGTCTGTGCCATCTCTCACTCAGTGGGCCATAGAAAGCCTATTTATTTTTTTCCTTGATTTGGGTTCTAAAATCTACCTGAAAAAATCACTACATCAATCAGTGGGAGAAAAATATTGGCCTCAGGGCTTGTGTGCCACTCCTGACTCCTGTGTGTGCCATCTCTCAGTCAGTGGGCCATAGAAAGCCTATTTATTTTTTTTCTTGATTTGGGTTCCAAAATCTACCTGAAAAAATCACTACATCAATCAGTGGGAGAAAAATATTGGCCTCAGGGCTTGTGTGCCACTCCTGACTCCTGTGTGCATCATCACTCACTCAGTGGGCCATAGAAAGCCTATTTATTTTTTTTTTGCTTTATTTGGGTTCTAAATTCTACCTGAAAAAATCAATAAATCAATCAGTAGGAGATTAATATTGGCCTTTGGGCTTGTGTGCCAGTCCTAAGCGTGCCATCTCTCTCACAAATAGTGGGCCATAGAAAGCCTATTTTTTTTTTTTTTTTTGGTTTTATAAATTCTCCCTGAAAAAAAAAAGGGAGATTAATATTGGCCTTTGGGCTTGTGTGCCAGTCCTAAGCGAGCCATCTCTCTCTCTCTCAGATAGTGGGCAATAGAAAGCCTATTTATTATTTTTTTTATTGGGTTTATAAATTTTCCCTGAAAAAAAAAAAAAAAGTGGGAGATTAATATTGGCCTCTGGGCTTGTGTGCCAGTCCTGAGCGTGCCATCTCTCTCACAAATAGTGGGCCATAGAAAGCCTATTTATTTATTTATTTTTTTGGTTTTATAAATTCTCCCTGAAAAAAAATTAGGGAAATTAATATTGGCCTTTGGGCTTGTGTGCCAGTCCTAAGCATGCCATCTCTCTCTCTCAGATAGTGGGCCATAGAAAGCCTATTTATTATTTTTTTTATTGGGTTTATACATTTTCCCTGAAAAAAAAAAAAAAAGTGGGAGATTAATATTGGCCTCTGGGCTTGTGTGCCAGTCCTGAGCGTGCCATCTCTCTCACAAATAGTGGGCCATAGAAAGCCTATTTATTTCTTTTTTTTTGTTTTATAAATTCTCCCTGAAAAAAAAAAGGGAGATTAATATTGGCCTTTGGGCTTGTGTGCCAGTCCTAAGCGTGCCATCTCTCTCTCTCAGATAGTGGGCCATAGAAAGCCTATTTATAATTTTTTTTATTGGGTTTATAAATTTTCCCTGAAAAAAAAAAAAAAAAAGTGGGAGATTAATATTGGCCTCTGGGCTTGTGTGCCACTCCTGACTCCTGTGTGTGCCATCTCTCAGTCAGTGGGCCATAGAAAGCCTATTTTTTGTTTTATTTGTTTTCTAAATTCTCCCTGAAAAAATCATTTTATTTTATTTGGTTTCTAAATTCTTCCTGAAAAAATCATTTTTTTTTATTATTTTTTTTTTCTAAAGTCTCCCTGAAAAAAAAAAAAAAATCAAATCAGTGGGAGATTAATATTGCCCTTTCTGCTTGTGTGCCAGTCTTGACTCCTGGGAGTGCCATCTCTCTCTCTCTCTCTCCCCAATTGTGGGCCATAGAAAGCCTATTATTTTTTTTGCTTGATTTGGGTTCCAAAATCTACCTGAAAAAATCACTAAATCAATCAGTGGGAGATAAATATTGGCCTCTGGGCTTGTGTGCCACTCCTGACTCCTGTGTGTGTCATCTCTCACTCAGTGGGCCATAGAAAGCCTATTTTTTGTTTTATTTGTTTTCTAAATTCTCCCTGAAGAAATCATTTTATTTTATTTGGTTTCTAAATTCTTCCTGAAAAAATCATTTTATTCTATTATTTTTTTTTTCTAAAGTCTCCCTGAAAAAAAAAAAAAAATCAGTGGGAGATTAATATTGCCCTTTCTGCTTGTGTGCCACAGTCTTGACTCCTGGGTGTGCCATCTCTCTCTCTCTCTCCAATTGTGGGCCATAGAAAGCCTATTATTTTTTTTAGCTTGATTTGGGTTCCAAAATCTACCTGAAAAAATCACTACATCAATCATTGGGAGAACAATATTGGCCTCTGGGCTTGTGTGCCATTCCTGACTCCTGTGTGCGTCATCTCTCACTCAGTGGGCCATAGAAAGCCTATTTTTTGTTTTATTTGTTTTCTAAATTCTCCCTGAAAAAATCATTTTATTTTATTTGGTTTCTAAATTCTTCCTGAAAAAATCATTTTATTCTATTATTTTTGTTTTTCTAAAGTCTCCCTGAAAAAAAAAAAAAATCAGTGGGAGATTAATATTGCCCTTTCTGCTTGTGTGCCAGTCTTGACTCCTGGGTGTGCCATCTCTCTCTCTCTCTCCAATTGTGGGCCATAGAAAGCCTATTATTTTTTTTGCTTGATTTGGGTTCCAAAATCTACCTGAAAAAATCACTACATCAATCATTGGGAGAAAAATATTGGCCTCTGGGCTTGTGTGCCACTCCTGACTCCTGTGTGTGGCATCTCTCACTCAGTGGGGCATAGAAAGCCTTTTTTTTTTTTTTTTTTTTTTTTATTTGGTTTCTAAATTGTCATTGGAAAAATCATTTTATGTTATTTGGTTTCTAAATTCTTCCTGAAAAAATCATTTTATTTTATTTTGTTTCTAAAGTCTCCCTGAAAAAAAAATAAAATAAAATAAAAAAAAACAGTGGGAGATTAATATTAACATTTGTGCTTCAGTGACAGTCCTGCGTGTGTGGCATCTCTCTCATTTGGTGCCACCAAAAACAGAGTGTGTAACATTGTGCCTGATTTTCGTTGTGGTCTCACCCACCTGTAAAGGGGTAGCTAAATCATACTGAAGTTATAGCTCACCGTGTAATTTGTGTGACAGCAACAAATACCGTTAGTTTGGTTACGTTTTTAAAACAATGAGGAAGTCTGGTGGAAGAGGTCGTGGCCGGGGGCGTTCATTGTCAGCTGGTAATGAGGGTAGTGGTAGTGGTGGAGCATCAGGTGGTTGTGGGAAAAAAAATATTGCACCTAAGTCTGGAGCTGTGGAGCCAGGTTCGTCGTCTGGCTACACAAGGCCTCGAACGCTCCCTTTTCTGGGAGTAGGAAAACCGCTTTTAAAGCCGGAGCAGCAAGAGCAAGTTTTGGCTTATCTTGCTGACTCAGCCTCTAGCTCTTTTGCCTCCTCTCGTGAAACTGGTAAATGTAAAAGCAGCGCGTCGTTAGTGGATGTTCACGGTCAGGGACAAGTCGCTTCCTTGTCCTCTTCAGCAAAAACAACAACAGAGAAGAATGCAGCAGGCGACACAACGGGTTACTCCATGGAGCTCTTTACACATACCGTCCCTGGCTTAGAAAGTGAAGCAGTTAACAGTCCATGCCCATTACAAGTTGAATCTGACATGGAGTGCACTGATGCACAGCCACAGCCAGACTACTATGCTGGTCCTTTGACTCAGACCACAACATTGCCCTCGCAGGGTAATGATCAAGAATCAGACCCTGATGAGACTATGTTGCCCCATCACGAACGCTATACCACCGACCGACACGGTGACACAGACGAAGTTGCACACGAGCTACAAGAAGAGGTAATAGATGACCCAGTTCTTGACCCCGATTGGCAGCCATTGGGGGAACAGGGTGCAGGCGGCAGCAGTTCTGAAGCGGAGGAGGAGGGGCCGCAGCAGGCATCAACATCGCAACAGGTTCCATCTGCCGGGCCCGTATCTTGCCCAAAACGCGTAGCAAAGCCAAAACCTGTTGGAGGACAGCGTGGCCATCCAGTTAAAGCTCAGTCTGCAATGCTTGAAAAGGTATCCGATGCTAGAAAGAGTGCAGTCTGGCATTTTTTAAAGCAACATCCAATTGATCAGCGCAAAGTCATCTGTCAAAAATGTTCAACTACCTTAAGCAGAGGGCAGAATCTGAAAAGTCTCAATACAAGTTGCATGCATAGACATTTAACCACCATGCATTTGCAAGCTTGGACTAACTACCAAACGTCCCTTAAGGTTGTAGCACCCTCGGCCAATGAAGCTAGTCATCAACGCAACATCCCTTCCGGCAGTGTAGGGCCACCATTTTCCGCACCACCTGCAGTATCTGTGCAGGTTTCTTTGCCAGGCCAAAGCAGTCAGGGTCAGGGAATCACCAGTTTCATAGTAGGAAACACTGCATCTAGGGCACCGGCGGCAACAATACCATCTCCCACCGTCTCTCAGTCTGCCATGTCCACCGGCACCCCCGCTAGTTCCACGATCTCCAGCTCTCCAGTCCAGCTCACCCTACATGAGACTATGGTTAGAAAAAGGAAGTACTTAGCCTCGCATCCGCGTGCACAGGGTTTGAACGCCCACATAGCTAGACTAATCTCGTTAGAGATGATGCCCTACCGGTTAGTTGAAAGCGAAGCTTTCAAAGCCCTGATGGACTACGCTGTACCACGCTACGAGCTACCCAGTCGACACTTTTTTTCCAGAAAAGCCATCCCAGCCCTCCACCAGCATGTTAAAGAGCGCATCGTCCATGCACTCAGGCAATCTGTGAGCACAAAGGTGCACCTGACAACAGATGCATGGACCAGTAGGCATGGCCAGGGACAGTACGTGTCCATCACGGCACACTGGGTGAATGTTGTGGATGCAGGGTCCACAGGGGACAGCAAGTTTGGGACAGTTCTGCCTAGCCCACGGTCTAGGAAACAGTTGGCTGTAGCCGTTCGCACCCCCTCCTCCTCCTCCTCGTCCTCCTGCAGAAGCGAGAGCTCGTCCACAGACCGCAGTCGCACAACCACTCCATCCGCAGCTGCCACTGTTGCACACCAGGTCTCCCATTATGGGGCAGCTACTGGCAAACGTCAGCAGGCTGTATTGGCTATGAAGTGTTTGGGCGACAACAGACACACCGCGGAAGTTCTGTCCGAGTTCTTGCAGAAAGAAACGCAGTCGTGGCTGGGCACTGTAGATCTTGAGGCAGTCAAGGTAGTGAGTGATAACGGAAGGAATTTCATGGCTGCCATCTCCCTTTCCCAACTGAAACACATTCCTTGCCTGGCTCACACCTTAAACCTGGTGGTGCAGTGCTTCCTGAAAAGTTATCCGGGGTTATCCGACCTGCTCCTCAAAGTGCGTGGACTTTGCTCACATATCCGCCGTTCGCCCGCACACTCCAGCTGTATGCAGACCTATCAGCGTTCTTTGAACCTTCCCCAGCATCGCCTAATCATAGACGTTGCAACAAGGTGGAACTCAACACTGCACATGCTTCAGAGACTGTGCGAACAGAGGCGGGCTGTTATGTTTTTGTGGGAGGATACACATACACGGGCAGGCAGTAGGATGGCAGACATGGAGTTGTCAGGTGTGCAGTGGTCGAAGATTCAAGACATGTGTCAAGTCCTTCAGTGTTTTGAGGAATGCACACGGCTGGTTAGTGCAGACAACGCCATAATAAGCATGAGCATCCCCCTAATGCGTCTGCAGATGCAAAGTTTGACGCACATAAAGGATCAGGCGTCTGCAGCTGAGGAAGAGGAAAGCCTTGATGACAGTCAGCCATTGTCTGGCCAGGGCAGTGTACAGGACGAGGTAGCGGGCGAAGAGGAGGAGGAGGACGAGGAGGATGATGGCGATGATTATATTTCTAATGAGGAAGCTTTTCCGGGGCCACTGGAAATTGTTGGCGCGGCAAGGCCGGGTTCTGGTTTTTGGAGGGACACAAGTGACGTGGATTTGCCTGAAACTGCCCCTCAACCAAGCACAACCGCAGATTTGAGAACTGGAACTTTGGCCCACATGGCGGATTAGGCCTTACGTATCCTCAAAAGGGACACACGCATTACTAAAATGATGAACGATGACGATTACTGGTTGGCCTGCCTCCTTGATCCTCGCTATAAAGGCAAATTGCAAAATATAATGCCACATGACAACTTGGAAATAATATTAGCAACCAAACAATCAACTCTTGTTGACCGTTTGCTTCTGGCATTCCCTGCACACAGCGCCCGTGATCGTTCTCACACGAGCTGCAGGGGCCAGCAGACCAGAGGTGTTAGAGGGGCAGAAATCAGAAGTGGCGTTGGCCAGAGGGGTTTTCTGACCAGGTTGTGGAGTGATTTTGCTATGACCGCAGACAGGACAGGTACTGCAGCATCAATTCAAAGTGAGAGACAACATTTGTCCAGTATGGTTACAAACTATTTTTCATCCCTTATCGACGTTCTCCCTCAACCGTCATTCCCATTTGATTACTGGGCATCCAAATTAGACACCTGGCCAGAATTGGCAGAATATGCATTGCAGGAGCTTGCTTGCCCGGCAGCTAGTGTCCTATCAGAAAGAGTATTCAGTGCTGCAGATTCAATACTAACAGAAAAAAGGACTCGTCTGGCTACCCAAAATGTAGATGATCTAACCTTCATTAAAATGAACCACAACTGGATTTCGAAATCTTTTGCCCCACCTTGCCCGGCTGACACCTAGCTTTCCTATGAAAAGGTCTTGCCTGTGGACTATTCTGAATGACTTTTCCAATCTCGTAATTTTCTGCACCTGATTGTCCAGCATACGACATGTTTACACCTCACTAAATGGCCAAACTCCCCACACGGGGCCGTGGTATCGCCACTTGGCGCCAGCACCCGTGAGAGTGCTGTTTGTCTGAAGAGGTGGGTGTGCCCGCTTTTGGTCGACGGCACTGCCACTGGGTCCCTCATAGTACAATAAAGTGTCTCTGGCGGTGGTGGTGCGCACCCAACGTCAGACACACTGTTGTAATATGAGGGGGCCTGGGCCTGTACCGCCGGCCACAAGACAGTTCCCCCCCCAGCTCAAACAGTGCTCTACCACTTGCAAAATTATCTCTCACAGCTCCACCAATGTTTAGTCTATGCGCTGACATCCTTCAATGCCTGGCACTGACAATACCATTGTATTGACATTTTTGTTATGTTAGGCCTACTAAGCCTGTCTGCGGTCCCTCCTTCCACTAGGCCTCCACTGACCATTGTACTGCTGCCCGTGTACCCCTGGAACCAATTTTAAATTGCCAACAGCCATATTTTTTTATGTTAGGCCTTCGAAGCCTGTCTGCGGTCCCTCCTTCCACTAGGCCTCCACTGACCACACCACTGCTGCCCGTGTACCCCTGGAACCAATTTAAAATTGCCGACAGCCAGCCCAATTTTATTATGTTAGGCCTTCAAAGCCTGTCTGCGGTCCGTTCTTTCTACTACTACTACACTGACCAGGCCACTGCTGCCCGTGTTCCCCTGGAACCAATTTAAAATTGCCTACAGCCATCTGTTATTATGTTAGGCCTTCAATGCCTGTTTGCGGTCACTCCTTCCACTAGGCCTCCACTGACCACACCACTGCTGCCCGTGTACCCCTGGAACCAATTTAAAATTGCCTACAGCCAGCCCAATTTTTTTATTTTAGGCCTTCGATCTGTCTGCGGTCCGTTCTTTCTACTACTACTACACTGACCAGGCCACTGCTGCCCGTGTTCCCCTGGAACCAATTTAAAATTGCCTACAGCCATGTGTTATTATGTTAGGCCTTCGATGCCTGTCTGTGGTCACTCCTTCCACTAGGCCTCCACTGACCACACCACTGCTGCCCGTGTACCCCTGGAACCAATTTAAAATTGCCTACAGCCAGCCCAATTTTATTATGTTAGGCCTTCGAAGCCTGTCTGCGGTCCGTTCTTTCTACTACTACTACACTGACCAGGCCACTGCTGCCCGTGTTCCCCTGGAACTAATTTAAAATTGCCTACAGCCATGTGTTATTATGTTAGGCCTTTGATGCCTGTCTGCGGTCCCTCCTTCCACTAGGCCTCCACTGACCACACCACTGCTGCCCGTGTACCCCTGGAACCAATTTAAAGTTGCCTACAGCCAGCCCAATTTTTTTATGTTAGGCCTTCGAAGCCTGTCTGTGGTCCGTTCTTTCTACTACTACTACACTGACCAGGCCACTGCTGCCCGTGTTCCCCTGGAACCAATTTAAAATTGCCTACAGCCATCTGTTATTATGTTAGGCCTTCGATGCCTGTTTGCGGTCACTCCTTCCACTAGGCCTCCACTGACCACACCACTGCTGCCCGTGTACCCATGGAACCAATTTAAAATTGCCTACAGCCATCTGGTATTATGTTAGGCCTTCGATGCCTGTCTGCGGTCACTCCTTCCACTAGGCCTCCACTGACCACACCACTGCTGCCCGTGTACCCCTGGAACCAATTTAAAATTGCCTACAGCCATCTGTTATTATGTTAGGCCTTCGATGCCTGTCTGCGGTCACTCCTTCCACTAGACCTCCACTGACCACACCACTGCTGCCCGTGTACCCCTGGAACCAATTTAAAATTGCCTACAGCCATCTGTTATTATGTTAGGCCTTCGAAGCCTGTCTGCGGTCCTTCCTTCCAATAGTTCTCCACTGACCAGACCAATGCTGGCCGTGTACCCCTGGAACCCAGCTGAAAGTGCATGTAGCCTCCTTTTTTTCTTTGTTTTATATTTAGAAAGCCCAGATGAACTACGCTGTGCAACGGTTCAAGCTACCCAGTCGACATTTCTTTTGCGAGAAAAGCCATCCCAGCCCTCCAGCGGCATGAAAAAGTCTGCATTGTCATAGCACTCAGGCAATCAAACAGTAGAAAGGTGCACCTGACAAGAGACGCATGGACCAGTAGGCATGTCCACAAAAAGTTACGTGTCCATTACGGCGCACTGGGTTAATGTGTTGGATGCATGGTCCACAGGGGACAGCCTACAAAGTCTGTCTGCAGTCCCTAATTCCAATTTTCCTCCGCTGACCACACCACTGCTGCCCGTGTACCCCTGGAACCAATTTTACAGTGTCTACAGCCTAATTTTGTTATGTTAGGCCTACTATGCCTGTCTGCGGTCCCTCCTTCCAATACTCGTCCACTGACCACACCACTGCTGCCCGTGGACCCCTAGAACCTATTTTTAATTGCATAGAACATCCTTTTTTTAATAGTAGGCGTACAAAGTCTGTCTGCAGTCCACTATTGAAATTGTCCTCCACTGCCCAGAGCACTGCTGCTTGTGTACCCCTGTAACTTTTTTAAGCTGCAGTGAGCCACATTTTTGGTTTAAGTCCTACTACCTGTGTCTGTCTGCGCCACTCAATTCAGCTGTGTTCCTTTGAAAAAAGCTGAGCGTCAATAGTCTTGTTTTCAGCCTCTAGGAATTTTAAAACTGCATTGGGGGTACAACTTTGGTAGGGCCTACTAACGGTGTCTGCCTCCCCAAGGTGTGCCCCAGGTTTCCTCGCCATTGCTTCGATCTTAATGCTCTCGTTTAGTAGTTGTTGGAAACTACACTGCATTAGGCCTACAAATTGGGTATGGGGTGTAGAGAGATGGTGTGTTACACTCCAAGGTGTTCCCCAGGTTTCCTCTCCATTGCTTCGATCTTCATGCTCTCGTTTAGTAGTTGTTGGAAACTACGCTGCATTAGGCCTACAAATTGGGTATGGGGTGTAGAGAGATGGTGTGTTCCACTCCAAGGTGTTCTCCAGGTTGCCTTTCCTGAGCTTCGATCTTCCGGCTCTCGTTTAGTAGTTGTTGGAAACTACACTGCATTAGGCCTACAAATTGGGTATGGGGTGTAGAGAGATGGTGTGTTACACTCCAAGGTGTTCCCCAGGTTTCCTCTCCATTGCTTTGATCTTCATGCTCTCATTTAGTAGTTGTTGGAAACTACGCTGCATTAGGCCTACAAATTGGGTATGGGGTGTAGAGAGATGGTGTGTTCCACTCCAAGGTGTTCTCCAGGTTGCCTTTCCTGAGCTTCGATCTTCCGGCTCTCGTTTAGTAGTTGTTGGAAACTACACTGCATTAGGCCTACAAATTGGGTATGGGGTGTAGAGAGATGGTGTGTTACACTCCAAGGTGTTCCCCAGGTTTCCTCTCCATTGCTTCGATCTTCATGCTCTCGTTTAGTAGTTGTTGGAAACTACGCTGCATTAGGCCTACAAATTGGGTATGGGGTGTAGAGAGATGGTGTGTTCCACTCCAAGGTGTTCTCCAGGTTGCCTTTCCTGAGCTTCGATCTTCTGGCTCTCGTTTAGTAGTTGTTGGAAACTACGCTGCATTAGGCCTACAAATTGGGTATGGGGTGTATAGAGATGGTGTGTTCCACTCCAAGGTGTTCCCCAAGTTTCCTCTCCATTGCTTCGATCTTCATGCTCTCGTTTAGTAGTTGTTGGAAACTACACTGCATTAGGCCTACAAATTGGGTATGGGGTGTAGAGAGATGGTGTGTTCCACTCCAAGGTGTTCCCCAGGTTTCCTGTCCATTGCTTCGATCTTCATGCTCTCGTTTAGTAGTTGTTGGAAACTACACTGCATTAGGCCTACAATTTGGGTGTGGGGTGTAGAGAGATGGTGTGTTCCACTCCAAGGTGTTCCCCAGGTTTCCTCTCCATTGCTTCGATCTTCATGCTCTCGTTTAGTAGTTGTTGGAAACTACGCTGCATTAGGCCTACAAATTGGGTATGGGGTGTAGAGAGATGGTGTGTTCCACTCCAAGGTGTTCTCCAGGTTGCCTTTCCTGAGCTTCGATCTTCCGGCTCTCGTTTAGTAGTTGTTGGAAACTACACTGCATTAGGCCTACAAATTGGGTATAGGGTGTAGAGAGATGGTGTGTTACACTCCAAGGTGTTCCCCAGGTTTCCTCTCCATTGCTTCGATCTTCATGCTCTCGTTTAGTAGTTGTTGGAAACTACGCTGCATTAGGCCTACAAATTGGGTATGGGGTGTAGAGAGATGGTGTGTTCCACTCCAAGGTGTTCCCCAGGTTTCGTCCACATTGCTTCGGTCTTCCGACTCTCGTTTAGTAGTTGTAGAAAACTACACTGCATTAGGCCTACAAATTGAGTATGGGGTGTAGAGAGACGGTGTGTTACACTCCAAGGTGTTCCCCAGGTTTCGTCCACATTGCTTCGATCTTCCGACTCTCGTTTAGTAGTTGTTGAAAACTACACTGCATTAGGCCTACAAATTGGGTATGGGGTGTAGAGAGATGGTGTGTTACACTCCAAGGTGTTCTCCAGGTTGCCTTTCCTGAACTTCTATCTTCAGGCTCTCATTAAATTGTGGTTAAATGGAACAACTGCATTTGGCGTACTAGTTGGTTTGGGGCCTACTATCGGTGTCTGCCACTCCTTGCTGTTCTCCTGGTTTCCTGTCCTGAAATTCCATTTTCAGGCTCTCGTTAAGTAGTTGTTAATGTTAGACTGCATTTGGCCTACTAGTTGGGTTGGGGCCTACTATCGGTGTCTGCCACTCCTTGCTGTTCTCCTCCACTGAACAAAGCTGTGCCGCCTGTTTACTACGGTTGCCAATTTTGAACTGTATTTCGACTACTTACTGATTTGGGCCTACTCTCTGTGTCAGCCTCTCATTCCAGTTGTCCTCCACTGCAATGCCCCCTGGTTAGTCCTGTGTTACCAATTTTGAACTGCATTTAGCCAACTTTATTCTTTGGGCCTATATCTGTGTTTCCTCCTCATCCTGCCCATTGCCCAGCCAGTGATAGATGAGTCTGCTGGTACATTGACCCATAACGCAAAATTCCCCGTGCACGCTACACAGCAAGATTGTGACCCTGCTGAAAGTCAGGTTCCTCTTCCCGCATACCATACCACCTTACACGGGGACAAAGAGGAAGGTGCAGATGAAAGTGCAGGTTCCTTCATCAGGTGAGGGGAGGAATACTAGTTGGCGACGTCACTGGCACAGGGCCTCTCATAGTACGCAAAAGTGTTGCTGCCGGTGGGAGGCGCCCCCGCCATGCAAACACACCGCTCTACTTTGAGGGGCCCTGTGCCAGTGCCAATGCCAACGAGTGGGCCCCCCCTGCTTGCTCAGGATCACAGCACTTGCAAAGTTGAAATACTTACCTCTCCCTGCTCCACTGCCGTGACGTGGTCCAGATTTACTGGGCCCACTAATTACTTGAACCAGCCCTACCCCCCACAACTTTAGCCAAATGACCCCCAATTTCAAATGCCTTCCAATTATTATAAGCTAAATTACGATTGACAAGCTTCTGTAACAAGAATGGATGTTTTTGCCATTAAAATGGGCAGTGTAGGTGTTTTCCTGGCCTCCACTCACTGCCGACTATGCTACCCCATTGACTTGCATTGGGTTTCGTGTTTCGGGCGATACCCGACTTTTCGCCATAATCGGCCGATTCCACTCGACTCGACTTCTAAGATAGTCGGGTTTCGCGAAACACGACTCGACTCTAAAAAGGTCAAGGTCGCTCAACCCTAGTCAGAAGTTTAGGAAGTGGTCTGTGCTCACTCAATGGAATGAATGTGCGCTGGCAGCAATTTTCAGAAAAGGTCTCTCTGAAGCCCTTAAGGATGTCATGGTGGGATTTCCTATGCCTGCTGGTCTGAATGAGTCTATGTCTTTGGCCATTCAGATCGGTCGACGCTTGCGTGAGCGTAAAACTGTGCACCATTTGGCGGTATTATCTCAGCATGGACCTGAGCCTATGCAGTGCGATAGGACTTTGACCAGAACTGAACGGCAAGAACACAGACGTCAGAATGGGCTGTGTTTTTACTGTGGTGATTCCACTTATGCTATCTCCGATTGTCCTAAGCGCACTAAGCGGTTCGCTAGGTCTGCCACCATTCGTACGGTACAGTCGAAATTTCTTTTGTCCGTTACTTTGATCTGCTCTTTGTCATCCTATTCTGTCATGGCATTTGTGGATTCAGGCGCTGCCCTGAATTTGATGGACTTGGAGTATGCTAGGCGCTGTGGGTTTTTCTTGGAGCCCTTGCAGTATCCTATTCCATTGAGAGGAATTGATGCTACGCCTTTGGCCAAGAATAAGCCTCAGTACTGGACCCAGCTGACCATGTGCATGGCTCCTGCGCATCAGGAGGATATTCGCTTTTTGGTGTTGCATAATCTGCATGATGTGGTCGTGTTGGGGTTGCCATGGCTACAAGTCCATAACCCAGTATTGGATTGGAAATCAATGTCTGTGTCCAGCTGGGGTTGTCAGGGGGTACATGGTGATGTTCCATTTCTGTCTATTTAATCATCCACCCCTTCTGAGGTCCCAGAGTTCTTGTCGGATTACCGGGATGTATTTGATGAGCCCAAGTCCAGTGCCCTACCTCCGCATAGGGATTGTAATTGTGCTATAGATTTGATTCCTGGTAGTAAGTTTCCTAAAGGTCGACTGTTTAATTTGTCTGTGCCTGAGCACGCCGCTATGCGGAGTTACGTAAAGGAATCCTTGGAGAAGGGTCATATTCGCCCGTCGTCGTCGCCATTGGGAGCATTTATGGCCAAGAAGGATGGTTCGCTGAGACCTTGTATTGATTACCGCCTTCTAAATAAAATCACGGTCAAAATTCAGTACCCCTTGCCGCTGCTGTCTGATTTGTTTGCTCGGATTAAGGGGGCTAGTTAGTTAACCAAGATAGATCTTCGTGGTGCGTATAATCTTGTGCGTATTAAACAGGGCGATGAATGGAAAACAGCATTTAATACGCCCGAGGGCCATTTTGAGTACCTGGTTATGCCATTCGGGCTTTCTAATGCTCCATCAGTGTTTCAGTCCTTTATGCATGACATCTTCCGAGAGTACCTGGATAAATTCCTGATTGTATACTTGAATGATATTTTGGTCTTCTCGGATGATTGGGAATCTCATGTGAAGCAGGTTAGAATGGTGTTCCAGGTCCTGCGTGCAAATTCTTTGTTTGTGAAGGGGTCAAAGTGTCTCTTTGGTGTTCAGAAGGTTTCATTTTTGGGTTTCATTTTTTCCCCTTCTACTATCGAGATGGACCCTGTTAAAGTTCAGGCCATTTATGATTGGACTCAGCCGACATCTCTGAAGAGTCTGCAAAAGTTCCTGGGCTTTGCTAATTTTTATCGTCGCTTCATCAATAATTTTTCTAGTATTGCTAAACCGTTGACTGATTTAACCAAGAAGGGTGCTGATGTGGTCAATCGGTCTTCTGCTGCTGTGGAAGCTTTTCAAGAGTTGAAGCGTCATTTTTCTTCTGCCCCTGTGTTGTGCCAACCAGATGTTTCGCTCCCGTTCCAGGTCGAGGTTGATGCTTCTGAGATTGGAGCAGGGGCTGGTTTGTCGCAAAGAAGTTCTGATGGCTCGGTGATGAAACCATGCGCCTTCTTTTCCAGGAAGTTTTCGCCTGCTGAGCGTAATTATGATGTTGGCAATCGAGAGTTGCTGGCCATGAAGTGGGCATTCGAGGAGTGGCGTCATTGGCTTGAGGGAGCTAAGCATCGCGTGGTGGTCTTGACTGATCACAAGAACTTGACTTATCTCGAGTCTGCCAAACGGTTGAATCCTAGACAGGCTCGTTGGTCGCTGTTTTTCTCCCGTTTTGACTTTGTGGTTTCGTACCTTCCGGGCTCTAAAAATGTTAAGGCGGATGCCCTGTCTAGGAGTTTTGTGCCCGACTCTCCGGGTTTGTCTGAGCCGGCGGGTATTCTCAAAGTGGGGGTAATTTTGTCTGCCATCTCCCCTGATTTGCGGCGGGTGCTGCAAAAATTTCAGGCTAATAGACCTGACCGTTGCCCAGCGGAAAAACTGTTTGTCCCTGATAAATGGACGAGTAGAGTTATCTCTGAGGTTCATTGTTCGGTGTTGGCTGGTCATCCTGGAATCTTTGGTACCAGAGATTTGGTGGCTAGATCCTTTTGGTGGCCGTCTCTGTCATGGGATGTGCGTTCGTTTGTGCAGTCCTGTGGGATTTGTGCTCGGGCTAAGCCCTGCTGTTCTCGTGCCAGTGGGTTGCTTTTGCCCTTGCCAGTCCCGAAGAGGCCATGGACACATATCTCTATGGATTTTATTTCAGATCTCCCCGTCTCTCAAAAAATGTCGGTCATTTGGGTTGTTTGTGATCGCTTCTCTAAGATGGTCCATTTGGTACCCTTGTCTAAATTGCCTTCCTCCTCTGATTTGGTGCCATTGTTCTTCCAGCATGTGGTTCGTTTACATGGCATTCCGGAGAACATCGTTTCTGACAGAGGTTCCCAGTTTGTTTTGAGGTTTTGGCGAGCCTTTTGTGCTAGGATGGGCATTGATTTGTCTTTTACCTCAGCTTTCCATCCTCAGACAAATGGCCAGACTGAACGAACCAATCAGACCTTGGAAACATATCTGAGATGTTTTGTTTCTGCTGATCAGGATGATTGGGTGTCCTTTTTGCCTTTGGCTGAGTTCGCCCTTAATAATCGGGCCAGCTCGGCTACTTTGGTTTCGCCGTTTTTCTGCAATTCTGGTTTCCATCCTCGTTTCTCTTCAGGGCAGGTTGAGTCTTCTGACTGTCCTGGTGTGGATACTGTGGTGGATAGGTTGCAGCAGATTTGGACTCATGTGGTGGACAATTTGACATTGTCTCAGGAGAAGGCTCAACGTTTTGCTAACCGCAGGCGCTGTGTGGGTCCCCGACTTCGTGTTGGGGATTTGGTTTGGTTGTCATCTCGTTATATTCCTATGAAAGTTTCCTCTCCTAAGTTTAAGCCTCGTTTCATTGGTCCGTATAGGATTTCTGAGGTTCTTAATCCTGTGTCTTTTCGTTTGACCCTTCCAGCTTCTTTTTCCATCCATAACGTATTCCATAGGTCATTGTTGCGGAGATACGTGGCACCTGTGGTTCCATCCGTTGATCCTCCTGCTCCGGTTTTGGTTGAGGGGGAGTTGGAGTATATAGTGGAGAAGATTTTGGATTCTCGTATTTCGAGACGGAAACTCCAGTACCTGGTTAAGTGGAAGGGTTATGGTCAGGAAGATAATTCCTGGGTCTTTGCCTCTGATGTTCATGCTGCCGATCTGGTTCGTGCCTTTCATTTGGCTCATCCTGGTCGGCCTGGGGGCTCTGGTGAGGGTTCGGTGACCCCTCCTCAAGGGGGGGGGGTACTGTTGTGAATTCTGTGGTCAAGCTCCCTCCTGTGGTCATGAGTGGTACTTCGGCTGGTTCTGTCTATGAGCTTCCTCTGGTGGATGTGAGTGGGGCTGCGGCTTCTGAGTTTCCTTCCTCAGGTGTCGAGGTTAAGTCGTTAGGTGCTGCTCTATTTAACTCCACCTAGTTCTTTGTTCCTGGCCTCCAGTCAATGTTCCAGTATTGGTCTTGGTCTCTCCTGGATCGTTCTTGTGGCCTGTCTGCCCTGCATAAGCTAAGTTTTGCTTGTGTTACTTTTGTTTGCTATATTTTCTGTCCAGCTTGCTATATTGGTTTTTCTTGCTTGCTGGAAGCTCTGAGACGCAGAGGGAGTACCTCCGTACCGTTAGTCGGTGCGGAGGGTCTTTTTGCCCCCTATGCGTGGTTGTTTGTAGGTTTTTGTGCTGACCGCAAAGCTATCTTTCCTATCCTCGGTCTATTCAGTAAGTCGGGCCTCACTTTGCTAAAATCTATTTCATCTCTGTGTTTGTATTTTCATCTTAACTCACAGTCATTATATGTGGGGGGCTGCCTTTTCCTTTGGGAAATTTCTCTGAGGCAAGGTAAGCTTATTTTTCTGTCTTCAGGGCTAGCTAGTTTCTCAGGCTGTGCCGAGTTGCATAGGGAGCGTTAGGCGCAATCCACGGCTACCTCGAGTGTGGTATGATAGGATTAGGGATTGCGGTCAGCAGAGTTCCCACGTCTCAGAGCTCGTCCTATGTTAGTAACTATCAGGTCACTTTGTGTGCTCTTAACCACTAGGTCCATTGTGGTTCTGAATCACCTGTTCATAACAGCGCCGCTCCGTCTTCCGGCTCTTCTGGCTGTGACTGCATTAAGCGCGTCATTGCGCCCTCTGAACTGAACGTCACAGGCAGAGGATGTGGAGGATGGAGCGGCGCGCATCGGTGGAACGGGACAGGTAAATATAACATACTCACCTCCTGGCGCGTCCCTGCTTCTCCGTTGGAGATCGCGGTGTGCGTTCAGTGCTTACGCACACCGCGATCTCCTGGGAGCGTCACTCTGTGGGGTCCAGACTGCGCCGGCGCTTGCGCTCGCGCAGTCTATAAAGGCTTTGGACAGAGTGACGCTCCCAGCGTTATATTATAGATATTTCATAAAGAGTTAGGTAGCAGAATAGCCTCTCTGGCGGAGAAAATTGCGTGGGAGCTCACGCCAGTTTTTTCCGTAATTTAATTCTTTAATTTAACACCTACAGCTCCAAAATTTTACACACACACACACACTACTAACATTATTAGTGAGGAACCTGGACCCGTTGAAGCGCAGACCACGTGAAACGGCTATCGTCTTCAGTCACCTTGCACCCTCGCATATACCTGCAGCTGTTATTATGATGTCCTCAGTCCACGCTATGGAGCAATAAAGGACTTTATTTTCGCAGCACAAGCTGGTGAGTGCCACATTTTCTTCTTTCTTTGTATATGTTGCTCTTGGACTGCTAATCAATATTGAGCACCACAAATCCAGTGCAAGATACCACCTGATAGTGTACAGGGAACTTTTGCTGCTGCAGCCACTAAAAACTGCAGGTGTAACCTAGTGCCGTTCTACTTTTTTCTATTTAATTCATAAAGATATACAGTACAGACCAAAAGTTTGGACACACCTTCTCATTTAAAGATTTTTCTGTATTTTCATGACTATGAAAATTGTACATTCACACTGAAGGCATTAAAACTAACACATGTGGAATTATAGAATTATATACTTAACAAAAAAGTGTGAAACAACTGAAATTATGTGTTATATTCTAGGTTCTTCAAAGTAGCCACCTTTTGCTTTGATGACTGCTTTGCACACTCTTGGCATTCTCTTGATGAGCTTCAAGAGGTAGTCACCGGGAATGGTTTTCACTTCACAGGAGTGCCCTGTCAGGTTTAACACTAGGACTACTGGACTCGTGAACCCTGACTAGAACTACTGCAAGTAAGTAGTAAAAATGACTATGCCAGTAGTCCTAGTGTTAATAAGTGGGATTTCTTGCCTTATAAATGGGGTTGGGACTATCAGTTGTGTTGTGTAGAAGTCTGGTGGATGCACAGCTGACAGTCCTACTTAATAGACTGTTAGAATTTGTATTATGGCAAGAAAAAAGCAGGTAAGTAAAAAAAAAATGAGTGGCCATCATTACTTTAAGAAATGAAGGTCAGTCATTGGGCAAAATTGGGCAAACTTTGAAAGTGTCCCCAACTGCAGTGGCAAAAGCCATCAAGCGCTACAAAGAAACTGGCTCACATGAGGACCACCCCAGGAAAGGAAGACCAAGAGTCACCTCTGCTTCTGAGGATAAGTTTATCCGAATCACCAGCCTCAGAAATCGCAGGTTAACAGCAGCTCAGATTAGAGACCAGGTCAATGCCACACAGAGTTCTGGCATTGGACACATCTCTACAACAACTGTTAAGAGGAGACTTTGTACAGCAGGCTGTTATGGACCTGGTGGTTAGGAGCACCCGGAAAGACCTGATGGTTAAACTCACAGGACAAGCTCTGGGAAGTGGGAACTCTGCTGACCGCAATCCCTAATCCTATCACACACACTAGAAATAGCCGTGGAGCGTACCTAACAGGTCTAGACGCCTTGGCACAGCCCTAGGGCTAGCTACCCCTAGAGATAGAAAGTAAAGCCTACCTTGCCTCAGAGAAATTCCCCAAAAGAAAAGGCAGCTCCCCACAAATATTGACTGTGAGATAAGATGAAAGTCACAAACACAGGAATGAAAGAGGTTTCAGCAAAGGGAGGCCAGACTACCTAAACAGACAGAGGATAGAAAAGGTAACTTTGCGGTCAGCACAAAAACTACAAAAGACCACGCAGAGTGTGCAAAAAGACCCCCGCACCGACTCACGGTGCAGAGGTGCCCCTCTGCCTCCCAGAGCTTCCAGCTAGCCAGACAGAATCATATTAGCAAGCTGGACAAGAAAACAAGAAAAACAAAATAAACCAGCAGGGACTTAGCTTCTGCAGGAGTAGACAGGTCACCAGAAAGATCCAAGAGCGAACTGAACCAGTACTGGAACATTGACAGGTGGCATGGAGTAACGATCTAGGTGGAGTTAAATAGAGCAGCCAGCCTAAGAATTAACCAGGTCACCTGTGGAAGGAACCTCAGAACCAGCAGCTCCACTCACAGCCACCAGAGGGAGTCCATGGACAGAACTCGCCAAAGTACAATTCATGACCACAGGAGGGAGTTCCAAAACAGAATTCACAACAGCAGGCCTTCATGGTATAATAGCTGCTAGGAAACCACTGCTAAGGACAGGCAAAAAGCAGAAGAGACTTGCTTGGGCTAAAGAACACAAGGAATGAACATTAGACCAGTGGAAATCTGTGCTTTGGTCTGATGAGTCCAAATTTGAGATCTTTGGCTCCAACCACCGTGTCTTTGTGCAACGCAGAAAATGTGAACGGATGAACTCTACATGCCTGGTTCCCACCGTGAAGCATGGAGGAGGTGTGATGGTGTGGGGGTGCCTTGCTGCTGACACTGTTGGGGATGGATTCAAAATTGAAGTCGTACTGAACCAGCATGGCTACCACAGCATCTTGCAGCGGCATGCTATTCCATTCGGTTTGCGTTTAGTTGGACCATCATTTATTTTTCAACAGGACAATGACCCCAAACACACCTCCAGGCTGTGTAAGGGCTATTTGACCAAGAAGGAGAGTGATGGGGTGCTACGCCAGATGACCTGGCCTCCCCAATCACCAGACCTGAACCCAATCGAGATGGTTTGGGGTGAGCTGGACCGCAGAGTGAAGGCAAAAGGGCCAACAAGTGCTAAGCATCTCTGGGAGCTCCTTCAAGATTGTTAGAAGACCATTCCCGGTGACTACCTCTTGAAGCTCATCAAGAGAATGCCAAGAGTGTGCAAAGCAGTCATCAAAGCAAAAGGTGGTTACTTTGAAGAACCTAGAATATAAGACATAATTTCAGTTGTTTCATACTTTTTTGTTAAGTATATAATTCCACATGTGATAATTCATAGTTTTGATGCCTTCAGTGTGAATGTACAATTTTCATAGTCATGAAAATGCAGAAAAATCTTTAAATGAGGTGTGTCCAAACTTTTGGTCTGTACTGTATATATATGTATCTCACTGACGTGTATATATAAATATATAGACTATATATATATATATGTTTTTCCATTTTGCAAGCTGGTGAGAAAACCTCACCATGCGGATGTCACACGGATGTCACACGGATGCTTACATGCGAGAAAATCGCATCCTCGCATTGCACGTGGATGACATACGGATCACTGTTCAGGGAACATTTCTGCAAATCTCGTCCGTGTAAAACGGACCGATTTTTTATTTGTTGTGTGTGACTCCAGCCTAATAATGACGCCCATACTTATTAGATCACGTGCACTACCCAGCACTATATATACCATGTTCCAAATTATTATGCAAATGATATTTTTCTCTGATTTTCCTAAATGGTCGGTGCAAGTGTATAAAAGTCATCACCCGTTAGAGTATACATCGAATTTTGCAATGTTCCAAATTATTAGGCACGTAGAATTTCTAAACATTTGATATGTTTTAAAGAACTGAAAATGCTCATTTGTGGAATTTGCAGCATTAGGATGTCACATTCACTGAACAAAAAAGCTATTTATCTCCAAACCATCCTAACAGGCCAAGTTACATGTTAACATAGGAACCCTTCTTTGATATCACCTTCACAATTCTTGCATCCATTGTACTTTTTATACCATGGAAGAAAGTTGTCAGTCAGAAACTCTATATACTTTGCATAGGTCATTTTTACACCTTCAGGAACCTTAAAGAGCCCTACCAGCTGTTTCACCATGATTCCAGCCCAATTCATGACTCCTCCACCTCCTTGCTGATATCGCAGCTTTGTTGAGACATGGTGGCCATTCAACAACCATCCACTACTCCATCCATCTGGACCATCCAGGGTTGCTCGACACTCATCAATAAACAAGACTGTTTGAAAATTAGTCTTCATGTATGTTTGGGCCCACTGCAACTGTTTCTGCTTGTGAACACTGTTTAGGGGTGGCCAAATCGTAGGTTTCTGCACCACAGCAAGCCTTTAAAGGATCCTACACCTTGAGGTTTAAGGGACTCCAGAGGCACCAGCAGCTTCAAATAACTGTTTGCTGCTTTATAATGGTATTTTGGCAGCTGCTCTCTTAATCCAATGAATTTGTCTGGCAGAAACCTTCCTCATTATGCCTTTATCTGCATGAACTCTGTCTGTGCTCTGTTTCAGTCACAAATCTCTTCACAGTATGATGATCACTCTTAAGTATGTAATGTTTTCATACCTTGTCCAATGCATTGCATTTAATGCTTTTCGGCAGCAGAAAGATCCTTTTTATTTCCCATATTGCTTGAAAGCTGTGGCCTGCTTAGTAATGTGGAACATCATTTTTAAGTAGTTTTGCTTTAATTAGAATCACCTGGAAAACTAATTATCACATATGTTTAAGATTGATTTCAGTTATCTATTGAGCCCTGAGACACAATACCATCCATGAGCTTATTTGAAAAACAAAACAATTAAATCTTTATGACACTTAAATCCAATTTGCATAATAATTTGGAACATGGTGTAAGTGCACCCCATAAGGAAAGACACCCAAATTTACCCAACCAACACTATGACTATGGGGCCTGGTGGCATCCTGCATAAAATGTACAATAAAAAGATGAAAAATATGTATATAATACATGAGGTACTGGTCAATATTTTGCCATGATCTAATACTATGGACATCACTAATAGGCAGTCAGCCACACACTGTGCATAGTACGTACCTGTGTGACTGATTTCATCTTTATGTTGTGGATATTTTCCATAGTTTGAATCAAAGGAAAAGCTAGGTTTTCCTGCACCTGGGGCCAAAAATTCAGTTTGGTGCCTCCTTCCTATGCACAGCGTAAGCAGTTTAAGCCGTCGTCATGTGACCACTCATATGCGCTTAGGCTGGTTTCACATTGCAAACGAGTTCTTTGCGGAGGGCTACGTTGTTCCTCAGTTAAGCCCTGCCCACTGTTGCGCCTCTTCCATCAGCTCCGCCTACGTTGGCATGCGTCCTGCGTACCCTATCTTTAACATTGGGTACGCAGGCAATGCAGAAGTATGCGGATGCCTCAGCATGTGTCGTTTTGTCGCTGCGCTGACCTGTGTCGAGCGCAATATGTTGCATTTTGTTGCGGTTGGCGTAGCATCAAAATGACGCATGCGAAGGCATCCGCATATATATCCGCATGGCCTGCATACCCAATGTTAAAGATACGGTACGCAGGATGCATGCAGATGTAGGCAGAGTTGAAGGAAGAGGTGCGGCAGTGGGCAGGGCTTAAAGGAGGAAGAAGTCTGCCATCCGCAGCTCTGCTGAACGACTAGCTGCTCTTCTTAATTCATTCAATGTTCAGTGAAAAGCTACAGCCATAACTCCAAACTGTCTTGGAATATACGGAACTATCCTGATTTGAGGGGTCAGTCCCGTTAGGGCTTTATCCTGACTTCCACTCACTCTTTCTTCTCTCCTGTGTCCTCATAGCTCCTCCTAGGCAGCACCTCGGGGCGGGGCGTGCATCTCTGCTCAATTCCCTTTTTGTCTTGATATATGGTCTCCCAAAGAATTGAACCCACAACCTACGTCATTGCAGACAGCAGCTAAAGCCACGATCCATAGCCTACACTGATAGTAAGGAAGGATTTTCTATACTTGAAGCTCTATTGCAGACTCTGAATCCACAGACAGATTAAAAACAGATAAAAAAGACAGATAAAAACGCATGTAAAAAACTACAGTTACTTTAAGTGCAGAATCAAAGATTTTCTATAGTATAAAAGATACTTAAATGCTGCTTCACATCAGCAACAAAAGTGCATCAAACAAGGTGAAAAAGGTGTAAAAATAATCAATCAGAGAAGATTGTTATTGAGCAGTTTAGTGCGGAGTCTGCAGACGCCTGCAGAAAACAGAAAACCCATTCATATAACATGTGAGCACGACTATAGAGGCACAAAAAAGTCAGATATCATATAGTGAAGCTACATAAAGCTGAGAAAGTTCTGGCAGCTCCGACTATGAATGAGTGGACAAAAAATAAATCCATAGGTCTCAACTTAAGATGAACATGACGCAGAAATGATGTTGTGCCAGCTTTGGCTAATCAAAAGCTGAGCTGGGTACTCCAGAAAGTAAGAGTTTCACCGCCTTCTGTACAGTCAACAAGTATCACTGACTTGGACAATGGAACCGGAGTCACGTGAATCGATTTGCTCATTTCTAGTCCCAACCATCCTGGATACAGCAGATAGTCCCATATTTGGTCTACGCCCTATAGTCCTGGGCATCTGCTGAATGTTCCTCACTGCCACAGCCCACCCTGACATCTCCTTTAGCCAGCGCAGAAAAAAAATGGTAAATGAGTGTAGCTTGGGTATGGCTAGTGGTGTGGTCAAACTTTGCTGCAATGTGCACCCCATTATTTGTCTCTCTTTCAGTTCTTCAAAAGTTGGGAGGTATGCCCGTTTGCGCTCACACGAGCATATACATTGGACGAGTGCTATCTGATATTTTATGAGCAGCATTTTTTTCCTGTGAGAGAAAAATTGCCATATGCTGTGAGTTGCTGCACAAATTGGATCGTACTCATCCTTTCAAGTCTATTGGTGCTTGGGAAACACCAGACTGCACAGAATGGAGAAGATGGAGAAATCTTGTTCTCCATCTTCTCACCTGTGCTGCTGTTCTCTCATCAGATCACACTAAGCTGACACTCAAATCAAACTGATCTGAGTTGGATTCGAGTGTCATTTACATAATCGATCCGATTCTCTTGCATGAGAGAATAAATGCTTGTGTGACCCTGATCTTTATCTCAGTAAAGAGAAGCTTGTTGGCCTGTGACAAAAGTATGAAAATCGCATATGAGTGGTCATGTTGTTGTAACCACTAGAACGAGGAAGGGTAGACGAATGCTGGCAGAGAGTATATTACACTCTGTTAGGATTTGGCATGTTACTGTGCTTAATTTTATCATTAATGCTCCTAACATAAATACAGAATATAGTAATTTTTAACTTTTGAGATGCCAGAATACTTTAAAAACATAGCCTTGTATCACCTTATCTGAAGAGTTATTCATTGCTACATTAGATCCAATAAGAGTGCAGCAATACATCATGAGAACCACCATTAGTACATGAATAAATCACCAGAACTACCAACAGTATGGGAAATACATCACCAGAACCACCATCTGTACAGAAATACATAATCAAAACCACAATCAGTACAGGAATGCATCACTAGAACCACCATCAATACATGAATACATCACCAGAATCACCAGAACCACCATCAATACGTGAATACACACCAAGAACCACCATCAGTATAGGAAAACACTCTCAAGCTTAGTACAGCAATCAATTGCAATTTCAGGTCAGCTCCATATAAAATTGTTTCTCATGAACCTACAACTCCCAGTATGTTTAACAATGGTAAGGAAATCCTTGTATTACTTTACCATCATAAAACCATCATAAGACTGGGAACCATACAGGAGCCACAGTACTGACTAGAAGTATTCAGTATCACAAATATACATTTACATCCAGGCATCTTAAACATCTTCTCTGATTGGAAACATTCTTTTTACTTTCTTCTCCAACTTGTCCAGACGCCTTGATGACTTTTCACACTCACAAATCATCCCTGCAGACTTCTATTTTCTCCGGTGTTCTGCAGCACATTCCTTAAAAGCAACAGTGTCATTATAATGTCTTGAATATAATATACATTCGCCCTATGCTGTGTCGCTAATTAAATAATCGCCTCTCCCTGGACATTCTGTCTTTCTTATGACACATGGCCTCCACACTGCCATTTTCTATAAAATATTGCTTCCACACTGTTCGCCCTAATTAGCTATACCTGCCACACTGACCCTATATTAAATGCCCCTTCACAACACTGTCCCCTTTTATAACTGGGCCACCTACTCACCACTGTCCCCTCACACAATGCCCCCACACTGCCTTCCCTCTATACTATTCCCCCACATTATTCAGTCTCTGTACTCTGACCCCTCAAACTTTCCCTTCTATAATGTGTCCCCTCACACTCCCCCCCCCATACTGTCCCTTCCCAGATTTTAACCTTCAAAGAATTTTTTACATCTGCAGCATGTTATTTCTTTCTTTATTTACTGTTGTTACTGCTGCTTGTGTATGTATTGATTGAATCTAGTTGGCCTTTGCTGGTGATTAGATTTATTTATTTTTTATTAATTATTAATGTTTCACAGAACAATTACAGTTTGGTAATTACCATTATGCCTTTGTCCTGGGATGTTCCTGTTGATAGAATTCAGAAGCACAAAGGAGAGCAGAAGGAGAAGCGTGCAGGACTCAGGAGAAGCAGGGTGCTGATGGTAAATGTTGTTTTAGTAGTTTAAGATTAGGACCGCTCATGCAGCTGTACGGAGGGGCAAAAGCAGATTAAAAAAAAAAGACAAAAAAAGGTACAAGTAAAAAGTCTAATGTTGGGCTTAGTCTGTATGTTAGCAGAAGATAGGTTGATACTGTGCTTTGTAAAAACTTGTGTGATCAATATTAAAGTATCCTTTTCCCGTTCATCACTTTTTTTTTACAAATAGATTTTTGTCGCAAATAAATATTTTTATTTAAACTGATCACCTTTAGGATTTTACCTTACAGCCTTGGCTGTAAAATCAGTCATAGCACAAAAGCAATGGAATACTGACAGGTTGAAGCCATTCCATGGCCACTGATTGGATGCAACGATCATGCAACACGACACACAGCACTAGTATCGGAGGAATGGCGGTGGTCCAGGAGGTAAGGATATGTTGTTGTTTTTTCTTATTTTATGATGCACAATTTAGCTGATTGTCCAGTAGTGGAGGACGTCATCGATTCTGAACTTCTCATTATCTCGCGACACGCCTTCAGACGCGATAAGGCAAAACGTGAACATTTGATCCCTATCTGCACTGGAATAGTGAAACTGAAGAAGGCAGCCAGCACTTTGTCTCCTTGTAACCTCTCCTCTTGTACTTTTGTCCCAGTCATTCTCAGTCTCCAGCCTGATCACATCACTTCAGATCCACGCCTATCCAAGCAGATCTGGTGCATTGTCGAAAAGCTTAAAAAAAACATAACAGGTCAACGAAGAGCACAAAAAAAGAGGTGAACATGGCTACCAGCAATAGCCGTCCAGCTCAGGTCACCTTCCTACCTCAGGAAAAACAAGATGAAGATGTGACACCAAAGAAGCACGGTAAACTGACAGTGAAATATAACCGCAAAGAACTGCAGCGCAGGATTAAACTGGAGGAGTGGATTGATGCTCAAATTCAGGAGCTCTACCAGAACCAAGTAAGTCTGAAAACAGAATTTTTTTTTTCCTTACTTGTCACTACTATATTACAACTAATAGCTATTTTGTTCATATTGCATACTTTTAATGTGTTCTTAATGTTTTATTCATTAGTTATCATTTTCTTTTTTTTATTTGTAATGCATTAATATAGGAAATCGTTTGTGCCAACTGTTATGGGAATGTACAATAATAACATTAGGGTTAAACCATCAAGGTGAATGTCTACTTATTTCTCTACATTTCAGTTCACTCGTTGTGTATATCCTATTCTAATGTATAATGTATAATGTTCTTCTGTCAACTCCACTGTCATGTCAACCATGTAATTCCTTTATGATTTTTATGATTTAAGTTGTGCTGCTGTGATACCATAATTTCCCACGGGATCAATAAAGTGTATCGTATCGTATCGTATCGTATTTTAGATTATTATTCGTTCAAACAGTTGCAATATAATTTGGTTTAAAGGGTTGACTATGTTAAAAATACGTGAGGAATATAAAAGGAAAATAAAGCTACAAAAGCAATAGTGAGATTTTGAAGACATTTTTACTTCCCTTGGCCAAATTTCAGTTCTATCTTCGAGTCAGAAAATAAAAACATATATAAAAGTTAAAATTAATTTTCTTAAATAGGTTGTCCAGTTCTTTTATATTAATAGCCTAGTCTTAGGATAAGTTATAAATACCAGATCAGTGGGGTGCAATACCCGAAACCCCTGCCAATCAGCTGTTCCTGGTGATGGCGGCATCTGGGTGTGATCATCAGTTGCGGAGTTACACAGCTCCATAAACCACATAGTGGCCACAGGTGGGTACTGCACATCCGCCTCTAATCAAAACTGCAGTACCCCATTGCGGCCACTATACTGTTGACACAGTTGTGCTATTCTGCTCCGCAATTAAGTACACCCAGGCACAGCCAGTATCAAAAACAACTAATTGGCGGAGTGCAGCCAATCACTGGCGTCAGCCTGGTCTCATGCTATAAATACAGGCCAATGATTGGCTGCAGTATTCACGTGGATGTACAACATGTGATTGCTGCAGAAAAGTAAGCAGAGACAAGTGAGAATTACCAGGGTGGCAACGCTGGAGCAGAGGATTATTTTATAATGGAGTATGGCCTATTTTCTTGTATTCTTTGCTGTTAGAAAATGCAAACATTGAAATCCTGAGTAGCTCTCTGTTATTTGGATATCGAATGTTGGCACTTGGTTGTTATATGCTGTATGCCCATATTATTTTGGAACTATATGGCATGATTATGTGGGCTGAATATTCAGTCTGTACAATATAAGGGAGTATTACTTAAAGAGTAATTGTCTTTTTAATTTTTATATCATAAATCAATAGTACACATGAAAATAAGCAACTTAGTAATACATCTTATGAGACAGAGCTGCTTCTTTCTATGCTAGAATAGATCAGTCATTATCAAAATTCCAATTCTGAGGTAAAATCTGCATTCAGTGAAGACAGACTTTCCCATTACTGAGATAAGAGATGGCTGTTAATGTGACCAAAAAATGTACCAATAAAAACGTCAACTTGTCCTGCAAAAAATAAGCCCGCACATGACTCTGTGGGCAGAAATATAGAAAAATTATAGCACTTAAAATATGGTGATGCACAAACTTTTTTTGTAAAATAAAAGTGTTTTTGTGTGTGTGACAGCTGCCAAGCATAAAAGCCAGATATAAATCTGGTATCGCTGTAATCACACCGACCTGAAGAATGAAGTTATCTAATTACCTATAGCACACGAGGAACGGTAAAGTAAATCAAACCAATTCTTCACCTGCTGTTGATTAGTTGATTCTGCCTCCCAAAGATCGCAGTAAGGCTCGGCGCACATTTATCCTGCGCTCTGGTGCTGAGCATACACCAGGCATTCAGTGTAAATCTCTGAAATACGGAACCAATAGCAGAAGACTCCTTATAATGAGGCAGATGGAGGCACTGGGTACGCTGTCTGACCTATGATCTGGCAGTGTCCGTCTTTTTAGGATTGCAAAAAAGCGTGGTCTGCCACAGTTTTGTGCACTTTTGAAAAGAAGGACACCGCTGAACAGAGGCCAGACAGAGTCCAGAGAAACTCTGCTGCCTCATTATAGTGAATGGACCCATCGGGGGTTTCATCTGAATCACGTCACTCAGAGATTTAGATGGAAAACCCAAAGTGAGTGCTTAGCGCATTCTGTAATGCTGTAGATAAGCCCCCCGATGTAACCTGAAAGAGAAGAAAAACAAGTCAGATTATAAGATAAGAAAAACAGGTTATATTATACTCACCCAGGGGTGGTCCCGGTGCGGTCCGGTCCAATGGGCGTCGCGGTCCGGGTCCAGCGCCTCCCATCTTCATACGATGATGTCCTCTTTACTTCCTGCCATTGCTCCTGCGCAGGCATACTTTATCTGCCCTGTTGAGAGCAGAGCAAAGTACTGCAGTGAGCAGGCGTCGGGAAATTTCAGAGAGGCCCGGAGCCTGCGCACTGGAGTATTTTGCTCTGCAACAGGGCAGATAAAGTACGCTTGCGCAGGAGCCACAGCAAGAAGCAAAGAAGAGGACGTCATGATATGAAGATTGGAGGCGCTGGACCCGGACCACGACGCCCATCGAACCGGACCGCAACGGGACCGCCCCTGGGTGAGTATAATCTGACTTGTTTTTCCTCTCTTTCAGGTTAGGCTACGTGCACATTTGCGTTGTTGGGCGCAGCGTCGGTGATGTGACGCAACGCAACCAACAACGCAAATACACAACGCAGCGTTTTGCGACACATGCATTGTCATAAGACCCTACAGATCAAGAATTTCGGCACAGGGAAAACGCTATAAGTAGCGTCCTCTGCGCCCTGTCTTGTGCGTCTATATGACGCATGCATCGTAAAACGTAGTACAATGCATACCGGCGCATGTCTACAGAATGCTGTAGATAAGCCCCTGATGCCGGTGGCTTTAGCTTATAGGCGATTTTTGGGGTGACAGATTCCCTTTAACTGTGACATGGCATCTGCTTTCTATTCCAGCTAATTTTGCACTCCAAAAGTCAAATGTTGCCCTTTCACTTCTGAGCCCTGTCGTCCACTCAAACAGTAGTTTTCCACAACATATGGGGTATCAGTAGAAATTGTTCAACAAATTTTAGCATTTTCCCAGTTATTCTTGTGAAAATAAAAAATGTGGAGCTAAAGCAATATTTTTGTGGGAATTTTTTTTTTTAATTTTCACAGCTCAACGTTATAAAATTCTGTGAAGCACACAAGGGATTCAAGGTTCTCATCACACAGCTAGATAAATTCTTTGAGGGGTATAGTTTCCAAAATGAGGTCAATTGTTGGGGTTTCCACTTTTTAGGCACATTAACGACTATGCAAATATGACATGGCATTCACTATCTTTTCCAGCCAATTTTGCGTTTCAAAAGTCAAATGGCTTTCCTTCTCTTTCGAGCCCTGCCGTGTGAATGAATAGTAGTTTTTCACAACATATGAAGTATCTGCATACTCAGGGGAAATTTCACCACACATTGTATGGTCCATTTTCTCCTGTTACCCTTGTGAAAATGAAAAATATGGGGCAAAACCTACATTTTTGTGTGAAACATTTATTTCATTTTCATGGCAAGCACCTGTGGGTTCAAGGTGATCACCAGACCTCTAAATAAATTCCTTGAAGGATGTAGTTTCCAAAATGGGGTCACTTGTGGGGGGTGTCCACTGTTTAGACACATCAGGGGGTCTCGTGACATGACATCCACTTTCTATTCCAAGCCAACCAATTTTGACTTCAAACGTCAAATGGAGCTCCTTCTCCCTCAATCCCTTCTTTGCGCCCTAACAGTAGTTTTCCCCCACATACGGGGTATCGACACACTCAGGAGAAATTGCACAACAAAGAATATGATCCATTTTCTCCTGTTACCCTTGTCAAAATGCAAAATTTGGGGTTAAAACAACATTTTTTGTGGGAAAAAATAAAATTAAAAATTTTTCCTTCCAAATAGATTTAATTTCTATGACACACCTGAGCGGTTAATAATGTTGTTTTTTTGAGCACAGTTTTTAAAATGGTGTCAATGATACTTTTAAATGTGATGTGGTCCATAAAAATGTTTAACCCTTCTAACTTCCTAACAAAAAAATATATGTTTTAAAAAATATGCAAATGTTAAGTATACATATGGAAATTATATTTATTAACTATTTTATGTGACATACCGGTACCTTTCTGATTTACTGTACGTGCATAAAAACAAAAAGTTTGAAAATTGCTAAATTTTTCGTCAAATTTTCAGATATTTTCACAAATAAATGCAAAAAATATCAACCTACAGTTACCAATAACAAAGTACAATGTGTTATAAAATAATTTTTCAGAATCACTGGGATATGTTGAAGCATTCCAGAGTTATTACCACATAAAATGATACTGGTCAGAATTGAAAAATTTGGTCTGGTTAGGAAGGTGAAATCAGGATGGGGGTGCTGAAGGGGTTAAGCACTGTAAAAAGGTATTGTATGGACTCTGAATGGCATCATTGTTTGTGCATTATAAAGCAGTATTATGTGGACACCATATAGTATTATTATTTGTACACTTTGTGGAGGTAATATTTGTTCGTCTGAATAACTGTTTGGGTACATTATAATGGTGCAGATAAGGGACCCAATTTTGTAAATCTTGAGCCTGACTAGGAGAAATATATGAAGTTAATAAATATCGGTCAGTCCAAACACTATAATTTTAATGTGTTTATGCTTGAAAGCTGTATATGATATATGCTATTATTTTTTATTTATTTTGTCATTTTGTGAAATTATATCTATGCAATCTAATTTTTCTGCCAAGGCTTCAATTTAGCCCCAAGTCCAAATTAGTTTATGCATTTTTCAACTTTGCTCTTTCCTATCTTAGCACCACAAATTAGAGTGTTTTTTTATGTTTTACTTCCTCCTTACTATTATTTTCCAAAGTCTATGAAACTGTAATCAGTGCAAAAATCAGATAAAACTCAGATGGTTATTGCTCAGTTTACCACTCAAAAGGTGTTTTACTTATTGTAGTCATGTGGTAGCATAGATAGTTCAACAAAGGCAGAAGAAAATCTAAGTTTTCCTTGTTTTCCTGCAAACAAGTCTAGCACCTCTTCTATATATAAGGTGGTCATGGTAGCAGTCGTGGCGAGGTACTGTAGTGTTCCCACACCCTGGCGGCCCACTAATGAATCATAATGTCCCCTGTGCTGTATATGTAACGTGCGCAACAGAACACTCACGTTAATCACCGGAGTCCCTTCTGCTCCTATCGTCCCATTTTCAGCTCCATGGGCCTCACAAACATCTCCGGAGTCAATGACGATTCTTAACTAGGGTTGAGCGAAACGGATCGGACAAATTCAAAAATCGCCGACTTTCGGCAAAGTCGGTTTTCATGAAACTCGACCCAATCCTAGTGTGGGATCGGCCATGAGGTCGGCGATCTGCGCGCAAAAGTCGCGTTTCGTATGACGCTTTCAGCGCCATTTTTCAGCCAATGAAGGAGGACACAGAGTGTGGGCAGCGTGATGACATGGGTCTCAGTCCCCACCATCTTAGAGAAGGGCATGTCAGTGATTGGCTTGCTTTCTGCGGCGTCACAGGGGCTATAAAGGGGCGTGCACGCAAGCCGCCATCTTACTTCTGCCGATCTTAGCATAGGGAGAGGTTGCTGCAGCTTCATCAGAAGAAGAGATATAGTTAGGGAGGGAAGATTAACCCCCGAAACTGCTTGTGCTGTAGCGATTTCCACTGTCCAACACCACCATTTTTTTGCAGGGACAGTGGAGACTATATTTTTGTGCATCATCTCTGTAGCTTATTAGGCTGCCTTATAGGCTCCCTGATAGCTGCATTGCTGTGTGTACGCCGCTGTGCAAACCAACTGCTTTTTTAAAAGCAAAAATCCTGTTGTTCCTTTCTGCACAGTTATCTTGTTTATTTGTCCACACTTTTGTGTGCAGCAGTCCTTTTTATTACTGCCATACTTGTCCTGAGATCATTGTAGGGAGATTGAAATTGTACTACAGTCCTTGTATTTTTTCATATATCTTCCAGCCACTTTCTGCCACTGACATGGTGTTGTTTTATACACTGGGCCTGAGTTTTGGTTAAGTCTCCCCCCAAAAAAAGGGAGATATAAATTCTCACAAAGTGGATATACTGCAGTCCTGTTAGTTTGGTGTATGTCAGCCAACCACTTTCTGCCACTTACATTGTGTTGTTTTATGCACAGGGCCTGAGTTTTGGTTCAGTCTCTCCAAAAAAAAGTGAGATTCTAATTCTCACAAAGTGGATATACTGCAGTCCTGTTAGTTTGTCGTATGTCAGCCAGCCACTTTCTGCCACTTAGATTGCGTTGTTATATACACTGGGCCTGAGTTTTGGTTCAGTCTCCCCCAAAAAAAGGAAGATTTAAATTCTCAACAAGTTTATATACACCTTCTACCTTGTTTTACAGTACCATATAACGGTTGTTAGATTTTCCAAATAATGAGGAAGACTGGTGGAAGAGCCCGTGAGCGGTTGTTGCCAGCTGGTACTGATGGTGGTGGTGCATCTGGTGGTAGTGGCAAAAGCACAATAGCACCTAAGGCTGGAGGTGTTGAGCCAGCGTCATCATCTGTATTACTTGGGCCTACTAACTGTGTCTGCCACTCATTACAGTTGTCCTCCACTGAACAAAGCAATGCCGCCTGTTTAGTCCTGTTACCAATTTTGAACTGCATTTAGCCTACTTTATTATTTGGGCCTACTAACTGTGTCTGCCACTCATTATCCGGAGTCTGTCCAACCTTCTCAGCTAAAGGACTATATTTCTACAATGATTTTTCATTTACTACCTAAACATAAAGAAAAAAATCTGAGGAGGTTTTCAGAATTCGCAGGACGCTCTCTCTCCCTAGATATCACTGAATGAAATATTCCAGTCGTAAATCTTTATTCATTAGATAGTGGAATGTGTTGAGAACAATAAAACCTAAAAATTATCAACGTAAATCACAACTAATATCTCACGGAGGTCTGGAGTTGGAATGATGCTCAAAATCAAAGTGGAAAATGAAGTCACAGGCTGATTCAACTTCAGTGGAAATGCCTCAAGACAAGGAAATGATGCTCAGTAGTGTGTCTTGTTGCTCAGTTGTGCAGAGGGGCCTCTCACTTCACTTTCTACATTGGTTAGAACCTGCTTGTGCTCTCGTCTGAAGGTAGTAGTACACACCTTTGTAGGAAATCTTCAGTTTCATGGCAACTTCGTGCATGGAATAGCCTTCATTTCTTAGAACAAGAACAGCCTGTCAAGTTTCACATGAAAGTTCCTTTTTTCTGGCCATTTTGAGAGATTAATGGAACCAACAAATGTAAAGTGCTGCGGAATATGTTGGCGCTATATAAATACAAATTATTATTATAATGCTCCAGAATCTCAACTAGCTCAAAGGAAGGTCAGGTTTATAGCTTCTCTAATCAGCCAAACTGTTTTCAGCTGTGCTAGCATACTTGCACAAGGGTTTTCAAGGGTATTCTAACCATCCATTAGCCTTCTGAAACAGCAAACACAAAGTACCATAAGAACACTGGAGTGATGGTTGTTGGAAATTGGCCTCTATACAGCTATGAAGATTATTATTTTTTATTATTATTATTTTTATTTATTTATATAGCACCATTGATTCCATGGTGCTGTACATGAGAAGGGGTTCTATACAAGTTACAGATATCACTTACAGTAAACAAACTATAATGACAGACTGATACAGAGGGGAGAAGAGGACCCTGCCCTTGCGGGCTTACATTCTACAGGATTATGGGGAAGGAGACAGTAGGTTGAGGGTTGCAGGAGCTCCGGTGTTGGTGAGGCGGTAGCTTCGGTAGTGATGAGGAGGCAGCGGGGTCAGTGCAGGCTGTAGGCTTTTCTGAAGAGGTGGGTTTTCAGGTTTCGTCTGAATGATCCGAATGTGGTTGATAGTTGCAGCTAGAATAGTCATTTACCACATAACCAATGTATAGAGTGTATTTCTGAATCATTTAATGTTAGCTTCATTCGAAAACACTGCGCTTTTTTTTTCAAAATTAAGGAAATTTCTTAGTGACCCTATACTGCTCTGGCAAAAATTAATAGACCACTACATCAAAACCTTGTCATGGACAGCCCATTCTCCAGACCTGAACACCAATTGAAAACCTCTGGAATGTAATCAAGAGGATGATGGATAGTCAAAAGCCATCAAACAAAGAAGAACTGCTTCCATTTTTGCGCCAAAAACAGTGTGAAAGACTGGTGGAAAGCATACCAAGATGCATGAAAGCTGTGATTAAAAATCATGATTATTCCACAAAATATTGATTAACTCTTCCTGAGTTAAAACATTATTATTATTGTTTCTAAATGATTATGACCTTGTTTTATTTGCATTATTTGAGGTCTGAGAGCACTGTTTTGTTTTATTTTTTAATTTTTACCATTTTTCTTTTTCAGAAAAAAAATTATTGCTTGGAAATTCGGAGACATGTTGTCAGAAGTTTATAGAAAAAATTAACAATTTACATTTTACTAAAAAATATAACTATAAATAGAAAAATCAGAAAACTGAACATTTTGCAGTGGTCTCTTAATTTTTGCCAGAGCTGTATATGTTACATACATAGAAAAAAAAGCCGGCAATTCAGCAGCCGCATAGTGTAAAATCACAGCAGGAGCCGGCAGAATAGAAGAGATGAATTACAGTAAATACACATATAATAAGTAGATATACAGATATCAGTTACAAATACAATTAGTATAGTGTGTGTGCAGCTTACTGTACATGTATTTAATTAATGAAAGATTATTTATCTGAAAAAAATGTTGTGGGCTCCTGCGTAATTTTCTTAACCAGCAGAAGGAAAGACGATGGCTGGGGGCAGATGTTTATAGCCTGGGAAGGGGCCATGGATACTGTGCTAAAAACACTGACATCTATATATCTGTGTATTCTATGTGTATATACAGTGGGTATGGAAAGTATTCAGACCCCTTTAAATTTTTTACACTTTGTTTCAATGCAGCCATTTGTTAAATTAAAAAAAAAATCATTTTTTTTCATTAATGTACACTACACCCCATCTTGACTGAAAAAAACAGAAATGTTGACATTTTTGCAAATGTATTAAAAAAGAAAAACTGAAATATCACATGGTCATAAGTATTCAGACCCTTTGCTCAGTATTGAGTAGAAACACCCTTTTGAGCTAGTACAGCCATGAGTCTTCTTGGGAATGGATTTGGGGATCCTCTGCCATTCTTCTTTGCAGATCCCCTTCAGTTCCGTCAGGGTGGATGGGGAAAGTTGGTTGACAGCCATTTTCAGGTCTCTCCTGAGATGCTCAATTTGGTTTAGGTCAGGGCTCTGGCTGGGCCAGTCAAGAATGGTCACAGACTTGTTCTGGAGCCACTCCTTTGTTATGTTAGCTGTGTTCTTAGGGTCATTGTCTGGTTGGAAGGTGAACCTTCGGCCAAGTTTGAGGTCCAGAGCACTCTGAAAGAGGTTTTCATCCAGGATATCTCAGTACTTGGCCGCATTCATGTTTCCTTCAATGGCAACCAGTCGTCCTGTCCCTGCAGCTGAAAAACACCCCCATAGCATGATGCTGTCACCATCATGTTTAAAGATTATGGAGGCCACTGTGCTCTTAGGAATTTTGAATACTGCAGAAATTATTTTGTAACCATGGCGAGATCTGTGCCTTGCTACAATTCTGTCTCTGAGCTCCTTGGCCAGTTCCTTTGACCTCATAATTCTCATGACTTTTGGATATGGGATGGACCCCACTCCTTCTTAAAACCACCATAACTACTGTAAACCTAGGTACTAAAATAAATACACAAAACACATTATTTTGGTTGTCAAAATGGCCACAGCTTTTATTCAAATCACAGGATTAAATAATCATAGTAGGAGTCAGGTGGAGTGCTAGTACATTGGGATTCACAAGTACTGCGATATCCCCAGCTGTCTGACATACAGCACCAGGACAGACAGCCATAAAGGGGCGGCATGCACTGGCTTGCCATTCAAGCAGAGCCAGTAAACTTTCAGGGCACCAATGACCCTATTATCCTCACTCCTGTGCTTAACCACTGTGCCCGCCCCTGATTGATGTTACCATTACAATGTCCTTGAGGCTGGCCACCAAAGCCGAGCCTGCTCACCACCATGAGGTTTTACATCCTCTATTAGTTAAAATGAGTCCACCTTAACTTGTCTGCAACTTCCACCTGACTCCTAAACCGCCACCAGCGAGGCCATTTGACACCTTGAATGGACTCGACCCCCATCACCCATGCCTAATAAAGTCATCAACCAGTTCTGCATGCTATGGAAAGACTGTGCATATAAGGAACAAAATTCCAGGACTACAACAGATTAATTTTAACAATGCAACACTACCAAATTATGATCGATAATACGGTAACTACAGCAAAATACCAGCCGCTAAACATCCTGCAATGTGGATTCTATAATGGGAAATGCAGAAACTAAACCATAACAAAGGGGTAGCCACAGTCTGACTACCTGTATAATGACATCTGCGATGCTTCAAAAACTATTATACCGCATGTATTGTAGCCAGCTCTAATAACTCACTAATTCACAGATTTCAGTTCAAGAAACCACCATTACATACAGTAGCTGGGCTGTGCAGTAACCAATTCTTAAACCCACTTACTATTACTACCCAAAAAGTGATGAGTGTATATAAAGAGAAAGATACTATAAACAAGGAGTAATTAAAAGCCATACACAATATAATATGGACATTATAACCAATCAATAAATAATTTAAATAATTTCTGTAATATTTGGACATAGTAAATGAAATAAGCCTATAGCAGAAAAGTCTACAAAGGCATGATTAATAACCTTGCCACGCCATTGTTAATTGCTTTACAGGCACTTGATAACATATACCATTAACCCTCTCCAACTGGGACAAAGGCATTGGGAATAGGCACATCGCCCTTCGTGTTAATGCACTTGATTTCTTCACCCTTAGACGCTCCCACTGGCTCAAGGGCATCGGAATGCACTTTATTACTTTTCTCTTAGTCACTCCCACTGACTCCAGGGCACCCATATTAGGTACATTGCTCTTCAGTTTAATGCCCCAGATTACTGCATTGTCCAGACAACAACCTTGAAAGAAACAGGAGTTGGTCAATATAAACAGTCAAAATCTGTGCCTCAGCATTCTCAAGTCATTCCTCGCTATGGTTCCTAGCTCATAGGACCCAATCTAATTTGTAGGCATGTAGAATATGATTCCCATGACCACAGGGACTTTACCTTAACAGGGTGTTGTAAGACATAAATGCTTCTGCAGACCAGGGGGCCATACCGTTATGGTCACTCCTCCACACCAGGGGGTCATACTATGATGTACATCCCTCCATCCAGGGGCCATACCCGAGATGTTAACTCCTCCACACAAGGGGTGACACTGTGATGAATGCCCCCCTAAACAGAGGGTTCATACCTGAGATGGTTACCCCTACTGACCAAATTATAATTAGCTTTAAGGACCCACTAACAAAGAAACAAAAGTGTTTTTTTTTTTGTTTGTTTGTTTGTTTTTTTAAATACACACCTTTATTAAAACAAACATAAAATAACCCAACAAAGCATAAATAACCTTAGCTAGCTGGGAGGAGTCCTTGAAGCTCATAAGATCTGGAGATTATCAAACATAAAGCGAACATAAAATGTACCAACAATTACTCCCAGCCGTTACCCCACTTGCTCGGGAGCACCATAACCACAGGGTTCCAATGTTCACTTGAACATCCTGAGGATCCGACAAACCTTTGCCAAAACTCCCCTCCACATTTCACCAGATTCAGAACCATATTTAATACCAAAAGAAAGAATCCATATCCCAATGGATCCCCCAGACCAATTTGTAACCAACTTCAAGGACTTCCCCCCCAACTGCCCGTCTCCAGGTAATCCACTCAGTCTGTGCTATCCACCATCTTAGGTAATATAAAATTAAGCACTCGGTGGATATACACCATTCCTGCAAATATATGAAGGGGACAATATAAGAATTAAAACAGCATACAATAAAATATCAAAGCATAAAGAGCATAAAGAACATTAACATGCTGGGAGGAGTCCTTGAAGCTCATAAGATCTGGTGATTACCAAACAAAGAGTGAACATAAAATGTACCAACAATTACTCCCAGCCGTTACCCCACTAGCTCGGGAGCACAACCACAGGGTTCCAATGTTCACTTGAACTTCCTGAGGATTCAACAAACCCTTGCTGAAAATCCCCTCTACAATTCACCAGATCAAGAACCAAATTAAATTCCAAAAAGAGGAATCCATATCCCAATGGATCCCCCAGACCAATTTATAACCAACTTCAAGGAACCCCCACCCCCCTCCCAACTGCACAAGATGTGGGATAAGTGAAGTTGAAAACACCATTTAAGTTTACAACCAAGGTATATTACAGGTTGATACTGGAAAATGTCCCATCATAAGGTCAGATACATTCGATGATGGGCAATGCTGTGTTATATGCTGTAACAATAAACGAGAAGCCGCCTGCTCCTCTACAGCAGTTACAGACAGGCTCTCTAATCACCAGCTGCACGTACATCGTAAGAAAATATAATATGTAGGCAGTGGCGTAACTACCGCGGTCGCAGCGGTCGCCAGTGCGACCAGGCCCGGCAGGTCAGGGGCCCGGGCCCGGCAGGCAGGCTCGGACTGGCAGTGCCTCCCCCCGCTCCAGGGCCTCCCCCCCCTTCGCCGCCGCCGCTGCCTTGAATACTCACCCTGCTCCAGCGATGGTCTCGGCGTCTGCACTGCAGCTCGTTCCTGCTTGAGCGGTCACGTGACACCGCTCATTAAGATCATGAATATGTGCATATTCATGATCTTAATGAACGGTGTCACATGACCGCTCAAGCAGGAAGAAGGTGCTGCGCCGGCGCCGCCGTCTGGAGTCGGGACAGAGCGCGAGGGATGTCGGCACGGCCGTGCAGTGGGAAGGCAGGTGAGTATGAGGGACGAGGGACGGGGGGACGGGGGAACGGGGGGGGGGGGATGAAGGAGGACATAAGCCGGCGCGCCGAGCAGGAGCGGAGAGCTAAGCCTGCATACAGGGGGGAATATGAGCCATGCAGGGGGGAATATGAGCCATGCAGGGGGGGATATGAGCCATGCAGGGGGGGATATGAGCCATGCAGGGCGGAATATGAGCCATGCAGGGGGGAATATGAGCCATGCAGGGGGGAATATGAGCCATGCAGGGGGGAATATGAGCCATGCAGGGGGGAATATGAGCCATGCAGGGGGGAATATGAGCCATGCATACAGGAGGGGTAATATGAGCTATGTATATGGGATAGGAGGGAGATGAGCCATGCATACAGGAGGGGGGTCATTATACAGTATTGAGCATCATGTGTGGCCGTTATACAGTATGCAGCATCATGTGTGGCCATTATACAGTATGGAGCATCATGTGTGGTGGCCGTTATACAGTATTGATCATCATGTGTGGCCATTATTCTATGGGGGTTACATTGAGTTGTATGGCAGGGCTGCAGGGGGGGGGGGCCCCATTTGGAAGTTCGCACCGGGGCCCCTAACTTTGTAGTTACGCCACTGTATGTAGGTCTAGTATAAGCTGCCTTCAGCCTTAAGTGTATGTGCAGAAAACTGCAAGGTCTGTGTCCCCAGTCAGTCACACTACCTACATACAATAGACGAGAGACAGGGCTGAAAACTGGGCCCATGATGTGTTCTCCAGAGCAAGGTGCAGCATCACACTATGAGTGCCCACTCACTGCCCGCCATGACTGCGTTAGTAGTGCCCACTCACTGACTGCCATATGCTGCGTTATTAGTGCCCCACTCACCATACCGCCATGTGCTGAATTACTTCCCGAATAATTATTGACACCTGATAAAATATATATAGTAAAGCTCCAGGTAATCCACTCAGGCTTGTGCCATCCACCATCTTAGGTAATGTAAATAAGCGCTCAGTGGGTATAACCCGATCCTGCAAACATATGAAGGGGACAATATACAGAAAAAGGGGTGGATATATCAGGCAGGACAGCATGCAACATAATAGGACTAAAGGCTGCCATATCTCCAGAAATAAAGCATGGATTTGGAAGTCATGCACAGATTATATGTGCAGCAAGGAAAATAACCTGGAGACCCGGGATCTAACATGTACTCAAAGTCTGTATACATGATAAGCAGGCTGCGCAGAGATGGAGCCTTTACTCATATATCACATATAGATAGTGAGAGCATCATCAGACTGTACTGTAGCAGAGATGAGGTCACATACGGTCACCAGACTCCATAAATGGGAAGGGAGGGAATCAGCACACAGCAGCATGCAATGCACAGACATGAAGTGTAGCCTCTTACCAGAATATATATATATATGGTGTGTATATATATATATATATATATATATCTCATCCCCTGTTACTGCTCCCCTCCCAGTGATGACTACCTGCAACTGCCCAGCTCCACGCTAGCAATAGCAGACACTGTATGTTTCAATGCTCTGATCTATCACACATATACCCAAAACTCATGAAGACTCTGTATAATACAGCAGAAATGTGACAACAGCCATGTCTGTAAGGAGGTCACACAGGAGCTGTCTCTGCAGTGTGTGAGGCAACTTGTAACAGACCCATGAGGGAACATGGCGGCTACATGAATCTCTGAGCTAATATTGCTCCCAAATAAGATGTAAGAGCTGAGACTACACTAATACATGTCTGCAGGGAGGTACACATGAGGGAACATGGGGGCTACATGAATTTCTGAGGTAAAATTGATCCCATATATGATGTAGGAGCTGATACTACACTAATACATGATGTGTGAGGTGAATGTGCTCCTATCAGCTATAATGTGAGGTGATAACCCCAGTATTATACTCCATGAAACTGCAGACATGTTTCCTCCTGTGCATCCTGTGAGAGAAAGAGGGAGAGCCAGAGTTGCCTCCCCTATATAAGCCCACCCTCCTCACAGTAATGCACCAGGCACAAACGTCTAAACTTCCTCTTAAAGCAACAACACTCTTGTTTAAAATCTAAACCGCAATACAAACAAAAGCTGCAGGAGTTCAAGGTCCAACCATCCCCAAGTCATGTCCACCTCCGTCTAGTCTCCGGTTGTTTCTTTTGGTCTGACATGCACTGTGAGCTGTGAGGTCTTATATAGACAGGTGTGTGCCTTTCCAAATCAACAGCATTTGACTTAAATATGAGTGTCCGAGCAAACGGTCTGAATACTTATGACCATGTGAGATTTCAGTTTTTCTTTTTGATTAAATTTGTAAAAATGTTTATATTTCTGTTTTTTTTCAGTCAACATGGGTTGCAGAGTGTACATTAATGTGAAAATGGCTGGAATGAAACACAAAGAGTGAAAATTGTAAAGAGGCCTGAATAATTTCCATACCCACTGCATCTATTCTATCTATTCTAGTCTAACCTATCATTCTGTGATATTACTGTATGCGGCACATGAATTGCTGGCCTTTCAAAGGACATTGTTTTGTAAAAATCGGACAGCACTCACATAGTCCGAGTGCTGTGTGATCTTTTTCTCACACAAATAGGCTTGCATTGGCGAGTCTTGGTGACAATCGCAGCATGCTTCTATTTTACATACACACTGAATACGGCTGAGAAAATAAACGCTGATGTGAGCTTCCCCATAGATTAACACTTAATACATGAGCAGAATCACCATCAGTACATTAATTCATAACCAGAACATAATCAGTACATTAAATCATCATTAAAATCGCCATCAGTATGTTAATACATCACAAGCACCACCATCAGTACATGAACACATTACTAGACACACCATCAGTACATGAATACATTACTAGAAGCACTACCAGTACAGAAATGCAGCATCGCAACCACCATCAGTACAGGAATAAATCACCAGAACCATCATCAGTACATGAATACTGTAATGGTGGTGGGAGTGAACTCACTGCGCCATGGGCTTACCCTGGAGGGATGTGACTTAGTATCTACTGAGTCTTTAAAAGGGCTTCTGATGGTGAAAATAGGCTGGGCTGCCATTAGATATGAGGTACCACTCCAAGGCAGTCCTCGGGACTGCAGCAACTGGCCGGAGGGTCAGATGCATGGGTACGAAGTGTAGGAGTACAAAGACAAAGATGTGATCAGACAATGCAAGGTTAGGGCAGGCAACACAGGTTAGATACAAGTAATAATAATAATAATCTTTATTTATATAGCGCCAACATATTCCGCAGCGCTTTACAGTTTAAAAGTTTCAAACACAACAGTCATAAGTAACAACGTTAACAATACAATAATTAAAGCAAAATAAGACGACCCTGCTCGTGAGAGCTTACAATCTACAATGAGGTGGGGCAGATACAAAGTACAGGTGTGTATTTACATTGATGTATTTACAATGATGGTCCAGCCATCTTCAGTGGGTGGGGGATAGATGGAGATAGTGAATGGGCTACAAACACACAAACATAAAATGACTTTGATTAGTGAACGTGGTAGGCCTCTCTGAATAAATGTGCTTTGCGCGAGCGCCTAAAACTATGCAAGTTGTGGATGGTCCTAATATCTTGGGGTAGAGCATTCCAGAGGATTGGCGCAGCACGGAAGAAGTCTTGGAGTTGGGAGTGGGAGGTACGGATTAGTGCAGAGGTTAGTTGAAAGTCATTTGTAGAGCACAGCGGTCGGTTAGGCCGATAGACCGAAATGAGGGAGATGTATGGGGGTGCCGCACTGTGGAGAGCTTTGTGGGTGGGAACAAGTACTTTGAATTATATCCTGTAATGAATGGGCAGCCAGTGTAACGACTGGCGAAGAGCGGACGCGTCCGAGTAACGATTAGCTAGATGAACAACCCTGGCTGCTGCATTAAGGATAAACTGGAGAGGGGAAAGTCGAGTAAGGGGGAGGCCAATTAATAGCGCATTGCCGTAGTTCAGGCAGGAGTGGATCAGGGTGACAGTGAGGGTTTTTGTTGTTTCCATGGCGAGAAAAAGGGCGGATTCTAGAGATGTTCTTTAGGTGTAAGCGGAATGAGCGGGCAAAAGATTGTATATGGGAGGTGAAGGAGAGATCAGAGTCAAACATAACACCCAAACACCCAGACAGCGCGCCTGCTGCCGGGGTGTTATTATGGCGCCACCCACAGAGATGGAAATGTCAGATTTAAGGAGGTTAGTAGATGGTGGGAGCAGAAGAAGTTCAGTTTTGGAGAGGTTGAGTTTCAGGTAGAGAGCGGACATGATGTTGGAGATGACAGACAGACAGTCAGTGGCGTTCTGTAGTACAGCAAGGGTAAGATCAGGGGATGACGTGTATAGTTGTGTGTCATCAGCATAAAGATGGTACTGAAAGACAAATCTGCTGATGGTCTGTCCAATTGGGGCTGTGTAGAGGGAGAAGAAAAGGGGGCCAAGGACTGAGCCCTGAGGTACCCCAACAGTGAGAGGAAGACGAGATGAAGTGGAGCCAGAGAACAAAACATTGAAGGAGCGGTCAGAAAGATAGGAGGAGAACCAGGAGAGAGCAGTGTCCTTAATGCCTAGTGACTGGGGCTTAGAGAGTAGGAGAAGGTGGTCAACAGTGTCGAAAGCTGCAGAGAGGTCAAGAAGAATGAGCAGAAAGTGGTCACGGTTACATTTTGCTGTCAGAAGGTCATTGGTCACCTTGATTGCAGTTTCTGTCGAATGTAGGGGGTGGAAACCGGACTGTGAAGGGTCTAGGAGGGAGTGAGTCGAGAGGTAGTGGGTAAGGCAGGAGCAGACCAGGCACTCCAAGAGTTTAGAGATGAAGGGGCGATTGGATACTGGTCTGTAGTTATTTGTGCAGAATGAGTCGAGGGTGGGTTTCTTTAGTAATGGAGTAATAATAGAGTGTTTGAAGGAGGAGAGGAAAATGCCAGAGGAGAGGGAGAGATTAAAGATTGTAGTTAGGGGAGTTGTGATGACTGGAGTGAGAGACTGGAGGAGGTGTGAGGGAATGGGGTCGGTGGTGTATGTAGTCGGATGAGAAGAAGAGGAGTTTGGAGACTTCTTCTTCTGTGATGGGATCGAATGTGGAGAGTGAGCCAGGGCTGTTTCACTCTGTGTTTGGAGGTTCTGAGGGTGAGGGGAGCTACTTGGTCAAGGGTGCTTCTAAGAGTGTCATTGAAGTGATATACAGCCAGATCAGGACAGGAAAAATAAGAGATTGGGGACAATGATGAGTGTAGGGAGTCAAAGTGTGTGAGGATTAATAGCATGTAGATTTCTGAATGTGTGGTAGGTAGGAGAGTGCTGGGGTAGGCGAGGAATTGTGAGTGTGAAGGATAGAATGTGGTGGTCAGAGAGGGGAAGCGGTGAGTTATCTAGGTAGGAGATTGAACAGAGCCGGACAAAGACCAGGTCCAGAGTGTTACCGTTGTGTGTTTCAGAGCTTGAGAGCTGTGAGAGGCCTAGAGAAGTGGTTAGTGATAGAAGCTGGGATGCAGATGTGGAAGTGGGGCTGTTAATGGGGATGTTGAAGTCTCCCAGGATAAGGGTTGGTAGTTCTGAGGACATGAAGTGTGGCAGCCAGGCAGAGAAATGGTCCAGGAAGTGGGTGGGTGAGCCTGGAGGCCGGTATATGACCGCTACTCTGAGGGAGAGGGGACAAAAGAGCCTGATGGTGTGGACCTCAAAAAAAGGGAATGAGAGTGATGGAGCTGGAGGGATAACCTGGAACGTGCATTGTGGGGACAGGAGTATGCCTACTCCACCACCATGTCTGTTTGTGGGTCTCGGGGAATGTGAGAATTGTAAGCCAACATGGGAAATGGCAGCAGGGGAGACAGTATCAGAATCCTGAATCCAGGTTTCCGTGAGGGCCAACAGATTAAGAGAGTTTTTCAGAAAGTAATTGTGTAGGAAAGGAAGCTTGTTACATACAGACCATGGATTCCAAAGGGCACAATTAAAAGAAGGTAATGAAGGAGTGCAAATAATATTAGTAAGATTATTATTAAGGATTTGATGTGAGGTAGGGTAGGGGTTGAGGTTGGGGGTTGGTGGACCAGGGTTGGGGAAGATGTCCCCTGAAATCAGTAGGAGTATGAAGATAAAGAGCAAGTAGTTTTTGGAATTGTATGAAGTTTTTTTTGTGCAGTGTGTTTGGGCAAGATGGGCTGAGGTTTTTCAGGAAGGTGAGAAGTGCATAGGAGCTGTAAATGGAAGAGGGAAGGGGAGAGGAGCTGATGTGCATGAGTCATGATGGAGGGGGGATGGGGCTGTGAATATGGATTTCAAGGGAGCATAGGAGGATAGGAATAAAGCACATGGAAAGAAGGGAGAGCAGAGTGTTGGTTACCTGACTCCTGCCCTGACTAACTGCCATGGAATAACTGCTGTATCACAACGCTTAGCTTTGTGACGCTTTGCTTCTGGGATGCTTGCGTGCACCCCTAAGGATGTTTCTAAATTTATAGTCCAGACTGCTGGGTCAGAAGAGATGGATTGTGGGAACTGGTTGGGGATAGGGTTGAGCGAAATGGGTCGGTCATTTTCATAAGTTGCCGACTTTTGGCACAGTCGGGTTTCATGAAACCCGACCCGATCCCTGTGTGGGGTCGGCCATGCGGTACGCGACTTTCGCGCCAAAGTCGCATTTCAATGATGCGAAAAGCGCCATTTCTCAGCCAATGAAGGTGGACGCAGAGTGTGGGCAGCGTGATTACATAGGTCTCAGTCCCCACCATCTTAGAGAAGGGCATTGCAGTGATTGGCTTGCTGTCTGCGGCGTCACAGGGGCTATAAAGGGGCGTTCCCGCCGACCGCCATCTTACTGCTGCTGATCTGAGCATAGGATGAGGTTGCTGCCGCTTCGTCAGAAGCAGGGATAGCGTTAGGCAGGGTCCATTAACCCCCAAACCGCTTGTGCTGTAGCGATTTCCACTGTCCAACACCACCTTTGTTTGCAGGGACAGTGGAGCCTACATTTTTTTTCCTCAGCGCTGTAGCTCATTTGGCTGCCCTAGAAGGCTCCCTGATAGCTGCATTGCTGTTTGTACACCGCTGTGCAAACCAACTGCTTTTTTCAAAGCACAAATCCTGTTGTTCCTTCCTTTCTGCACAGCTATCTTGTTTGTTTGTCCACACTTTTGATTTAATTTGTGCAGCAGTCCACTCCTTGTTATCGCTGCCTGCCATACATTGCTGAGATAACTGCAGGGAGATAGTAATTGTAGGACAGTCCCTTTTTTTCTTTTTTTTTTTTTCGTTACATCTGTTCAAGCCACTTTCTGCCACAGAAAATATACTCTAATACAGTGGCCCAGATTTATTCACTAGTCTCCCTGAACTAAAAAAAAAGGGTGCAGATTAAAATTGGCAAATCTGCATCAGTGGCAGTCCTGTGTGTGGCATCTGTCTCATTTTCTGGCACAGAAAACATACAGTCTAACAGTGGACCTGATTTCTTGCCAATTCTCCCAGAAATAAAAAAAAAAAGTGGGAGATTAATATTGGCATTTGTGCTTCAGTGCCAGTCGTGTGTGCCATCTCTCTCAAATTGTGGGGCACAGAAAGCCTAGTGTCTGTTTTTTGTTTTTAAATTCTCCCTGAAAAAAAATAAATAGGGGGAGATTAATATTGGCATTTGTGCTTGAGTGCCAGTCGTGTGTGCCAGTCGTGTGTGCCATCTCTCTCAAATTGTGGGCCACAGAAAGCCTAGTGTCTGTTTTTTTTTATTCTGGTTTTTAAATTCTCCCTGAAAAGAAATAAATAGTGGGAGATTAATATTGGCATTTGTGCTTCAGTGCCAGTCGTGTGTGCCATCTCTCTCAAATTGTGGGCCACAGAAAGCCTAGTGTCTGTTTTTTTTTATTTTGGTTTTTAAATTCTCCCTGAAAAAAAATAAATAGTGGGAAATTAATATTGGCATTTGTGTTATGATCTGGTGATTAGGGAGCGACATGCGTCTAGCTCTGAGCAGGTGGTAACTATACTGACCGCAGTCCCTAAGCTCAACACAACACTAGAAGCAGCCGTGGAATGCTCCTAACTCGGCCTAGGCATCTCGTCACAGCCTAAGAGCTAACTACCCCTAAAGATAGAAGCAGGAAAACTATCTTGCCTCAGAGAAAATCCCCAAAGGATAGATTAGCCCCCCACAAATAATGACTGTGAGAGGAGAAGGAAATGAGATACGTAGTATGAAACAAGATTTAGCACAGGAGGCCACTTCTAGCTAAATAGAAATAGTACAGAACAGAACGCTGTGCGGTCAGTAAAAAAAAACTAGAAAAATTCCACCGCAGAGAAATGCAAAAATCTCCACACCTGACTAAAGGTGTGGAGGGCAAACTCTGCTGCCCAGAGCTTCCAGCTTAACTGAATAGATCCATACTGAAAAGCTGGACAAATGAACAAAAACAAAGAAAGTGCTGAACAACAAGTCCACAACAAGAGAACCGCAAAAGGACAAGCAAGGACTTAGCTTTAGATGAACTGGTCAGAGTGTCAGGAAAGTCCTAAGAGCAATGACTCCAGGCAGGAACAATTGACAACTGGAATTGAATGAGGGATAAGGCCAGACTAATATAGCCGAGCCAGAAAGACGATCAGTGAAAACAGCTGCTGAAGCTAAATCCAAGAAGCAGCCATACCACTAAAAACCACAGGAGGGAGCCAAAGAGCAGAACTCACAAAAATGCTACTTACAACCACCGGAGGGAGCCCAAGAGCGGAATTCACAACACATTTGTGCTTGAGTGCCAGTCGTGTGTGCCATCTCTCTCAAATTGTGGGCCACAGAAAGCCTAGTGTCTTTTTTTTTTATTTTGGTTTTTAAATTCTCCCTGAAAATAAATAAATAGTGGAAGATTAATATTGGCATTTGTGCTTCAGTGCCAGTCCTGCGTGTGTGGCATCTGTCTCATTTTGTGCCACAGAAAACCGAGTGTGTAACATTGTGCCTGATTTTCCTTGCAGTCTCACCCACCTATAAAGGGATATCTAAATCCTACAGAAGTTTGAGTTCACCTTGTAAGTTGTTTTACAGTAACAAATACCGTTACTTTGGTTACGTTTTTAAAACAATGAGGAAGTCTGGTGGAAGAGGTCGTGGCCGTGGGCGTTCTTTGCCAGCTGGTAATGATGGTAGTGGTGGTGGAGCATCAGGTGGTCGTGGGAAAAACAATATAGCACCTAAGTCTCGAGCTGTGGAGCCAGGTTCGTCGTCTGGCTACACAAAGCCTCGAACGCTCCCTTTTCTGGGAGTAGGAAAACCGCTTTTAAAGCCGGAGCAGCAAGAGCAAGTTTTGGCTTTCCTTGCTGACTCAGCCTCTAGCTCTTTTGCCTCCTCTTCTGAAACTGGTAAATGTAAAAGCAGCGCGTCGTTAGTGGATGTTCACGGTCAGGGACAAGTCACTCCATTGTCCTGTTCAGCAAAAACAACAACAGAGAAGGATGCGTCAGGCGACAACGGGTTACTCCATGGAGCTCCTTACACATACCGTTCCTGGGTTAGAAAGTGAAACAGTTAACAGGCCATGCCCATTACAAGTTGAATCGGACATGGAGTGCACTGATGCACAGCCACAGCCAGATTACTATGCTGTTCCTTTGACTCAGACCACAACATTGCCCTCGCAGTGTACTGATCCAGAATCAGACCCTGATGAGACTATGGTGCCCCGTCACGAACGCTATACCACCGGCTTACACGGTAACACAGACGAAGTTGCACATGAGATAGAAGAGGAGGTCATAGATGACCCAGTTGTTGACCCCGATTGGCAGCCATTGGGGGAACAGGGTGCAGGCGGCAGTAGTTCTGAAGCGGAGGAGGAGGGGTCGCAGCAGGCATCAACATCGCAACAGGTTCCATCTGCCGGGCCCTTATCTGGCCCAAAACGCGTGGCAAAGCCAAAACCAGTTGGAGGACAGCGTGGCCATCCGGTTAAAGAAGCTCAGTCTGCAATGCCTGAAAAGGTATCCAATGCTAGAAAGAGTGCAGTCTGGCATTTTTTTTAAACAACATCCAATTGATCAGTGCAAAGTCATCTGTCAAAAATGTTCAACTACCTTAAGCAGGAGGTCAGAATCTGAAAAGTCTAAATACAAGTTGCATGCATAGACATTTAACCACCATGCATTTGCAAGCCTGGACTAACTACCAAATGTCCCTTAAGGTTGAAGACACAAAAGAGAATAGTAAAACCAAAAACACTCAGTTTGAAAAAATGTTGCAGTAATCCGCAAGTGCTAGTAAAAGATGTAAAAAACAGGGTATTTGGTTGATACGTTTTTTGCAAAAAATGTATACTAAGCTGCTCTACCAAACTTCACGGTATACCCTTATCAGAGCAGTCCTAACTAATGTATGCAATCCCTATCTGATGTATTTAAAAACCTGATCATCTGTATATAACCTGTGTGAACAGGGTTCAGAGAGGAAAAATCCATGTGTGCATACAGGGTAGAACAGCTTTTGTGCAGATAGCCCAAGAGGAGTGGTGGAACTCCCCAGTCTTGTAGACACAAGAGAACAATTATGGAAACAGGAACACATGGGCTACTTGCACAGTGAACAAGTCTGTATGATCATGTTCACACACCACCAAGAAACCTGAAGACACAAAAGAGAATAGTAAAACCAAAAACACTCAGTTTGAAAAAATGTTGCAGTAATCCGCAAGTGCTAGTAAAAGATGTAAAAAACAGGGTATTTGGTTGATACGTTTTTTGCAAAAAATGTATACTAAGCTGCTCTACCAATCTTCACGGTATACCCTTATCAGAGCAACTACCTTAAGCAGGAGGTCAGAATCTGAAAAGTCTAAATACAAGTTGCATGCATAGACATTTAACCACCATGCATTTGCAAGCCTGGACTAACTACCAAATGTCCCTTAAGGTTTTAGCACCCTCGGCCAATGAAGCTAGTCAGCAACGCTACATCCCTTCCGTCACTGTAAGGCCACCATTTTCCGCACCACCTGCAGTATCTGTGCAGGTTTCGTTGCCAGGCCAAAGCAGTGAGGGTCAGGGAATCACCAGTTTCGTAGTAGGAAACACTGCATGTAGGGCACCGGCAAGAATACTGTCTCCAACCGTCTCTCAGTCTGCCATGTCCACCGGCACCCCCGCTAGTTCCACGATCTCCAGCTCTCCAGTCCAGCTCACCCTACATGAGACTCTCGTTAGAAAAAGGAAGTACTCATCCTCGCATCCGCGTACACAGGGTTTGAACGCCCACATAGCTAGACTAATCTCGTTAGAGATGATGCCCTACCGGTTAGTTGAAAGCGAAGCTTTCAAAGCCCTGATGGACTACGCTGTACCACACTACGAGCTACCCAGTCGACACTTCTTTTCAAGAAAAGCCATCCCAGCCCTCCACCAGCATGTTAAAGAGCACATCGTCCATGCACTCAGGCAATCTGTGAGTACAAAGGTGCACCTGACAACAGATGCATGGACCAGTAGGCATGGCCAGGGACGTTACGTGTCCATCACGGCACACTGGGTGAATGTGGTGGATGCAGGGTCCACAGGGGACAGCAATATTGGTACAGTTCTGCCTAGCCCATGGTCTAGGAAACAGTTGGCTGTAGCTGTTCGCCCCCCTCCTCCTCGTCCTCCTGCAGAAGCGAGAGCTTGTCCACAGACCGCAGTCGCACAACCACTCCATCCGCAGCTGCCACTGTTGCACACCAGGTGTCCCATTATGGGGCAGCTACTGGCAAGCGTCAGCAGGCTGTATTGGCTATGAAGTGTTTGGGCGACAACAGACACCGCGGAAGTTCTGTCCGAGTTCTTGCAGAAAGAAACGCAGTCGTGGCTGGGCACTGTAGATCTTGAGGCAGGCAAGGTAGTGCGTGATAACGGAAGGAATTTCATGGCTGCCATCGCCCTTTCCCAACTGAAACACATTACTTGCCTGGCTCACACCTTAAACCTGGTGGTGCAGTGCTTCCTGAAAAGTTATCCGGGGTTATCCGACCTGCTCCTTAAAGTGCGCGGACTTCCGCCGTTCGCCCGTACACTCCAGCTGTATGCAGACCTATCAGCGGTCTTTGAACCTTCCCCAGCATCGCCTAATCATCGACGTTGCAACAAGGTGGAACTCAACACTGCACATGCTTCAGAGACTGTGCAAACAGAGGCGTGCTGTTATGTATTTGTGGGAGGATACACATACACGGGCAGGCAGTAGGATGGCAGACATGGAGTTGTCAGGTGTGCAGTGGTCGAAGGTACAAGACATGTGTCAAGTCCTTCAGTGTTTTGAGGAATGCACACGGCTGGTTAGTGCAGACAACGCCATAATAAGCATGAGCATCCCCCTAATGCGTCTGCTGATGCAAAGTTTGACGCACATAAAGGAGCAGGCGTCTGCAGCTGAGGAAGAGGAAAGCCTTGATGACAGTCAGCCATTGTCTGGTCAGGGCAGTGTACAGGACGAGGTAGCAGGCGAACAGGAGGAGGAGGACGAGGAGGATGATGGGGATGAGTATTTTTTTAATGAAGCTTCTCCGGGGCCACTGGAAATTGGTGGCGTGGCAAGGCCGGGTTCTGGTTTTTTGAGGGACACAAGTGACGTAGATTTGCCTGTAACTGCTCCTCAACCCAGCACAACAGCAGATTTGACAACTGGAACTTTGGCCCACATGGCGGATTATGCCTTACGTATCCTCAAAAGGGACCCACGCATTATTAAAATGATGACCGATGACGATAACTGGTTGGCCTGCCTCCTTGATCCTCGCTATAAAGGCAAATTGCAAAATATTATGCCACATGAGAACCTGGAACAAATATTAGCAACCAAACAATCAACTCTTGTTGACCGTTTGATTCAGGCATTCCCAGCACACAGCGCCGGTGATCGTTCTCACACGAGCTGCAGGGGGCAGCAGACCAGAGGTGTTAGAGGTGCACAAATCAGAAGTGGCGTTGGACAGAGGGGTTTTCTGACCAGGTTGTGGAGTGATTTTGCTATGACTGCAGACAGGACAGGTACTGCAGCATCAATTCATAGTGACAGGAGACAACATTTGTCCAGTATGGTTACTATTTTTCATCCCTTATCGATGTTCTCCCTCAACCCTCATTCCCATTTGATTACTGGGCATCCAAATTAGACACCTGGCCAGAATTGGCAGAATATGCATTGCAGGAGCTTGCTTGCCCAGCAGCTAGTGTGCTATCAGAAAGAGTATTCAGTGCTGCTGGTTCAATACTAACCGAAAAAAGGACTCGTCTGGCTACCCAAAATGTTGATGATCTAACCTTCATTAAAATGAACCACTACTGGATTTCGAATTATTTTGCCCCACCTTTCCCGGCTGACACCTAGCTTTCCAATGAAAAGGTCTTGCTTGTGGACTGCTCTGACTGAGTTTTCCAATCTCGTAATTTGCAGCAGCTGTTTGTCCAGCATACGACATGTTTACACCTCCCTAAATGGCCAAACTCCCCCCACGGGGCCGTGGTCTCGCCACTTGGCGCAAGCACCCGTGAGAGTGCCGTTTGTCTGAAGAGGTGGGTGTGCACGCTTTTGGTCGACGGCACTGCCACTGGGTCCCTCATAGTACAATAAAGTGTCTCTGGCGGTGGTGGCGCGCAACCAACGTCAGACACACCGTTGTAACATGAGGGGCCCTGGGCCTGTACCGCCGGCCACAAGACAGTTCCCCCCCCCCCAGCTCAAACAGTGCTCTACGAATTGCAAAATTATCTCTCACAGCTCCACCAATGTTTAGTCTATGCGCTGACATCCTTCAATGCCTGGCACTGACAATACCAATGTGTTGACATGTATGATGCTACTTAAAATAGTCAGGGGCAGTGTCCTATATTTACACCAGTAAATACTTTGCGTCAAATTACTAGGTCTGAAACTCAGCAGAGGAGCCCACCCCTGTACCTAAGTATGCCACCCTTTTGTTTTTTGGCTTTGTTGTATTGCGAGACATTAACATCTATTTATTTTACTAACTGTCAGACACTCATTACAATCGGCCTCCGCTGACAACACCATTGCTGCCTGTGTACCCCTGCAAGATAATTCCAAGTGCATAATGCCTACTTTTGTTATGTTAGGCCTACTAAGCCTGTCTGCGGTCCCTCCTTCCAATAGTCCTCCACTGACCACACCACTGCTGCCCGTGTACCCCTGGAACCTATTTTAAAGTGCCTACAGCCTACTTTTGTTATGTTAGGCCTACTAAGCCTGTCTGCGGTCCCTCCTTCCAATAGTCCTCCACTGACCACACCACTGCTGCCCGTGTACCCCTGGAACCTATTTTAAAGTGCCTACAGCCTACTTTTGTTATGTTAGGCCTACAAAGCCTGTCTGCCGTCCCTCCTTCCAATAGTCCTCCACTGACCACACCACTGCTGCCCGTGTACCCCTGGAACCTATTTTAAAGTGCCTACAGCCTACTTTTGTTATGTTAGGCCTACTAAGCCTGTCTGCGGTCCCTCCTTCCAATTGTCCTCCACTGACCAGACCACTGCTGCCCGTGTACCCCTGGAACCTATTTTAAAGTGCCTACAGCCTACTTTTGTTATGTAAGGCCTACTAAGCTTGTCTGCGGTCCCTCCTTCCAATAGTCCTCCACTGACCACATCACTGCTGCCCGTGTACCCCTGGAACCTATTTTAAATTGCATAGAGCATCCTTTTTTAAATTGTAGGTGTACTAAGTCTGTTTGCGGTCCATAATTGAAATTGTCCTCCACTGACCAGAGCAATGCTGCCTGTGTACCCCTGTAACCTTTTTTAAACTGCATTGAGCCAAATTTTTTGTTTAAGGCCTACTACCTGTGTCTGTCTGCGCCACTCAATACAGCTGTCCTCCTCTGAAAAAAGCTGAGCGTCAATAGTCTGGTTTTCAGCCTATAGGAATTTGAAAACTGCATTGGGGCTACTACTTCGGTAGGGCCTACTAACGGTGTCTGACGCTCCAAGGTGTTCTCCAGGTTGCCTCTCCATAGCTTCTATCTTCTAGCTCTCATTAAGTAGTTGTTGAAACAACACTGCATTAGGCCTACAAGTTAGGTCTGGGTTGTAGAGACGGTGTCTTCAGCTCCAAGGTGTTCTCCAGGTTGCCTCTCCATAGCTTCGATCTTCTAGCTCTCATTAAGTAGTTGTTGAAACAACACTGCATTAGGCCTACAAGTTGGGTCTGGGTTGTAGAGACGGTGTCTTCCGCTCCAAGGTGTTCTCCAGGTTGCCTCTCCATAGCTTCTATCTTCTAGCTCTCGTTAAGTAGTTGTTGAAACAACACTGCATTAGGCCTACAAGTTGGGTCTGGGTTGTAGAGACGGTGTCTCCCGCTCCAAGGTGTTCTCCAGGTTGCCTCTCCATAGCTTCTATCTTCTAGCTCTCGTTAAGTAGTTGTTGAAACAACACTGCATTAGGCCTACAAGTTGGGTCTGAGTTGTAGAGACGGTGTCTTCCGCTCCAAGGTGTTCTCCAGGTTGCCTTTCCTGAGCTTCTATCTTCAGGCTCTTGTTAAATAGTTGTTAAATGGAACAACTGCATTTGGCCTACTAGTTGGGTTGGGGCCTACTAACAGTGTCTGCCGCTCCTTGCTGTTCTCCTGGTTTCCTGTCCTGAAATTCCATTTTCAGGCTCTCGTTAAGTAGTTGTTAATGTTAGACTGCATTTGGCCTACTAGTTGGGTTGGGGCCTACTATCGATGTCTGCCGCTCCTTGCTGTTCTCCTCCACTGAACAAAGCTGTGCCGCCTGTTTACTACTGTTGCCAATTTTGAACTGCATTTAGACTACTTACTGATTTGGGCCTACTCTCTGTGTCAGCCTCTCATTCCAGTGGTCCTCCACTGAACAAAGCAATGCCCCCTGCTTAGTCCTGTTACCAATTTTGAACAGCATTTAGCCCACTTTATTCTTTGGGCCTATATCTGTGTTTCCTCCTCATCCTGCCCATTGCCCAGCCAGTGATAGATGAGTCTGCTGGTACATTGACCCATAACGCAACATTGCCCGTGCACGCTACACAGGAAGATTGTGACCCTGCTGAAAGTCAGGTTCCTCTTCCCGCATACCATACCACCTTACACGGGGACAAAGAGGAAGGTGCAGATGAAAGTGCAGGTTCCTTCATCAGGTGGGGGGAGGAATACTCGTTGGTGACGTCATTGGCACAGGGCCCCTCATAGTACGCAAAAGTGTCGCTGTCGGTGGGAGGCGCCCCCGTCGTGCAAACACACCGCCGTACTTTGAGGGGCCCTGTGCCAGTGCCAATGCCAACGAGTGGGCCCCCCCTGCTTGCTCAGGATCACAGCACTTGTAAAGTTGAAATACTTACCTCTCCCTGCTCCACTGCCGTGACATGGTCCAGATTTCATGGGCCCACTAAATACTTGAACCAGCCCTACCCCCCACAACTTTAGCCAAATGACCCCCAATTTCCAATGCCTTACTATTATTATAAGGTAAATTAAGATTGACAAGCTTCAGTAACAAGAATGGATGTTTTTGCCATTAAAATGGGCACTGTACATGTTTTCCTGGCCTCTACTCACTGCCGACTATGCTCCCTCATTGACTTGCATTGGGTTTCGTGTTTCGGTCGATCCCCGACTTTTCGCGATAATCGGCCGATTCCACTCGACTCGACTTTAGAGATAGTCGGGTTTCGCGAAACCCGACTCGACCCTAAAAAACTAAAAGTCGCTCAACCCTAGTTGGAGATAATTTGGCAGCTTGGGGCCAGCACACCAGGGTTTTTTATTTAGATGATCAAAGACATTCAGCCTGGCAACATCTATTTTAACACCTTCCACCAGATAAGATCTACACTGATCCCAGTCATGGATATGCAACAGTGAGTATTAAGTACAATGCACCAAATGAATTATACCAATGAAGTAGCAGGCACATTAAAATATGTTTCTAGATGGTAAAGCGGCAGATGACAGATAGCAGACAGCAAGCAGAGGTGGGAAGTTGTACCATTAGAGTCTATTGCAGGAGATCAGACAGCAAGCAGAGGTGGGAAGTTGTACCCTCAAGGAGGAGAGGTCTATATGGATCGCCCCGATGTGGCCGTGGGGTACTCGGTACCGGGTCCCGCGGTTCACAGGTGGATGTCGCGGTGGCTGACCCGGTCCGTGGCCCTGGGACGTCCATGTAAAAGGGAAAGTTCTTTAAAGGGATATGTTCGTGACGCCACTTGTGGTATTTGGTCAGGATGACCGACGCTGCTTTAAGGGGTCCGCTGGGGTGATGCTATGGCAGCTAGATGGTATACCTTCCCACAGGTGAAGTATGTCCCCAGGGCTTGCCCGGTGTGTAGATGGTGGTATGGTGAGAGGCGTAGAGAAGAACGAGGACACAAGGTTGCAATCTATTTACCTTTACTTAAGACTTCAGCATCCACAGTGCAGGGCACCAGATCACAGGGCAGGCAGAGTCTGGCCGGTTTGGAGGCAAGTCCAGAGTTCCCTTGTCCAGGTGGAAATCAGTAGCCTTCCCTTGCGCTGCAGTGTAGTCCCTTACTGCCTATGGCTTCACATAAGGGTCTCACAGATGTAATGTCTTTCTCTCTGTCCCCCGTAGTCGGATAGGACAAACCCGTATGACTGGTGGCTGTTTATAGGGAAGAAGGCGGCAGCCTTTGTAGGGCTGGTCCCCTTCTGGTATCCTCTCCTTTGCTACGACTTCCTTCACGCTCGCTGCAATACAGTTCTGCCTTCTGAATGTCTCTTTTTGGGAGCTGCAGCTCTGAGGGCATGCACAGCTCCTTGGACCCTCTGTCCACCTCAGACTCAAGTCTGGAACGTTCTAACTTTCCCTACAGACTACCAGTATATATATATATATATATATGTATATATATATATATAGAGAGAGAGAGTGACCTAATAAATAGGAGCAGAAGCTCCCCCTGGTGGTCTGGAGTGTGAAATGTGTTGCAGTTATCCTTCTTTGCCTCCAAACATAGCATCAGTCTCCCCGAGAGGAGAGCAATACCACTGCAATGTCCAGGACCCTGGGGCGCTGCATATATCCACCAAACTCTTGGCAGGTGAGTCGGCCATGGTCGCCCCCTTTTTGTGTATTCTCCCCAGCAGAGGCTGTGCCCTCCTCCCCGCCCTGGATGCAGACACAGCCGGGCAAGCTCCTCTCCTCCCTCACGTTGTCCGTGCCAGGCAACGACTCCTCATTGGGGTGCAGCGCCCCCTGGTCTCCGGTGTGCGCCTCTCCCTGGCCATTGCTCTTGTGCCCCGGCTACAGGCTGGAGATCTCTCACCATGTTGAGGTGGCAGCTCCCAGCACAGACCTAAGTAGCCGAGGTCAGAAGCATAGAGGTCAGACAGGATAGGTAAACAAGCCAGTTCGTTAACGGGAGACAGAATATGGAGGAATACATAAACAAAGTGCTAGGAACCAACGTTCGGGCAAAGAGTAGTGGGAGGAGCTGTCTAATAGAGCCTGCTGGCAAGGGATAGCCCAGGCAACCTAATCTCTGCAGGACACAACAGGGTTAAATCCCTGCAAAGACTGGGCACACACCCTAAAACCAAATACAAACTACATTCAGACTCAGGAGTGCTGAGGAGTGCTGCAAAAGGCGCAAAACTCAGCGAGTCGGCCTAATGCGAGGAGAAGCCACCCGGTGACAATGGTGAGTAGGCTGGTGCTGAGGAGGCATGCGAGTTACCGCCGTGACAAATACATCACCAGAACCATCATTAATACATGACTACATCACCAAGCTTAGTACAGCGATCAATTGCAATGTCAGGGCAACCCCATTTACAGTTGTATTGTATGAACCTGCAACTCCCAGTATGTTCTTAACAATGGTAAGAAAATAGTGGGAGTTGTTGTTAATAGCCATCATCATACTGCGGACCATACAAGAACCACAGTATTGATGACACACAGGTAGTGTCACAAATAAACATTACATACAAGTACCTTTTAGGTGACACAATTTCTTATTGAAGTCATTCTCTTTCTTTTCTTCTCCATCTTGTCGAGATGATCTTATGCAACACTTCCCAACTCAATGACCTTAAAAATAATAGCGTCATTATAATGCTTCTGTTAGAGTCACCTGGTGAGGTGGATCCACAAAGCCTCAGATCTGGATGGGCACAGGGATGCCGATCATTGGTGCAGCAAACAGGAAGATATTTGGAGAATAAAGCTTGACACACTGGAGACAACAGGAACACAATAGCAGTTGAAGGTAGACATGGCAAGAATATAGGAGCACCCAGGGAAAGCAGAGAAACCACAGCAACAAATGTTTAATATGAACAGAATCCAACAACAGATTATGGTGGACTGCAACTGAAGGGTTAATCCATAGATGGCAAAGCAAGTGTTAACCTACTGAGTTGCAGGTATGCAGGATCAGAGAGGGTTTGCAAGTAGAGGCACTAACGGTGGAGCACACCAAATACAGGACACTAGAGTCTTAATCCTAAAACACAAGAGTGTGATGTGGAGCACAACAGAGGGCAGCAGATCCAAGGGAAGGAAGCGGAACCAGAAATACATGGGACAGGTGCGTAACAGCTCCTAAATAAAAACATCAGCCCTATGATATGCCCCTGAATAAATAATTGCCTCACACTGTGTTCCCTACACAACATATAACCCCACACTGTCAATCTTATGGTGAATGTCCTCCAGGCTGTCTTCTCCAATAATGTATCCATGCTGTCTGCCCTTATGAACAATAACCACCACTGTCCATCCTGATTATCTAAAACCACCACACTGTCAAACTTTATTAGATGTAGAAAAATAATTTCAGTACAGAAACTCAGTGCAAATAGGGTGTGGCTCCCTTTTCACTGAGCTGGGCAGTTCATATATAGTCCCTCCAAAGCTGGTTGTCCGGTTGGGACTCTGTCTGTCCCAATTGGGTATACCTTGTGGCGGTGGGACAGCTTTATGCTTTTTTTGATCAAAAACAGTGTTTACTAAATACCCTATGTTAATTATTTAATGCACTTGCTTTTTTACTTATTTATTTTCATTAGGGTATATGCACACATTGTCTTTTCGTTGGTTTTCTTTATTAGATGTAACTCCCTCACTGTCCACTCTGATTAGCTATAACTGCCACCCGGCCCTCATCCCTACTTCCTTTGCATAATGAACCCCCTCTTCACACTGTCCCCTTACACTATCCCTCCCTATACTGCCCAGTCTCTGTACTGTGGTCCCTCCCTTTGCATACTGTCTGATCTTTGCTGTTCCCTCACACTCACTCAGAGTGTTGTCTCACACTATCCCTCTCATACTGATCTCACACATTTCCCAATAGTAATATCACTCAAATTTTCTCCACAATACCTTCCCCTCACACTTTTATCTCCATAGTGTCCCATCACATTTTTCCCTCACACTTTTCACAATACAATAACCACACACCCCATACTGTCCTCTGATTTGCCTCCAACCATACTGTCTCCTCACACTTCCTCCTACCCCTTCACATACTGTCTCTTCACATTTTACAACTTATAAAACTCCTTTGTTGCTTTTTCTGCATTGGAGTGCTTATGTTATGGTCATCCTTCTCTTCTGTGGAGCAGGAATGATGTTAGTAGTATGAACAGGTCACACTGTTGTTGTCGCCTTGACTCCTGAAGTGCTAGTGGACAGAGCTTCAATTGTACTTGTGCATTAAAGATGTGAGTACAATTGAATGCGGGGAGACGTCATTTTACATATTCTATGAGCCAACTGTCAATTTAACAACTGGCTTGTAGAACGGTCGAGTCTCAGTCCAGGGGAGGAGTCAAAATGCTGGCCTCTGGTAGACAATTTGGACCTCCGCATTAGGCTGGCACAACAGTGCCAGTTGGCTAAGTCCTGGGAAAATGTTCCACCTGCCAATCCCCTATTAACAATGCCACCTAAGTTCTGGAAAGCAGGAACCACTAGAGAACAACACCACTGGAACTGTGCCCACATTGGAGGTATGTGTAAAGTTGCCACTAGCGATAGTCATGAACGAGCCGCTGTCTGGTTGCACTCTGGCACATTACAGGAAGACCGTGTCCCATTCCAAGTGTACTCTCAGGTGTGGGGTGCATCACACTCACTTGAAGGCCACAAACTTCCACTGCCTCCTGGCTTTCATCCTCAAGAGCTGCCGCACACAATTCAAGGGACACCAAGTTCCTTACAACAGGCAAACGTTTACCAGTCAGTTCAAGTTTATCAGGTTGTGGCATCTGGGATAGGGCACAGCATTTCTTCCTTAGTACAGCACTTCTTCAGCCCTACCACTCGTTTGTCCTGGACTATCCCTAAGCCCACTGACTCTGACAACCTCAGGGATTTCATGTCCCCTTCGACAGTGCACCCTGGATCCTCCACCCTACACAGGTCCCTGTCCATCTTCCACTGTAGGCCAGAGGACATGATGTGTCTGGTAGCCTCTTGCCAGATCTTAGGCCCCGGACCAGACAGGGTCATCTGCTTGGAAATCCAGTAGATACTCCCACTGCCCGGAATGACTGGTACATGCTGACCCTAGCAGCCCACTACACCGGAACTTGACCTTGTCACTGTACTCTTAACCACCACACTAGCTGGAAGTGCTCACCTATTAATACTAGTCCCCTCCCACTGGGCTAGTTCTATCATTAACTATGTTTTATCCTATATACTAAAACCCTTATATTATGTACTATGCCATGGCTAAACCAATTACTATATAAACAGTACTTTATGTACAATCTCCAATAAACAGAGCTTCCATCTGTATGGGTGATCAGGGAAGACAGCTGTAAACTGGACGGCTAAAGTGTTGTTATAACTGGAAATGAGAAAATGTATTCAAGCGGAATTGAATTCTACTTGAATGTTACAAAAATACACATTGGTAGAAATGTGGATTTTTTGTAATTCGCTTCGCAGATTTAGCAAAATGACGTCAAATGGCCATTCAGCAATGTTGCTTCAGAATGAAAATAACAGGATTTATTTTTAATACTTATAATAACCAAAGAGTGAAAAATTTAAATTTTTAAATGTAATCCCTTATTTTATGTAGATGGTTTTGGGGGGGGAGGGCATAGTGCCCGAGCTTCTCAGTTTTTGCTATTTTTGTCTTCCCAATGCTCCCTTGAGTATTCCTTTTGTTTTTAAATCTGCCATTCCATCCCAGACTTATGGGCATATTTATATAGGGCTACTTTTTATGGCCTAAAGACATGCCCCCAAGGAATCCTGTGAGCACCGCCCCATTGTAAATAACGTAAAATGTACCACTAATAACTGCATGGCGTGAATAAAATATTACTGTACTGTTAAGGTCTGAAATTATAGTGTTCTGAAAAGGGGTTTTCGGGTTTTGGAAATCCCCTGTACCCCAGCTGCAAAAAAAAACCTAGCTTTACTCATCCTCCCAGTCTCCATCTCTGATACCGGTGTCTATTATTGTCCCCAAATCCCACATACTGTCAACAGTACTGCAGACAATCATTTAGCTCAGCAGCTCTAGGCAGCAAGTCCAGTCAACTTGAACAAAGTATTTGAGCTCACTGATGTCGACATGAATTCAGATTTTTACACTATAACAGACATCAGGGGCAGCGACAGAGACTCAGTGGCTGGACTCAGGGAGGGTGAGTACATTTTCTTTTTTTAAAACAAACAGCAACCAGGTTACAGTGGTTTTCCAAATCTGGAAAACTCCTTTAAGAATTTAAAGGAATTGTCCAGAATTAACATATTGATGTCCTATCTAATGGATAAGTCACCATTATGAGGTTGGTAGGGAGCCGACACATGGCACTCCCATGATCTGCTGATATCTGATCCAAGAGTGACCAGATGTAAGTAATGTATGAGGCAAAACACATTGGCCCCGATTCATCAAAGTGAAACTCCTTGAAATGCTGCAAAATGTTGGTGCAATATCGGATGCCTACAAACATATTGCAACTTTTTTGGGGGGAGAGCAAAGCCTGCCCATCAAATTCAGCATAATTTCCACCACAAACAGAGCGCATATTACACCAGAAATGTACGGCAGCCCTTGGCCAGCATATGTTACTTCATGAATTTGGCGCATCACACTCCAGAGCACCTTTTATTAAGACTCGCGTGCAATATACCAGTCTTAATCGACGGGAAGAGGGGGCGGTGCCTGGTGTTAGACCACCACCGATTTCATATTCAAGATTTATCAGGCAGACTGGTCATCAACATAGAACAAAAAAATATATACATATAAAAATATAAAATAAACTGATATATAAATAATATAATTAAATCAAATATTTATACACAAAAAAAGGTAGCACTCTATCGTGCTAAAGCATGTCAATGTGAAATATATGAAATATGAATAGCAATACGGCTTTTCAATATTAGGAAAAAAATTAAACGCTTTGCACATAATTTGGCCAAATCATGCCTGCCCATCAACCAATGTCAAGGTGGTCTCAAAACTGATGGGCCCCTACGTATCAATGTAAATAACTCTCTTAGGTTCCTACCTACCCATAAATGCAGGCTTTACTGAGAGAGGTGTCCACATTAACCCAGGAATTCAGACATCAGCCTAAGAGAGGTATTCAAATTGATATGTATCAGTTTTTTGAGACCACCTTGATGTTGGTTGATGGGCAGGCATGATTTGGCCAAATCACCATAGAGGTGGAGCCGCATATTCATTACTGTAATGAGCGGTAACGGTGACCGCTCAGTACAGAAAGAAGCTGCAGCGCCGGGGAAGCCAGGGACTGCACAGCACCAGGAGGAGCAGGTAAGTATAACGGGGAGGGGGAGCGCTGCGCTGCGCAATACTCACCTGCTCCTCGTTTCGGCGCCGCTCCATCTTCAGCAGTGGCGCTCAGGTCAGAGGGCGCCGTGACGTAGTTAGTGCGCGTCCTCTGCCTGAAAGTCAGTGCTGAAGATGGAGCGGCGCCGGAATGATCAGCACGTGAATATTGAAAGCGCCAGGGCCTGAGCGACGCAGAGGTGAGTGTGTGATTTATTTATTTTTATCACAGCAAATGGGGCAAGTGTCTGTATGGAGCATCTATGGGGCCATAACGTTTGTGCAGCACTATATGGGGCCATAATGTTTGTGCAGCACTATATGGGGCCATAACTTTTGTGCAGCATTATATGGGGCCATAACGTTTGTGCAGCACTATATGGGGCCATAATGTTTGTGCAGCACTATATGGGGCCATAACGTTTGTGCAGCACTATATGGGGCCATAACGTTTGTGCAGCACTATATGGGGCAATAATGATTGTGCAGCACTATATGGGGCCATAACGATTGTGCAGCATTATATGGGGCCATAACGTTTGTGCAGCACTATAAGGGGCCATAACGTTTGTGCAGCACTATAAGGGGCCATAACGTTTGTGCAGCACTATAAGGGGCCATAACGTTTGTGCAGCACTATATGGGGCAAATATCTTTATGGAGCATCTTATGGGGACATAATCAGCATTTGTGCAGCATTATATTGGGCAAATATGTCTATGGAGCATCTTATGGGGCCATTATTAACCTTTATGCAGGATTATATGGGGCATATTTTAATATGGAGCATCTTATGGGGCCATAATGAACTTTATGGAGCATTATATGGGGCTCCTGATTCACTATGGATATTCAAAAACACTTAACCTACTGATGTCTCAATTAATTTTATTGGTATCTATTTTTTTTTTTTACTTTTATTGGTAACTATTTTTACTTTTGACATTTACCGGTAGCTGCTGCATTTCCCAACCTAGGCTTATACTCGAGTCATTAAGTTTTCCCAGTTTTTTGTGGCAAAATTAGGGGGGTCGGCTTATACTCAGGTCGGCTTATACTCAAGTATATACGGTATGCATACACATCATTTTGTTTTATTTACCGTATATACTCGAGTATAAGCCGACCCGAGTATAAGCCGACCCCCCCTAATTTTGCCACAAAAAACTGGGAAAACTTATTGACTCGAGTATAAGCCTAGGGTGGGAAATGAGGCAGCTACCGGTTAATGTCAAAAATAAAAATAGATACCAATAAAAGTAAAATTAATTGAGACATCAGTTTTCTTAAGTGTTTTTGAATATCCATATGATACTAAACACACCAGCGCTTACTCAACCTCAAAGTAAAAACCCTTTGCAGCTGGACTCAAAACCAGGGAAACGCCACTCCTGGTGTAAACGAAGGATAGGAAAAAAAGGAGTAATAGAGACCGCGCATAAGGGAGTACAATAGAACAGAGATAAATATGCGATACCGTGGCACTTAATGGTATATGATAGAACTAAAAGGTCCCTTAGTTACTGTGGACCAATACAATCAACAAACAGCGATCCATAAAGAGGCCCGGGCAAAATCACTAAAACCAAAATAAAACCTAAAATATGTATACATGTATAGTAACATAAAAAAAATATCCATATTGAATCAGGAGCCTCATATAATGCTCCATACAGTTCATGATGGGCCCATAAGATGCTCTATATAAAAATGTGCCACATATACAATGCTCCATACAGTTCTTATTGCCCCATAGCTGTGCCATATAGTGCTCTGCACCGTTCATTATTGCCCCATAGCTGTGCCATATAGTGCTCTGCACCGTTCATTATTGCCCCATAGATGTGCCATATAGTGCTCTGCACCGTTCATTATTGCCCCATAGATGTGCCATATAGTGCTCTGCACCGTTCATTATTGCCCCATAGCTATTCCATATAGTGCTCTGCACCGTTCATTGCCCCATAGCTGTGCCATATAGTGCTCTGCACCGTTCATTTTTGTCCCATAGATATGCCATATAGTGCTCTGCACCGTTCATTTTTGTCCCATAGCTGTGCCATATAGTGCTCTGCACCGTTCATTATTGCCCCATAGCTATGCCATATAGTGCTCTGCACCGTTCATTGCCCCATAGCTGTGCCATATAGTGCTCTGCACCGTTCATTTTTGTCCCATAGCTCTGCCATATAGTGCTCTGCACCGTTCATTGCCCCATAGCTGTGCCATATAGTGCTCTGCACCGTTCATTTTTGTCCCATAGCTCTGCCATATAGTGCTCTGCACCGTTCATTTTTGTCCCATAGCTGTGCCATATAGTGCTCTGCACCGTTCATTCTTGCCCCATAGCTGTGCCATGTAGTGCTCTGCACCGTTCATTTTTGTCCCATAGCTGTGCCATATAGTGCTCTGCGCCGTTCATTATTGCCCCATTGATGTACCATAGAAAGCTCTGCCATTGCTGCTGCTGCTGCAATAAAAAAAAAAAACACACATACTCACCTCTCTTGCTTGCTGCTCTTCAGCGTCCGGTCTCGGCGTCTCTCCGCACTGACTGATCAGGCAGAGGGTGGCGCACACACTATATGCGTCATCGCGCCCTCTGACCTGCACAGTCAGAGCGGAGAGGCGCCGGGAAGATGGAGCAACGCCCGGCGTGTGGAACGGGGATAGGTAAATATGACATACTTCCTGCTCCCCGCATCCCGCTCCTTCTCCCGGACAGCTGGTCTTCGGTGCCGCAGCCTCTTCATCTATCAGCGGTCACCGTTACCGCTGATTAGAGAAATGAATATGCGGCTCCACCCCTATGGGAGTGGAGTCCATATTCATTTTTCTAATGAGCGGTCCCACGTGACCGCTGAAGAGGGGAAGAGCTGCAGCACCTGAAGACCGTGGGACGGCAGGGACAGCGCGAGGATCGCTGGGACTAGGTAAGTATGCCTCAGCGCCCTCTCCCCCTCACCCACCGACCCTGCCGCCCACCGTGACTCGAGCATAAGCCGAGAGGGGCACTTTCAGCCCCAAAATTTGGGCTGAAAATCTCGGCTTATACTCGAGTATATACGGTAACTATATTTACACATATCATTTTATTTATATATATTATTGTTATATATATATATATATATATATATATATATATATATATATATATATACATACACACACACACACACACACACACACACACAATATATATATAATTATACGAATAAATAATAAGTGAACCAGCTTAATAAAATAGAACAAAATAATAGGTAGTCTGTAATCGGACATGCCGGACTCTTAATGCCTCAATCTTTATCTTTCCTGTACCCTTATATACCTGTGTTTGGGGGCCCTGGAAAATAGATTTTGGGGGAAGTCAAGGATCTGGCATGACCAATTACAGACTGTGGATAACTTTGTTCTCATAGTAAACACAGGAGCCCTTGGCCTTACTAATGCTTCTATGTATGAGACAGTCAAGATGGCTACTGGCCAAACCGCCATTCATCGGCAGTATCTAATGTGTATGGCCAAACAATCCCTTTACATATGTTTAATTGATTCTTTCCTTATCAATATGATATCTACTATATAAAGCTGAATGTGTGTGTGTGTGTGTGTGTGTGTGTGTGTGTGTGTGTGTGTGTGTGTATATGTGTGTGTGTGTGTGTGTGTGTGTGTGTGTGTGTGTGTGTGTGTGTGTGTGTGTGTGTGTGTGTGTGTGTGTGTGTGTGTGTGTGTGTGTATGTCCGGAATTGGCATCTGCACCGTCGCAGCTACAGCCACAAAATTTTGCACAGTCACACGTCTGGACCCCGAGAGCGTCATAGGCTATATTGTGAGGCGAAATTTTAACCCCGCGCGTTCCAATTCACCAAACAATTTTGCCCCTATCTACATAATGGGGAAAAAAGTGAAAGGAAAAATGTTGGAAGCGTCGCAGCTACAGCAACAAAATTTTGCACAGTCACACGTCTGGACCCTGAGAGCGTCATAGGCTACGTTGTGAGGTGAAATTTTAACCCCGCGCTTTCCAATTCACCAAACAATTTTGCCCCTATCTACATAATGGGGAAAAAGTGAAATGAAAAGTGTTGGAGGCGTCGCAGCTACAGCCACAAAATTTTGCACAGTCACACGTCTGGACCCTGAGAGCGTCATAGGCTATGTTGTGAGGTGAAATTTTAACTCCGCACTTTCCAATTCACCAAACTATTTTTCCCCTATCTACATAATGGGGAAAAGTGAAAGGAAAAGTGTTGGAGGCAAATTGACAGCTGCCAGATGTGAACAAGGGGGACTTAAAGAATGAGAGCGATGGCGCAAAAGAGTATATACCGTACAGTTGCTAAGGTGGAGCCCCGACATGGGATACTCACCACACATGGGGATATGAACACACACACAAAATGCGCCACACACTACCACGTGCTTGAACACATATACCACCCTCAGCACACATTTCACCACACATACACCAACCTCGCCACATAAAAGTCGAAACACAAAAGTCGCCGCTCAAAACTCGCCACGCGCAAAACTCGCCACATGCAAAAACTAGGCTCACGCAAAACTCGCCACAAGTGCAAAACTCACCTCATGGAAAACTCGCCACACGCAAAACTTGCACACGCGGAAAAATTGCCACATGCACAAAATTTGCAACACATGCAAAAGTTGCCTCACACAAAACTTGCACATACTCAAAAGGCACCAGACATAAAACTCACCACGTGCAAAACTCGCCATGCGCAAAACTTGCTGCACACAACTTGCTATACTAACCTGTTACATGCAACTCGACACACAAAAAGTTGCTACACGCATGTTGCCACACAAAACTCATCTCACAAAAGTCGCTACATGCATGTCGCCACACACAACTCAACACACACAACTTGACAAACGAAACTCACCCTAAAACACACACAAGTCTGGTATTAGCCTTCAAAAATAAAAATCTGATTAATAAGCAGACAAACTACAAGAGCAACAAATGTACCATATAGGAAATACAGCAGCTGTCAGTCACATGACCTGTCTATTATGTGTATGTGTGAGCTAATATATACTGCCAGGGGGAGGGCTTCCTGTTGGCTGGGGATTTATCAGGCTGCCAATTTATCTTACAAATACTGAGGTAAAAATACTGAGCAAATAACGTGTTAACGAGGTCTAATACAGGAGATCACACAGGTATATACTATATACAGGGGAGATGACACACAGAAATATACTATATACAGGAGAGATAACACACAGGTATATACTATATAGAGGAGGAGATGACATACAGGTACATACTATATACAGGAGGAGATGACATACAGGTATATACTAAATACAGGAGGAGATGACACACAGGTATATACTATATACAGGAGCAGATTACCTACAGGTATATACTATATACAGGAGGAGATGACATACAGGTATATGCTATATATATAGAAGATGACATACAGGTATATACTATATACAGGAGGAGATGACACACAGATATATACTATATACAGGGGAGATGACACACAGGTATATACTATATACAGGAGGAGATGACATACAGGTATATACTATATATAGAAGGAGATGACATACAGGTATATACTATATATAGGAGGAGATGACATACAGGTATATACTATATATAGGAGGAGATGACATACAGGTATATACTATATATAGGAGGAGATGACATACAGGTATATACTATATACAGGGGAGATGACACACAGCAGGTATATACTATATACAGGGGAGATGACATACAGGTATATACTATATACAGGAGATGACATACACGTGTATACTATATATAAGGGAGATGACAAACATGTATATACTGAGGTGAAAATGAGAGGTATGAGGTGAAAATGAAAAGGTGTGAGTGCAAAATGAGAGGAGTGAGGGAAAATAGTGTAGTGATCGGAAAATGACAGATGTGAGGTCGAAATGACAAGTGTTAGGGGGGAATGAGAGGAGTGAGGGAGAAAATGAGAGGTGTGAGGGAGAAAATGAGAGATGTGAGGGGGTAAATGAGAGGCGTGATGGGAAAATAAGAAAAGTGACGTGCTATAACTAACCACAGATATTTACTATGCCCAGGCAACGCCGGGCTCTTCAGCTAGTCTACTATATAAAGCTGAATGTGTGTATGTGTGTGTGTATGTGTGTATGTATGTCCGGGATTGGCATCTGCACCGTCGCAGCTACAGCCACAAAATTTTGCACAGTCACACGTCTGGACCCCGAGAGCGTCATAGGCTATGTTGTGAGGTGAAATTTTAACCCCGCGCTTTCCAATTCACCAAACAATTTTGCCCCTATCTACATAATGGGAAAAAATGAAAGGAAAAGTGTAGGAGGCAAATTGACAGCTGCCAGATGTGAACAAGGGGGACTTAAAGAATGAGAGCGATGGCGCCAAAGAGTATATACCGTACAGTTGCTAAGGTGGGGCCCCGACATGGGATACTCACCACACACGGGGATATGAACACACACAAAATGCGCCACACACTACCATGTGCTTGAACACATATTACCCTCAACACCACAAATACACCAACCTCGCCACATAAAAGTCGAAACACAAAAGTCGCCGCTCAAAAATCGCCACGCGCATACTATATACAGGAGGAGATGACACACAGATATATACTATATACAGGGGAGATGACACACAGGTATATACTATATACAGGAGGAGATGACATACAGGTATATACTATATATAGAAGGAGATGACATACAGGTATATACTATATATAGAAGATGACATACAGGTATATACTATATACAGGGGAGATGACACACAGCAGGTATATTATATATACAGGGGAGATGACATACAGGTATATACTATATACAGGAGATGACATACAGGTGTATACTATATATAAGGGAGATGACAAACATGTATATACTGAGGTGAAAATGAAAAGGTGTGAGTGCAAAATGAGAGGAGTGAGGGAAAATAGTGGAGTGATCGGAAAATGACAGATGTGAGGTCGAAAGAGGAGTGAGGGAAAATAGTGGAGTGATCGGAAAATGACAGATGTGAGGTCGAAATGACAAGTGTTAGGGGGGAATGAGAGGAGTGAGGGAGAAAATGAGAGGTGTAAGGGAGAAAATGAGAGATATGAGGGGGAAAATGAAAGATGTGATTGGGAAAATGAGAGGCGTGATGGGAAAATAAGAGAAGTGACGTGCTATAACTAACCACAGATATTTACTATGCCCAGGCAACGCCGGGCTCGTCAGCTAGTGTTAAATAAAATAACTAATAGTAGTTTTTTTCCTCCAGGAAAAGTAACTTGTGCTCTTTGCTAGCAATCAAAATGACATGTTTGCTTTAAACGTGCTATAACAGGAGGAGCTGCGGGATGAAGCTGCTGAGCCCGACATTGACATTGATGATCTACTCGATCTTTCATTTGAGGAGAAAAAATCTAAACTTCAGGTACTGGATCTATAGTTTATATTCCAAAATCCAAACTATTTTAGTAATAATGCTGTGAGACTTGCTCTTTAGCTGAAAGAAGTTATTCCAGGATGAGAAAATGTAATGTTATAGTCAGCTAGCTGATGGAATTTGCTCACCAAGTTCTGTGCATCAGTCGTGACGGACAAGGGGACGGGCTGAGCTATTGAAATGAGTAAGTAAGCATTGTCCTTATAAGGCACCCTTATGCGCCACCCTCCTTATACGGTACCCTCCTTATACGCCATCCTCCTTATACGGCACCCTCCGTATGCGCCACCCTCCTTATGCGGCACCCTCCTTATTTGCCATCCTCCTTTTAAACCATCCCCCTTATACGCCATCCTCCTTATAAGCCACCCTCCTTATACGCCATCCTCCTTATACGCCAACCTCCTTATACGCCAACCTGCTTATACGCCACCCTCCTTATACGCCACCCTCCTTATACGCCACCATCCTTACAAGCCATCCTCCTTATACGGCACCCTCCTTATAAGCCACCATCCTTTCACGCCATCTACCTTATACGCCATCCTCCTTATAAGCCACCCTCCTTTCACGCCACCCTCCCTATACACCATCCTCCTTACACGCCATTCTCCTTATACGCCACCCTCCTTACACGTCATCCTCCTTATACGCCATCCTCCTTATACGCCAACCTCCTCATAAGCCACCCTCCTTATATGCCAACCTCCTTATAAGCCACCCTCCTTATATGCCACCCTCCTTATAAGCCACCCTCCTTACAAGCCATCCTCCTTATACGGCACCCTCCTTATAAGCCACCATCCTTTCATGCCATCCTCCTTATACGCCATCCTCCTTACAAGCCATCGTCCTTATAAGTCACCCTCCTTATACACCATCCTCCTTACACGCCATTCTCCTTGTACGCCACCCTCCTTACACGTCATCCTCCTTATACGCCATCCTCCTTATACGCCAACCTCCTTATAAGCCACCCTCCTTATACGCCATCCTCCTTATACGCCACCCTCATTATAAGCCACCCTCCTTATAAGCCACCCTCCTTATAAGCCATCTTCCTTATACGACATCCTCCTTATAAGCCACCATCCTTTCACGCCATCCTCCTTATACGCCACCATCCTTACATGCCATCCTCCTTATAAGCCACCATCCTTACACGCCATCCTCCTTTATAAGCCACCATCCTTACAGGACACCATCCTTACACGCCATCCTCCTTTATAAGCCACCATCCTTACATGCCATCCTCCTTATAAGCCACCCTCCTTATACGCCATCCTCCTTATACGCCACCCTCCTTATAAGCCACCCTCCTTATACGCCATCCTCCTTATACGCCACCCACCTTATACGACAACCTCCTTATAAGCCACCCTCCTTATACGCCATCCTCCTTATAAGCCACCCTCCTTTCACGCCATCCTCCTTACAAGCCATCGTCCTTACAAGCCACCCTCCTTATACACCATCCTCCTTACACGCCATTCTCCTTATACGCCACCGTCCTTACACGTCATCCTCCTTATATGCCAACCTCCTTATAACCCACCATCCTTACATGCCATCCTCCTTATAAGCCACCATCCTTACACGCCATCCTCCTTATAAGCCACCATCCTTACATGCCATGCATCCTTATAAGCCACCCTTCTTACACAACACCCTCCTTACTTGTTATCTTCCTTATAAGCCACCCTCCTTATACGCCATCCTCCTTATAAGTCACCCTCCTTTCACGCCATCCTCATTATACGCTATCCTCCTTACAAGCCATCTTCCTTATAAGCCACCCTCCTTATACACCATCCTCCTTACAAGCCATTCTCCTTATACGCCACCCTCCTTACACGTCATCCTCCTTAAACGCCATCCTCCTTATAAGCCACCCTCCTTATACGCCACCCTCCTTATAAGCCATCTTCCTTATACGACATCCTCCTTATAAGCCACCATCCTTTCACGCCATCCTCCTTATATGCCAACCTTCTTATAAGCCACCCTCCTTATAAGCCACCATCCTTATATGCCATCCTCCTTATAAGCCACCCTCCTTATACGCCATCTTCCTTATACGACATCCTCCTTATAAGCCACCATCCTTTCACGCCATCCTCCTTATAAGCCACCATCCTTACATGCCATCCTCCTTATAAGCCACCCTCCTTACAGGACACCCTCCTTACACGCCATCCTCCTTATACGCCAACCTCCTTATAAGCCATCCTCCTTATAAGCCACTCTCCTTATACGCCAACCTCCTTATAAGCCACCCTCCTTATACGCCATCCTCCTTATACGCCAACCTCCTTATAAGCCACCCTCCTTATACACCATCCTACTTACACGCCATTCTCTTCATTCGCCACCCTCCTTACACGCCATCCTCCTTTATAAGCCACCATCCTTACATGCCATCCTCCTTATACGCCATCCTCGTTATAAGCCACCCTCCTTACATGTCATCCTCCTTATAATTATACGCCATACTCGTTATAAGCCACCATCCTTACATGTCATCCTCCTTATAAGCCACCCTCCTTATACGCCATCCTCCTTATACGCCACCCTCATTATAAGCCACCCTCATTATAAGCCACCCTCCTTACAAGCCATCCTCCTTATAAGCCACCCTCCTTATAAGCCATCTTCCTTATACGACATCCTCCTTATAAGCCACCATCCTTTCACGCCATCCTCCTTATACGCCACCATCCTTACATGCCATCCTCCTTATAAGCCACCATCCTTACACGCCATCCTTCTTTATAAGCCACCATCCTTACATGCCATCCTCCTTATAAGCCACCCTCCTTATACGCCATCCTCCTTATAAGCCACCCTCCTTATACGCCATCCTCCTTATACGCCACCCACCTTATACGACAACCTCCTTATAAGCCACCCTCCTTATACGCCATCCTCCTTATAAGCCACCCTCCTTTCACGCCATCCTCCTTATACGCCATCCTCCTTACAAGCCATCGTCCTTACAAGCCACCCTCCTTATACACCATCCTCCTTACACGCCATTCTCCTTATACGCCACCGTCCTTACACGTCATCCTCCTTATATGCCAACCTCCTTATAACCCACCATCCTTACATGCCATCCTCCTTATAAGCCACCATCCTTACACGCCATCCTCCTTATAAGCCACCATCCTTACATGCCATGCATCCTTATAAGCCACCCTTCTTACACAACACCCTCCTTACTTGTTATCTTCCTTATAAGCCACCCTCCTTATACGCCATCCTCCTTATAAGTCACCCTCCTTTCACGCCATCCTCCTTATACGCTATCCTCCTTACAAGCCATCTTCCCTATAAGCCATTCTCCTTATACGCCACCCTCCTTACACGTCATCCTCCTTAAACGCCATCCTCCTTATAAGCCACCCTCCTTATACGCCACCCTCCTTATACGCCATCTTCCTTATACGACATCCTCCTTATAAGCCACCATCCTTTCACGCCATCCTCCTTATATGCCAACCTTCTTATAAGCCACCCTCCTTATAAGCCACCATCCTTATATGCCATCCTCCTTATAAGCCACCCTCCTTATACGCCATCTTCCTTATACGACATCCTCCTTATAAGCCACCATCCTTTCACGCCATCCTCCTTATAAGCCACCATCCTTTCACGCCATCCTCCTTATAAGCCACCATCCTTACATGCCATCCTCCTTATACGCCATCCTTGTTATAAGCCACCATCCTTACACGCCATCCTCCTTATAAGCCACCCTCCTTACATGTCATCCTCCTTATAATTATACGCCATACTCGTTATAAGCCACCCTCCTTATACGCCATCCTCCTTATAAACCACCATCCTTACATGTCATCCTCCTTATATGCCACCCTCCTTACACGCCATCCTCTTTATATGTCATCCTCCTTATACGCCATCTTCATTATAAACCATCCTCTCTTGTATTGGAAACTAGCTGGAACTGGATCTGCCTGGCTTATATCTGGAGAAAGGAACAATTTTCTTAAAGGGATTATTCCCATCTTCACATATGGGTATTGATGGATAGAGCTTGTACATACAAGCACTTTTGCAATTTACTGCTTATTGAAGTTTCTTGAGATATTAACCCTTTTTTTAGTTTACAGATCGTTGTCTAGGAGACTGACCACTTCTGAACTCATGCTGGCTGGGATTAGGAGCTAACAGTGCGCTCCAGCGATCCTGGCCAACTTCAGAGGAATGCATAGAAGCTCAATAAGATTAGAACACCTATAGACCACTACTGCTTCCCAGCAGAGGTGGTCGGTTTCCTAGACAATAAGCTGTAAACAAAAGTTTTAATATCTCTAAAACGGCTTTAAATTTTAATGAACAGTAAATTGCAAAATTGCTTGGATTTACAAACTTTATCCAACAATACACATCTATGAAAATAGTCCTTAAAAGGGGTACCCTGGCTACTCACCCTCCTTGGGTTCAGCACTGTATCGCTACCACTGCTCCTGGTGACTGTTATCACCTACTGCGCTGATATCACCGACAGGCAACACCTGAGATAGAGTAGACGGCATTAGCAGCTCAGCTCACTGATTGCAGTGCTGGCATCCGGTCGACAACCAGTCAGTAATGGGAGCAGCAGAGACTTAGCATTGGACCTGGGGAGAGTGAGTAAGGCACAGTTTGTTTAATAGCTTTAAAAAAAAAAAAGACGGAAATAGTAAGTGTACCCCATTGTTCTCCATTATATGTACCTGATCACGTTTATTTTTGTATCCTCAGGACATCCTTCAGGAGTGTACCAGACCTACAGACGTGAGTATCACAGCCCGTCTGAAAGCAAAATAATATTACAGCACTGGAGCCTTAAGCTAAGTTCACATAAGCGTATAATAAACAAACTACACATTTTTATTTTTTTGGTTTAAACATCAAGGGTGAATAAAATTACAGGGGCAAAAACCGTTTCCTATGTTAATAATGGTAATATATACAGATGATCCACATGGGATCTGATTGTACTTTTTTGCACACCCATAGACTTCTGACATCTGTAACAGACTAGTGCATGCTGTGATTTTTTTTCTTCTAGCACAGACATTCGGTCCCTGTGAAAGAACGGTCATCGGAAAAGTCCAATTAACTAACATCGGTCCGAGTGCCGTCAGTTTGAGATTAGTTTTTTTTCATGGACAGTATTAACAAGACCTTGGGAAAAAGAAAAGGTGCTAGGAAAACTTCCTATCGCTCAGTAAAACTGAGCAGCCCAGGGAGTAATGCCCTGAATACTAATTGTTATGGCTTGTAGTTGTATTATGTATATGGTATTGCCTTGTCTGCTGTGAGCTTGGTATGCCGTCAGGTGGTTCTCATGGCTCCTGTCCGACGGCCATAGATTAGTTATGTGGCTGATAAACCAAATCTTGGGATTCGATTCCCACCAACTCTATTCTGCTCCCATCAGTAATATGTCAGCTGCCAGTAAATGATCACCAATCGACCTGTTAATAGACAATTGGCGCTTGTGAATGGCCTGAAAATGGACCCTTTAGATCAGGGGTGTCAAACTGCATTCCTCGAGGGCCACAAACCATGCGTGTTTTCAAGATTTCCTTAGCTTTGCACAAAGTGCTGTAATCATTATGTGTGTAGGTGATTAAATTATCACCTGTGCAGTACAAGGAAATCCTGAAAACATGACCTGTTTGCAGCCCTTGAGGGTTGCAGTTTGACACCTCTGCTTTAGATGGATCATTTGTCACATATGGTTGAACAAATGTTGAACAGTTAAAAGGAGCACTCTTGGTTGTTACCTCTTTTCTCATAACAGGTATTTTTACTGTGACACAACCATGTCTGTACTCCCTCCTCACAGTTAGGTATTATAATTAGTCACTAACCACTTCTCTAAGCCTCTCACAGCTCTCAACCACTGAAACACACAAAGACGGTAACACCCTGGACCTGGTCTTTGTCCAGCTCTGTTCAATCTCCTACCTGGATAACTCACCGCTTCCCCTCTCTGGCCACAACATTCTATCCTTCACACTCACAATTCCTCGCCCACCCCAGCACTCTCCTACCTACCACACATTCAGAAATCTACATGCCATTAACCCTCATACACTTTCAGACTCCCTACACTCATCATTGTCCCCAGTCTCTTCTTTTTCCTGTCCTGATCTGGCTGTACATCACTACAACGACACTGAAGCACCCTTGACCAAGCAGCTCCCCTCCCCCTCAAAACCTCCAAAAAACAGAGTGCAACAGCCCATTGCAAACCCGATTTCTCCAGCGATGCTCTAGGAGTGCTGAACGCTTAAGGAGGAAAACTCGCACACCAGAAGACTTCATCCTCTTCAAATTTATGTTAAGGACCTATAACTCTGCCCTTCACCTCGCCAAACAGTCCTACTACACCACCCTTATTCTCCTCACTAGCCAACAACCCCAAGAAACTTTTTGACACCTGTCACCCCCTCCTCAGGCCAAAAGCACAAGACCCTATCACAGACATTTGTGCTGATGACCTGGCTTCCGACTTTATAGAGAAAATAGACAATATCCATCAGGAAATCCACTCCCAATCACCAAGTTCAGTGACTCCCATCCCTCCCTGCATCTCCCCTGGCTCACTCTCCGCATTTGATCCCATCACAGAAGAAGTCTCCAGGCTCCTCTCTTCTCGTCTGACTACATGCTCTACCGACCCCATTCCCTCTCATCTCCTCCAGTTTCTCTCTCCAGTCGTCACTACTCACCTAACTACAATCTTTAATCTCTCACTCTCCTCAGGCATTTTCCCGTCCTCCTCCAAACATTAATTACTCCATTACTAAAGAAACCCACCCTCGACCCATCCTGCACAAAAAACTACAGGCCGGTCTCCAATCTCTCCTTCATCTCTAAACTCTTGGAGCACCTAGTCTACTCCGCCTTACCCGTTACCGCTCCATTCACTCCCTCCTAGACCCTTCACAGTCCGGCTTCCGCCCCCTACACTCGACAGAAACTGCACTCATCAATGTGACCAACGACCTTCTGACAGCAAAATGTAATGGTGACCACTCTCTGCTCATTCTTCTCGATCTTTCTGCAGCTTTCGACACTGTTGACTACCCTCTCTTACTCTCTAGGCTCCAGTCACTTGGCATTAAGGACACTGCTCTCTCCTGGTTCTCCTCCTAGCTTTCTGACCGCTCCTTCAGTGTTCTGTTCTCTGGCTCCACTTCATCTCCTCTTCCTCTCACTGTCGGGGTACCCCAGGGCTCAGTCCTTGGCCCCCATCTCTTCTCCCTCTACCCGGCCCAATTGGACAGACCATCAGCAGAATTGCCTTTCAGTACCATCTTTATGCCGACGACACACAACTATACACATCATCCCCTGGCCTTACTCCTGCTGTACTACAGAACGCCACTGACTGTCTGTCCGCAGTCTCAGACATCATGTCCGCTCTCTATCTGAAACTCAACCTCTCCAAAACTGAACTTCTTCTGCTCCCACCATCTACTAACCTCCTTAAACCTGACATTTCCCTCACCATAATAACACCCCAGCAGCAGCTTTCCCCTCTCCAGTCTATGCTTAATGCAGCAGCCAGGGTCGTCTATCTAGCTAATCGTTACTCAAACGCGTCCGCTCTTCGCCAGTCATTAATTCAAAATACTTGTTCTCACCCACAAAGCTCTTCACAGTGCGGCACCCCCTTACATCTCCTCCCTCATTTCTGTCTATCAGCCTAAGGGTACCGTCACACAGTGCAATTTTGATCGCTACGACGGCACGATTCGTGACGTTCGAGCGATATAGTTACGAGATCGCAGTGTCTGACACGCTCCTGCGATCAGGGACCCCGCTGAGAATCGTACGTCGTAGCAGATCGTTTGAAACTTTCTTTCGTCGTCTAGTGTCCCGCTGTGGCGGCATGATTGCATGGTGTAACATATATCGTATACGATGTGCGCATAGTAACCAACGGCTTCTACATCGCACATACGTCATGAAATAATCGCTCCAGCGTCGTAGATTGCAAAGTGTGACAGCAGTCTACGACGCTGGAGCGATATTGTTACGACGCTGGAGCGTCACGGATCGTACCGTCGTAGCGATGAAAATTGCACTGTGTGACGGTACCCTAACCGAACTCTGCGCTTTGCAAATGACTTTCGACTAACCTCTGCACTAATCCGTACCTCCCACTCCCGACTACAAGACTTCTCCCATGCGGCGCCAATCCTCTACCCCAAAAAATTAGGACCATCCACAATTTGCATAGTTTTAGGCGCTCGCTCAAAACACATTTGTTCAGACTGGCCTATTATGTTCCCTAATCAGTTATTTTGTGTGTGTGTGTAGCCCATTCACTACTTCCATCTATCTCCCACCCCCTGAAGATAGCTGGACCATCATTGTAAATACATCATTGTAAATACACACCTGTACTTTGTATCTCCCCACCTCATTGTAGATTGTAAGCTCTCACGAGCAGGGTCATCTTGTGTTGCTTTAATTATTGTATTGTTAACATTGTTACTTATGACTGTTGTGTTTGAAGCTGTTAAACTGTAAAGCGCTGCGGAATATGTTGGCGCTATATAAATAAAGATTATTATTACTCAGGAAGAGAATTCCAACCGGAGTTTTGGTTTACAAATCTAACTCTGTAGATGAATGTGCAATAAGAATGCTAAATCTGATTCTCTATTCTAGGAATTTATCTTGGAGCTGCTGGAGCGTCTAAAAGGATTGCGGAAACTACCATATTTACAGCACAAATGACTGAAGATTAGGGTCCTAATTATAGACCGGGGGAGGGGAATTAGCAGTGCATTATTCATTGCATTATTAGCAGTGCACGCTGCTGGTATGTCGTACTTTTTGGCACTGATTTTGAGAACTGCATTGTGTAAATAAACCCCCAAATTAATTTTAGATTAGAAACAAGATCTTTGTATCCCGAGGAGAATGGCGCAGAGCCAAAGTATAACTTTACCAAAGAGCCACCCTATGGATCTACTGGAAAAGAAAATCTCATCCCTGGTTGGACCCCCCATCCCTTTGAGGACCTGTGCCGAAATCCTTCTTTATAGGAGCTACATTGAAACGGTAAAGCATATGGAGTAGGAAACAATCATCAGGACTATCTGCCCTTCCGGTTAGAACCATAATTAAGGGTCTGGTTTGATTTTCAGACCTGGTTTAGGGCAAAGATAGTGCAGTTTTTGAGAAAAAGTATCTCCTTTTTTAATATGAACAGTAGCGTCGATCACTGGAAAGTTGATGTGCAAGTAGGATTTCATATGACACTCTGCTTATGCTGAGAAAAAAAAAACGGAAAGTTGTTGAAAGCGATTAATATATTAAACTCTCTTAGAGCATTACTCACTGTGTAAGTCACCGACAGCACACTCAGATATAATAGGAGAATTAGTAACAGGAATTATTGGAGAAAGGGAGCAATTACTGACAGATTTCAATCTCCATGTCCAATATCAGGTCAGAATGTTAAATAGGTCAATGCCAGGGAGAAATCATTAAAAGCTCGACTACATGGTGGTCTATGTCCTTATTACTGCATACATTTTTAGGGAAGCCATTGTCAGAAAAAGACCCATTCATTCAAATACATTTTTTGTCGTGTTCAAAATATTTTTTTAAAAAAGGGTAATTTTGCAATGTTCACACTGGCATTTTAGGCTGTCTTATCAGGAAGGGTTTTCAGCAGTCTCCGTATCAGCAGAAGCATGATTACAATGACAGGTAAGACAATGTTTACATGTCCAGTAATCATCCGTTAAAACAGATCCAGCAGCAATCAATTAACAAAAAAGTAGTGCAGACAACATTTTTGTCCAGCTTAAAAAAAAAAAAAAAAAAAGATTTCAACTGGATCAATTTTTTTTAACATTGAAGTCTAGGGAAAACAGAAACTTTCCAAATGAAAGAAAACCTGATGTCTATAGAAAATGGATCCGTTAATTAGACTTTAACCCCTTTTTACCATTGGATGTACTATTCCGTCCATGTGGGGTGGGCCCTACTTCCCAAGGACGGAATAGTACGTCCAAAGCGATCAGCCGCGCTCACGGGGGGGACTATCGCAGCTGACATCCGGCACTCTGTGCCAGGAGAGGTCACGGACCGCCCTCGGCACATTAACCCCGGCACACTGCGATCAAACATGATCTCAGTGTTCTGGCGGTATAGGGAAGCATCGCGCAGGGAGGGGGCTCCCTGCGTGCTTCCCTGAGACCCTCGGAGCAACGCGATGTGATCGCGTTGCTCGGAGGGTCTCTTACCTTACCTCCTCCTCCCTGCAGTCCCGGATCCAAAATGGCCTCGGGGCTACATCCGGGTCCTGCAGGGAGGTGGCTTACCAGCGCCTGCTCAGAGCAGGCGCCGGGAAGCCTCCCTGCTGTGCATGTCAGATTGCTGATCTGACACAGTGCACAGCAAAGTGTCAGATCAGCGATCTGTCTCTTTGCTGTGATGTCCCCGCCTGGGGCAAAGTAATTAAAAAAAAAAAAAAATCCTAAAAAAAAAAATATTGTTCCAATAAATACATTCCTTTAAATAAAAAACAAACAATAAAAGTACACATATTTAGTATCGCCGCATCCGTAACGACCCGATCTATAAAACTGTCCCACTAGCTAACCCCTTCAGTGAACACCATATAAAAATTAATAGTTTTTTGCCTCTTTTTTATCATACCGCCGAACAAAAAGTGGAATAACACGCAATCAAAAAGACGGATATAAATAACCATGGTACCGCTGAAAACGTCATCTTGTCCCGCAAAAAACGAGCCACAATACAGCATGATCAGCAAAAAAATAAAAAAGTTATAGTCCTCAGAATAAAGCGATGCAAAAATAATTATTTTTTCTATAAAATAGTTTGTATCGTATAAAAGCGCCAAAACATAAAAAAATTCTATAAGGTATCGCTGTAATCGTACTGACCCGAAGAATAAAACTGCTTCATCTATTTTACCAAATGCAGAATGGTATAAATCACCTACACACATAATGATTACAGCACGGTGTGCAAAGCTAAGGAAATCTTGAAAACACGCATGGTTTGTGGCCCTCGAGGAATGCAGTTTGAAACCCCTGCCTTAGGGGGTCTACTTTCCAAAATAGTGTCATTTGTGGGTGGTTTCAATGTTTAGGCACATCAGGGGCTCTCCAAACGCAACGTGGCATCCCATCTCAATTCCAGTCAATTTTGCATTGAAAAGTCAAATGGGGCTCCTTCCCTTCCGAGCTCTCCCATGCGCACAAACAGTGGTTTACCCCCATATGGGGTATCGATGTACTCAGGCCAAATTGTACAACAACTTTTGGGGTCCATTTTCTCCTGTTACCCTTGGTAAAATAAAACAAATTGGAGCTGAAGTAATTTTTTTGTGAAAAAAGTTAAATGTTCATTTTTATTTAAACATTCCAAAAATTCCTGTGAAACACCTGAAGGGTTAATAAACTTCTGGAATGTGGTTTTGAGCAACTTGATGGGTGCAGTTTTTAGAATGATGTCACACTTGGTTATTTTCTATCATATAGACCCCTCAAAATGACTTCAAATGAGATGTGGTCCCTAAAAAAAAAAATTGTGTTGTAAAAATGAGAAAATCGCTGATCAACTTTTAACCCTTATAACTCCCTAACAAAAAAAATGTTGGTTCCAAAATTGTGCTGATGTAAAGTAGTCATGTGGGTAATGTTACTTAAGTATTTTGTGTGACATATCTGTGATTTAATTGCATAAAAACTCAAATTTGGAAAATTGCAAAATTTTCAAAATTTTCGCGAAATTTGCATTTTTTTCACAAATAAACACAGGTAATATCAAAGAAATTTTACCACTATCATGAAGTACAATATGCCACAAGAAAACAATATCAGAATCACCGGGATCGGTTGAAGCGTTCCAGAGTTATAACCTCATAAATTGGTCAGAATTGTAAAAATTGTCCCGGTCATTAACGTGCAAACCACCCTTGGGGGTAAAGGGGTTAATGTTAAAAAATAGATCATGTTGAAATCATTTTTTTTTTAGCTGGACAAAAAAAGGTTGTGTCTAAACATTTTTGTTGATGGATTGCTACTGGATTCATTCTAAATGGTGACTATTGGATATGTGAACATAAACTAACACCTCTATATACAGCTGATAACATAGAATCACAATAGGTGATATCCCAGCTGACTTTGCTTCCTCTACATTCACAATTACTTTTGCACATGCGCATTAGATACTTCAGTACAAAAGATTGTGTGACTATGTACATGTGTTGTTTCCTGAAACAACTGGACGTTAGAAAAATAAATAAATTAAAAAAAAGCCCCAGTAGCCAGTTTGAAAATTGCATGATTTCTATCTTTTTTTTTCAACAAAGGAAGAATTCCAATGAGAGGCAACACCTCTATATAAGGCCACGTTCGCACGGTCAGTATTTGAAATCAGTATTTGTAAGCCAAAATCAGGAGTGGAACAATCAGAAGAATAGTCGAATAGAAACACATTACCACTTCTGTTTTTATCACCCACTCCTGGTTTTGGCTGTAAAATACTGACCAAATACTGATCGTGTGAATGTGGCCTAAAGCTTATGATGTTGAATCACAACAGGCGAAATCACAGCTGACCCTGCTCCTGCTTCCTTCACAATGACGATTGCTCGTTAGATGCTTCAATACAAAAGATAATGGCTACGTACATGTGTTGTTTCCTGAAACAAACAGAAGTTAAACTGTACCAAAATCTGTGGTGACTAGTGATGAGTAAACGTGCTCGGATAACATCTTATCAGAGTACGCTCAGGTGTTATCTGAACATCTGGCTATGCTCGTATACTATGTTCGAGTCCCGGCCGCTGCATAATTCACAGCTGTTAGCCTGAACATGTGTGGGGATTGCGTAACAATAGTCAATCCCCTCATGTGCTGTAGCTGTCTAACAGCCATGAATCATGCAGCTGCAAAAACTCAAACATAATATATGTGCATGCCCAAATGCTCGGATAACATTTGAGCGTGCTCTTATAATATGTTATCCGAGCACGTTCGCTGATCACTACTGGTGGTGACCAGTGTGAAACCTGCAAGATTTTTTTTATTTTGAATATAGATTGTGATATGTACAAAAAAAAATAAAAAAAAAATATTTTAGAAAATATATTTAACTCAAAAACCTGATTTATACATTTGGTTATTTCCTCATGATCAAATCCCCTTCAGCTCCACGTTCCCTCGAGAACCCCTCACACCACCCGCTTTCATAAACTCGGCCCAGTTTTCAGCCTGGATTGCAGGACTGTGTATTCAGAGGTCACTTTACAAGGCTTTAATGTTGCATTAGAGCAAAAGATATCTCAGAAATATCTCAGAAAGATATTAGGGACAAAAGAATGGGAAGAAATACAGGTAAAACTAGAGGTAAGTTGGTTGTTTTCCTCTGTTCTTGCCAACTTGTGTTTTAGGCCATACTGAGCTCGGTGGATACTGTGGTTCATTACATTGCTGTAATTTCATTGTGATTTGTATATGTAATAAATAGAGATGAATTGTTCCATCATAGTCACGTTTCTTGAGTTATTTCAAAAGGAGGTATTGACAAATTGGCGGGATTGAGATCTGGTTTGGCTCGCGGCACTCCTATATTGGACAGTGACACAGGGCACATAGGCGAAAAGGACACACCGTCAAAAAGTTCCAAGGAGTCCACATTGAAAAAATTTAAATAGAAAAAAAAAAAAAGTCCAATTTAGGTGAAAAAAAACTTCAAGGTTTCATTTTTGTCTGCCATAAATGTGCTGTTTCCACCTGCCATAGCGGTTTTTCAAGCATATACAGTAAAATGGTGTAACAAGCCAAGTTGAAGTAGTGCACAGAATTCCGGAGGAAGCAGAGAGTGTCCCCTCTCCCGTCACAATGATGTAAGTGACCCGAATAATAATATTAAAAAAAAAATCCATGTGTATGTACCTAAATCGGTGTATAGATCATACATTATCCTCAATAGAAATACATCAGCCATATACATAGAATACATTAATCATGCACTGATGGTGTGCTAACGTATAATATCAGAAAAATGAAAAAAAGGCCTTTGCCCAATTATCCAATCATTAGGCTGTATCCCCAGATTTGAAGATTTCACAACTTGCCCGGAGAACTTCAGTGACATCAGCCAAAGCTTTAAGGTCCAGCTAGACATGTCGGAGTATCGGCCAAGCTGTGTGTTTCCTTACCGTTTGCTTTGTAGCGTAGCATGCCACCATCCAGTTCTTTTACCTGCAATCATCTATGCACCTGCTGTATTTCCTACTTCTCAGGCCTGCTGGTTAACCCTTCATCTGTTGTTGGACTTGTTTACACTGCTACGGTTTCTGTATTAGTGTATCTTCTCAATAAACAGCTATCCATCGTTTTCTGATTAACCCTTCACCTTCTTTAAGCTTATACTCCTCTCTGGACTTGCCCACATTACGCTCCAACAATTCCTGATCTGGCTATACTTTTTCAGTTCTTGTGGTTGTCCACATTCTTGGCTCTGACTCTTTTTGTGCATCCTGCCTGCCGTCTAGCTTACCCGGTGATCCTGGTTCTCCCTGGTCTACTTGCTATCTGCCAAGTCTTCAGATTGGAGCGCTATACATTGAGCGCATTTCTTTTTTAGTTTGCCATTTTCTGATGCACTGGTGCTACATAGCAGCAATTATTGGACAAGCCACACAACTACAAATTATTGCTCTATTAATTCATAAATGTGACCTGGCTGTAAAAAGCAGACAGACAGCTTCATGTGACTTGCATTGAAGTGTATGGAGGCACAGGGGTGTGCAAATTTTGAGCGGCAATCCAGCAGGACTGACACACCATTAAAATCCTGAAGCTACGTTTTAAGAAAAGACAGTAACCCAATTCTTGCCCGGCTCTCACGTGATTGGCACGGGGCAGTGAATCATGTCACGGTTTCTATCCAGTCAAAGCAGGAGCAATCAACAATTGCTTTGTCTCAGAGGCGAATATTCATAGCTGACTGCACAAGTCACAGTAATAAATAATGAGTGTTTTATCTCTGTGTCCTGTACTAATGACTAATGTGTACAGAATAACAGCCCTGGGACTGACTAAGCTCTCCGGCCTGCCAAACAAGTCCATGCAAACATTGTATCCGCGCAGCTGGCATGTCTCTACAGGTAACTGAATACAATTTCCTTACTGCTATGACACCAGAGTCCTAAGCAATTTCCTGGTAGAGGGCCCATCACTCATCTTATAAGTCACCAAAGGTCAGGAGCAGGTGACCTTAGTGAGGTATTATTATTTATTGTTATAGCACCATTTATTCCATGGCGCTTTCCATGTATTGATCTAGTGGCAGCACTGGATGGTAGGGGGCTCTACTGAGTGTAAATTATAATTCCACAGTGCCTGACTATACTCATTTTTTAATCATAGGGCCCACCCTCTCATCCCACAAGTCAAGAGCAGGTGACCTTAGTGAGGTAATGATCTAGTGACAGCACTAGAGGGTAGGGGGATCAACTGAGTGCAAAATCTCGTCCCCTAATGGAAGAGTAGATAACCCTAAAGAGGTAGCAATATCGCAGCAGGTTTTTTACCAAATGAGCGTAAATTATTATTTTATTATCTCACATTGCCTGACTATAGTCATTTTTAAATTATATGGTTCCATCTCTCATCCCCCCCAGATCAGGAGCAGGTGACCTTAGTGAGGTACTGATCTAGCATTAGCACTAGGGAGCATGAGAGTTACCAGGTGAATGTAAATGATTACTTACCGTAATTACGCCGCTTGCCTGCCTTTAGTCATTTTTAAATTATATAACTCCATATCTCAACCCCCAGATCAGGAGCAGGTGACCTTAGTGAGGTAGTGCTCTAGCGGTAGCATTATGGAGCATGGGCGTTATAAGGCAAGTGTAAATGGTTGTTTAATTACCCCACCATCGCTCATCTTTTTGATATGGAGTAGTTTACCTTAGTGAGGTAGCGATCTAGCGCCTGCACAAAAGGCAAGTGATTGGCACTTCACCACCAATGGGATCAACAAAGCAATGGCATTAGCGGGTAGGGGATTTAGTATGCAAGTGTATATTATTATCCCATATCACCTACCTTTAGTCATTTTTTTTTAAATCATAAACAACCTCCTGCTGATCTGCTCAAGTATTCTATCTTTCTTGGCCCATTATATATAGGCAACAAGGATATTTCCTCAGCTATCGTGTATTATACAGCCGGCACCCAAGAGTATCTGATGTGGTGGAAACCATCTCTGATCACATTAGTTTAACCCATTAAATGGCAGAGTCAAGCATGACCGCTGCAAGAGGTATCCAAGATGGCAGTCGTCAGTTTGAAGCTCATCAGCACCTACAAGACGCAATCGCTGGTTGACAATGGGGTGACATGACAGCCAGATGCACTATGAAGGCTTCTTTGTCTGCCGTGGTATTATTCCTAAAAAGCCAAGCCTACCACGGTATACACAGGGACCGTCAGAAGAACTCTGGTGGTCAAGGCTGGGCTTCATCAGAGACTATAGTCATTTTCCAATACAACTGTAGTGCTGTGTATTGCATAGGCCCTCTAACGATCACAGGTTTAAGTCTCCTAATGGGAGAAAAAGTGCAAAAAAAAAAACAACAATATTGTAAAAAAAAAAAAAAAAAGTTTATATTGCCCCCACTTTTCCACAAATGTAAATAGCAAAGTCAAAATACTAACAAAAAAAAAACAACCCCAACACATTTGGTACAGCTGCAAGCACAATTGTCCAAGAAGATAAAACATTTACCCATACGGTAAATGCTTTAAAAAAAAAAATAAATAAAAAAACAAAAAAAAAAAAAACAACAACATAACTTCATTTTTTTGGCAGACATATAGTGACCAAAAAACAAAAAAAAATAAAAAAAAAACTATAAGAAAATGTGATATGCACCCCCCAAATAGTGGAAATTAAAAAGTCATAGAGACGTGCAAAAAAACAAGCCCTCTAACACTTCCATCATTGGAAAACTGGTCAATTTTACCACACAGAAAAAATAAATCCTCGACCACTATTAATTGCAAGTCTCAGTACCATGGGTTCAGCACCTGCTATTACCAGTAGGGCATGCCATAGTCTGACTGCTCTAACTGTAGAGAACCCTCGACTGCTCTAACTGTAGAGAACCCTCGACTGCTCTAACTATAGAGAACCCTCGACTGCTCTAACTGTAGAGAACCCTCAACTGCTCTTACTGTAGAGAACCCTTTCCTAAATCCATGTCTGAATTATCTTTTTTCTTAACTTAAGGAATGTCCCGTGCTCCTTTGCTGATTTTATGAAGTAAAATCAGGTTTCCAGTTCTTTGTACTGACCAAGTGTCTACATTCTCCCTCGGCGTATGGCGTCACAGCTGGTAAAACAGGGTGGGGAAATGAAGCGTCCTTTGATGGAAATTCTTCGTATACACAGTGTACATTCTCATTTCTGATCATCAGAATTAGAAACCAGTAATTAAAATGTAGCTCAAAAAAATTCATAACCTTTTATTATAAGAATTCCCAACACCAGAGTGTAAAACACTGCACAAATCACAACCGAGAAAAGCGACCACAATCTGTAACTCTACAGCCGTAAGCAAACTACAACTCCCAGCATGCCCTGACATTAGGCACCTTGGTGGATAGTAAGCCACAAGACAACAAGTTTAAGACTTTACAATTTTAACTGTAATAAATTATATATTACCAGGTAGAAAAACCATGACAGCTTTTTTTTTTCTCAAATATAGCGCCACACCTGTTAGCAGGTTGTGTGTGGTACTGCGACTCTCTTCAATGTATATATTTTGGGTTAAAAAACAAATTTTTTTGCAATTGGGTTTAAATAAAAATGTTGCATTGTTTGCCTTTTATAGCTTCTGCGTGGTACTGCCTATTGCTGGCTGGTGAATGATTTAACTGAGAATACATCAGTGAGCTCGCTCTGGGAGAGTTTGTCATTCTTTTATGTTTTTTTCCTGTATGCTGATTTATGACCACAGACTACATCGAAAAATGAATGAGCAGAGAAATAAAGAGCCAATAAAAGTTAAAAAGAACATTTTTTAATAAAAATCCAATTGCAATTTTTTATTATTATTTTTTTTTTATTCTCCCAAAAGTGAACAACCCCTTTAAATAGAGCTGAACTGATGTAATGGTTATAATCCCATAGGCAGGTGTGGCAAGGTTTTCCAAGTTCCTATCCCAGTATGTAGTAGGTGTAATAATAATAATATTAGCAAATACTTCCAATTAGTGAATCAGATGAACTATACTACATTTCTATGTCTCTTTCTTCATGTGTGGCACTGCAGGACCTTAGGTATCCATGGTTACAACATGGTCCTGCGATGCCGGCACATGAGGAAAGAGACGTAGTGAATCAGAAGAACTATACTACTTTTCTAATTGGAGGTATTTGCTAATATTTTTATTATTACACCTACTACATATTGGGATAGGAACTTGCAGGTCTGGATTATGAACAATATGCCCTAATTTTATCCCCTTTTATCTCCCTTTCTTTTTTCTTGGAGGGCGATACACAGAGGTCTGGTGCTCCTTACGGTCATATTCATCATGTCCTTCCCTGTAACGGAAAGAAAGGAAAATCTATTACCAGGCTGCAAGCAAAATAAGAGAGAAAAAGCGATCACTCAAGGCATATTCCCATTACGGACATTCATGGTGTAGCCATACAATATAAGATAATTGCCGGACAGAAGTGGGTTTCACCTCAAGAAGAACTGCACCTATGTCATAAACATAGTGAGGTGGCTCCTCATCAGTTAAAGGGAGTTTGCCACCCCCCTAAAAAAAAAACAAAAAAAAAAAACACACAACACACGCGAGGTCATATGGGGGACTTTAAAAAGCACACTTCTTGGTATAGTAGTCGCTGCCTTTACAGGCACGGTCAATCAATATACAGGGAAGAAGCAAAGCAAGCTAATTTAGAGAGAAAAACAGTGCACCCAGCCCTGGGCCGCAACAAGGGCGAGCCCAGCCCTTGGCCGCGACAAACGCGACAGCCTCTCCATTCACCTCTATGAGAATTAAAGGGGTTGTGCAAGGAAAACAAGTTATCATACTGATCGGTCAGCAATTTGGGGAGTCCGGTTCTCAGCATGAGCCAGGCTCAGCCCTAGACCAGTCCGTGACATGTATGATGGAGAAGCCCCTCGGAGCCGATCATACCTGAAGCACCGCTGGCAGTAGAGGTCTTCGTCACAATCATGGCACCTTATAGCCGCATCCTCATTGCAGATACAGCACCAGGGCAGCTCCTCCTCATCGGGGTCAGGGTCCTTTACTTTTACGGCTGTGATTCGAACGGGCTGGATCTCTGCTGACGACTAATACAGGTATATTAGGAATTATTCATTTTAGACTAAGCGCCAAATGACAGATGGAAAAGGCTCAAGCTCATGGAAAAGCTCCTATATATTCCTAGTGCAGATACCTGTAAAGAAGGAGTGGAGGGTACAGTGACGCCAGTTTTGGAAAATCCCTCTCTCCTAGCTGCAGTTTGCAACCTTGCTTTACTCAACCTCCCCAGGTCCAGTGCAGAGTCTCCGCCGCTGCTCCTGGTCTCTGTCATTGCCTACAGTACTAACATCACGTCGACAGCACTGCAGTCAGTGACTCAAGTCGTCCACTCTAGCAGAGCACACCGATTGGCTGCAGCACTGTCAACATAATGTCAGAGAGTCAGTGCTTGACCGTGGAAGGATTTTTAAAGTAAACTGCAGGAAACATCCTTTAACGACTGAAGTGGACAAACCACTTAAAGGGGTTATTCCCCATAGTCACAAATGGGTATTGCCTGATAGGGTGTGTAAATACAAGCAATTTTCCCCATGTACTGCTTGTTCAAATTTTCAGCCATTTTAGAAATATTAACACATTTCTTTGGTTTACAGCTCGTTGCTTTGGAAACCGACCACAGCTGCTAGACAGCAAACATGCGCAGTGCTTACAAGCTCTTTTCTATTGATCTTGCAAAAACGGTTTTGAAGCAGGCCGGGATCACTGGAGCCCTCTGTTCCCTCCTAACCCTGGAGACCTTCAGCACAAGCTGGACAGCAACAGTGGTCGGTCTCCTAGGCAGTGAGTTGTAAACAAAAGAAAAAAGTGTTAATATCTCTAGATCAGCTGCAAATGTTAATTAACAGTAAAATTGTAAAAATGCTCCTTTTCAACAGCACTATCCAACAATATCCACTGCTGAAGATGGGGGGGGGGGGGGGGAACCTTTAAAATATCAATATACAGTACAGACCAAAAGTTTCGACACACCTTCTCATTTAAAGATTTTTCTGTATTTTAATGACTGACAATTGTAAATTCACACTGAAGGCATCAAAACTATGAATTAACACTTGTGGAACAAAAAAGTGTGAAACAACTGAAATTATGTCTTATATTCTAGGTTCTTCAAAGTAGCCACCTTTTGCTTTGCTGACTGCTTTGCACACTCTTGGCATTCTCTTGATGAGCTTCAAGAGGTAGTCACCGGGATTGGTCTTCCAACAATCTTGAAGGAGTTCCCAGAGATGCTTAGCACTTGTTGGCCCTTTTGCCTTCTCTCTGCGGTCCAGCTCACCCCAAACCATCTCGATTGGGTTCAGGTCTGGTGACTGTGGAGGTCAGGTCATCTGGCGTAGCACCCTATCACTCTCCTTCTTGGTCAAATAGCCCTTACACAACCTGGAGGTGTGTTTGGGGTCATTGTCCTGTTGAAAAATAAATGATGGTCCAACTAAACGCAAACCGGATGGAATATCATGCCGCTGCAAGATGCAGTGGTAGCTATGCTGGTTCAGTATGCCTTCAATTTTGAATAAATCCCCAACAGTGTCACCAGCAAAGCACCCCCACACCATCACACCTCCTCCTCCATGCTTCACGATGGAAACCAAGCAGGTAGAGTTCATCCGTTCACCTTTTCTGCGTCGCACAAAGACACGTTGGTTGGAACCAAAGATCTCAAATTTGGACTCATCAGACCAAAGCACAGATTTCCACTGGTCTAATGTCCATTCCTTGTGTTCTTTTGCCCAAACAAGTCTCTTCTGCTTGTTGCCTGTCCTTAGCAGTGGTATCCTAGCAGCTATTTTACCATGAAGACCTGCTGCACAAAGTCTCCTCTTAACAGTTGTTGTAGAGATGTGTTTGCCGCTAGAACTCTGTGTGCATAAATATGTGATTCTTCAGAATTTGTTTTAGTCTTTGCCTGATGAAGAGACCTGTGTAGTCTCGAAAGCTTGGAATTTGTTACCATCTTTTCAGTTAGCCATTAAAAGGTATCAACCACTGAGGACTCTCAGTTCTAAATATTTTAGAACTCTGTGTGGCATTGACCTGGTCTCAAATCTGAGCTCATGTTAACCTGTGATTTCTGAGGCTGGTGACTCCGATAAACTTATCCTCAGAAGCAGAGGTGACTCTTGGTCTTCCTTTCCTGTGGCGGTCCTCATGTGAGCCAGTTTCTTTGTAGCGCTTGATGGTTTTTGCAACTGCACTTGGGGACACTTTCAAAGTTTTCCCAATTTTTCGGACTGACGGACCTTCATTTCTTAAAGTAATGATGGCCACTCGTTTTTCTTCACTTAGAATTTGTATTATGGCAAGAAAAAAGCACCTAACAGCCTATTCAGTAGGACTATCAGCTGTGTATCCACCAGTCTTCTGCTCAACACAACTGATGGTCCCAATCTTAGGCCATGTTCACACGTTCCTGATTTCCCTGCTGTTTTTTCTGCACTAAAAACCGCAGCTCTTGGCAGAAAACGCAGGTGCGTTTTTTGGTGCGTTTTTTGATGCGGTTTCTGTGTGTTTCCTAGGACTTTTTTTAGGGTTAAAATGGCTGAAAATACCCTAACCCTACCCCTACCCCTACCCCTAACCCTAACCCTAGTTCTAACTGTAGTGGGGAAAAAAAAAAAAAATTCTTTTTATTTTATTATTGTTACTACCTATGGGGGTGATAAATGGGGGGGGGGGGACATTTACCTTTTTTTTATTTAGATCACTGTGAGGTTATCACAGTGATCAAAATGTGCCTGGAACGAATCTGCCGGCCGGCAGATTCGGCGGGCGCACTGCGCATGCGCCCGCCATTTTGGAAGATGGCGGCGCCCAGGGAGAAGACGGCCGGACGGACACCGGGAGGCCCGGTAAGTATAAGGGGGGGGGAGATTAGGGCACGGGGGGGGGGGGGGGGGGTAAGGGAAACGTCGGAGCACGGGGGGGTGGCATCGGAGCATGGGGGGGTGGGATTGGAGCACGGGGGGGCAGCCACACTGCAGCGGTTCTGCACCACAAACCGCAGAAAACCCGCAGATATTTTTTTCGTCTGCGGGTTTGACCTCACAGTGGAGGTCAATGGGTGCAGAACCGCTGCAGTTCCGCAAAAAGAAGTGACATGGTACTTCTTTTTTACCGCAGCTATTCAGCGCGGCTTTTTTGGGGATTTTCCGCAATGTGGGCACAGCAGTTCCTGTTTTCCATAGGGTACATTGTAATGTACCCTGCATGGAAAACAGCTGCGGACCCGCAGCGGGAAAATCGCGGTGGTTCCGCATTAAAAAAAGGATGGTGTGAACATGGCCTTATTTAAAAGGCAATAAATCCCACTTATTAAACCTGACAGGGCACACCTGTGAAGTGAAATCCATTTCCGGTGACTACCTCTTGGAGCTCATCAAGAGAATGCCAAGAGTGTGCAAAGCAGTCATCAAAGCAAAAGGTGGCTACTTTGAAGAACCTAGAATATAAGACATAACAAAAAAGTGTGAAACAACTGAAATTAAGTATATAATTCCACATATGTTAATTCATAGTTTTGATGCCTTCAGTGTGAATTTACAATTTTCATAGTCATGAAAATACAGGAAAATCTTTAAATGAGACGGTGTGTCCAACCATTTGGTCTGTACTGTACATTGTACGGATGATCAAACAGATTGCTGCTACCCCAGTCCAGCATCCACTGAGTCGTGGCATAAGTGCGAGGATACAGAGGTAATGTGATAGAAGACATTATGTCACGGTGCACTGCAGACACTTTGGGTCTACGCTGGCCTATTATGGGATGATCTGGGAACGGGGTGTAATGTAAGAAAGTACAAACTCTACATACAGTCCTGGGTACGATGATGCCATTGTGTCACAGCGGCTTAGTGACTGCAAGAGGCGCTCAGGATGCCGGCAGTCGGGAGCTGACCAAGGAAGTGTGCACTGCCCTTGTCTGGCAGGTCTGGGGTCCGGATGTGAACGCTGGAGTTGGGCAGTGCAAATCTTCTAATAACCCATCCCTTAAAGTATTCTAAATGTCTGTATTGTTTTATGGAGGTTCAGAAATCCAACTGGAGATACGAGCGGCAAAGAGCGCAAGTAATAATTATTAACCCAACTACACCCCCCTAAAATTCCATGGCACAAAAATAACTACCAATATTAGGGGGGTGTCCAGGGACCAATACCGAGGACTAATCCACAGGATAAAATCATTATCAGATTGGTGGGCATTTGTCACAGCGCCTGCCAAATCAGCAGTACACTGTGTAGTAGCCGCTCTCTGGTTACTGCAGCTCAGATCCCATTCACTTCAATGGGACCAAAGACCCAGTGTACAGAAGTGCAATGTTCTGGCTCTATACACTGCACTTCGGCATGTGTCTGCAGAGCCGGCTGCCAATCAATATGCAGGTGACTGCCTCTTCCTGCACCACCCCGATGACTGGAAGACGATAACTTCTTTCTCACCAAGCCGCCAGCCTAACATGATTTATAAGCCATTTACAGGCAGATTAACCTTATATAAGCAGATAAATACTATTTTTTCTGGAGGTGACAGGTTCCCTTTAAAAAAGGTTGGTGGATTGCCATACCCAGAGGCATTAAGAAATGTCCTTTATCTTGGTGAAAAGTCAGCTTTAATTGCAACTTAATTACTTTAATATATTTGCACAAAGGTCAGAAGAGAAAGCTCTTGATCTCTCCATGCCTAGGCCAGTAACTATGACAAGGGTTGTCCACTGCATGTAAAGGAAAGAAGGTTTCTTCAGCATCAGCAGAAGGAGCATTCTTTACTGTAAAATCAGTGAGTAAAGATGGGCAAACACCTGGATGTTCGGGTCCGGCTGAACAGTTGAAAAAAGTTTGGGTTCGGGTACCAGAACAGTACCCAGACCTGGACCCCATTCACTTGAATGGAGGGCCTGAACATCCAGCATTTGCCACACTGTCATATGCATGACAGCGCGACAAACACCACTTCTTATCAGCGGCGAAATCATCCCCACCAATCAGAGAGCTACGGTTCCCACGCTGTCTTTTGACAACACCTGGGTTCCCCTGCATTTTCAATAACCAAATAGGCAAAACTCACAGCTGGGCGCTGAAACAAGGCTGGTTATCAAGAATAGAGGTGTCCCCACGCCGCATTTTTAATTATTTAAATAAATGTAAATAAAAGCCATCATGGGTCCCCCCCCCATTTTTGACAACCAGCCTTGCTAAAGCAGACAGCTGGGGGATGGTATTCTCAGGCTGGTAAGGTGCCGTGGATATTGTCCCCCCAGCCTAGAAATAATAGCCCGCAGCTGCCCAGAAAAGGCACATCTATTGAATGCGCCAATTCTGGTGCTTTGCCCGGCTCTTCCCACTTGCCCTCTAGTGTTGGCAAGTGGGGATCGACAGGTGATGGATATTGTTGTTTTTTATTTTTGTTTTCTTACAGAAGACGAGGGCTTCGGAGGAATAGGCTTTAAGTGAGAATAACGGTTTGTGATTTTTAAATAAAAAAGTAAAAAAGCGTGTTATGTTTTATTTCTAATAAAGGACTTTATTCTTTCTGTGTCTTTATTTACCATATAAAACTATAGGATTAGTAATGGATAGGTACCTTATAGACGCCTCTCCATTACCAAGCTGTGGGCTTGAAGTCACCTGACAACACAAAGGTGACATCAACTCCACAAATATTAACCCCACTTGCCAGCGCTACAGGGCAAGTGGGAAGAGCTGGGCAAAGTGCCAGAAATTGCGCATCTAATAGATGCAGGCTGATTTTTTTAGGCTTGGGGGCCCCAATATCCATGGCCCCTTACCAGCCTGAGAATACCAGCCCCCTAGCTGTCTGCTTTAGCAAGGCTGGTTGTCAAAAATGGGGGGGGGACCCCACGCAGTTTTTAAAATTATTTATTTAAATAATTAAAAAATACGGTGTGGGGACCCCTCTATTCTTGATAACCAGCCTTGTTGAAGCTGACAGCTGAGGGTTGCAGCCCCCAGCTGTGACTTTTGCCCGGCTGGTTATAAAAAAAACAAAACAAAAGAAAAAAAAAACGCAAAGGGTTACCCTGTAATTATTTATTTACAGTGAAAAAGCTGGTTAATGAATACACCCAACAGCCGCTCCTGCTCTCGCCGTTTTTATCTTTATACCTCCTATCACAGCTTATCACTCGCGCTGTGCTTTTGACAGCGTGGGAACTGCGGCTTTCTGACTGGCGGGGGAGACTTCACCGCCGATCAGAAGCGGCATTCACTGCGCTGTCACGCAAATCACAGTATGACAAACACCCGGTGTTTGGGCAGCCGAACCCGAACACAGACTTCCTGATGAAGTCTGTGTTCAGTGTCCATGCCCGAACAGTAGGTGTTCAGTACGGATGCCGAACATTACTTTTCAGGTTCGCCTATCTCTAGCAGTGAGACAACAAAGCTCTCGGCCTCAGTACACTTTATTTATTTCATCAATTTATATAAATTAATTTACTAGTAGAGATGAAATTTGCTGCTGGACTGGAGCACCATTGCTCACTTCCTACCTGCATCCCCAGCTCTACTTTTGATTAGCTGGAATATGACAGACACCATATTGATGACATCGCACAAGACAAGTTAATCAATACAGCAGGAAGCCAGTGTGGTTGATCTTCAGCCAATGGCTGCAGAACAGGAAGTCAGTGTGAGGGATCTTCAGCAAATGACTGCGGTTTAGGAAGTCAAGTGTGGTGGAACTTCAGCCAATGGCTGCAAAGCAGGAAGTCAGTGTGGTGGATCTTCAGCCAATGGCTGCAGAGCAGGAAGTCAGTGTGGTGGATCTTCAGCCAATGGCTGCAGAGCAGGAAGTCAGTGTGATATTTCTATTACAGACCACCAATCCCAAAGGATTAAATGAGCAACCAAATTTTGGATGCTTCGTTTAGTCCAATTGGTCCCACACAATCCCAACTGGCTCTGCTTTCTTTTTCTTTCCCCCCCCCCACTGGAAATTTATGATCAGGATGTGAACGAGTTAGCTCCATGGATAATGGTTACTTGAATTGATGTGCTTGGCAATAACGCCAGACTTAGGAACATGTGGATGACCAAGGAGAGGACTTTTATGTCTGTTATTAGAAACACATATGGGGAACTAACTGTGCCCCCGGAGGTGAGGTACGACGCCCTAAATGGGAGGGGGCCATTGATGGACATTTATATAGATCAGTGTGGTGGCATCATGGTTCTCGCTCTATTTTTTCTGCAATTAAAGCGAAGCATTCGGCATTTCACTCAGGAGATACCTACCACTGTAGGACACTTCCATCCCAACCACTGTAGGAGACTGCTGTTGAGGACATATTTTTGTCACTTAGCACTCTGTTGGAATGGAGGAAACTCATTTTAAAGAAACACAGCCCTCTTTTTTTTTTGCCGTATATAAGAAACACTCCCCTGAAGACCTCTCACGATTGAGAAAGTAATGCATTAGGATGGATTTTTTTCTGGGGTTACTATTAGAGCCAACATGGGTACTGTCTTTGTTAGGGAAGGAGCAAACACACGGGGCACAAAAGGGCAAACAAAAAGGGAAAATTGGACCTGTGTATCCCTAGAGTCTTACAGAACTGGACATGCCTTGGCTCAAATGGGTTCTATGCTGTTATCTGTATCATAATCCTGTCTGAGCGTGGCCTAAACAAGAGAAAATCGGTAATCTGTGGACTTTTTTTACAATATCTGATAAAATAGATCTCGAACTTACAGTTTGTGTTGAAGGCAGTTTATTTCCTAATTTTACTTCTTTGTGGTCACCGACAGATCTGCGTTGATTAGAGAGGTCATTATAGCCACTAGCTTCATCCAGAAAGACCTCTTCCGAGAGCTGCACGGGGCAACATAAAAGGCATATTATATGGAAATCAGAAAATCTATCAAATCTAAAAACAAATCTAAAGTTAGAATAACAAATCTTACATAAATAATAGAAATATTGTACAAGTATATGTAATCGATGTCCAGAACAACCTACGGTATTAGAAAAGTGGATTTGCAAATGCCCCTCGTAAGAAAAACATTCAATACAGCAAATGTGGGTGGGCCACACAGGGATTTTGGCTGCGACACAGATGGCGTAGAAATAAATTGTTCTATGCCGCTACTGCATCTCCGCAGGTAAATGGTGTCAGATTGCAACCGCGGTTGCAAGAAGTGGAATTTTCTTATGACTTTTTTGTTGACCCTCTTCACTTGAATTAAGCTGCGATGCAGCAGCAACGTATTAACGGCTGAAACAGACAACTATGGCATATCACACGCTTAATGGCAGCGGGAGAGAAAGCAGAATATACACCCAGTCTGACCTGCTTTAGGATTTTCTGTACAGCCTCCTCTTCTGTTTCTTCGTCACTGTCTGGTAGCTTGATGTTGTCCAAGGTAACTGAAAATGGTGAAAAATAGTGAAAAATGTAACTTTTAGACAGTCTATGAAAGTAAATCTTCTTTGCTAGGACATTATTGCTGTAAAAAAAAAAAAACCTTGCTAAAAAGTGTGTGCGTCCTATAGTCCGGAGGGAAGTAGCTATCTGACAGAAAATAATGCTTACACAGCATCATTACTGATGACTGAGAAGGACTCTTTCCTCCTGCCCCATAATGATCAGTCTAATTGGTGCAGAACAGGAGAGGAAACCACCAAGACCTGCACATGACTAAAGGTACTTTCACACTCAGCGACGCTGCAGCGATACCGACAGCGATGTTGATCGCTGCAGCGTCGCTGTTTGGTCGCTGGAGAGCTGTCACACAGACCGCTCTCCAGCGACCAACGATGCGGGTAACCAGGGTAAACATCGGGTTACTAAGAGCAGGGCCGCGCTTAGTTACCTGATGTTTACCCTGGTTACCATCGTAAAAGTAAAAAAAACAAAACACTACATACTTACCTTCCGCTGTCTGTCCCCGGCGCTGTGCTTTCCTGCACTGACTGAGCACAGCGGCCAGAAAGCAGAGCGGTGACGTCACCGCTGTGCTTTCTGGCTGGCCGGCGCTCACAGCCAGTGCAGAGAAGCACAGCGGGGGACAGACAGCGGAAGAAGTATGTAGTGTTTGTTTTTTTTAACTTTTACGCTGGTAACCAGGGTAAACATCGGGTTACTAAGCGCGGCCCTGCGCTAAGTAACCCGATGTTTACCCTGGTTACCAGTGAAGACATCGCTGAATCGGTGTCACACACGCCGATTCAGCGATGTCTGCAGGGAGTCCAGCGACGAAATAAAGTTCTGGACTTTCTGCAGCCACCAACGACATCACAGCAGGATCCTGATCGCTGCTGCGTGTCACACTGAACGATATCGCTAGCCAGGACGCTGCAACGTCATGGTACCTTAAAGGTGAAGATCCTAGCTAGATGAAGGACTGTTCAGGTTAGATAACACTGGTCAACGCAATTTTTTCTGGCAAAAGGTTTTAAAACATATTTTAAGTCAATTTTGGCTGCTGATTACGAATATGAACTCAGTTTTTGGCTATCACATCAGGATTTCGAGATATTTTCAATTTTTGATGAAAATTACTCCTATCTAATGATAAAAACACATGATTTTCGATACTACATTGTATATTTTTAATCAAGGAATAACAAAGATTACAAAGGCTATGTACAGCAAATCAAATATACTTACAGAATTAAACTACAAAATATAAAAACACATATATATGGCACACAGATGAATGACAAATGGCAGTTATTTGAACTTTCTTTTCTTGGCTGATCGGTGATGTACAGCTTCTGGGTTGTCTCTAATCAAGCTCCAGCAATAGTCAGCCATCATATGTGAGTCCCACCGGCCTTGATACCGTTCTTCCATTGTTTTACTGTCCTGATGAAAACGCTCCCCTTGTTCCTCGCTCACATCCCCAAGGTTCTCTGGAAACAAGTCCAAATGGCTGTGTAAATAGTGAATCTTGATACTCATTCTACATCCGAGATTTCGCAGACTCATTAGTAGCTCTTCCACAATCTCTTCATAGTTGTCTGCTTTCTTATTCCCTAGAAAATTCTGCACCACATTACAAAATGCATTCCAAGCTCTTTCTTCTGTCTCATTCATTGATGTGATAACATTTGGGTCTCTCATAAGTGTTCTTATTTGAGGTCCATAAAATATTCCAGCCTTTTTCTTCTCTTCACCAAGACCAGGAAAAGTTGAACATATATAGTTCAGGCATTCTCCACTGTGATTGAGAGCTTTGACGAACTGCTTTATCAATCCAAGTTTTATGTGTAAGGGAGGAAAGACAATGTTCTTCCTATGAGGATCATGGATGACATTCTTATCGCCAGATGCCAAACTCTGTCGCTGAGGCCATTCAGTTTTCACCCAATGCTCTGCTGTAGCTCTACTGTCCCAGTAGCACAGAAAACAAGAGTGTTATCATAACTTTTCATACACTACTTAGATTTATCATGGAATTCATGAAAATGGGCTATATAGCCTATAGCGCAAAAACGTGATGTGATAGAGAAATTATAAGATCAGATTTGAATTCAGCACCCTCAAATTACCGGTAGTCTAAAACTGTTTTTAAAGTCTATGCCAAAAATTTTTTTTTTTTTTTTGTAGACCAGTGTAATTAGTCACATGCCTAGAAGGAACTGTAAAGTATGGTATTATGTGTGTGTAAATGTAAAAGAGTTGTGTGCATGTAGCAGAGGTGTGTGTACGTAGCAAAACTGTTTGAAACTACAGCAGAACTGAGTGTGCATGTACTGTGCAGCAGTGTTGCGTACACTTGCAGAGCTACGTGCTTTTTCATGTAGCTGAGATTTTGGTGCCTGTGTACATAGCAGAGCTGTGTGTATATATAAACTGTTGAGCTATGTGTGTATATATGTATAGCAGAGCAGAGTGTGTATGTAGACTGAGGAAAAAGGGTAACAATATTTTGAACTTTTGACTTTCAGGCTTCATATCTCACCATTCATTATGGCTTTGAACGTGAGACGGATTTCATTTTATAGACAATCATCTTGGTCATCTCATACATAATTTTGACATGCAGCTATTTAGCATATGATTAGTTATGCAGATCTTTGTCAGGTCACTGCATTGTTACTGACTTGTTCCTACAAATATAAATTTTTATTTTTTATTATTTTGTCAGCATATTGTATTTTCAACATTACCCGAATCCTTCTGTGCATGCACTAGATCAGATTCAAGGAAGTCTCAACCGAAAGCTGATCCCAGGTCTCTTCTACACATTGCCAAAGTTGGTGCACAGTGGTCGACTCATTTGGGTATGTATACAGTTTTTTCTTCAAATATACCCACAAGTGCTTGAATGGGTTGCAGTCTGGGGACTCTGGGGGCCAATCTAGCACCTCTATTTCGCTGTCATTGAACCATTTCTTCTTCAATATCGACAAATGCTGCTAGTCGTTGTACTGCTATGCCGTCCTTTTCATACCCATAGTACTCGAGTGTATGAAGTAACTCGTCTTGTAGGATACTCACATATAGTTCAGCATTGAGACCACCATCGATCCTGGTAAAGTAGCCAGTCTTTGGCTGTGAAACAACCCCATATCATCAAGCTACCTTCCCAGACCTTGACAGTTCCTTCCATTTCTTAATCCGTTGGCTTATTTTTCCTCCAGACCCATTTGCACCCAATCAGAGCCTTATCTATTGACATTCGTCTCATCGCTTCAAGTCACCAGTTTCCAATCTTTTACTGTCCACTTTTGAAGTTGAGGTTTCTTCACCTTTTTTTTTTTTTTTTTTTTTTGAGCCACCATTCCAGCCTTGTGTGTCGCACGGTGTTTGCATGGATGTCTGTGATTTCACTATTATGAAGCATACAAGCCACCTCCACTGCCGTGTTTGTTGAGCTAGAACTGATAGGCCTTGTGATGAGCCAACTTGTTGACGTTGATATTTTGCCTGGACGTTCACCTCCTGGCTTCTAAAAGGATGGATGGACTTCATTTTGTTTTCTTAAAACTGTCATGGCACTCACATGATGCAGTTTGGCAATTTTCTTGGTCGAGAGACCGCTATTGATGAGATGGATGATGTTATTTCTCTTTTCTTGGGAAATCTTCATGGCTGCGTCTTGATTCGAACCAGTGACCTTTCACTTGGGAATCAACCTAATAACACACTCAGCAATTAGGGAATGTGAAAATAGGTTGTATTTTGTAGTATTTAGAAAGAAAAAGATTTTTCCATAACCAGGAGCAAAACAGTAACAATTCAGTGACATGACAAGAATCTGAATAACTAATCATATGCTAAATAGTTACAAGTCAAATTTATGTATAAGATAGCCAAGATGATTATCTATTTAATGATGGCAGTCTCACGTTTGAAGAAGTAGTGGATGAGGAGATATGGAGCCTGAAAGTCAAAAGTTCAAAACATTGTTAGCCTTTTCCTCATCAGTGTATTGTGAATGCTCTAGCGTTTTGTATGTGTGTGCCTGAACATGTAGCTAAGCTGTGTGTATGTAGCAATGCAGCACAGACGTGTGTGTGTACACAACAGAGCTGGGTATATATGTACTGTACACACAGCAGTTTTATACATGTGTATATAATGTGCATTCTGTAAAGTTCTATGTGTATAATCCACACCAGTCAGATAAACACTTAAAATAGATGTATTGCCTACTATCTCCATATTCTACCCCACTGCATTAAAACTAGCGATATTGACCCCTTCACTTTACACTGCCAGTAGGAAATATGTTTTTTCCATTTTGTGCCACCTAAAGCTGGGGTGTGTCTTATAGTGAGGTGCGTCCTATGGTCTGAAAAATATAGGTTGACTTGAGGGTGCAGCCATTTCAAACTTGAGTGAAAGTGGCAAAAGTAATACAATTTTGAGAAAGACTGTATGGCACAAAACTTTTGCAACTTTTTAATGCCCTTACACCACATTTCTGGCATAAAAGCTTTGATGAATAGGCCTCAATATCCTCAATTCATCAAACAGTTTATGCCAGAAATCTGGCTTAAAACTGATGTGTTGCAAAATTTTTGCTACTTTTGGTAATTGTATGCCAGTGCCGGCCAGCCCACTTTTTGAAAAGTGGATGTACCTTAGAGGGTAAGGGCATAAAGTGACATAAATGCACACATTCACTCAGTTCTTGACGTAGAACTTAGAAATTTCTGTGTCTGTGTTTTCGTTTTAAGGTCCCCTTCTTCCCAGAGCCATAACTTTTTATTCTTTAATCAATATGGCCATGTGAGGGCTTGTTTTTTTGCGGGACGAGTTGCACTTTTGAATGACACCATCAATTTTACCATATAGGTTTTCCTCCAAAATGGGAAAAAAAATTCCAAGTGCAGTGAAATTGCAAAAAAAAAGTGCAATCCCACAATTTTTTATTTACCATGTTCAGCAAATGCTAAAACTGACCTACCATTAGGATTTTCTAGGTCAGTACGAATTTGCAGATATCAAAACATGTATAGGTTCTTTGTTAAGTGGTAAAACAAAAAAAAACCCTGAAATTTGTAAGAAAAAAAAAAAATGTGCAGTTTTCAAAAACCCACAGCATCTCCATTTTTCCGGATCGAGGGCCTATTTTTTGCACACCGATCTGATGTTTTATCGATACCATTTTGGGGCAGATACCACGCTTTGATCACCTGTTATTGCATTTTACTGCAATGTTGAGGCAACAAAAAAAAAAAAAAAAAAAGAGAAGATGTAATTCTGGCGTTTGATTTTTTTTTCTTATTATGCCATCTACCAATCTGATTAATTTACTAGCTTTAGTAGTTTCCTTAGGAGACTTGAAGCTGCAATTGTCTGATTGCCCGTACTACACACAGCAGGGCTACAGCATGTGCTCAGCTGCTGGAGTAGAGAAGAGGGAAATGAGGCGATGCACCATGGAGCCCTGTGAGGAGAACACTGAGGGGCTGCACAATGGAATGAGGATCCAGGACTCAGTGTGAGTACTCTGAGGATGTAATCTGGAAAGGGTTGATGTTACTTGAGTGGGGCTGTATAGGGTAGATGATGAGAGTCTGTGTGGAGAAGGGGGTCAGTGAGAAAAAGCCTCTTGGTACAGCGGTGAGTTCACCTGGAGAAATTTCTCAAAGTGAACTGCGGTGAACTCTCTGAGCTCAGCGCTGCAGTGTCAGACTTTTTCACGGTACTAGTGGGGATCTCACCGAGGTCGCCGCAGTTCAACCCGGCTGGGAACGAATCCTCTGTGACCAGTAGTAACCTTGATGATGTCATTGCTGCTCACTGACAGGATTAGTAATGGATAGGTGTCTTATAGATGCCTCTCCACTACCAATCCATGGGCTTGACGTCACCGGATAATACAAAGGTGACATCAACCCCACAAATACAAATCCCACTTGCCACCGCTACAGGGTGAGTGGAAAGAACCGGGCAAAGCACCAGAATTAGCGCATCTAATAGATGCACCTTTTCTGGGCAGCTGTGGGGGGGAAGGAAGCAATATCAATGGCCCCTTACCAGCCTGGGAATACCAGCCCCCAGCTGTCTGCTTTAGTAAGGCTGGTTGTCAAAAATGGGGGACCTGGGGGCGTGGCCTATCTGCTGATGGAGTAGGTCGCACAGAGTGGGAGCTCCTTAGCCAGGAACCTCAAAGCGGCACATTTCTACCTCTCAGGTGTCCTCCTCTGCCTTCACGACATCGGTGCTGGCTCCCGGAGCGTCGGTGAGTGCATGGGGAAATCCAGAGCGTGCAACCGCGATCCCCCTAGGAGAATTCCCGACTTCTTTGCAGCCACCCCGCAGCCACCGCCGGAATCCAAGATGGCGCCGTCCTCCCCCAGGGCTTCCCGCTCCTCACAACGCAACGCTCAGGCGTCGCGGTCCGGCGCTGCGGCGTCGCATCCAGGCGGAACAGCATCACATTCGGACGCAGCAGCGTCGAATTTTGGCGCAGCAGCGTTAAATTCAGGAGGCTCGGCGTCTGACTCAGCTGATGGCCCGGTGACCGCATCTCTCCTTAAAGGCCTGCTTGGGGACCTTAGATCCTCCATCCAAGAGGACTTGCGTACTATGCTGGCTGAGCTAAGAGGAGAGGTGGCAGAGCTGGGCAATCGCACGGACCGCCTGGAGCGCAAGATGGCGGAACTGGTCTCCTCTCATAATGAGCTCTGGGACGCACATGAATCCCTGCAAACCCTAGCTGCTAAAACTCACGCTAAAGCCCTGGACCTGGAAGATAGGTCCAGGAGAAATAACGTTAAACTGAGAGGCATCGAGGAATCTGTCCTGGCAGGGGATTTGAAGCCATTCCTGCAGGACTTCATGGCGGCAGCCTTACCGCAGTTCGCGCCAAAGGACTTCATAATAGACCGCGTGCATAGGATCCCTAAACCCTCTGGCCTGGGGCCCTCCATTCCCAGAGATGTGCTGGCGCGCATACATTTTTTTGAAATAAAGGAGGACTTCCTACAGGCCCTGAGGAGAACCCCAGCGCTTCCTGAAAGATTTGCAAACATCTCAGTCTTTCCGGATCTCTCCCCGGGCACTTTGGCTCTGCGGAGGGCCTTCGCCCCCTACACTACCATCCTCAGAGAGAAAGGCATCCTGTATCGCTGGGGATTTCCGACGAATCTGCTCATTCGCAAAGACGGATCAATCACTACCTGCCTAACTCCGTCCCACGCGGCCTCGGCTCTCGCTAAATGGGGACTCCCGACTCCAGACTCCTCGAGTGCCGTGAACATTCCTAAGCGCGGGTCTGACGGAGGTCCCAGGGCCCGTATCACACCGGACTGGGAGGAGGCTTGAGCCCACTGTATCTTTGGTTCCTGGCTATTTTCCCGCACGGATTTACTTGGTTTTTCTTTTTTTTCCTTTTTTAAGCTGCGTTGGTCTCTCGCTTGAGAGCTCCAGCAGCATCTGTTGGCCCCATAGGTGAACTGTTTTTTTGATTCTCACCTTCTGGACTCAGGATATTCCTGAATGGACCTTGGTCCGCTGGTTTTTTTGTTGTATGTCCTGTTTGTTTCCCTATGTTCTCTCTCTCCTGTTTCTGTTTTGCCCTTTCTTATGTCCTGCTATACTGACCACATGTTTTCTCTGCCTTTGCTCAGGTTATCAGTGTCTGAGGACTGTAAAACTGTTCTTATGCCTTTTCAATGAGTATCTCACTGTATTCAATTAACGTTAATGGCCTCAACTCGCCGGGTAAGAGGTCTGTGGTTTGGCGTCAGTTGAGCAAATCCCGTCATGATATTTTATGTCTCCAGGAAACGCACTTGCTGGAATGTGATAACTCCAGAATGCAATCAGGTCTGTACCCGCATCAGTTTTTCGCCAATGGTCCGTCAAAAAAGGCGGGTGTAGCCATTTTCTTCAGCAGGTCCGACTCCTTCCAACTGGTTCGATCTATAGCGGACCCATTGGGTAGATTCATTGTGGTGTTGTGTCTCATTAATAATGCTCCATATACTATTGCCTCGATATATGCCCCTAATGTAGGCCAACTTAAGTTTTTGGAGGGTGTATTCAAAACTCTTAATGATATTCAACATGGGCACAAGCTGATAGCTGGTGACTTCAATGCCCCAATGTCCAAAGTCCTTGACTGCTCTGCCTCTTCACTGTCTAGATGTGAAATCGGGCCTCTAGCTGACTCTTTCCACTTGCATGATGTCTGGCGGTACCTGCACTGCGGTGAGAGAGACTACACATTTTTGTCTCCCAGACACGGTTCTTATAGCAGGATTGATTTTGTGCTGGTGAATGACGTGGCTCTCCCTCACTGCATCGCAGCAGATATTGGCAGTATCACCTGGTCAGATCATGCCCCGGTGTCCCTTACCCTGAAGGACCCCTTGGCCATCAGACCCCCTGCGCGTTGGCGCCTTAATGCCTACCTCCTGGCTGACCAATCCAATTCCCAATGTATAGAGGAGGCCTCCTGACATTGGTGACGATACCCTCTGGTTCGCCCACAAGGCGGTGATTAGGGGTCACTTCATCAAGTTAGCGGCAAAGGCTAAGAGGAAATACAATGCGGCACTTCAGGTAGCCTTAGACGAATTATCTCGCCTGGAATCTGCTCATAAACTTTCTCCTACTCCAGCGCTTCTCTCTGACCTTTCTAAAGCCCGCATACATGTTCGTAATCTCCTCCTCCATAAGGCTGAGAAGGCCCTGAGGAAAACCAGAGCCAAATTCTACACAATGGGGGATCGAGCGGGTGCTGTTCTGGCTAGACGTGTTAGGAAGAGAGAGGCCCAATCCAAGATCCCATTCTTGCTCCGGTCTGACGGCTCCCAGGTTCGCAACCCGATTCAGATTGCGGAGGAGTTTGCCTCTTATTATTCCTCGCTTTATGACCTCGGGTCTGACCTGGGGATTCCCCAACCTTCGCGGGAGTCAATTTTGGCGTTCTTGGAGAGGGCTAATCTTCCCTCGGTCACTCAGGAGCAGCTCTCCTTCCTAAATTCCCCCATTGTCGAGTCTGAACTCTCGCAGATTGTCAGAGAGGCCAATAAGGGTTCCTCCCCGGGGCCGGATGGCTTTCTCTTCTCCTACTATGCTCAGTTTTTTCCTGTCCTTGCCCCCTTTCTGTTGCGTCTTTTTAATAATTGGCTGGCGGTTGGCAGTATTAGGGCTGAGGGGTTGGAGGCTGCCATTGCGACTCTCCCCAAACAAGGGAAACCCACAACATCTCCGGGGAACTTCCGCCCGATAGCACTCTTAAACTGCGACGTTAAGATCTACGCAAAAGTCTGGGCTAATAGATTGTTCTCAGTCCTTCCTGATCTCATTCACCCCGACCAAGTTGGGTTTGTTCCTGGCAGACAGACTAGGGATGGTACCAGACGACTGATAGATCTCTTGGATGTGGTGGAGAGGGGGAGTCTCCCCAGTGTATTCCTGTCGCTCGATGCCGAGAAGGCGTTTGACAGAGTGCACTGGGGCTATATCGAGCTCACATTGGAGAAATTTGGGCTTACCGGGCAGATTAGCAAAGCGGTTATGGCATTGTATTCCAACCCATGCGCGTCGGTTCGATCGGCGGGATTCGGGTCTCGAACGTTTCCTATTAGGAACGGTACTCGTCAAGGCTGCCCCCTCTCCCCTATCATCTTTGCTCTGGTCATGGAGCCCTTGGCCGCCATGGTCAGGCAGTGCGCGGACATAAGGGGAATTGCGGTGGGGGGAACTGAACATAAAATTGGTCTTTATGCCGACGACGTGGTCCTGACCTGCACCTCTCCCTTAACTTCATTGACTGCAATCACCACCATCCTATCTGAGTTTTCGGCGGTTTCATATTATAAACTTAATCTCACCAAATCCACAATTTTCCCCCTCTTCCTCCCCCCCCCCCTTCAGATTCAAATTCAATCTCAATATGCTTTTATTTGGGCTCCCTTGGGCTTTACATATCTGGGCATCAAGATTACTAGGCTAGATAACATAGTCCGAGTAAATTGCGAAGAAACTCTTTCGGAGGTCAGGAGGGGCATGGAGCAAATATCAAGCGCGTCCCTCTCGTGGATGGCCCGCATACAAACGGCGAAAATGCTATTCCTCCCCAAAATAATGTACCTCTTTCGGTGCCTTCCCCTCTTTATCTCCTCGAAGTTTATTTCGGCTTTTCAATCTTTGATAGACCGATTTATCTGGAATAAGAAGCCCCATAGGATCAGGCGTCGGATTATGTCCCTTCCGTACTCTGCGGGGGGGTTGGGAGCGCCTGCGGTCCAGGCGTATTACAGGGCGGCGATCCTTGAGCCCCTTAAAATATGGTGGGAGGGGAACTCATGTTTGCCCTGGTTTCTGATTGAATCCCATTTTGCTCCCCAAAACTCGCTTAGATTGCTTTTGGAGCTCCAACTACTTCAAGTTCCTCCTGTGGGCCCCTGTCTCCGTTCTATTAGGAACGCCTCTAAACTATGGGCGCTCCTTAGCACTTCTCTCCTAACATTCATGTTTGACTATGTTTCTTTGCAGGCTGTGGAGTGTGCCATTGCCCATATTTCTCTTGCCTCCTGGACGAGGCGTGGGGTGCACCGGGTGGCAGACCTTTTCGGCTCGGACGGTCTCTTGTCGTTTGAGGACCTTGCAGGGAGATTTTCCCTCACTGGGTCTGACTTCTTTCAATACCTGCAGATTCGCAGCTTCCTCAGATCGTGGCGGTCATTCGGTGCACCACCGCCTCTGACAGAGGACCCGGCCCATAGATTCTTCAGACCATCCACCATTGTGCCACATGGCATTTCCATAATTTATAAAGCCCTCATTTCATTTGGTTCTACTGACAAACTTCCTTTTATGTCTTCCTGGGAGTCAGCGTTGGGCTTTGAGGCTTCCCTGGAGGATTGGCAATTTGCTATGGTACACCCTTCTAGGTTCTCGTCTTGTTTGGGCCACTTGGAGCAGGTGAAAAAAATTCAGCTCCACTGGTACCTCACCCCCGCCCGATTGGCGAGGGTCTTCCCGGCTACCTCTCCGCGCTGCTGGAAGGGATGTGGCGCCCTTGGGTCCTCCTCATGTCTGGTGGTCGTGTCCGCAGGTCCGGGTCTTCTGGCGTGAGGTGGAGACTTTGAGGATCTGATCCGTTTGCCCCTTGCTCTGAGTGGTCAACTCGCTGTCCTGGGCATCTCCCTCATCGATCTCCCTGCCCCCCTGGGACCCTTGGACGTCCTCGCCATTTGTATCTCAGTCTGCCCTTTCCCTTATTTAAACTGTTTGCTCCTACAATTATGCTCTGGTTTTTTGGTTTTCTGTTTATTTCTTCTATCCTCTATATGACACTGTATTTATGTATTCTGTATTGATTACATTGTGGTCCTTAATACGGTATGCATTGGATTTTCCCCCTTCTCCCCTCTCCCCTCCCCCCCACCTTCCCTTTTCATTCTGATATGTTGTTTATTGTGAAAAATGTTCAATAAATACTGATTGGTTTAAAAAAAAAAAAAAATGGGGGACCTCATGTTTTTTTTACCATTATTTAAATAATAAAAATAACTAAATAATAAATAAACACAGTGTTGGGACGGACCCCTCTATTCTGATAACCAGCCTTGCTAACGCTGACAACTGAGGGTTGCAGCCCCCAGCTGTCAATTTTGCCTGGCTGGTTATCAAAAATACAGGAAACCACGCTTTTTTTTCTGTTTATTTAGAGCATAGCCTGATGAATACTCCCATCAGCCGCTCCTGCTCTTGCGGTTATTAGCAGCAGTAGGCATAGGCCGACGGGAGCAGTAATCCTATTAGCCGACACCAGTTACTGGAGGTAAGCTTTATACCTATGATCACTGCTGCGGGCTCACGCTGTCATTAGACAGCGTCGAAATTGCGGCTGTGTGACCGGTGGTAATGATTTTACCACCGAACAGAAGCAGTGTTTGCCGCTCTGTCATGCACATGACAGCATGGGAAACACTAGATATTTGAGCCATCTGTTCAAGTGAATGGGGACCGGGTACTGTTCTGGTACTTGAACCCAAACTTTTTGGTTTTTTTTGTTTAACTGTTCGGCCGGACCCAAACATCCAGGGGTCCGTGCAGCTCTAAACCTGTGTTTAGCATGTGTCCTGTGTCTAGCGCGCGACTGATGTGGAGGTGTCCTGTGTCTAGCGTGTGTATGTGGCATGTGTCTAATTAATACAATCTTTCGGTGCTTATAAAATACAATTGTTCTCGGCAGCATTTGTCTTGTTTACACAAAATTATCTGCTGCCAATGAGGATGTTTTTAAAATCAAGCATAAAAATCATTGCACCCAACAAATGAGCGTTTTGCTGGATTGTCAGGTGACAGATATATAGTTGGAAAAAATTCCCTGATTATGAGGTTGACAAGATGGAAGATATGGGGAGATTCTGCAGCTAGTAACCCTTAAGCATGGTGGCTCCAAGAATGATTTTCTCTGGTGGGCCCAAACTACTCCAGTTCGATGCTGGCTACGTCCAATGATAAAGTGACAGTTAGCTAGTTGCTATTGGTCGTAACCTTGGATACCCAAGATCCAGCAATGTCTGCACATGAGGAAAGAGACATAGCAAATTAGAAGAACTATACTACATTTCTAATTGGAGGTATTTGCTAATATTATTATTACACCGCCTACATATTGGGATAGGATCTTGGAGATGGGAATACCCTGTTAATAATGCAGTTTCCCAGATCTGTAGTTGATTGCTGTGATAACTGTAATTAGTCCAGCGCCATATACCCATCACATGACGAGAAAAGTCGTAGTTACTTACCGATAACGGTGTTTCTCGGAGCCCATGACAGCACTACGGAGAGAGGGGATCCGCCCTTCAGGGACAGGAAACCTACAGATAAAAGGGCGGTACCTCTCCCTCGCATCAGTTGGTTTACAGAGCATCGGAGGACCTCCAGGTTAGTTTACAACAGAGAAAAAATCATATTACAACATTTCTTAAAAGAGGAACCCCGTGCCTATACTCATACTATATACACTATATAAATTATATGTAATTAAAGGTGCTCACCGCACACGTGATGGGAGGGAATAAGCGAGTGCTGTCATGGGCTCCGAGAAACACCGTTATCGGTGAGTAACTACGACTTTCTCGGTCTCCCATGACAGCACTACGGAGAGAATTGCAGAGACTAAGCTTAGGGAGGGACCACCGCCTCGAGAACCCTTCGTCCGAAGGTTAAGTCAGATACAGAGGCTAGATTTAATCTATAGTGTCTAAAAAAGGTCGATGGTGATGACCAGGTGGCCGCTTTACAGATTTGCTCTATTGATACCTCTGACCTCTCAGCCCATGAGGTAGCTACTGCTCTTGTGGAATGCGCTCTTATACCATCTGGGATCTCATTCCCCGAGGATGAATATGCCAAGACTATCGCCTCCTTTATCCACCTCGCCAAAGTACCCTTGGATGCCCGAAATCCTTTTCTGGGACCCTGGAAACAGACAAACAGAGAGCCTTCCTTCCTATACTCTCTGGTGGAATCTAAATATTGGATTAGGCATTTTCTGATGTCTAGATTATGGAAGTTCTGCTCGTTCTCATTTTTTGGGTTTGGACAAAAGGATGGCAGGGAGACTTCTTGTGACCTATGGAATTTTGATGCCACTTTTGGCAAATAGGCCGGGTCAGGTCTAAGAGTGACTCTATCATCTAATATTTTAGTGAAGGGTGGATTAGAGGATAAAGCTTGAATGTCACTTATTCTGCGTGCGGATGTTAACGCTACCAAAAGAATGGTCTTAAGTGATAGAGTTTTTATGGGAATCGTCTCTATGGGTTCGAATGGAGGACCCGTTAACGCCGAAAGGACTAAATTTAAGTCCCATGAGGGCACTTTCTGAGCGACTAATGGCTTTGATCTTGTCACCGCCTTAACAAATCTAATTATCCATGGGTTGGCCGCAATATTATGGTTGTAGAGTGCTCCTAGAGCTGCTATTTCTACTTTAAGAGTACTAACCGACAACCCCTGTTCCAGACCTTTTTGTAGGAACTCCAATATTTTAGGAATTGAGGGCCCATCTTGGACTTTTACTTTGGAGACGGACAGAAATTTTTTCCATGTTTTCCCATATATTCTAGTAGTGATGGGTTTTCTACTTTTTAACAACGTGGTGACTAAGTTATCTGAGAAACCCCTTTCTTTTAATAGTCCCCGTTCAAAAACCAGGCTGTCAAATGTAAGTTCGATTCCTGTGGGTGGAAGATCGGCCCTTGATGTAGAAGGTCTGGTATATTCGGCAGGACCCATGGGTCCGAGACCGAAAGCATCCTCAGCCAGGAGAACCACGTCCTTTTTGGCCAGAACGGGGCTATGAGGATCATTTTTGTTTTGTCCTCTCTGACTTTCCGAATGACTGCCGGGATCAGAATAGTTGGAGGAAAGGCATACGTTAATTTTTGGGTCCACGGAATCATAAAGGCATCTAGAGCCTGTGGATTCCCTACCGGGTTCAGTGAGCAGAATTTGTTCACTTTTTTGTTTTTGTGATTGGCGAATAGATCTATTGTCGGTGCTCCCCACATTTTTGTGATCTGATCGTAGATGGATTGGTTTAGAGACCATTCGCCTTGTTTTAACTGAGACCGACTCAGGTAATCTGCTCTCTCGTTGTTTGAACCCTGAATGTGTAGCGCAGAGAGGGATAGTAGATTTTCTTCCGCTAGGTTGAAAATTTTGGCTGAAGAACTCATGAGTGCCCGAGACCTTGTTCCTCCCTGGTGGTTTATATACGCTACAGTCACTTTGTTGTCCGAAAAGATTCGGACATGATGTCCCCGAATATAGGTCAGAAAAGAAAGAAGAGCTTGAAGTACTGCCCAAAGTTCTTTTTGGTTTGAGGATGCTGATAGTTCCTGGACTGACCAGGTTCCCTGAGCAACTCTGTCCCCCATGTGAGCCCCCCACCCTGTGGGACTCGCATCGGTTGTTATCACCCGGGATATTTGTGTCACCCAAGGAACTCCCTTTGATAAGTTTTGGGTTTCCCCCCACCAACGAAGGGAATGAATAACTGAAGAATTCAGGGTGATTTGACCTTCCAAGTTGTCCTTTAGTATTGACTGCCATTCGAGTACGTGCCACTGAAGTTCTCTTGTGTGGAACTGTGCGAAGGGTATCGCTGGTAGGCATGAGGACAGAGAGCCTAGTAGCGACATTGCTCTCCTTAGAGTCATGGAAGGATTGTGAAAAGTTTGCGTTATCATAGCTAATATGCTGTCTTTTTTGGGGTTTGGAAGCCGACATTCTTGGACTCGGGAGTCTAATGTCAGACCTAGGAACTCCTGTACTTGACAGGGTTCCAACTTTGATTTTTTTAAGTTTATGAGCCACCCCAAGTCCGTCAAAATAGTCATTACCCGGTCCCTCTGTTCTTTGCAACTTTGGGCCGAGTTGCTTACAATGAGAAAGTCGTCTAGGTAAGGGACTATTAATATATTTTGTTCCCTTATGTGGGCCATCATTTCTGCTATTACTTTTGTGAATATTCGGGGAGCTATAGAGATCCCGAACGGAAGAGCTCTGTACTGGAAAAATCTTAATTGTCCTTTTATGGAAACTGCCAACCTTAGGAATTTTTGAGATTGATTGTGGATGGGCACATGATAATATGCATCGGTTAGGTCTATCACGACCATATAGCAATTTGGAAACAGGATTTTTATGGTGGACTTTATTGTTTCCATTTTGAATTTGTAATTTTTTACGTATTTGTTCAGGTTTTTTAGATTTATAATGGTCCGAAAGGACCCATCGGGTTTTGGAACTAAAAAAAGAGGGGAGAAAAACCCTTCTCCTACTTCCTGAGGGGGGATTTCTTGAATTACGGATTTTTGCAGTAGGGAAATAATTTCTCTCTCTAAAGCTGCTTGTTCTGCCACCGAGGATCTTATTTTCGTTTCTATATACTTTCGGGGAGGAAAAGAAATAAAATCTATTTTTAGACCGTACTGTATTATGTTTAGAATCCAGGTGTTGTTGGATATTTTCTTCCAGGCGGGAAGGAATGATGTGAGTCTTCCCCCCACCGTAGGCACAATGTAATTTGGAGGGTTTTTTGTCGTGAGAGGTATTGCCAAAGAGGTAACCTCTATCCCTTCTCCTGCCTTCTTCCCATTTATTCTGCTCCCTGGGGGGTCTGCGGCAGAAAAATCTCCGATTCCGAAAGGACTGCCTGAATGGGGCTGGGCCCAAATTTGGAAACCCCTTCTTTTTGTCTCCTGCTTTTTGGAGGATGTCATCCAGGGTTTCTCCAAACAGAAAATTTCCTTCGCATGGAATAGAACATCGTTTTAGCTTTGTCTGGAGATCTCCAGGCCAGCTTTTGAGCCATAATGTTCTTCTGGCTGCGTTGGAGAGAGCAGCGGCCTTAGATGTTAACCGTACGGAGTCTGCTGAGGAGTCCGCCAGGAATGCTGCTGCTGCTCTAATTGCAGGGATAGAATCCAGTAATTTATTCCTGGGTAGCCAGTCTCTAATTTGACTTTCTAATTGATCAACCCACACCATCAGAGATCTGGAGGTGCAGGTAGCCGCAACAGAAGGCCTCAAGCTACCGCCAGCCGATTCCCATGCCCCTTTAAGGAATGTGTCTGCTTTCTTATCTAAGGGGTCCCTGAGGGTACCCATGTCCTCGAACGGGAGCGCAAATTTTTTTGAGGCTTTTGCCACAGCTACATCCAACTTTGGCGCCTTATCCCAGGAAGTGGATGCGTCATCTTCGAAGGGATACTTCCTTTTAAGCGAGGGCACTGAAGAGTTTCTCCTATCTGGTTTCTCCCATTCTTTTTTAATTAGGGATTGGACATTGGGATTTAGAGGAAAGGTTTTCCGTTTTTTTTGTCCCAAGCCACCAAACATTACGTCTTGGGCCGTTTTGTCAGATTTAGGCTCCTCCACCCCCATGGTAGCCCTAACGGCTCTCACTAAGGCATCCACTTCCTCGAGTGGAAAACAATGTCGGCCTGAATCTTCCTCGGAGGAGGATAGGGAGGAGTCAGAATCGTCCGAATCTGCGTCTTCAGACGAGGATCGGACAGAGTGAGATTGTACTGATTCCTTTACTTTATCTTTCCCTTTTTTGGAGGAAGATACAGCATTCTGAACCTCAGATCTAATAATATTTTTTAACTCGGATGCAAAGTCGGGAGTCTCCTCACATAGCACGTGCTGGATGCATGATTTACAAAGCTTTTTGTCCCAGGCTACTGGTAAAGCTTTGTCACAGATGGGGCAGGATTTGTTTTTCCTTTTCTCCAACTTCTTCTTTCCCTATTAAGGGAGAAGAGGGAGCCCTATTATAATATATACATTCACGAAGATCACTCACCATTCGGACGTGCAGGCAGGTACCGGTTCTGGAGGGGGCCCTGGGTCCGGAATAGAAGGTTCCCGAGGAGGTGATTTAGTCTTCGCAGCAGACCTGCTGCGCTGTGTAGAGCGGCTGCTGGACCTACTCCTGGCGCTCTTAGGGTCCGTCTTCTTATGGTGCTGCTGCCTCGGCTGAAGCTCCTGTGGATCGCTGTCCTCCATGATTTACAGGGAGATGGTGCGACAACTGTGTGTGCACCATCTCCCTATTTGTATTTGGCGCCACCTCTGCTGCCTCGCTCGGCGTTCCCCCGCACTTCCGGTCCTGCGTCACGTCCAGGGAGAAGAGAAGCTACCGCGCATGCGCGCGGTGATGACCCGGAAGTCCTGCCGCATTTCCGGAGCGGCGGCCATCTTAGTACACCCGGAGCGTGCGCTTATCGGCACAGGAGCTCCGGGTGATCAAGCGCCCCTTCCTCTCTTCAGAATCGGCGGCGTTCTCCCTCCGCTCACCCTGAAAAACCCCTCGGCTCCAGCGGTGGCGGCTTCGGGAGCCGGACAAGCCGTGGCAGGAGCCTCCTCGCTGCCGGAACTCGACCGCCCGGTCCCGGTCCATCGGTCTTCATAACAGGTACCACCGGAAAGAGGTTCCCTGTTCAGGGACAGGAAACCAACTGATGCGAGGGAGAGGTACCGCCCTTTTATCTGTAGGTTTCCTGTCCCTGAAGGGCGGATCCCCCCTCTCCGTAGTGCTGTCATGGGAGACCGAGAAACAGCATTTGAAAGTATATTTGAAAATGGTGTCACTTTGCAATATACTATAATTTATTAGTTGGAATTGAACTACCCCTTTAAAGAGGACCGTTCACTAGGACAAAAGTGGACGGTTTTGACTCATTTTAATGTCGCTGCTCCCCTGAGTATTAAGTCTTTTTCAAAATCCACCATAGTGTTCCAGAGATATGGGTCTTTTTATGGTCTTTTCAAGTAGCCATGGCTCATGGGGTAAATATGCAAACAGCCTAAACACCCCCCTCCCCTGTAAGTAACGCCCCCTTGTAAAGACCATAAAAATTAGCAAAAACAAAAAAGTTCCATATCTCTGAAACAGTAAGGTTGAGTAAGAAGTAAGAAAAAACGATTTTTGACTTGGTGACAAGTACCCTTTAAGGCTGTGAGCATGTAAAGACACCGGTCTGCTGGGTCCCATATAGTGTCTGCAGACATCTGATGGTCAATATCGAAAGGAACTGTGTATATAAAATAGCGCTTTGTTAATTGAACTTGGGGACATCTCATCGTTCTGATCCATCCTTCCATAGAAGTATTGGCAATGTCTTCTACACACTGAAGAACTTGAGAACCTCCATGAAACTTGAGAGTTCCTTTCCGTCCTCTGCAAACAAGCGGTCACCGTAATTAGAGATCCACTTCCTCTGATATAGTAACCGGCAACGGAGATGAAAGAAACAATGGTGGATACATTTACTAGAGTGGAAAGCTACGAAAAAGTATTCTTCCTCCAGAACAAGGCACTGTTCAAGGGGGATTCCTAAAACAGGGATTTTTGTGTACTCACCGTAAAATGCTTTTCTCCGAGCCAATCATTGGGGGACACAGACTGTGGGTGTTATGCTGCTTGCCACTAGGAGGACACCAAGTGATACAAAGAAAGTTAGCTCCTCCCCTGTAGTATACACCCTCCTGCTGGCTCTCAGCTAACCAGTTCGGTGTAAAAGCAGAAGGAGATCAGTAACAACATATGAGCTTACAGCATGTCATATTATATATGAGAGTATAGCATATCAGATTATAAAAACAAGCATAAGCTAATACCAGGGTGGGAGCTGTGTCCCCCAATGATTGGCTCGGAGAAAAGGATTTTTCGGTGAGTACCCAAAAATCCCTCTTTCTCCTTCGCCTCATTGGGGGACACAGATCGTGGGACGTACCAAAGCAGTCCCTGGGTGGGGACAACATCAGATCAGGCCCTGTGTAACCGCTACTTACAAGTGCGCCACCGCGGCCTGCAGAGTCCGCCTGCCCAAACTCCCATCTGTGGAAGTGTGAGAATTATAGTGCTTCAAGAATGCATGCGGACTGGATGAATCCACAAGCTTGCAGGCGCGTCTTGTCGATGCCTGGTGCCTAGAACCCACGATAGGCTGACATCTAACACGGAAGGATTCCTGGATGGTGAAAGGAATACATAAATGGCCGATGAAGACGGCTAAACCCTTCCTCTTATTGTCAGGAAGCCCAAGATACAGTGTCCAACCTTCGGAAGGACGCCTGTTGTGAATTTTGTGGCAGAGCTCCCTCCTGTGCTCACAAGTGGTACTTCGGCTGATTCTCTCTGTGAGCTTCCGTTGGTGGAGGAGAGTGGTACTGCGGCTTCTGAGTTTCCTTCCTCAGGTGATGTGGTGAAGTCGTTGGGTGCTGCTCTATTTAACTCCACCTAGTGCTTTGATCCTGGCCTCCAGTCAATGTTCTAGTATTGGACCTGTTTCCTCCTGGATCGTTCCTGTGGCCTGCTGCTCTGCATAGCCAAGTTCCGCTTTTGCTATTTTGTTTGCTGTTTTTTTTCTGTCCAGCTTGCTTATTTGTTTTTTCTTGCTCGCTGGAAGCTCTGGGACGCAGAGGGTGTACCTCCGTGCCGTTAGTTCGGTACGGAGGGTCTTTTTGCCCCCTTTGCGTGGTTTTTGTAGGGTTTTGTGTTGACCGCAAAGTTACCTTTCCTATCCTCGCTCTGTTCAGAAAGTCGGGCCTCACTTTGCTAAATCTATTTCATCTCTACGTTTGTCTTTTCATCTTAACTCACAGTCATTATATGTGGGGGCTGCCTTTTCCTTTGGGGTATTTCTCTGAGGCAAGGTAGGCTTATTTTCTATCTTCAGGCTAGTTTCTCAGGCTGTGCCGAGTTGCATAGGGAGCGTTAGGCGCAATCCACGGCTGCCTCTAGTGTGGCTGGAGAGGATTAGGGATTGCGGTCAGCAGAGTTCCCACGTCTCAGAGCTCGTTCTATGTTTTTGGGTTATTGTCAGGTCACTGTATGTGCTCTGACTTCTATGTCCATTGTGGTACTGAATTACCAGATCATAACAGACGCCGTCCTCGAGACGTACCTACTCCGAGCACTCATTTCGTCCGGAATATGGGGAACTCATTCCATTTTGTGGACTGGTGCCGAAAAAGATGAGGGAAGAACTATGCCCTCATAACAGTGGTAATACAATACCACCTTGGTAACAAGGGACGGCCTGAGAACAACCTTGCCTTGAAGGAAATAAGGGAAAAAAGTCTGAAAGGACCAGTTAGCACCAAAGACTCGTCAGGATGAGGATATCGCAGAGAAAAAAGGGGCGACCTTCCCTAATAGTAAGGTCTGTCCGGATCAAAAAAGGAGTCTACTGTAATACTCCTAGCATCATTAAAGGTCCCAATGATCTAACGGTATGCGATAGGGAAGAACTACGTGTGAAAACTTCCTGCGCGAAAGTCCCTACTTGCAGTTGCAAGCAAAGAATTTAATAAAAACTGATGTGGTCAGTGCGGATTTCCTAGGATCACTGGGGCCCTTTCTGCTTCTGAAAAAGCTTTCGGAAGTAGTGGAAGGGGAGTTATGGAAACTGGTACCACGGAAGAACCAGAGCATGCAGTGCGATGGCTATTGGATCTCGAGGCCGAACCACGAACTCGAGTACGCAGGCGATCAGTCTGGACGCCATCTGAACTACAACTGGAGAGCTCCAGTGAAGGCAGGTCTGATGGAAGACTTCCGGGTGAAGTTCCCACTCACTTGAGGCGAAACCCTGGGGCTGAATATGTTCGCCGCCCAGAGTTATACTCCTGGGATATGTACTGCCGAGATCACCGAGTGATAGATCTCGGCCCATCAGAGAGTGTGAGGTACCTCGGCCATGGCGCCTGAACGTGGGTACCTGCTAGACGATTGACGTATGGCCCAGCCATGGCATTGTCCAATTGAATTCAGATGGGTTGACCCGCCAGAAGGCAGTTGACCTACTGTAGGACTACCGTTCAGATCTCCAGAGCAATGATCGGGAGAAGAGGACTGGCACTGGTAGTTACTAGTAACCACTGAACCAGGAGAAAAGCCCTGGATGAAGAAGGAGCTCAGAGACTATCGTCTGAAAGTCTGTTTGACTTGCTGAAAACGAGCGGAGCAAAGGAAATTGCTTCCATTGTCGTCACCATTTTTCCTCAGAACCCTCCCAGCAAATCGAATAAAATGAGGGGATGAGTGATGAAGTGCATGAGCTCCCTGTTGAAGGACCATGACCTTGTCTGCATGGAGAATTACCATCCTTCAGGAAGAGTACCGGATCATCCTCAAAAAGGATATCTGCTGGGCTAGAAATGAGAAGTTGTCTAAGTCTAGCCACCAGCCCAGGTGAGAGGGTATCGAAAGTGATATAGACTACTTAGCGTAATCCTGGACGGGTGGCTAGACAGTCGGCCAAACAGGGCAGGATGACCATGCCTCTAGGGTGCAAGAGGAACATGACAGCCACCATGATCCTTGCGAACACTCTGGGTGCGGTAGCAAGGCCAAAGACAAGGTCGTAACTTGAAAATGCTGCTCGCCAATGGAAAAGGCAAAGGAATTTTTGAAGAGGGTAAGCATCCCGAATGTCGATGGATGCCAGAAACTGCACCTTTTTCTGTTGAAGTAATGGCTGAACAGAGGAACTCCATTCGAAGAAGAACCTTGTGAAAGGTTGTTAGAAGTTTGAGGTCCAGGATTGGTCCTACTTCTCGTTCCCCTTTTTGGAACCAAGATCCCTTAGATCTAGACTGTCCTGGACAACCATTCCACTGCTGGTCGGGGTTGTAGGAACGTACGATCCTTTGTTAGTCTCCCGCTCAAAAGATTTGATTGACCAGCTGTACTGTCTTCAGGAAAGGGTTACTGGTGTGAATCAAAGTAGTTAAGGTTTCCAGTCAGGAGACCATTGCTCTAGCAATCCATGCGGCGGCTAGGGAGGGTAGAGGGCTGGACCCGAAGCCGCAAAACGGAACGAACCAGATTATACTATCTGACAGACCGTGGCATTTTCAATTGATGACACATCAGGCAGGGATACTGGTAGATAAACCACAGGAGATTGTACCCGGTTAATCTGCCAAGTGGCAGAATGCGCGGCTGCATCCAGCAGGTCATAGTCTCTTGCCATCGCCGCTCTCTTTTGACGGTGCAGAGTTAAAAATTAGGAACCCTCGATCCACCATCCTCTTAACAGGAAAGTGGAGAGGGATCATCCGCCTTCTTGCATCTTCTTTTAAATAGTGGTGATGCAGAGGGGGGTGCTCAGACACCCGAAAAGGGTGCCTCTGTACATCCACAGAGTTCAGGTCTCCGGGTGGACAGGACAGGTTGTCTGGCGTTAGGCCTGGATGCAGAAGAGGATACCTGGAGGCAACAGACGTGTGCCCATCTGTTGATGGTGTGGGGAGATCGGTGCCCTTTAAAGGGCCCGTCACCCTTAAAAATAAGACCAGGCATGGCATCCCACGTAGAGGCTTCTGTCTAGTGAATCGCATATCCGGACTGGATGGCAAATGCTCTACGAGGGAGTTTAGTCTCCTTATGAGGGACAGTGTGTAGTCTAGAGCAGGGCCAGAGTCCTCGTCAATGTACAGAGATTGGATGATGATATAAATAGGCAAGTTCATCCTTTACTGAAGCACTGGCAAGTCCAGGTCCAAGGCAATATCCGATCCATGTTCAGAGTCTTGTTGTCAGCAAATCCTTGGAGAGAGATCATGAAATGAAAACTTCCGTTTTGTCAATGCCTGTACGTTTCTTGAATACTCGCGGCCCCTGCTAGCCGACGGATCCCATGTAGGAGAGGGACCATGTATATCGGTCCTGTGAGCACTCCGAGCCACGGAGGGATCACGGAGGGATTCAATTTCTTGGTCAGAAAAACCATGGGTTGCGGCAGTGACGAAGTCCACTGAGGGAACTAGTTACACTGGGATAAACTGGGATCAGCAGCGGAGTGCTCCTCATTTATGACCGGCTTCAGATTGGTCATGTGCTTTTAAGACCAGGGAATACTGGTCATGCGCCTTTAGATAAAATCTTGCAGAGTAAGAAGCGCCAGTTTGGGGGCGGAGCCACAGGCACGATGTGGGCGGAGCCTCGAGACTTCCATGAATAGGCCCAAGCCAGGGCCTAAATTTCTACAGCCGGCGCCAGCGTAGAAGTGAGGGGCGTTGCAGTGGCCGAGAAAATTGAGTGTTTCCATGCCAGGCGAAAAGCGCAAGGAAAACCGGCAGAGCCACCTTAGAGCGCCATAGTGCGCTTCCGGGGTGCGGCCTACACATCGGCCGAAGCCGGGGGCTAAATTTTTGTAGCCGGCCGGAGCGTTACCTCAGGGAGGTGGGCCACAGGGAAGCCTGAGAATGCCTGTGAATATCCTGCTGCAGAAGCCCATCGCTGGCAGGATCCACTCACCATCGGTGGGCGTCCCGGCATGGAGCCGCCGCGGATGTCGGGTATTGCAGTGTGGACGGTGCAGGGATAAAGAGCTAAACCTCAATCCATCATCCCTTTGTTAGGGAGGTGGAGAGGAACCGTCCGCCTCCTTGTGCCATCCACTTTCACAGTGGTGTGACAGTGGGGGCTGCTTGGACGCCATATAGAGAGGGGCCTCTGTACATCCACGGAGTTCAGCCCCCGGGTGGACAGGGCCAGTTGTCCGGCATTAGGCCTGGCCCAAGGAGAAAATACATGGAGGCGACACTCCATGTGGTCGCCTGCTGCTGGTGTGGGGAGATCGGGACCGTGAAGGAACCGTCGCCCCTGAAGTGAGCTGGGCGGGGCTCCGGCGGTTGGCGGGGATTTCAACTGCAGCCTAGTCTGGCTGAAAAAGCCGGGGACTAAATTTATGGAGCCTGCCAGTGCAGCGCGTCGGCAGGCCACGACGTGGCACCGAATGATTGCCGCTGGCGTCCAGCCAGCGGCACCTCTCCCCAGGGACCAGGACCGCACCTTCCCACGCAGGCAGCGCGAGGAAAGAAACTACTCACCACCACCGAGCAGAGATGCAGCCTCTATTGCGAGGGAATAAGCTCAATCGATCCTCCCTTTGCTGGGGGATGGAAAGTCTCTGTCCATCTTCATATGTGCCTGCCGCAGGGGACTTACGGCTACTGTGGGGACTACATGACGCCAACAGGTGAGGGCTTAATTGCGGAGGAGCCCGGGAGATGCACATAAGAGGTATACTCTATGTGCTCGCCATCTTACAGGGGGGGGGGGGAAATCGGGATCGTATAGGAACCGTTGCCCTAGCGTAGATTAGGCGTGCCCCAGTCGTCGCAGGAAAGGTACGGGGAGGTATACTCGCCTGTTAATGGTTCGGGGGAGAGTGGACCCTAGAAAGGAATCCGTCGCCCCCTTCACTCCGTTAATTAAAAAATTACAGAAAAAAAAAAAAAATACCACAGAAAAACAGGCAAAGGTGCCTACCTGTCTAGGCCTCAAATCAAATGCACTCTCATGGTGCAGTGGGCCCGCCACATGGCGTTACTAATAGGCTAGGATCCAGTTGTTGTGCATACTCTGTGTGAACACTGCTGCAGATTATTTATTTGCACTGGTGTGCCAAGCAGCCATTCCCTGATTGTAGGCTGGCTGTCTTATTTGGTATTATCACACCTGTGTAGTCACCATCTTTACTTGGCCCACTGCACCATGAGAGTTCATTTGATTTGAGGCCTAGACAGGTAAGCACCTTTGCCTGTTTTTCTGTGGTGTTTTTTCTAGAATAGAAGAGTTTTTTTCCTCCTTTTTCTCCTCCCGTTGTAGAAAATAAAAAATGTTGGGGTCTGAAAACAGACCCAAGTGCCTCCTACAGACACTAAGCAAGAACTGGTTAGCTGAGAGCCAGCAGGAGGGTGTATACTGCAGGGGAGGAGCTAACTTTCTTTGTATCACTTAGTGTCCTCCTAGTGGCAAGCAGCAAAACATCCACAGTCTGTGTCCCCCAATGAGGCAAAGGAGAAAGATAGCTCCTTCCCTGCAGTATACACCCTCCTGCTGGCTCCAAGTGAACCAGTTCGGTAACAAAGCAGTGGGAGCTTAACATTTAACCAGGATGAACTATGTCAAAACCAAACCAAAGCCGTTAGGCTAATAGGGTGGGTGCTGTGTCCCCCAATGATTGGCTCAGAGAAAAGGATTTTACGGCGAGTACACAAAAATCCCTTTTTCTCCTATGCCTCATTGGGGAACACAGGACCATGGGACATCTTAAAGCAGTTCCTGGGTGGGGAACAATCAACTGTAATTGCTCCTTGTACCCACAGGTTACAGATGCGGCACAGCCGCCTGCAAAATTTGTCTACCGACGGTCGCATCTGCCGAGGCCTGAGAATGAATATGGTAATGTTTTGTAAACGTATGCAGACTGGACCAGGTCGCAGCTCTGCAAACTTGTGCTGCCGAAGCTGGGTGCCAGATGGCCCAAGACGCACCCACTGACCGAGTAGAATGAGCCTTAATCCCTGCTGAGACAGAATGACCTCTGACTCGGTAGGACTCCTGAATAGCTGAACAAATCCATTTGGCTATTGTCACCTTGGAAGTGGGAAACCCCTTCCTTGGCCCTTCCGGGAGCACAAACAGGGCATCTGACCTGTGGAAAGACACCGTCTGCGAGACGTATCTCGAGAGCTCTCACCAATTCCAGTGTGTGGAGGGCCTTCTCGATGCGATGTACTGGTGCCGGACAGAGTGGCAGTAAGACAATCTCCTGATTGAGATGAAAGGATGAGACAACTTTTGTCAAAAAGGACGGGGATGTTCTCAAAACCACCTTATCCTGATGAAAATTCAGGAACGGAACTTGACAAGACAGAGCCGCCAACTCTGAGACTCGTCTAATGGATGTGACCGCAACCAGGAAGGCAACCTTCCATGAAAGAAAGGACAGGGAAACCTCCTGTAGAGGTTCGAAAGGAGCTTCTTGCAAGACTCCGAGGACCAGATTAAGGTCCCATGGTTCCAACGGCATCTTATAGGGCGGCACCCTATGGGAGACTCCCCGAATGAACGTCTTCACGTGTAATCTTTTGGCAATCCTGCGTTGGAACAGAAGAAACAGGGCTGAAATCTGCCCCTTGAGAGAACTAAGGGCGAGACCTAAGTCCAAACCCGTTTGTAAAAATTCGAGGATGGAAGGATTGGAAAATTCAAGAGGAGAACGTCCCCGGTCGTTGCACCAGGAAAAGAATGTTTTCCAAGAGATGACTTCTGGAGAGAAACCTGCCTGGTTAGAACCCAGGACTCAACAGCCAAGCCGTCAAACACAGGGCCTCGGAGTTCTGGTGGTAAAAGGGGCCCTGTGAAAGCAGGTCTGCCCGATTCGGTAATCGCCAGGGAACATTGGCGACTAGTTGAACTAGATCCGTGTACCACGCCCGGCGTGGCCACCACCTGTTAGACTGTCTGACTTGCTTGGGATGGAAGAACCGACGGTCAAGGGAGAACGGGTTCTTGTCCCAAACAGCCAGGATGGCATGCTGTAAGGGACGGAGGTGTAATTGGGCAAATGGAACCGCCTCCATGGCTGCTACCATCCTGCCGAGGACTCCCATACTGAAACGCAGAGAATGAGTGCGAGGTTGAGAGAGCTTCTGAGCTTCCCGCTGTAAGGCTGAGATCTTTTCGGGGGAAGAAGCACCAACCCCTAAGACGAGTCCAGTACCATTCCTAGAAAGGAAATTCGCTGAGCTGGTACTGGGGAAGATTTTTTGAAGTTTATCTTCCAACCCAGGCGAGAAAGAGAATCTATTATGATGTTCACAGCCTCCTTGCAGGCGCGGAAAGAGGGGCCTTTGATGAGGATATCATCTAGATACGGTAGCACCACCACGCCTCAGGTGTGAAGGATGGCCACGGCAGCCGCCATGACCTTGGTGAATACCCTGGGAGCGTGGTGAGGCCGAAGGGCAAAGCAACGAATTGGAAGTGTTGTTCCTGAACTGCGAAGCGAAGGAACCTCTGGTGAGAAGGGAAAATTGGAATGTGGAGGTACGCGTCCTTGATTTCTATAGACGCCAGGAACTCGCCTTTTTCCATGGAGGTGATGACAGAACAAAGCGATTCCATTCGGAACTGTCGTACCCTGACGAAGTTGTTCAGCATTTTTCGGTCCAGTATGGGGGTTATTTTCATGGTTCTTATGGAGTTGGTTCTCTCTTTTGGTGAGGGGTTGCTTTGCACTATTTAGTGCTCTAATTCTTCCCTCGGTATCTAGTATGTTGCCTGGTTTTGGTACCAGTATGGGCCGTACTGTACCGTCCTTCTTTGGAACAATGAACAGGTTTGAATAAAAACCTTGAAACTTTTCGCTTTGAGTGACCGGGATAATAACCCCGTCTTCCTTTAGAGAGCTTATGGCTTGGAAGAACTCTGATGCCCTGGGAGGAGAAGACAGGAAAAAATGATTTGGTGGAAGAGAGGAGAATTTTATCTTGTATCCGGAGGACACTAGGTCGCGGACCCATTCGTCGTGAACGACCGAGAGCCACGCGTCGCTAAAGGAAAGCAGGCGGCCGCCTACTTTGAGGGTGTCCTCCGGATACGACAGGGAGTCATTGTGTGGTAGATCTGCCCGGTCTGGACCCCCTGGATCCTGACTGCCTAGGCCTGCCTCTCCAAGAAGGGGAAGGTTTGTAAGAGGTCTGGGGACCTCTATCCCTACGTTGTGCCCGGCCAGGTCGGGAAGATGTGGAAGTAGAGGACCAACTTGAGTTGGAACAAAGTAAAAAAATAATTTATTATATATTTATACAGTTAGGGCCAGAAATATTTGGACAGTGACACAAGTTTTGTTATTTTAGCTGTTTACAAAAACATGTTCAGAAATACAATTATATATATAATATGGGCTGAAAGTGCACACTCCCAGCTGCAATATGATAGTTTCCACATCCAAATCGGAGAAAGGGTTTAGGAATCATAGCTCTGTAATGCATAGCGTCCTCTTTTTCAAGGGACCAAAAGTAATTGGACAATGGACTCTAAGGGCTGCAATTAACTCTGAAGGCGTCTCCCTCGTTAACCTGTAATCAATGAAGTAGTTAAAAGGTCAGGGGTGGATTCCAGGTGTGTGGTTTTGCATTTGGAAGCTGTTGCTGTGAGCAGACAACATGCGGTCAAAGGAACTCTCAATTGAGGTGAAGCAGAACATCCTGAGGCTGAAAAAAAAAGAAAAAATCCATCAGAGAGATAGCAGACATGCTTGGAGTAGCAAAATCAACAGTTGGGTACATTCTGAGAAAAAAGGAATTGACTGGTGAGCTTGGGAACTCAAAAAGGCCTGGGCGTCCACGGATGACAACAGTGGTGGATGATCGCCGCATACTTAATTTGGTGAAGAAGAACCCGTTCACAACATCAACTGAAGTCCAGAACACTCTCAGTGAAGTAGGTGTATCTGTCTCTAAGTCAACAGTAAAGAGAAGACTCCATGACAGTAAATACAAAGGGTTCACATCTAGATGCAAACCATTCATCAATACCAAAAATAGACAGGCCAGAGTTAAATTTGCAGAAAAACACCTCAAGAAGCCAGCTCAGTTCTGGAAAAGTATTCTATGGACAGATGAGACAAAGATCAACCTGTACCAGAATGATGGGAAGAAAAAAGTTTGGAGAAGAAAGGGAACGGCACATGATCCAAGGCACATGTTCCAGGAGATGGAACAGGATCCTTGATGCAAACAACTGGCTAAGACGATGGTGCAGACAACAAGGATTTGGATTCCTGGACCACGGTGTGAATTACTGGTATGATGGACTCCTCGCCAGAGACGGACTACACCTCAACAAACCTGGGAAACACACATTCGCCAGAAGACTCGCTACACTCATCAGGAGGGCGTTAAACTAGAAGAAGAGGGGACGGGAAGAAAAACATTAGACTCGAACAAAGACGACCCAGGAAAACATACTCAGAAGGGAGGTAAGAACATTTCTAAAACAATCCACAGTGAGGAGATTGGAACAAAACAAAATCCTCTAAACTGCATGCTCGCAAACGCCAGAAGCCTGACAAACAAGATGGAAGAACTAGAAGCAGAAATATCTACAGGTAACTTTGACATAGTGGGAATAACCGAGACATGGTTAGATGAAAGCTATGACTGGGCAGTTAACTTACAGGGTTACAGTCTGTTTAGAAAGGATCGTAAAAATCGGAGAGGAGGAGGGGTTTGTCTCTATGTAAAGTCTTGTCTAAAGTCCACTTTAAGGGAGGATATTAGCGAAGGGAATGAGGATGTCGAGTCCATATGGGTTGAAATTCATGGAGGGAAAAATGGTAACAAAATTCTCATTGGGGTCTGTTACAAACCCCCAAATATAACAGAAACCATGGAAAGTCTACTTCTAAAGCAGATAGATGAAGCTGCAACCCATAATGAGGTCCTGGTTATGGGGGACTTTAACTACCCGGATATTAACTGGGAAACAGAAACCTGTGAAACCCATAAAGGCAACAGGTTTCTGTTAATAACCAAGAAAAATTATCTTTCACAATTGGTGCAGAATCCAACCAGAGGAGCAGCACTTTTAGACCTAATACTATCTAATAGACCTGACAGAATAACAAATCTGCAGGTGGTTGGGCATTTAGGAAATAGCGACCACAATATTGTGCAGTTTCACCTGTCTTTCACTAGGGGGACTTGTCAGGGAGTCACAAAAACATTGAACTTTAGGAAGGCAAAGTTTGACCAGCTTAGAGATGCCCTTAATCTGGTAGACTGGGACAATATCCTCAGAAATAAGAATACAGATAATAAATGGGAAATGTTTAAGAACATCCTAAATAGGCAGTGTAAGCGGTTTATACCTTGTGGGAATAAAAGGACTAGAAATAGGAAAAACCCAATGTGGCTAAACAAAGAAGTAAGACAGGCAATTAACAGTAAAAAGAAAGCATTTGCACTACTAAAGCAGGATGGCACCATTGAAGCTCTAAAAAACTATAGGGAGAAAAATACTTTATCTAAAAAACTAATTAAAGCTGCCAAAAAGGAAACAGAGAAGCACATTGCTAAGGAGAGTAAAACTAATCCCAAACTGTTCTTCAACTATATCAATAGTAAAAGAATAAAAACTGAAAATGTAGGCCCCTTAAAAAATAGTGAGGAAAGAATGGTTGTAGATGACGAGGAAAAAGCTAACATATTAAACACCTTCTTCTCCACGGTATTCACGGTGGAAAATGAAATGCTAGGTGAAATCCCAAGAAACAATGAAAACCCTATATTAAGGGTCACCAATCTAACCCAAGAAGAGGTGCGAAACCGGCTAAATAAGATTAAAATAGATAAATCTCCGGGTCCGGATGGCATACACCCACGAGTACTAAGGGAACTAAGTAATGTAATAGATAAACCATTATTTCTTATTTTTAGTGACTCTATAGCGACAGGGTCTGTTCCGCAGGACTGGCGCATAGCAAATGTGGTGCCAATATTCAAAAAGGGCTCCAAAAGTGAACCTGGAAATTATAGGCCAGTAAGTCTAACCTCTATTGTTGGTAAAATATTTGAAGGGTTTCTGAGGGATGTTATTCTGGATTATCTCAATGAGAATAACTGTTTAACTCCATATCAGCATGGGTTTATGAGAAATCGCTCCTGTCAAACCAATCTAATCAGTTTTTATGAAGAGGTAAGCTATAGGCTGGACCACGGTGAGTCATTGGACGTGGTATATCTCGATTTTTCCAAAGCGTTTGATACCATGCCGCACAAGAGGTTGGTACACAAAATGAGAATGCTTGGTCTGGGGGAAAATGTGTGTAAATGGGTTAGTAACTGGCTTAGTGATAGAAAGCAGAGGGTGGTTATAAATGGTATAGTCTCTAACTGGGTCGCTGTGACCAGTGGGGTACCGCAGGGGTCGGTATTGGGACCTGTTCTCTTCAACATATTCATTAATGATCTGGTAGAAGGTTTACACAGTAAAATATCGATATTTGCAGATGATACAAAACTATGTAAAGCAGTTAATACAAGAGAAGATAGTATTCTGCTACAGATGGATCTGGATAAGTTGGAAACTTGGGCTGAAAGGTGGCAGATGAGGTTTAACAATGATAAATGTAAGGTTATACACATGGGAAGAAGGAATCAATGTCACCATTACACACTGAATGGGAAACCACTGGGTAAATCTGACAGGGAGAAGGACTTGGGGATCCTAGTTAATGATAAACTTACCTGGAGCAGCCAGTGCCAGGCAGCAGCTGCCAAGGCAAACAGGATCATGGGGTGCATTAAAAGAGGTCTGGATACACATGATGAGAGCATTATACTGCCTCTGTACAAATCCCTAGTTAGACCGCACATGGAGTACGGTGTCCAGTTTTGGGCACCGGTGCTCAGGAAGGATATAATGGAACTAGAGAGAGTACAAAGGAGGGCAACAAAATTAATAAAGGGGATGGGAGAACTACAATACCCAGATAGATTAGCGAAATTAGGATTATTTAGTCTAGAAAAAAGACGACTGAGGGGCGATCTAATAACCATGTATAAGTATATAAGGGGACAATACAAATATCTCGCTGAGGATCTGTTTATACCAAGGAAGGTGACGGGCACAAGGGGGCATTCTTTGCGTCTGGAGGAGAGAAGGTTTTTCCACCAACATAGAAGAGGATTCTTTACTGTTAGGGCAGTGAGAATCTGGAATTGCTTGCCTGAGGAGGTGGTGATGGCGAACTCAGTCGAGGGGTTCAAGAGAGGCCTGGATGTCTTCCTGGAGCAGAACAATATTGTATCATACAATTATTAGGTTCTGTAGAAGGACGTAGATCTGGGTATTTATTATGATGGAATATAGGCTGAACTGGATGGACAAATGTCTTTTTTCGGCCTTACTAACTATGTTACTATGTTACTATGTTACACCACATCCTCTGTAAAACATGGTGGAGGCAACGTGATGGCATGGGCATGCATGGCTTTCAATGGCACTGGGTCACTTGTGTTTATTGATGACATAAGACAAGAGTAGCCGGATGAATTCTGAAGTGTACCGGGATATACTTTCAGCCCAGATTCAGCCAAATGCTGCAAAGTTGATTGGACGGCGCTTCATAGTACAGATGGACAATGACCCCAAGCATACAGCCAAAGCTACCCAGGAGTTCATGAGTGCCAAAAAGTGGAACATTCTGCAATGGCCAAGTCAATCTCCAGATCTAAACCCAATTGAGCATGCATTTCACTTGCTCAAATCCAGACTTAAGACGGAAAGACCCACAAACAAGCAAGACCTGAAGGCTGCGGCTGTAAAGGCCTGGCAAAGCATTAAGAAGGAGGAAACCCAGCGTTTGGTGATGTCCATGGGTTCCAGACTTAAGGCAGTGATTGCCTCCAAAGGATTTGCAACAAAATATTGAAAATAAAAATATTTTGTTTGGGTTAAATTAATTTGTCCAATTACTTTTGACCTCCTAAAATGGAGTGTTTGTAAAGAAATGTGTACAGTTCCTACATTTTCTATCAGATATTTTTGTTCAACCCTTCAAATTAAACGTTACAATCTGCACATGAATTCTGTTGTAGAGGTTTCATTTCAAATCCAATGTGGTGGCATGCAGAGCCCAACTCGCGAAAATTGTGTCACTGTCCAAATATTTCTGGCCCTAACTGTAATATGTAATATATATATATATATATCTAAATCTCCCGCTTTCGGCGAGATGCCGATACAGTTGAAAGGTCTCGCCTGAGCATTGGGGTCGCCAAGCGTTGCGACCCAAATGTAACCATGTGCAAGCTGGGGTTTGAAATGTGTGGTCTGGTGTAGACTTAATACACTTAGATTCTTGAGCTCCCTTGATTCGGACACCATTTTCAATTTTGTAAATGTGTCACTCTATTACACAGATACTAATATGTTTCTTCTGTTGCGTAGTATGTGAAATTTCTGTTTGCAAACCAACCAAACTTTTCTACAGAGTCTTCTCTGAGGTTGTGCGCTTTCATCCCTCCCTCCCAGATGATGCCAATCATAGCTCAGCAGATCAGCTGCCGAGCTGTGATTCGAGGCATCTATGAGGGAGGGGTGAAAGCACAAGCCCCCAGAGAAGACTCTGAAGAAACGCCTAGTCGGTCTGCAAACCATAGATTGCACATGGTGGACTCCAAAAACAACATATGTGAATATCTCTGCGATAATGCGAGGCATCACAAATCGGAGAAGAGAGCTCAGGGATTTTTACTAGGTATTTAACTCAATTCTTTGACTGGTGACAAGTCCTCTTTAAATGTGGATTAAAACAATTCTTAATTGAATATGAAGATTATTCAACCATTCTGACAAGGAATGACAAAGTTACTATCCAAGCCTCATCCGGTCTAAGTGATTTATATAATAACTAGATGGCAGCCCGATTCTAAAGAATCGGGAGTCTAGAATCCATATATACTTTATTTATTCAAATGTAAGAATAATACAATTAATAAATAATAGTAAGAAAGAACAAAAATAATAGGCAGTATATGGAGAAAACACCAAACAAAAGTTCAAAATTGGTGTGAAAATGTCACTGAACCACTTCACAACTAAATATATATAGTTTTGGTAAATGGTATTATCATTTTTTTGACGAAATTCGGCAGGAGCTTGAAGAGTAACGTCACTGGGCCCGCCTCCACGCAGTAGAAACTTGCTGTGAGGTAAAAATTCAAAAATCACACCAAAATGGCGGGCGGAGTGTGTCACAGTACGGCACGTTTCTGATTGGTCGCTCGCAGCAGGCGGCAACCAATCAGACACTGGACACTGTTGACGTCACTTATCTCCGGACATTAGCTCCGGACATTAGCTCCGGACATTAGCTCCGGACAAAGCCACGGAAGTTGGCACAAATTGCAGGAAGTAGTATTCTAGGCAATTATATATTAGATGTATGCAGCTTATGTTGTGAAATCTGGTGACAGATCTGATTTAAACGGTTTTTACTAATTAACAGGATAAATAAGTGTTCAATGGAAGGTCCGACAACTGTCGTGGCCTGATCCGCAGAAAGAGGGTCCCTAAGCCAGTTATGTGATTGGAGCGGTAGTGTGCATGCGTAACCAACAGTCCATTCATTTCTATGAGAGTGATGGGACTAGGTACACGGTCAGTCCATAGTAGTGAATGGATCAGCGCCACTGGAGATGCGAGGGACTGAATACGTGAGTAATGGTTATTTTATATTTTTAATAATACCTAATTTTGCTCAGCATGGACAATACCTGTTAAATGAAACAAGGTATCTGACAAACGGGATCTATGGAAGTGTATGCCGATACCTTTATCTGGATCTCTGCCTTGTAACGCCGCCAGCCTCTTTGCTATCTCCAACATTTTCTCTTGCCTTGTATTCTCATCTTGTAGTTCTGTTGCAGCTTCACGCAAAATCTTGTCTTTTTCCCTTTCCAGATGCGCAGCATATAATTTTGTATTAAAGCTCATCCAGTTATCCACATGATTGGTTTTACTCAAGTCATTAACAGAGGGAGGAGGAGATCCTGGAAGAAATATTATAAAAAGATAGAATTTCTAATATTATAAAGATATAAGATTTTTTTGGGATACCAAATACAATGTTATGGTAAAACTTTTCAGAAGTAACCAAACACATCCTCTGGATATAGCAAAATTATACATTTTTGTAATGGACTTCATGCTGCTTTCAACTACTGCTCAGCAAGATACGTATAATATTTTCAAACAGTCTGTTCACAGGGGTGGGGAGCAGACAGGCTCCGACACAGAAAGTTCTGCACAAAGACATTGTGAATACAGTGTAATAATTTTGCCAAGCAGCGGTTAAAAGCAGCTTCTAAAGAAGCATGAATTGGACATTTAGAGAGAACTGCAACAGTGCCTTGAAGAAGGAAGCAAAATAAGTTAATTAAGTATATTACAAAAATTCATAACTTTGCAATGTCCAGGGAATTATTAATATGTAAATCCTATTATGCATCAATAGAAAATCACATGGGTAGATATAGACAGTACTAGCCTTGTCTACTGGGAGGATAGAGTCATTATCCTCTACTCTCTAAATGAGCTAAGAAACCGTCAGTCATTTTCTTCATAATAGGCTTATTAGAACTGTGATAGGCCTGTCCAATAATCATCAGTAACTGTGATCAAAGTTTGTGTAATTTCCTTTCCTGCATTGGGAGCCTTTAGTAAATAAAAAAAAAAAAAAAAGTTATACTGAATGTTTCTCACAAAACAATATACCAATCTACTCATCTCCCTTGGCTCTATAACCAGGTGCCTGCAGATTGGAGTGCATTTTCATGGTGAGAAGTTCCTTGCGAAGAGTAACTAAACTACATTTTTCAGAATCTATAACTTTGCCCTTTCTGGAATTTTAGGTCCAGTGGGCAGTCCTACTAGTGATTGACAGCCATCTCTACATGTACACTTATACAGACGTAGCTGTCAGTCACTGATGGGACTGCCCACTGGACAGAAAGTCCCAGAAAGAGCCGAGGTATAAATGATGAAAACACAGATTATCCCATATCTTTTCTCACAGAATTATATATCAATCTGCTCAGATCCTTCTACTCTATATCATGATGAATGCAGAGTAGATTGCATTTTTAAAGTGACAGGCTCTCTTTAAAGAAGGACTCTCAACAAAGTTTTTATCATGCTAATAAATTGCAGTCATCAGGCCCTGTCCTTATGGTAGAAGAAGGTCCTATTGGTGGGATCCATATCTTCTATACATTTATGGCATATTATGTGGCTATGCACAAACATATACGAGATAGGATTTTCCCCTTAACACCAGACATGTCACGTTATAGGGTCACGATCGTTTCAAATATTTTTTGACAAGTCACAGAGACATGTTAGAAGTAGTGGTTAACAGAGGAATAAGTGGACTTCACTAGTAAGTGCTCGTTCAGCTTTCCCTTACAGCGGCGAGACCCTTTAATAGACTCATAGTGAACGTGCTGTGGACATTATGCCCACTGCATAGTGCCCGAAAGAATGTATTAAAAAGGGGCTTTCCACTTTGGAGAATAATTTATTTAAATGTACTTATATGAATGTATGTTGGGCTAAAAATAATTTTTGCAATTGGGTTTCATTAAAAATTTTGCACTATTTGCCTTCTATAGCCTCTATGCTACAATGTTTATTGCTAGCTGCAGAATGAGTTCACTGAGAAAAGGTCAGTGAGCTCATTCAGATATTCTTACAAGAGAGTTTTTATATCCTTCCTCTTGTCTTTTTCAGAGCTCCTCTCAGTTGATTTTTGAGCACAGATCACATCAAAAAGTTGAATGTACAGAACAAAAAGAGCGTATAAAAGCAAAACTGTGCATTTTTTTTTTATGGAACCCAATTATTTTGAGCCCCAAATATGTGCATTTAAGTAAATGGGGGGGGGGGGCAACGCTTTAACAATAGTTCATCCCCATAGAGACTGCAAAGGCTCAGGCTGCCATTACAGAGAGCAGCATGAAGAGGACTGACATGTTCCCTTGGATCTGGCATCAATGGGACTGGATAGGCACTGGACGATCAAAAGGGATCATAAAATATAAAACTTCTCCTTGGAAAAACTCTACTATGTTGTACAACAAAACTGAACTGTGTGAGGTCCTGTGCTAGGAACAACTGCGGGATTATCATTATTCTTGGATCTTACAAATCTGAATTTGAAGGAAATTCAACGCATTTTAAATATTTCCTGTAAATTCACACAGTATATACACACACATGAAGTAAATTTAACAAGTATATTTCTTTTGTTTGGAGGTACCTCGAGCATCCGGGTCACAATTTTGATCTATGGCTACCTCATCCTTCAGTTGGGTTAGCAAGTCGTCAACTTTTTGCATCTGGCTTCTAACATCGGGTGGTTGATGTTGCTACAAATTGGAAAAAGGTATTAAAAAAAAAAACAAAAAAAAAACAAAACATTAAAAAGATACCATGTGAAAAATAAATGCAATTAATTAAAATTGAAAGCTTATAGAGATCTACCGTAAGCTTCACTCAGAGGCAACAAAACTTCTGATGGACTATCCCAAACAGGTTTCTCATGCAGGGAAGGGGGACACAAACTACAATCACAGTTACTGATGATTATTGCACAGGCCTTACAGTTTTAATGAACTTATAATGTAGACTATTTATGATATCTTAATCGATTTATAGAATATATAATGGAGGATAATCCCTCTGTCCTCCTGCTACAGTGCTGGCTCTGACTAATAAAATGTTTGGCACAGATCTAATAGGAACTCCTGGGGCAGAGATTAAAAAAAAAAAAAAAAAAAAAAGGCTGTAAAATCATCATTTTCGGATGAACTACATTATGGTCCTAAAGCAGAAAACATTCCTACCAGCTTGGTTGCTGTAGAAGGCAGTGTCCTCCCTTGTAACACAGCCAACCGTTCCTCCATCTCTTGTAAGGAAGGGGCACGTGCCTGGGTTTCCTTCCGTAAAGCCTCCATCCTGGACTCTATTTCAGCCAGGGAGGCAACAGCTTCTATAAAATGTAAAAAGAGTATATCCATCATATGTAGGCAAACTCTGTTATGATGGTTAGTCTGAAAATTGTCCTTGCCAGCGTCACAGCTTTACTTCATCCACAGCAATTATACATTCTAACTGCAAATTTACCCATAAAAAATAGAATTAGACTTACCGGTAATTCGGTTTCTAGGAACATTCCACGACAGCAGTATCGGAGTTTGTCTCCCCACCCTAATGGGGGACAGGAAACACAAAGAGGCTAAATACCCTCCCCTTCCTGAAACCACAAGTGTCTGGTGAACGTATGGACGGACGACCAGGTGGTGGCTCTGCATATCTGCTCAGAAAATGCGTCCCCACTCTCTGCCCACGATGTTGACACTGCATGAGTAGAATGGGCCTTCAGAGATGCAGGAGGAGAAAAATTCCACAATGAATAAGCCAGACAGATAGCTTGCTTGATCCAATTAGCAATGGTATATTTAGCTGCCTTCTTGCCTTTATTTCGTCCTGAGAATTGAATAAATAGGTTTTGGTCAAGCCTCCAACTTTCGGTCTGTTGGAGGTAATAGAGAACCACCCTATGAACATCAAGGGTGTGAAAGATTTCTTCTTTCGCATTAGACGGATTTGGGCAGATGAGGTTGACACGATATTCTGACCTCTATGGAAGTCAGACTACTTTAGGCATAAAGGAGGGATCTAATCGAAGGATAATGCTGTCTGTAGTGATAGTTAAAGTAGGGCTCCTGAACTGATAGGGCCTGTAACTCCCCTCTGCGCGGTTGGGATGGAGAGAGTCAGGAGTATCCGGGAGACACCAAGATGAAAATCTCTTCCAAACTTTGCCATAGATGGCGTTGGTCAGTGGCTTCCTACTCTTCTGGAGGGTTTGCATTACTCCACCCGAGAGCCCTTTAGCTTTTAAGATTCTAGGTTCAGTAGCCAGGCCGCAAGGTTCAATCTGCTCAGGTCTGGATATAGTAGGGGACCCTGTTATTATTATTATTATTTTTTATTTATATAGCACCATTGATTCCATGGTGCTGTACATGAGTACCCTGTTAAAGGAGGTCAACCTTCTGGGGTAGGTGCAGAGGACCTTCCTGCGCCATGTTCATCAGAGCACTGTTCCAGCTTCTTGATGGCCACATGGGAGCAAACAGGATCATGGCGACTCGATCTTACCGGATCTTCTGCAGGGTCTTTGCTAGCATTGGAATTGGTGGGATGGCAGATGCCAGGCTGAACCACCAAGGTTGGGAGAAGGCATCTACACCTTGTGCTCCGTTCGCAGGACTGAGGGAAAAGAATGTCCCCACATTTGCGTTCTGACCATTGGCGAATAGGTCTACATCGGGATTCCCCCACCTTGAGGTCAGGGACAAAAAGACCGCTGGGTCCAGGCACTATTCTCCCGGATGGACATCCTTCCTGCTGAGGAAGTCTGCCTGGACATTGTCCAATCCCTTTCGATGTACCGCTGTAATGGACAAAAGATCTTTTTCTGCCCAGAAAAAAAAAAAAAATCCTTGCAGCAATTGATTTCAAACTAGCTCTCGTACCTCCTTGGTGCCGGAGATAGGCCACTGTGGTCCTGTTGTCGGAATAAACCCGCATTTGGTGACCTTGGATCAGGGCTGATAATGTTTTCAATGCCTCCTCCACTGCTTTCAGTTCCCTCAAGTTTGATGAGCTGGAACTGATGACTGGGGGCCACGATCCCTGGAAATAAGATCCCTCCACCACAGCCTTTCTGACTGGTGTCTGAGGTGAGTACCTTCAGGGGAAGCTGATCCCAGCTGACTCCCTGCTGGAGATTTCGGCAGTTTAGCCATCATAAAAGAGCTGATCTCACATGACCGGGAAGGGGCACTCTCTTGGTCAGTGTATTTTGATGCTTTTTTTGACTACATCAGCACATGAGATTGCAGGAGTCGTGTATGGGCTTGTGCCCAGGAGACCACCTAGATGCACGATGTTAGTGATACCAGAATAAACATTGAGTCCCTCAAGGTTGGCGACCTCTGATCTCTGAACCTGGAGATCCTCTGTATGAGGTCGCGTTGACGCTCCCTGGGTAAGGAGGTTCTCTTTTCTGAATCAAATAGAATTCCCAGAAATTTCTTCCTTGATGAAGGATTTCCAAGGTTTTCGCCACATCCATGTTCAAACAAGGGGCGGATGGTGCTACGATGAGAAAATCGTCCAGATATGGGATGATGCAAACCCCCTGGTGTCGGATGAAGATTACCACCTCCGCCATGATCTTGGTAAACACCGTGGTGCCGATGAAATGCCAAACGGCAAGACATTGAACTGGTAAGGGCTGACCTGGTGATCGTGGGAAACTGCAAACCATACGAACTTCCTGTGGTCCGGACGGATCGGTACATAATAATAGGAGTCCCTCAGATCTACTGTAGCCATCACCCAGTTCCGTCCAATGAGAGGGATTGCGGATTTGATAGATTCCATTTTTAATTGTCTGTATTTGACCACCTGGTTCAGGGGTTTCAGATTTATGATGACCCTGTGTTTTCCTGAGGGCTTCATTACTAGGAACAGGCGGGAATAGTGGCCCCTGCCTATCTCCAGGTGTGTAACTCGAGAGATCACCTTTGCTTGAAGTAGACCTCGCAAGTCTGACTGCAAGGTTTCTTGAAGAGGAGGAGACTGCAGGGAGGCGATTCTCAGGCATTGAGGGGGGAGGACTCTCGAACTCTAGTTTCAAACCATCCCGTATGGTGTGGAGAACACATTTGTTTGTGGAGACGGACTGCCACTGAGTGAGGAAGTCCAATGGTCGACCCCGACCGGAGAGCAATCACTGTTTGTCCGGGGCTTGTTGGTGGTGGGGGGACAAGGATGTTTTCCCCTTACCACCTTTGGAATAACTCCATCGGCCTGTTTTGCTCTCCCCCTGAACTCCCTCTGGGAGGCTGGTTAAGGGGAGGGTGAAAAAATGCTTCCTAGAAGTTTTTTGCTCGGGAAGAGATTTCTTTCTATAGGTGGCTTTTTCTAGAATCTCATCTAGGACTGGGGCGAATACATAGTGTCCTTGAATGAGAATGGAGCAAAGTTTAGTTTTGGAGGCAAGATCACCCCCCCCAAGACTTCAGCCATAGTGCTCTTCTGGTCGAGATGGCGAGAATTGTGGAACTTGCCAGTACCCGGATAAACTCAGCAGAAGCATCAGCAAGGAACCCCGTTGCTCTCTGAAGTCACCTGAGTAAGGTGATCCTCCAATGTACGAAGCCAGTGGAATAGTGATCTTGGCCACGTTCGTTTTGAGTATATTGGTGGATGTGTCCCAGCATTTCCGAAGTAAGCTCTCGATTTTCAGATCCATGGGATCCTTGAGCTGGGACGCATCTTCGAAAGGAAGGGCCGTCTTTTTGGCCACCTGCACGTCCACTTTCGGGATTTCCCATAGGGAACAATCTCCATGTAGGGGGAAGCGATTCCTCAGCTCTGAAGGGGCGCTAAGCCCTTTCTCAGGGAAGCCCCACTCATGAAGGACAAGGTTTTTAATATTCTCATGGGTGGGAAACCCTTTCTGATCTTTAGCCTTCAGCCCTCCGAACATATCATCTTGTATGGAGTATCTCATTTCCTCTTCCTCAACTCCCATGGTACCTCTCACTATACTAATTAACTCTTCCATATCTTTGGAAGAAAAGTAATATTTTTTATTCTCGGACTTGGGAGTGTAAGTGGAACCCTCATTCTCCCAAATATCTTCTGAACCCGAGGTACGGATTTCGCCAGAGACAGATTCCATGGGTGCCAACTTGCTGTTTTTAGGAGGAGGGGGTTGTGGAACTGGGGTCCAGGAAAAGGCTGCCATAGAGGTCTGAACCTCCTGCTTGATGAAGGTTTTGATGCTGTCGAGGGCCGTTCGGCACGCAATACATCATCCATGCAAGGCTGACCGAGCTTCTTATACGAAGAGGGAAGCGTGGAAGCACACACCCCGCACTGGAGGCTGGGCACCTTATCCTTCTTAGGGGCAGGGACCTCGTCTCCCTAACAAAAGAGAGAGAAGAGGTATACTACGTCACCCATAAAATCATGCGAACCGGGACAGCAAGGGACCTACACCACTATTTACAGTAGGAGGGTGGACGCTGGGCTCTGCAGATGCAGACAGGGAAGGTTTGTCGCCGTCCATATGGTCAGTCTTCCGTCACCTAGTCACAGAACAACGTAAACAGTGTGTCCTACCTGGAGGCTACATCGACCAGGAATTAAAGAAAAACGAGGTCCCGGTGTGATTCTGTGCTCCTCCCGGTCCCCCCCAAATATGGCTGCTGACCCAGAGAACACCAACACCAGCCGGCCGCGCGTGTGTTAGCGCATGGAACGCATCTGGAAGCAAACTACAGAACTCAGCCGCACAGAGGAGGAGGACGCCAAGGAGCTGCAGGAGGACCCTGGCTGCACATCACCTTCACGCTTTACCACCCGAGGAGGCGCGAGAAAGTCCCGAGTCGCATGTGAGCCATGGAGACGGGAGCAGCCCCTAGAGGAGCAGAGTGGAGCCCCCGACCTCAGCTGCCTGGCATATGAAAATCCTTAAGGTGCTCCCGATCGCCGGCCCTGGCAGCACCATCTAAAACCTCTTCATGCCCCATAGGGGCCAGGAATACACTGGTGGTTGCAGGAAGGGGAGGGGTATTTAACATCTTTGTGTTTCCTGTCCCCCATTAGGGTGGGGAGACATCCTCAGATGCTGCTGTCGTGGAAGGTGACTGGAAAAAATTAGTTTTCATTCCTGGTTGTGTGCATCGTGCTTGTTATGTGTGCATCGCGCCTGTCATGTGTCGGAAAGGAAGCGACAACAGGGAAAAGGATCACAATCTGTTACAGTCATTTTTAAGGGATGCGGGGGTTATACTTTTGGGGAGGAAAGGGATGTAGTAAAGAAAGGAAAGAGTGAGCTCACTCGCTCTGAAGTCCGGTGCTTGGAAAGCCTTAAGTGCTGAGGGAAATTGCAATCATATAAACAGAAATAAAATCCAGCATGTTAGCAATGGACACGGCACACTTCCATACAGATCTCCTCTATCCGGATGACTGATGAAGGTCAGGTATTGACCGAAACGTCTCTTAATTTTCTGGAATTTCTTCACTCAATAAATATGTTCATGAACACATCTATACGAGTGCCAAGTATTTCTACATCACAGCTGATGCATTTGGTTATCCTACTTGTGCACCACCAGAATTCCAGGAGTGCCGTGTTTTTCTAATTACTTTTAATTATTTCTGCACGGAAACTCTTGCCCATTCCTTACACCTCATATAAACAGGTCAGGATACTCTGATTTTTTAGACACTTTTCAATGCATTTTTTGTTTTTAATTAAAGGGGTAACATTCAATGCAAAAATTGCATGAAGGCACCCATGATTATAAAGTGCTGGGTGGCTTATACAGTTAGGGCCTCATTTATCAAAAATTGTCTTGGTTACCCATAGCAACCAATCACAGCGGAGCTTTCATTTCATAAAACTGCTGTGGAAAAATGAAAGCTGTGCTGTGATTGGTTGCTATGGGTAACAAAGCGAGTTTTCCTTTTAGAAAAGACAAGTACTGGATGTAACATAGATCTTATAATTCAGGGCCTATTTTGTCAAACCTGTGCCCTAGAAGTGTAAGAGTTACCGTAATTATGCAGATTTTACTCTACTTGATTTTGTTGAAAATATGTCATTTCATTTACATACTGAGTACAAATAATCAGATTCAAGTATGTAGGCCTACTCACTAGGTTTAGTGTCCTGTTTGAGTTTTGCCAGTCTTTCCGAAATCGCCTGGTCCTCTGGTGACAACCCCTGATACCTGGTGTTTCCAGCATGTAATGCCCCTTCACCTCTTTGTGTGTCTTTTTGCTCACTTTGCCTGGCTTCCAAGGCTGCCATTCTCCTGAAATAAAGACTTTTTTATTTTATCAGCAACATACCGGTACATAAGAAAAAAGAAAAAAAAATCCCAAGCTAGAGTATGATCATGTAAAATTAGGCTCCATTTAAGGAGGACTTGGCACCAGGTCAAACGTGGACCCTTTTTGCTCTCATTTTATTCCCACTTCTCCTGAGTTTTCAGTTTTGTTTTATTTGCTTGTTGTCTTTTTTTTTTTTTTTGTATAAATCATTTTTATTGAACACAGCAATAAAGAATAAAGGTAAACAATACAAACTGGAAAATCTGTGCAATGATAGGCAGTAATTACAAGTCAAACAAGAGGAGCATTGTTACAGCATTTAAGACTTATAATTTAACTTTCTGATTGATACTGCTATTGGCTGTCCTGAGATTATGAGGTAATAACAATAGAAAACAGCCGGGATAGTTGGTAACCATTGATAGGTTCCTTTGTATTCATTTACTATACAAATATACATATATACATATATATATATATATATATATATATATATATATATATATATATATATATATATATATATACACACACACATATATATATACACACATATATAATAGAACTGGATATAGGGAGGCCAAACATAGAAAGTCAGAGAGGGGAAAGAAAGGAGGGTAGGGAGAAAAAGAGAGGGATGGAAGAGGGTGTGGGAAATTCAGGGAAGGAGTGTGGCTGCCTCCGCACCCCAGCGGACAGAACGCATGTCAAGAAATGGCCCGGACGTACACGAAAATAAGCTATATAATGTGTCGGGTTCTGGAAACCCAGAGATCTAGTTCAGGAGTTTCCCTAAAAGCGATCCAGGGGGCCCATACGTTGTAGATTTTTTCTGCGTTACCTGGTGAGTGGTGACTGGTTTATCAGCTGCTCCATTCTATAAATGTTATTAAGTTCTGCCACAAATTCTGGACGGGAAGGAAATTTTTCTTGTTTCCAAAACCGAGGGATCAGATTTCTGACTGCGGTAAGAAAGTGTCTGAGGATACCCCTCTTGAACCTAGATATTGACAAGTCGCATAGAGACAACAATGCTATACTTGGTGAAGGTTGGATCTGTGTGATAGACAGCTTATTATGAAGTTCAAAGACGGCCAACCACAAATCCTTTATGGGGGGGCAGTCCCACCAGATATGCATGTAAGAGCCTATTGCCTTTAAGCATCTCCAACAGGTGTCAGGAGTCGTGGGGAACACCGCATGCACCATGGCGGGGCATCTGTACCATCTTGCTAGAATCTTATAGCTCCTCTCCTGTGATACCGCGCATAATGACGATCTAGACGAGAAGAGAAGAATTTTTCCCCTGTCTTCAGATGACAAGGGCCTTCCCAGATCGTCCTCCCATTTCGAGAAAAACAATGGCCAACCCTGCAGTGGAGCCCTCCCCTCTTGGAAGATTTTATATAGCAGCGAGACAGTATGATCCGGGGGATTTGCTGATATACAAAGCATCTCAAAGGAAGTTAGCGGCCTGCTGATATTGGCTTGTTTAGATATTGAGTGGATATAACTTTTTAGTTGTTCATAAAAGAACCAATCAACAGAGTGAGATTCCTCCTCTGGGAATAATTCCCGAAGGGACTTCATACCAGTTTCTTTTAAGTAGTCGTGGATGATGGGTTTGGAATCTTTTCTCTTATTTGGAAATGTCTCTCTATTCAGTCCCGCCGGAAAAGCAGAATTGTCATAGATTGGAATTAAGGGACCCGGGAGAGTTGTGATCTGAAGGTCCTTGTTTCGGTTTTTAATAAGCTGCAATATGTTTCGCGTGAGGAAGGGTATGTAGGTGCCTGGTCCTAGCCCCCTGCCTCCTGTCCAAAGAACAACTTGGGAGTCGCATCCATTAAGATCGTTTTCTAGGTTTACCCACTTTTTGTTGTTTTTACTGTGATAAAGGTCCAGGATACAAGTTCCCATTGATGCATAACTATAAATCGCGAGATCCGGGAGGCCCAATCCACCCGTCAGTTTAGATCTACTTATTGTTGTATATGAAATACGTGCCCGATTATGAGACCAAATAAAACGAGTGATTATTTGTTTGAGGCGGGAAAAGAAGGAAGCTGGTAGGTATAGGGGGATTGTTTGGAAAAAATATAAGAGGCGAGGCAGGAGGTCCATCTTAACTGCGTTGATCCTACCCAACCAGGACAATTGGAGCTTGTGCCACTTCTCCAAGTCTGAGTTTGTTTTCCGTAGGGTTGGTGCAAGGTTGGTTTCAAACAGTTTAGACATTTTGCTTGTTATTTTAATACCTAAATAAGTAAGGGAATCAAAGCACCATTTAAATGGGAAGGTCTTCCTTAATTGATCCACCAAAGGGAGTTGGAGTGAAATGTTTAGGATTTCTGATTTATGGGAATTCATTTTGAAGTTACTTAGGTGGCCGAATTTATGTAGCTCCGAAATGATGTTTGGTAGACTCGTGGAGGAGGACGTAATATATAGCAGGATGTCATCTGCAAAAAGTGCTAGCTTATGCTCTTCAGAACGTAGTTTTATACCATTAATTGATGGGTTGTTTCTCAAGGCCACAGCTAAATGTTCCATTGTTAGGATATATAGGAGGGGAGAGAGTGGGCACCCCTGCCTTGTACCGTTTCTGATCGGGAACATATCCGATAGTGTGCCGTTTACCTTGACCTGAGCACTAGGGGAAGAATACAGGGCGGAGATCCTACGCAGCATGTTTTCTTTTAGGCCGATTTCCTCTAGGGTCTGAGAAATAAATTCCCAATGGACCCGGTCAAAGGCCTTTTCAGCATCAATTGACATGATACACAGGGGGTCCCCCTCTCTGCCCGCTCTGTCAATTAGAGAGATAGTTCGGATTGTATTATCCCTCGCCTCTCGACCTGGAACGAAGCCCACTTGGTCCTGGTTTATTAGTTTTGGTAAAAGGGGACATAGTCTATTGGCTAACATTTTTGCATATATTTTAATATCTAGGTTTATTAAAGAGATCGGGCGGTAATTATCGCACGTAGAAGGGTCCTTGCCCGGCTTAGGGAGAACTGTTATGTGAGCGATGAGTGCCTGTGTAGGGAACGAGCCCCCAAGAGAGACATAATTACAGGCCTTCAGAAGAATTGGACTAAGCAGTGTGTTGAATGACTTGTAAAAGCCTGCTGAGTACCCATCAGGGCCCGGGCTCTTGCCCTGTTTCAAGGCGCCGATGGTCTCAGATACCTCTTCCACTGAGAATTCCTTTTCAAGATCAAGTAGATCACCTTCAGGCAGAGTGGGTAATTTATGTTCCTGTAAATAGGATTTGATTTTATTACGGAGAGAATGTAGTGGAGCCTCTTTATAGTGACCGTTGTCTTTTTTTTTTTTTAATCCACCATATGTTTACAGAGATACTGGCCTTTATGGTCCTTACTAATGGGGAAAATGAGAAAGTTCTGATATCAAAGAGGCTGAAGGCAGCAAATAGACTGAGAAAAAAGCCTGGGTTTGGAAGCCACTTACGAGGTTTCATAACTGTCAATGCTAGACAAGAATATATATATATATATATATATACTACCATTCACAGGGGTTGTCCCTCAAATGAATTAATAGATCTTGGAATAAACAATATTACATCATTATAATTAGATGTGTTAAAAAAAAAAAAAGTTCCTGTGCAAAGATGATCTTATAACTGTGCCACTGCTACCTACAGTGTAATGACTGATGTTCCTACTCATGGGCAGGACATACCACAGCTCCTGGGCAGGGTGAAGGGGGAAATCATAAGTCACTTATCATAAGTGAGTATACAGACCCGATGGAACAGCAGGGGATCACAACTATTGCTTTCTGAAGTTACATTTCCCTGCCTGTTTTACCACAGGAGCAAGTGTTTATGCTGCATTACCAAGCCGTGTGAGTTCATCATAAAATCAATCAAGTCAGTGACATAAGATCAGCTCCTATGTCACCGACTAGATTTATGATGAGCTGGAAGGGTTGGACATGTGACAGAAACATTCGCTCCTGTGATAAAACAAGCAGGGAAATGTGTTACCTAAAAAAGCAGCACCTGTGTGCCCCTGCTGTGCCATCTGTATACTCACTTATCATAAGGGACTTACCGTAGTTTTCTTTATCTTCCCTTGCCAGGAGCTGTTGTATGTGCCGACCATAAAGAAGTAGTCCATGGAAATACATAGATCTGCAAAGAAGCTATAAGACAAATTGCAAAGCTGTGTTATTTTTCCTAGATGCATTGGAATATCAGAATATTTGTCTCTGTTATTTTTATTAAAAAGCTAAAATCTCAGCATTTATGCAGTTTAAAAAAAAAAAAAAAACATAAATGATAAACAATTGCAACAATTTTCCATAGGGGGGGGGGAATCAATTGAGAGACACTGCAGATTTGTTCCTGTATGTGATCCTTTTGAAACCAGCATCACAATAGTGAACAAAAAAAAAAAAAAAAAAAAAAAAAAAAAAATCAAAATGCTGGCTGTACTGGAGAGACGAACCACCAATATCAGATTCTCAGTGCAGAGAACGGAGGAAGAAAATGACTAGAGAAAGGCAACTGTCTTGTAACCATAAACATGTCAAGAGCCTTGAAATATTTTGTACCAAGAACTTCGAATGGTATAAAATGCTAAACTAAATAATATCCATGTTACTGATCAGCAATGGCATTCCGAGACAGCCATGTGACTGCTCCAACCAATCACTGAATGGTATGAAACCAAGCCGTACCTGTTTTACTGATTCCTCGCTGCTCCCGTGAGGCCTTCAGCAATGATTTATACAACCAATCAAATGCTGCAGTTGACACAACTGAGGTTACTGCTGCAGTGATCACATGACTCATGAATCATCATCATTACTGGACGCCAGGATACAGAGATGGGAGGAGAACCCCGAACGTGGCGACATACACTGTGTCTAACTTACTTCTTGTAATTCTCTGGTGGGGACCACTTTGATGCATCGTTCCTTGGTGCCACGGCACTATAAAAACACAACACACAAAAGTTGGAGGTGGGACATTCCAACAGAAATACTTATTTGACTTTGTCATGGGGACATGTGACACTTTTCACTGACAAGCCGTGAGGCATGGGAGTCAAGGAGTGCGGGGTCAAATACCAAGAGAGTTTGCCATAAATAGACGGGCAAGGCAATGGCGTAAACAGGTCACAGTCCGAGGTCAGAATTCCAGGGAGTTGGCGGATTTAAACAAAAGGGGCTAGGCAAACGGATGGTCAAAGGCAAGATCCAAGGTCGGGCAGCAAAAGATCAGAATAACAAAGCACTAAAGAACAAGGCAGACACACCAACGAGCTAAAGCTACGACTGGCAATGATCTAACCATTTCACCTAACTAAATAGCCAGGCAATCACTCGGAACAGGAAACACCTGGATGGAACCCAGCACAAGGAATCCATGATCTAAACGGGTGGCTGTGCTATCCGTCACAATTTTATTGGTGAATTTGGGAACACATATAAAAATGTCTCTTTTTGTAGATTCCATGTTCAGTGTGTTGCAGCAGAACCATCAGCACATTGTGGCAGAATTCACTTTTTCTTTATTTTACATGGGACATTCAGCAACTATTATCTGCATTGTCACATCACAGAGCATTTCTAAGGTGGGAACAGGCACAAAAGCAAAGAGGTCACACGATACAGAATTAACGAACTGTAGCCGTTCACACAGCACCCTGCTGTCAGCTCCAGGTAATCCCCAGCATAAGCCTGCAGCTGTTACATGCTACACTAACAGCAATGCACCGTCGCACTGCACACACTCACCTGCTTATATTGTCGTGACATTTCTTGCAGATTTTCTGCTTGCTGTTACCATATGCAGGTAGGGTTGCTGTGAATGCCAGGCATCCCGCACAGAATGAATGTCGGCAGGACTTACAGCCACACTTAGAGGGAAAGAAAAAAAAAAATCCATCATTACGATCACATTACTGCCTTTCATAATTACCATCCAAAAATCTTACAAGGAAAAACTGCAATTAGGTTTCATTAGAAACGTTGCACCATTTGACTTTTAAAGGCACATTTTACTTTAATGTGGTCTGTGGTCATAAAACAGCTGAGACCAGATGAGAAAAAGAGCTAGGAACTCCCGGTCAGACTTCATAGCAAGCTCACTGACAGATTCTCAGTTAGCTCATTCTACAGCCAGCAATAAACCGCATCACACAAAAGCTATAGAAGGAAAACTGTGCACAATGAACAGGAAAAGCAAAGCATCATCTGTACAAAGTGACGTGTTCACACAGATTATACTTTAGGCAGACTGTAAAATTGTGAAAGTGTGCTTTAAAAATTAAAGGGGTTGTCCAGTGATCGTAGGGGACCTGACAGCTGGTATCTGCACCGATTGGCAGAACAGGGCACTTTCATCCCCCTCAGAAAGGAGCAGCAGTGAGCATGCTCGACCACCGCTCCATTCATTCCCTATGGGGCTGCGATTAGCGTAGGTCCTAGCGGTCGGCCCCCCAGCGATCAATACGTCATCACCTCCGCTGTGAATTGCTGCTGACGTATCTTCACTGGACAGCCCCTTTAATGTTCCTTTCACCATTGAATAAGGTGCAAGTGCACAAAAAAAAAAAATACTAAAAACCTGACCATAATATATTAAAATATGGAAAAATCACTGCAAGCCACGTTTTACATCCCCCACCACTATGGCACCAATGAGCCAGTGGTCCTAGATGGGCTTGGATTACTCCCCACAGACTTTCATATGACCGCTGCAGACAATCACTTACCTCAGCATGCCGTACAGAATATCATTCCGCAGCTCCATTACATATTGACCAGTGGGGATTTTAAAGGGGAGTTACGATTTTGTTTTTTTAATCCCACACAAACCCCTTTAAATGTCGATTTTCCTAGAAGATCCCTTTAATTAGCTAAACATACGTCTCTGATCACACTGACACTCACCTCTTTCTTAAATATGGAGAATTTGGAAGCACAAGAAAAGCACCTTCCTTCCATGTCAGCTGTCAAATGCAGACAGACACCCAACCCTGCACATTACTGCTCGTCTCTTCCCAAATCTCAACTTTCAGGAAATGCTCTATTTCTCCCATTACCACAGAGATATATGGGAAAAGTAGTCAATTTACTGCCCATCCTCTAATTAATACACGAGTGATTCACTACATTTCCCAGCATACAAAGCGCGACCAGCTATCTGCTTACGGCACGGCTTTGCCGCGTTGCCTCTTGGGAATGATAGTTTTTTTTTCATTCTTGTCATACGCTCCCGCTTGTCCGCCTGTTGCCTGAAAGAACTACATATCCCAGGAGGCTTCGGAAACGGAAAGCGGAATTTAGCACCAGCTTGTGAATTTGCTGCAGGAGTAAATATTAGAAAAGTAACAGGATGGCGGCAGGAAAAATGTCTGCGTCCAAGGAGCTGATGCAAATGGATTTGTATGGGCTGCTGGGAATCGAAGCTGAGGCTTCAGAGAAAGAGGTAAGAAATTGAATCTGTTCACTCCTCATACGTCCTGTGAGGTGCCCCCTCCGCACACGTCCTGCTCCCGGTAACTGTGAGGTGCCCCCTCCATACACGTCCTGTCCCCAGTAACTGTGAGGTGCCCCCTCCGTACACGTCCTGCCCCCTCCGTACACGTCCTGTCCCCAGTAACTGTGAGGTGCCCCCTCCGCACACGTCCTGCTCCCGGTAACTGTGAGGTGCCCCCTCCATACACGTCCTGCCCCCTCCGTACACGTCCTGTCCCCAGTAACTGTGAGGTGCCCCCTCCGTACACGTCCTGCCCCCGGTAACTGTGAGGTGCCCCCTCCATACACGCCTGCCCCCAGTAACTGTGAGGTGTCCCCTCCGTACACGTCCTGCCCCCGGTTACTGTGAGGTGCCCCCTCCGTACACGTCCTACCCCCGGTAACTGTGAGGTGCTCCCTCCGTACACGTCCTGCCCCCCAGTAAGTATAACCCTGTATGCGCCATATGTAATTGCACACTGTGCGCCGTATGCGAGTATGCCCCGTACACCTCACTGTATATTACAGCCGCATTACAAGTTCTTCTTTCTTTTCCAGATTAAGAAGGCGTACAGACAAAAAGCTCTAACCTGCCACCCGGACAAAAACCCTGATAACCCTCGAGCAGGTGAGTGTGCAGTGCATGCTGTGGAGCCCCATAGATGATCAGCCCTTAGGCTGAGGCCACATTTTCGTACATTGGAGCACGTTTAATTTGTTGCAGAAATCAATAGAAAGAAAATGATTATTGACCCTTATTAAAACAATAAAAGTATGAAGAAAAAGTGCATTTGGCAGCAGATTTATTATTGGCAGGCGACAGATTTTTGGGGAAGATTGATGGTGATAAGTAAGGCACTAAGGGTGGGCACAAGGAGGAGAGCAGTGTATCAGTACAGGCAGATCCATTGAACAGCGTCCATCACTGTCCTAGATTTGGGGCGTCTTCAGCCTGTGATGGGCGATGCAGGGTTACATGATCTGCTCCTTATTAAATCTCCTTTTCCTGCGATTTCTCTTCCAGCCGAGCTTTTTCACCAGTTGTCCCAGGCCTTAGAAGTGCTGACCGATGGCGCAGCCAGGGTAAGTCAGGCGGAAATTAAATCGGGCATTTTACATTATATTATTCTGCTTTACTTCTTTTGCATATTCCATTTAGCTGTCCCGATTAACTCTTTCAAGACCGCGCAACTTATTTTTTTCTTTAAAGCCTTAACTTTTTTTATTCTTTTGTCCACCTGCCAGTATCCGGGTACAAGCGGATATAACATGCGCCCTGACAATTGGTCATTGTGCGAGAATACCCCGACAACCCCTTTTCAATCCAAGAACTCATGCCTTTCTGCTGCTTCTCTAACTTCTTCCAGGCAGCGTATGACAAACTCAGGAAAGCCAAAGAAGCCGCAGCAAAGAGGACTCAGAAGCTTGATGCCAAAAGAAAGAAGGTGAAACTTGGTAAGAATATCCCTAATGCTATGTCTGCAGAGAAGGCACCATGTACCTGTTATGTAACTAACAACACACTGGGCGCAGAGTTAAATACAAAAAGGACATGACAGCTTCCCTTTAACATCTCGGCTTTTTCTATCCATATCCAGGGTCTCAGCAAAAGTGTAGCAGACCAGCAATTGAAAAAAAAATAGCAAACTTGTGTCACTCATCCATAAATTGTGTGTGATTTATTCCATAACTGCAGATACGTGAATATGCAGCAGCACTCCTTCAGGCCAATGGCATTTTGCCTAAACACCCACTTCCTCAAGGTCTCTCTATGGAATAAACCTCACTGTGTTTATGGATGAATGTACCAAGTTTTCATTTTATTTTATTTTTTCCTATTGTCTTTGGGTTGCAAATTTTGTGCTGATTCTCACCAGTGGCCGTATAGCACGTCACTGCTGAAGGTGATACCCACCAGCCTCTCTGGCTTACTAGGATGTATCAAACAGTATGCCGCCCTGGCTTCAGCCACCTTATATGTGATTGTTCCTATGTAGAATTGCCTATGATGGAATCTTTCAGCTGTGTTAATTTTGCAAAACCGAACATTTAGCACTTTTTTTTTGCCTATTGAAGATCTTGAGGCGAGAGAGAAAGAAGCACAGTCGCGTGTAACAGAGGAGGAAGAGGCATTTGTTGCTCGGACATTGGAACAAGAGGTAAAACTTCCCATCTGCAATCACTGGAGCGGGCAAATGGGTTAGAGTTATGCAAAAAGAATTGTGCTGCCCTGGTCCTCCATGGCATCCAGACCAAGGAAGACTTCACATCTGCTGCCAGCATCTTAACCCTGCTGTTCTGTTCGGTCTGGGGAGACCTATTTTGAACTTTGGTATTTTTTGGGGTGTTCAAGATGCGGTTCTGAAACTTGTGGTTGATTGACTTAAATGAGGATGGGTCGGTCGGCCAGGGGTTTCAGAGCCGCATCTTGAATATTTTAAAGAATATTGAAGTTCAAAGTCGGTCATTTTTGACCAACAGAACAGCAGGGTTAATGAATGCCAGGGGCACCAGAACCCTGATCAGCGGCCTTGGAGGACGGACTGGATGCAGTCGAGGGAAGAGCAAGGTTTTTTCTGCTCACCTCTAGGATCAGTCTGTTATAGAAAGATGCAAAGTGATAAGTGGGAACATAAGTCAACTTTTTGAAGCACAGATGGGCTGTAATATGCAACTTGGTTCTCTGAAGGTCCCCATATAAACATTTGTGGATGTTCTTGGCCAATGCAGTCCGGCCTTTTTTATCTGCACAAACTGTTACATGTCTGACATTCACAGTCAGATGAGGGACCACAGTGTCCAGAACAGCCAAGGGTCTCCTGCCCAGATCTCAGCAGGCATATATGCGGCTGTTGCGTTTCGGTCAGGACATCTGCGGCCGGTACGGACATTGCGGCCTATGCTCAGACCATAAATGACGGATTTATCCAACCGATCTTACAAAGTGTGACCATGTTCCTCTCTGTAATCAAACCCCTGATTGCAGATGCGGCTTCTACCAGATAGCCAAAGACTGCCTAAAAGGTAAGTTTGTTGCCCACATCCACTAATGCTTTGTAAAAGGCAGGAACTTGCTGTACGATTTTTTTTTTTTCTTCAAGGTCCTGTAAATTAGGACCTTGCTGTACAACAAATTTATCTTCGGCATAAATTTGTGCCTTGTAGTAGCCACACGCCAATTATAAATCTGGCACATTTTTACTTTCTTCATGCCCAGTGTTTAGACGTTTTGGAAACTTATTATCAAAGCACAAATCAAAAATTTGTCTAAAAAGGAGGTGAATTTACACCTGATTTCTCGCTTCACCACAATAGTAAATGGGAACCGATATATAGGGAAGAGATGGGAGGCAGAGGTCCTGCGGCTTCTTGTATATGATAAGGTCGTGAGCTCTGGCTTTCTTACTTGGTTTCTAGATAATACGACTCCGTGAAGAAGGATCAAGACAATTGGAGGAGCAACAGAGGTTGGTGCGGGAGCAGATCAAGCTGGAAAAGGTGCAGAAGACACAAGGTACCAGAAGTGATCCTCTTGCTGATTTACAGAGACCCTCTGTTTTAGTATTAATGGGGTTGTACTAAGTTTGGATGTTATCTCTGTTGATGAGCGAACGTGCTCAGATAAGGTGTTATCCGAGTATCTTGGGCGTGCTTTGATAAATGTTAGACTTCCCGCAGCTGCATGATTTGCAGCTGTTAGCCAAAACACATGCAGTGATTACCTATCTAACAAACACATAATCCCCCCCCCTGCATGTGTTGCAGCTGTCTTAGGCTGCAGTCACACGATCAGTATTTGGTCAGTATTTTACATCAGTATTTGTAGCCAAAACCAGGAGTGGAACAATTAGAGGAAAAGTATAATAGAAACATATGCACCACTTCTGTATTTATCACCCACTCCTGGTTTTGGCTTACAAATACTGATGTAAAATACTGACCAAATACTGGTAGTGTGACGGCAGCCTAACAGTAAAATTAAACTAAAATGTAATGATTTAAAAAAAAGAAGAAGCCATTAACATGACCAATACGCCTGAATCCCGCTTTTTCAGATGGAGCCACTGACATGGGGCAAAAACGCAATTTGATACTGGCCCAACAAAATTGGGAAATGTGAACTCCAGGGAGCACTATTTTGGGTAAACTGAGCAGCTTTCACCCCAATATCCAAAGTAAACAGAATCGAAATCGAGGTGCTAGCAGGCGTGAATTCTTTTTTCTCCTTCGCCTCATTGGGGGACACAGGACCATGGGTTATGCTGCTGTCACTAGGAGGCTGACACTAAGCTGAGACAAAAAAAGGTTAGCTCCTTCCCTGCAGTATACACCGTCATGCTGGCTTCCAGAGACCCAGTTCAAGCTTAGTGTCCGTAGGAGGCACACTGTTTTTTTTTTGTTGTTGTTTTTAAATTCTACCCGGACGAAGGGGGCGACGGATTCTTTCATGGTCCGATCTCCCCCGAACCAACAACAGGCAAGCACGGGAGTTTTACCTCTCCGTATCCTCTCCTGCGACGTGGGAGCCACTGCCTGAGCTGACCCTTTTGTGGGCGATGGTCCCTTTCTCGGGCGCCGATCTCCCCACGTAGTACAGACGAGCACTGGTGTTTTATCCTCCAGTATCCTCTTCTGCAGCCAGGCCTTTTTATTGCCGGACATCTGCCCTGCCCACCAGGTTTCACCCTCGGCTGTACAGAGGCACTAGTACCCGTGGCGTCCGTGCAGACCACACTGCATCACCACTGATTGCGGCTGATTCAGGTAGTGGATGGTTCCTCTCCACCCCCCTTTCTGGGGCTGGTGGATGGAGGCTTCCCAACCCCTGCACCGTCCCCGTCTTTCACCCCAGACACTCCTACCTCAGCCCCTTGTGCAGCGCTGCTCCATCATGGTAAGTGTCTCGTGGGAAGGGGGGGTGGTCGCCGGTTCGGAGGGCTCCCCCTTAGTGGTGGCACACTTTATTTCTGGGCCCCTTATTTCCGGCCATCAGCGCGCCGGGCCGAAGCCGCAAATTTAGTCCCCGGCTTCGGCCTAGCCGGGCAGGGATCAGGCCGCTTCCCAATAGGCTCCGCCCCCTTTTTCCGCGTCATCGCGCGGCGCCGCCCCCCGGTCCTGGCGCTTCTCCCTGTGTGCGAGATCTCTCCCCCAGGTCTCGGCGGCCATCTTAGATCTTCTCTACACGCCGCAGCTCCAGGTCTCCCAGCTGCAGCGTCCTCCACGTGCAGCGCTGTGCTCGCGGCTGTCGCCTATTCCTCCTGCCGTCTCCCTCTGCCTCTGTGGGACACAGGACCAGGGTAAGGAGACCGTCAGCTCTCCCCTGCAGCGCCGGTTGACTCCCTCATTGTAGCAGTCAATCACGCACTTAAGGTGGATGATGACTCTAATTCCGCTCCGGAACACGCGGTCTCTTTTACCAGAACCAAGCGTTCCCACAAAACTTTTGCCTCTCACCCAGATTTTCTTGATATAGTCAGGCGACACAGGGAGCGTCCAGATAAGCGTTTCACGGGTAAGAAGGACCTGGTATCCAAGTATCCCTTTTCAGCAGATCTCGCGCCTGGCTTCTAAACCGCTTCTTTCAGTCCCGGACGGTGCTTCAATTAAGAGTCCCACTGAACGCCAGCTAGACTCTCTAGCTCGCTCAGTGTACGAAGCCTCAGGCTCTTCCCTATCCCCCTCCTTCGCCGCGGCTTGGGTGGCCAAGGCAATGGTTTCCTGGGCGGATGCTCTAGCAAAATCCATTCATGAACAGGACCTCCCGTCTGAGATGGCGGACCGGGCTAAACAGATAGCCATGGCTAGTGATTATGTGATGTACGCATCCCTCGATGCAGCGAATTGCGCAGCATCGGCGGCTTCTAACGCCATCTCTATCAGAAGGGCACTTTGGCTCAGAGAGTGGCGCGCAGACTCCTCCTCTAAAAAATCTCTGATCTCTCTCCCTTTTCAAAGCGGGCGCCTTTTCGGTGAAAAGCTTGACCAGCTTATTTCCGACGCCACAGGGGGAAAGAGCAAGTTCCTTCCCCAACAGAGGCCCAAGGCGGCCTTCCAGCGCCAGCCTTACTTTCGCTTTCGGCCCTTTCGTACCAGCCCAGCCTGGTCCAATCCTACCGGTCTTTCCAGATCGGACCGATCCGCTCGCACAGACAGAGACGCTCGTCCATCCTTCAGGCCGAATCCTTCCTGGCGCGGAAAACCGAGGCAGCCCAGAACCAGAGGTTCGAGACCCCCCAGATTCCCGTCTCAATGACTCGGGAACGGCGCCAGTCGATACCACCAGAGTAGGCGGACGTCTACTCCTTTTTCAGCAAGCCTGGCTCTCCGTCATTCACGACGAATGGGTCAGGGATCTGGTATCGTCTGGCTACAAAATAGAGTTCTCCGCTCCTCCTCCAACTCGGTTTTTCCCCTCTCGTCGCCCCAGTTCGGGAGCTCAGTCTCGCGCCCTCCTTTGCGCCATTCACTCCCTCCGCCAGTGCGGGGTCATTGTTCCGGTCCCGGAACACGAGAGGTTCAAAGGTTTCTACTCAAACCTCTTCGTAGTGCCAAAGAAGGACGGAAAAGTGCGCCCCATTTTGGATCTGAAGCTCCTGAACAAGTGCGTAAGAGTACGGCACTTCAGGATGGAATCGCTCAGATCGGTCATCTCTTCGATGGAAAGAGGGGAATTCTTGGCATCGATAGACATCAAGGATGCCTATCTTCACATTCCGATATTCCCGCCTCATCAGAGGTTCCTCCGCTTTGCCGTTCTGGAGGACCACTTCCAGTTCACGGCCTTACCCTTCGGTCTTGCCACGGCGCCCAGGGTATTCACGAAGGTCATGGCGGCTGTCATGGCCATCCTTCATTCTCGAGGAGTCGTCGTGTTACCTTACTTAGACGATCTCCTCATAAAGGGCCCGTCCTTTCAGGCCTGCGAGTCAAGCGTCCACATTACCCTGGATTCTCTTTCGCGCCTGGGCTGGTTGATCAACTTGGACAAGTCCTCTCCCGTTCCTGCCCGTCGGATCTCCTTTCTCGGAATGATCCTGGACACTTCAAGGGGGCTGGTCTTGCTTCCTCGGTCCAAGGCCCAAGCGCTTCAGCAGGGAGCCCGAACGCTCTGCCATCCTCGCCCGCGAACCATTCGGTACGCCATGAAGATCCTGGGAAAGATGGTTGCAGCAATCGAAGCGGTTCCTTTCGCTCAACTCCATCTCCGCCCCTTGCAACAGGCTTTGCTGGACAACTGGGACAGGAGTCTCCCATCTCTCGACTGCCCTTGCCCCCTGTCCCCGCGGGTCAGACAATCTCTCGTATGGTGGACCCTGGGTCCATCTCTTCTCCAGGGGAAGTCCTTCCTCCCGATCCGCTGGTTAGTGGTAACTACCGACGCCAGTCTTCTCGGCTGGGGGGCGGTGTTTCTTCACCACTCTGCCCAGGGCCGTTGGACAGTTCGGGAATCCAGACTCCCCATCAACATCCTGGAGATTCGTGCTATCAGACTTGCCCTGAGTCGCTTTCACGCCCTGCTCGCGGGTCACCCAATACGAGTCCAATCGGACAACGTCACGGCGGTGGCTTACATCAACCACCAGGGGGGTACCCGCAGCAGGGCGGCGATGCAGGAAGTCTCTCACATCCTTCGTTGGGCCGAAACCAACCATTCCACCATCTCTGCGGTGCACATTCCGGGAGTCGAGAACTGGGCGGCGGACTTCCTGAGCCGCCAGGGCCTTGCCTCGGGGGAGTGGGAACTCCACCCAGAGGTCTTTCGACAGATCTGTCTTCGCTGAGGGACCCCGGACGTGGATCTGATGGCGTCCAGATTGAACGCCAAGGTCCACAACTTCATTGCACGTTCTCGGGATCCCCAGGCCATAGGAGTAGACGCGCTGATTTCTCCGTGGCATCAGTTTCAACTCCCTTACGTGTTTCCTCCCCTTCCCTTACTGCCGAAGGTGATCCGAAAGATCAAGACGGAGGGAGTTCCGGTCAGTCTGGTCGCCCCAGACTGGCCACGCCGCGCTTGGTACGCGGAACTCGTTCAGCTCGTAGCCGACGTTCCCTGGCGGTTACCAGACCGCCCAGACCTGCTTCGTCAAGGTCCGATCTGCCACCAGAGCTCAGGGGCCCTACGTTTAACGGCGTGGCTGTTGAAACCTGGATTCTAACTTGTGCCGGTTTCTCTCAGCAGGTCATTCCCACCATGTTAAGTGCTCGCAAGGCGTCTTCCGCCTCCATTTACCACCGCGTCTGGAAAACATTCTTCTCATGGTGCAGGCTCCGAGGGCACCCTCCGCTCGCTTTCTCTATCCCTCGCATCTTGAATTTCCTTCAGTCCGGTCTGGACTCCGGCTTGGCACTGAGTTCCCTCAAAGGCCAGATCTCAGCGTTATCCGTGCTGTTCCAGCGCAGGATCGCCACCAACCTTCAGGTCAAGATTTTCATTCAGGGAGTCTCCCATGTGGTTCCCCCCTACAGGATGCCGTTAGAGACCTGGGATCTCAACTTGGTCCTGGGGGTTCTTCAGGAACCTCCGTTCGAACCCCTTCAAGACGTTCCGCTCTCTGTCCTCTCATGGAAGGTTGCCTTCCTGGTAGCGGTGACGTCCATCAGAAGGGTTTCAGAGCTCGCCGCTTTATCCTGCCGGGCACCTTTCCTTGCCTTTCATCAGGACAAAGTAGTCCTACGCCCTTCCCCGGCGTTTCTTCCGAAGGTGGTCTCATCTTTTCATCTTAACGAGGACATCATTCTTCCCTCCTTTTGCCCGCAGCCCAAACATAGGGTTGAGAAGGCTCTCCATACTCTGGACGTGGTACGGGCCTTCAGGAGGTACATTTCCAGAACGGCTCATTTCAGAAAATCAGACGCCCTTTTCGTGCTCCCGGAGGGTCACAGAAAGGGTTTGGCTGCGTCTAAATCCACAATAGCCAGATGGATCCGATCTGCTATCCATGAATCCTATCGGGTCTGGGGCAGTCCTATCCCGGCGGGGATTAGAGCACACTCCACTCGGTCGATGGGTGCTTCCTGGGCCATCCGGCACCAGGCAACAGCGGAGCAGGTTTGCAAGGCCGCAACGTGGTCCAGCCTGCATACTTTCACAAAGCATTACAATGTCCACATTCACTCCTCTGCGGACGCGGCCTTTGGCAGGCGTATCCTGCAAGCGGCCGTTGCGCATTTGTAGTCAGATGGTACACGGAGTTATTTGGTTGTATTGTTTCCCTCCCAGGGACTGCTTTGGGACGTCCCATGGTCCTGTGTCCCCCAATGAGGCGAAGGAGAAATAGGGATTTTTGTGTGTACTCACCGTAAAATCCTTTTCTCCGAGCCACTCATTGGGGGACACAGCACCCACCCTGGTAGCCTTACGGCTCGCTACCTTTTTTGGTCTTTGACTGTTTGTTTGACATGTTATATTCTAATGTTACTTGATAGATTGTTGTTATTATCCTACTGCTTTTGCACTGAACTGGGTCCCTGGAAGCCAGCATGAGGGTGTATACTGCAGGGGAGGAGCTAACCTTTTTTTGTCACAGCTTAGTGTCAGCCTCCTAGTGACAGCAGCATAACCCATGGTCCTGTGTCCCCCAATGAGTGGCTCGGAGAAAAGGATTTTACGGTGAGTACACACAAAAATCCCTATATTCTTGTCCCAAATGTCCCAGCTGGTGAAAAAGCTGTAAAGTAAGGCCTCTTTCACACTTCGTCTTTGTAGTCCCGTCGAGATATGTCGTTTTTTGAGAAAACCGGTTCCTGCATTTTCTCATGGACTTGTATTAGCGACGGATGGCCAGACGTTTCGTCCGTCGTGCACTGGATCCTGCGGAATTTGACGGCCCATCTTTTACAAAGAAAGTTCCATGAAACTTTGTTTGTCTGCAGTGGAAAAACGTTCCCTGTCGCCTCCTGCGGCATACGTAGTTCCACAGAATGGGAGCCTCTGGACACTGGAACCTGCGCACACTGTGAAATGCAGGAATCCAGTGACGGATGCAGTTTTTACTTCTGAGCATGCCTGGAAGCATATTCCAACCCGGGGAGAACTCTCGCTCTCTCTTTTTCTCTTGTCCCGAAATAGAAAATCCTACTTCTCCACTATGCATATTCTGGAGACGCCTCCGAAATACTGGAAAGGTTGCACACATTTTACCAATATTTTCTGGCCGACGCATTAGGACGTGACACTCCCGACGGAAGTGTGAACGAGGCCTTGCTGATCATGCCCAGTGCATGATGAGCAAGTTTGTATAGAAGCGATCAGCCTGCAAAAAATGATAGTCCCATAGTGAGAGTAAGTGAAAAAGTAAAAAAAAAAAAATTTAATTGTAAAAATATTTGTAAAAAATAAAAATAATAAAAAAAATCAAGATATTGTATCTATAAATAAATATTTGAATAAAAAATAAATAAGTACACATATTTGGTATCGCCACATCAGCAATGATCCATCCTATAAAACTGTTCCACTAGTTAACCCCTTTAGTGTTCACCATAAAAAAAATTAAAAAACAAGGCAAACAATGCTTTGTCATCATACCACCGAGCAAAAAGTTGAATAACACGTGATCAAAAAGTCATCTTGTCCTGCAAAAAATGAGCGACCATACAGCTCCATCAGCGGAAAAATAAAAAAGTTATAGCTCTCACAATAAAGCGATGCAAAAATAATTATTTTTTTTCTATGAAATAGTTTTTATTGTATAAAAGCACCAAAACATTTAAAAAAAAAAATCTGAATTAGGTATTGCTGTAAACGTACTAACCCGAAGAATGAAACTGCCTTGTTATCAATTTTACCACACCTGGAATGGTATAAACGCCCCAAACCTAAAAGAAATTCCTGAATTGCTGGTTTTTCTTCATTCTGCCTCCTAAAAATCGGAATAGAAAATGGTCAAAAAATGTCCTGCTCCCGAGAATGGTACCAATAAAAACGTCAACTCGTCCTGCAAAAAACAAGACCTCCCATGACTGTCAGCCGAAATATGAAAAAATTATAGCTCTCAAAATGTAGTAATGCAAAAACTATTTTTTGCAATAAAAAGTGTCTTTTAGCGTGTGACGGATGCCAAACATAAAAACCCGCTATAAATCTAGTATCACTATAATCGCACCCACCCGAAGAATAAAGTCATCTAATCACTTATACTGTACGAGGAACGGCATAAAAAAATAAATAAAAACCAGTTCTTCACAAGCTGTTTTTTTTTTTTTTTTCATTCTGCGTCCCAAAGATCACAGTAAGGCTCGGCACACACTTATCCTGCGCTGAGCGCTTCCATCAGAATTTCTTTGTAAATCTCTGAAATACGTGAATCAGACATAACCCTCGGCGGAAGATTCCCTATAATGAGGCAGATGGAGGCGCTGTAGACGCGGTCTGACCTGTGATCCAGCGGTGTCTGTCTTTTTAGGATTGAATAAAAGCGCCGTCGGTCAGTGTTTTGCGCATTTCTGAAAAGGACACTGCTGAGCAGATGCCAGACTGAGTCCAGCGTAACTCTGCTGCCTCATTGTGATCCCAAACGTTATGTTAAATGTTTCCAATAAAAGCTTCAACTCAATCCACAAAACAAGTCCCCACTCAGGTCTGTCATCTGTTAATGGAAATATAGGGGCTTCCATGTTACTGGTAGCACACAGGCCCCGGAAAAGCAAAATAGCTGCTCACCCACCAAAAGAAATTCAGCAAATTCTCTGCTCCCAAATCCAAATGCCACCCTTTCCTTCTGAGCCCCACAGTGTACCTAATACACATATTGCATCTACGCTTGGCATTTCTGAAGCGATGAGAGCCCGCCTAACTTACGTGTGCATGCCACCAGAAGCATGGGAAGAGCATAACGTACTGGTGACTGCAACGTACTGGTCACTACAGTGGCAGCTTACAATTACTCTGTTGCCTCATTGGGGGACACAGGACCATGGGTGTTATGCTGCTGTCCACTAGGAGGCGACACTATGCATAATCTGAAAAAGATTAACCGTGGCTCCTCCTCTGCAGTATACACCTTTGGACGGCATCAGCCTTCTCCAGTTTTTGCTTAGTGTCGCATAGGAGGCACACCTAAGATTTTTTACTCTGTTTTTTTTTATTTTCCGACGGATTACAGATGAAGAAAAGTGGGTCTCCTGTGAGACTCCCGGCATGGCTCCTTCCTTGGCCCCCTATTACGGGGTCGAGACCCCCCTCCTTCCCCAATTCCTATTGGTTTCTGGGCTGAAGTCGAGGCGAGGATAAAGCCCCCTGAAGGTGATAGCAGCACCCTCCCTAATCCCCCTCTGGGGGCATTAGGTTGAGACGCCTCAGGTAGGGCCTGTACAGGCAGCACTCTACAGCTCCCAGCAATGGGCCAGCACACTGCGCCTGCATCCAGGGACCCCAGCCCAGCTGCGGGCTCCTGTCGGGGCCGGGGGGAGTGCAGGCAGGCATGGCACGATAGAGACACAGGGCTCCCCTTACAGGGCCCCCCCTTCCGCTTATAGCCCCACCGCTATCCTGCTTTTAAATCCGGGGGGGTCCTGTTCAGATCCGACCCCCTCCTGGACTTCCGCGCCGGCCTGGAGCCTTTCTGGGCATCAGGCATCTAATTTAGGCCGCGGCTTCAGCCTCTCCGCGCCCCCCCGGATGACAAATATGACACTCTACAGTGTCATAGAGGGGGCGGATCGAGACACACAGGGCGTGTTTTTACACAGCTTTGCTGCCTTTTTTCTCAGCTCTCCGCCCCCTTCTCCCCCTGCCTCTTCTCCTTGGCAGCCATTTCTACTGCAGCAAGGATTAGCCCTGCATCTCCCGGTCAGCAGGACCAGGCCAGCCAGTATCCGGGGTGCACAGGACTGTGGTTCTTCGGCGCTGGACCTAGGGGCAAACTGGTGGGGTAAGATCACAGCTGGGTTGTTTTACTCGGCTGTGAATCCATATTCCCTATAAGGCTCCCCTATAGGTTCCTCTGCATAGCTACCCCTGTAAGGTCCTCTGCATAGCCAGTTCTTTTGCACTCTGTGCACAATGTCGGGCTCAAGGTCCAAGAGAACCAGGCAGGACTGCTATTATGCATTCTGCACAGCCTACAGGACCGCTCTCCCCAGTGGCAGCATGTACCCACACTGCCAGGACTGCACTCAGACTACTGTGTCAGAGCCCCAAGAAGCCCCTGCCAATGCTTCAGTGTCTAATGCCACGCCGGAATGGGTCACTCAGATGTCGCAATCTATGATGCAGTCTATAGATAACCTAACCTCCACATTGCTTCAGGCTCTGCAGAGTCATGCCTCAGCTATGACCATTACCCAGCAAAGGGAGAGTTTGACTCAGGGACAGGACGACCCTGGCACATCCACGTCTAGGTCAGGACACAAGTGGACCCACAGGTCACGTTCATCTGCGTCATCCCATAGCACGTGGTCATCCCCTTCTAGGGAGAGACACCGTAGTTCCAGGTCATCTAGACCGTCCCCTTCCAGGGGCAGACAATACAGATCTCCACAATCCCCGACCAGAGAAGGCCTCCGCCCCAGCTCACCCAGCAGGGGACGCCTCAGTGATACACAGGATTCGGAAGGCATCTGTGACTCCGACTCAGACAAGGAAACGGAGGGGTCCCTGATACCAATCCCCCTAGCAATACAGCGCTAGTTGAGGACTTAATCTCTTCCATCCATCGGGTGCTGGACATTTCTGATCCGCCACCAGAGGGCCCAGAACACAAGATTTCCTTTGAAGGACCTCTGAAGTCGCCTAAGTTTTTCTCTAACCACCCAGAGTTTAAGGCGATCCTTAAAAAGCAGCTCTCACAGCCTGAGAAAAAATTCGCTAATCGCAAATATCTGGCCATCGGTTGGGATGCTCTGTTAATTCCATGGTCTCAATTCCGACTGCCTTATCTTTTTCCGCCTCTCCCCTTGATTCCGAGTGTCGTGAAAAAGATAAAGGCAGAAGGAATTCCCATAATCCTGATAGCGCTGGACTGGCTGAGATGGCCCTGGTACGTGGAGCTGGTGAACATGCTCATGGACACCCCCCTGGAGGCTTCCAGACCGTCCAGATATTCTCTCACAAGGCCCCTCTTCTACCAGAGTTCTCAGTCTCTGAGTTTAACGGCAAGGCCGTTGAGGCTGAAGTTCTGAAGGAGGCTGTTTTTCTCACCAGGTCATTCAGACCATGATCAGGGCGAGAAAACCAGCATCCTCACGCATCTACCACAGATATTGGGAGGCTTCCGGTGGTGTGAGGAGAACAATTTTTTTCTGATGTTCTTTTCCCTTCGTTCCATCCTTGGTTTTCTTCAAGCGGGACTTGACTCTGGTCTATCGCTCAGTACTCTCAGTACAGCACAGGTTTCCGCTCTGTCAATTCTCTTCCAGAGAGATCTGGCTTCCCATTCCCAGACCTTCCTGCAAGGTGTCGCCCACCTGGCACCACCTTATCCTCCTATAGTCCAATGGGATCTTAACCTTGTTCTTGGCACCCTCCAGCGCTCTCCCTTTGAGCCAATTCAAGATATTTCATTTTCTCTCTTGTCATGGAAAGTTGTCTTCTTAGTCGCCATTACATCCGTCAGGAGGTTTTTCGAGTTCGCAGCATTATCCTGTCGTTCTCCGTTCCTGATCCTGCATAAGGACAAAGTAGTTCTCAGACCCCTTCCTTCCTTCCTTCTTTTTACATCAATGAAAACATTGTCCTTCCTTCTCTATGTCCCTCTCCGGTTTATTCCCTGGAGAAGTCCCTCCACAAACTGGATTTGGTCAGAGCTTATTAGAGTACCTCTCAAGGACTGCTTCTTTTCGTCATTCCGATGACCCATTTGTCATCTCTGAAGGTCGTTATAAGGGACTCCCAGCTTCTAAGTCCACTATTGCACATTGGATTCATTCAGCAATATTGGACGCATACGGCGTTCAGGAGAAACATCCTCCTCCGGGGGTGAGGGCTTACTCCACCCGGGCCTCCTTGGCTGATTGTCACCATGATTCGACCTTGCAAATTTGCAAGGCCACAACCAGGTCATCTTTGCACACCTTTGCGAGGTTTTACAGGGTTCATACCCATGCCTCGTCTGCAGGCCTGGTTAGGAAGGTACTGCAGGCAGCAGTTATGCACTGGCCTACCTAGGTCAGTTTTCTTTACGTTTTTTTTTCTATTTCGCTCCCTTGGGACTGCTTTTGGACGTCCCATGGTTACCTGTGTCCCACAATGAAGCGGTAAAGAGGGATTTTTGGTACTCACCGTAAAATCTTTCTTGGAGCCTTCATTGGGGGATACAGCACCCTCACTAACAGTTTGTACCGCTTTTGGGCCTACGTGCCTTTGTTGTTGCATTGGTGCATATGTTGAGTTTTAGTTGCTTCTCATACTGCTTTAACACTAACTGAGGTGCTTTGTGCCTGTGAGTGGGTGTTTACTGCTGGGGAGGAGCTATTTTCCTTTTTTGCCTAGTGTCAGCCTCCTAGCGACAGCAGCATACACCTATGGTTACCTTTGTCCCTCAATGAAAGCTCCAAGAAAGATTTTACGGTGAGTACCAAAAATCCCTCTTTTCGCCATATTTCCATTTTTTCACAAATAAACACAAGCTATATCAAATAAATTTTACCACTATCATGAAGTACAATAGGTCATGAAAAAAACATTGTCAGAATCACTGGGACCCATTTAAGCGTTCCAGAGTTATTACCTCATAAAGGAACAGTGGTCAGAATTGTAAAAATTGGCCTGTCGTTAACGTGCAAACCACCCTCAGGAGTAAAGGGGTTAAGGAGGACCTGTTAGCAGATCAAAAGTGGGCACTTTTTGCCCTTATTTTATTCCCTCTGCTCTCCTGAGTATCCTGTTTGTCTGTTTGTTTGTTATGAAATCCACCATAAAGAGCAAGAGATACAGGATCCTCTGGGGTGGGTCTTTAGGCTGCTTTGCATAATTATTCTGTGAACCACACCCCCTTTGTCAAGATTATCAAAGTAAAAAGGCCTATTTCTAGAACCGTATGACAGATTTAAAAAAATTAATGTGTTCCTTACCCTTTGATACTCCTCTTTGATCCTCTGAGTTACAATGGCAACATCCCATCAACAACACATATCAGCAATGTACAGAAGTTTTGACATCAGCTTTAAGACTGTTTTTAGACACTTTAAGTCTTACAGTTGCTTAGAGAGCATACCAATAACTGGCACTTAAATATAACTTTAGATAGATAGTGATCCTTGGTATACTTTGGTAAATGATTTCCAGAAGCTTCCATATTAATTCCTGTAATTGTCTTGTATTTTTCAGACAGTGGAGGACCTGCAAAGCTCAAGGTATGTACTGGCATGTGTCTCTACAGTCACATTTTATTACTCTTTAAAGGAGTTGTCCATCTTTTGGAGAAAATGTTTTTTGTAACTTAAATGCATGTATTTGGGGCTAAAAATAATATTTGCAATTAGGTTTCATTTAAAAATTTGTGCCGTTTTAGTTTTAACAGGCTCGGTTTCCCATCACGTTCAACTTTGATGTGGTTATAAATCATCCGAGAGGAGAGTAGGAATAGACATATAAGGCCATGTTCACACTTTGCGGTTTTTACCGCGGCGATTTTGCCGCTGCGGGTCTGCTGCAGTTTCCATTGCGTTTACAGTAACATGTAAGCCCTATGGAAACCGCAAACCGCTGTGCACATGCTGCAGGAAAAACCGCGCGGGAACACAGCAGTTTACAACCCGCAGCATGTCACTTCTTTGTGCAGAATTGCAGCGATTCTGCACCCATAGGAATGCATTGATCCGCTTACTTCCCGCATGGGGCTGTGCCCACCATGCGGGAAGTAAGCGGATAATGTGCGGGTGGTACCCGGGGTGGAGGAGAGGAGACTCCTCCAGGCCTCGGGAACCATATTTGTGTAAAAAAAAAAAAAAAAAATTAAATAAAAAATCATGCTATACTCACCCTTTGACGTCTCGATCTCCTCCGCGCTGCACGCGGCCGTCCGGTCTCAGGTTTGCTATGTGACCAGGACCTGCGGTGACGTCGCGGTCACATGACCGTGACGTCACGAAGGTGCTTCTCGCACAGCATCTTTGGAACCGGACCGCCGCCTGCAGCGCCGAGGAGATCGGGACATCAGAGGGTGAGTATAGCATGATTTTTATTATTTTTAACATTACTATTGATGCTGCATATGCGGCATCAATAGTAGGAGTAAATCCCGCAGCGGAACCCGCAACACAAACCGCGATAAATCTGCAGGGATAACCGCAGCGGATTTGCCCTGCAGATTTATCAAATCCGCTGCGGGAAAACCCGCAGGAGAACCCGCAGCCCCCTTCCTAGGTGTGAACATAGCCTAAGAGTTACAGAATCCTCGTTGGAATGAGATCACTGACACATTCTCAGTTAACTCATTCTGCAGCCAACAGTAGACAATGTAACGCAGCGGCTACAAATGGCAAACAGATCCAGTGCATCCGTTTTCTACAATCGGCACAGGATCCGTCTTTTCAACATTTTGACGGATTGTGACTGATTGTAAAAAAACGGAAGTGTGAAAGAGGCCTGAGGCGCTTTGTGTAGAGTCCCATGAACTATACATAACAGATTCATTCTCATTAACAGCTGAAATGGAAGTCTAAAAGGGACGACGAGGCGAGAGGGGGATACACCGAGGACGTTCTCCAGGGGCTTCTACAAAAGGTTGTGCCATATAACATCTGAACTGTACCTTTGTTTTGTAACGAATCTTAGTGGCCTGCTTCTGGGTGTCCGTCTCCAGTAGGCTGATAACGCATGACGGAGCGCACATTCACACTGCCAGCACCATTATTAGTCTATGGCCCATCTGAGCATACGCCTGAGTCCTGATTTCTAGGGGTTTTCGGACACCTGCCCCGATGGGACCCACGAACATGGAGAAAAGTGCAATTTGAAAGCACCCATACAGGGCTGCTGCCGGCTTTGTTATACAGTGCCTTGCGAAAGTATTTGGCTCCCTGGAAAATTTTAAACCTTTTCCCACATATCATGCTTCAAACATAAAGATACCAAATGTAAATTTTTGGTGAAGAATCAACAACAAGTGGAACACAATTGTGAAGTTGAATGAAATTTATTGGTTATTTTAAATTTTTGTGGAAATTCAAAAACTGAAAAGTGGGGCGTGCAATATTATTCGGTCCCTTTACTTTCAGTGCAGTAAACTCACTCCAGAAGTTCATTGTGGATCTCTGGAGGATCCAATGTTGCCCTAAATGCCTAATGATGATAAATATAATCCATCTGTGTGTAATCAAGTCTCCGTATAAATGCACCTGCTCTGTGATTGTCTCAGGGTTCTGTTTGAAGCACAGAGAGCATCACGAAGACCAAGGAACACAACAGGCAGGTCTGTGATACTGTTGTGGAGAAGTTTAAAGCCGGATTTGGATACAAAATGATTTCCAAAACTTTAAACATCCCAAGGAGCACTGGGCAAGCGATCATATTGAAATGGAAGGGGTATCACCCCACTGCAAATCTACCAAGACCCGGCCGTCCCTCTAAACTGTCATCTCAAACAAGGAGAAGACTGATCAGAGATGCAGCCAAGAGACCCATGATCACTCTGGATGAACTGCAGAAATCTACAGCTGAGGTGTGACAGTCTGTCCATAGGACAACAATCAGTCGTACACTGCACAAATTTGGCCTTTATGGAACAGTGGCAAGAAGAAGCCATTTCTCAAAGATATCCATAAAAAGTGTTGTTTAAAGTTTGCAACAAGCCACCTGGGAGACCACCAGACATGTGGAAGAAGGTGCTCTGGTCAGATGAAACCAAAATCAAACTTTTTGACAACCATGCCAAACGATATGTTTGGCATAAAGGCAACACAGCTGATCACCCTGAACACACCATCCCCACTGTCAAACGTGGTGGCAGCATCATGGTTTGGGCCTGCTTTTCTTCAGCAGGGACAGGGAAGGTGGTTAAAATTGATGGGCAGATGGATGGAGCCAAATACAGGACCATTCTTGAAGAAAACCTGTTGGAGTCTGCAAAAGACCTGAGACTGGGACTGAGATTTGTCTTCCAACAAGACAATTATCCCAAACATAAAGCAAAATCTACGATGGAATGGTTCACAAATAAACGTATCCAGGTGTTAGAATGGCCAAGTCAAAATTCAGACCTCAATCCAATCGAGAATCTGGAAAGAGCTGAAAACTGCTGTTCACAAACGATCTCCATCAAACCTCACTGAGCTCGAGCTGTTTGCCAAGGAAGAATGGGCAACAATTTCAGTCTCTCGATGTACAAAACTGATAGAGACATACCCCAAGCGACTTGCAGCTGCAATGGCAGCAAAAGGTGGCGCGACAAAATAATAAGTTAAAGGGGCCGAATAATATTGTACGCCCCACTTTTCAGTTTTTGAATTTCCACAAAAATTTAAAATAACCAATAAATTTAATTCAATTTCACAATTGTGTTTCACTTGTTGTTGTTTCTTCACCACAAACTTACAATTGGTATCTTTGTTTGAAGCATGATATGTGGGAAAAGGTTGAAAAGTTCCAGGGGGCCGAATACTTTCGCAAGGCACTGTACGCCGGCCTCTGATAGCAGCAATCAGAGCTTGCTCCAATTACTGCCGTTTAACCATTTAAAGGGAATGTGTCATCAGAAAGTGGCATTGTTTAAATCAGGTTTTCTCCTTCGCCTCATTGGGGGACTCAGACCGTGGGTGTATGCTGCTGCCAATAGGAGGCTGACACTAAGTGATACAAAAAAAGTTCGCTCCTCCCCTGCAGTATACACCCTCCTGCTGGCTCTCAGCTAACCAGTTCTTGCTTAGTGTCTGTAGGAGGCACATGGGTCTGTTTCAGACCCCAGCGTTTTTATTTTATTGTTTACTTTTCTGTAAATTTTTATTTTTTAATTAACGGAGTGAAGGGGGCGACGGTTCCTTTCAAGGTTCCGATCTCCCCCGAACCATCAACAGGCGAGCACGGCGAGTATACCTCCCCGTACCCTTTCCTGCGACGTGGGAAGCCATGCCTGAGCTCACTTCAGGGGCGACGGTTCCTTTCATGGTCCCGATCTCCCAACACCAGCAGCAGGCGACCACATCGAGTGTCGCCTCCATGTATCCTCTCCTGGAGCCAGGCCTAATGCCGGAGAACTGACCCTGTCCACCCGGACTGAACTCCGTGGCTGTACAGAGGCCCCTCTCTATGGCATCCGAGCAGCCCCCACTGTCACACCACTGTGAAAGCGGATGGCACAAGGAGGCGGACGGGTCCTCTCCACCTCCCTAACAAAGGGGTGATGGATTGAGGCTTATCTCTGCACCGTCCACGCTGCACAGAACAGCGCTGAAACCCACATCCGCGGCGACTCCATGCCGGGACGCGCACCAATGGTGAGTGGATCCATCTTCAGTGTGATATCCACATGCTGACAGGCAGCCTCAGCCACTTCCCTGTGGCCCACCTCTCTGAGGTAACGCTCTGGATGGCTGCAAAAATTTAGCCCCTGGCTTCGGCCGATTTGTAGGCTGCATCCTGGAAGTCTTGCCTGGAACGACCCACTGGTGACGTCCTCCGGCTACAGAAATTTAGGCCCCGGCTTAGGCCTATTCAACATCGTGTCTGTGGCTCCGCCCCCCAAATTGGCGCTTTTCGCTCTCTGCGAGATTTTATCAACGCTGCAGCTCCCGGTGGCCATCTTGATCCACCCGGCCAGCTCACACTGGGGTGATAGTATTTTTGCATTAAAGGGGCACATCGACTCTACATCAGTACCTGGGTAAGGAAGTACCTGGTCTTAAAGGCACACGATTAGTAGTCCCTGGTCTTAAAGGCACATGACCAGTATTTCCTGGTCTTAAAAGCACATGACCAGTATTCCCAGTCTTAAAGGCGCATGACAAGTATTCCCTGGTCTTAAAGGCGTATGATCAGTATTCCCTAGTCTTAAAGGTGCACGAGCAGTATTCTCTGGTCTTAAAGGTGCACGAGCAGTATTCTCTGGCCTTAAAGGTGCACGAGCAGTATTCTCTGGTCTTAAAGGCACATGACCAGTATTCCATGGTCTTAAAGGCGTATGACCAGTATTCCCTGGTCTTAAAGGCGCTTGATCAGTCCGAGGAGCCCTCCGCCGCCGACCCCAGCATTATCCTCTAGTTCCCCTCAGTGGACTTCTTCACTGACCAATCCATGGTTCTCTGACCAAGAGATTGAATCCCTCTGTGTACCCTCTGTGTTTGGAGTGCTCGCAGGACCAATATACATGGTCCCTATCCTACATGGGAGCCGTCGGCTAGCAGGGGCCGCAAGTATTCTAGAAACGTGCAGGCGTCTAGAAACATACAGGCATCTAGCAAACGGAAGTTTTTCGTTTCCTGCTCCCTCACCAATGATTTGATGACAACAAGGCTCTGAATATGGATTGGATATTGCCTGAGCTTGCCAGAGCTTCAGAGACTAAACTCCCTCGAGAGCATTTGCCATTCAAGTCGGATAAGCGATTCACTGGACAGAAGCCTCTACGTGGGATGCCATGCCTGGCCTGTTTTTTAAGGGCGACGGGTCCTTTTAAAGGGCACCGATCTCCCCACACCATCAACAGACGAGCACACGGAGTGTCGTCTCCATGTTTCCTCTTCTGCATCCAGGCCTAACGCCAGACAACCTATCCTGTCCATCTGGAGACCTGAACTCTGTGGACATATAGAGGCACCCTTTTTGGCGTACGAGCTCCCCCCTCTGCATCACCACTATTTAGTGGATGATGCAAGAAGGCGGACAATTCCTCTCCACTTCCCTGTTAAGAGGTTGATGGATCGAGGGTTCCTAATTTTTATCTCTGCACCGTGAAAAGAGGAGATAGCAAGAGACTATGACCTGCTGGATGCAGCCGCACATTCTGCCATGGGGCAGATTAACCGGGTAGAATCTCCTGTGGTATACCTACCAGTATCCCTACCTGATGGGTCATCAATTAAAAATACCACGGACTGTCAGATAGCAAATCTGGTTCGTTCCGTCTTGCGGCTTCGGGTCCAGCGCTCTATCCTCCCTAGCGGCCGCATGGATTGCTAGAGCAATGGTCTCCTGGCTGGAGACCTTAACTACCTTGATTCACACCAGCAACAACTGACCAATCAAATCCTTTGAGCGGGAGACTGACAAAGGATTGTATAAGGATTGTCCAGCACAGTCTAGATCTAAGGGATCTTGGTTCCAAACAGGGGAACGAAAAGTAAGATCGACCCTGGACCTCAAACTTCTAACAACCTTTGACATGGTCCTCCTTCTTTGGATGGAGTTCCTCCGCTCAGCCATTACTTCAACAGAAAAAGGTGCAGTTTCCGGCATCCATCGACATTCGGGTTGCTTGCCCTCTGCAAAAATTCCTTCGCCTTTCCATTCGTCAACAGCATTTGCAAGTCACAACCTTGTCCTTCGGCCTTGCTTCCGCACCCAGAGTGTTCGCTCGGGTCATGGCGGATGTCATGTTTCTCTTGCACTCTAGAAGCGTGCTCGTCCTGCCCTGTTTGGTCTGTCTAGCCACCCTTCCAGGACTACGCTAAGTCGTCTATATCTCTTGCGATACCTTCTCTCCTGGGCTGGCAGCTACACTTAGACAAGTTCTCCTCATTTCCAGCCCAGCAGATATCCTTTTTGAGGATGATCCTGCACACTTCTAGAAGGATGGTAATTCTTCCTCGAGACAAGGTCATGGCCCTTCAACAGGGAGCTCGCGCAAGGATAGTTCTGAGGACTTGATTACTCACCCCCTCATTTCATTCGATTTGCTAAGAGAGTTCTGAGGAAAAATGGTGACGACAATGGAAGCGGTTTCCTTCGCTCCGCTCGTTTTCAGCAAGTCAAACAGACTTTCAGACAATAGTCTCTGAGCTCCTTCTTCATCCAGGGCCTTTCTCCCGGTTCAATGGTTATTAGTAACTACCAATGCCAGTCTTCTTCTCCCCATCATTGTTCTGGAGATCCGAACGGTAGTCTTACGCAGGTCCACTGCCTTCTGGCGGGTCACCCTATCCGAATTCAATTGGATAATGCCACGGCGGTGCCTTACGTCAGTCATCTAGCAGGTACCCACGGTCAGGCGCCATTACCGAGGTACCTCACTTTCTCTGATGGGCCGGAGTCTATTATTCGGTGATTTCGGCAGTATATATCCCAGAAGTAGAACTCTGAACGGCAAACAAATTCAGCCGTCAGGGTTCCGCCTCAAGTCAGTGGGAACTTCACCCCGAAGTCTTCCATCAGATCTGTCCTTACTGGAGCTCTCCAGTTGTAGGTGGGATGACATCCAGACTGAAGGCCAATGTACTCGAGTTCGTGGTTCGGCCTCGAGATCCAAGAGCCATCGCTCTCCATGCTCTGGTTCTGCCGTGGTACCAGTTTCCATAACTCCCCTTCCACTGCTTCCGAAAGCCTTTCGGAAGCAGAAAGGGGCCCCAGTGATCCTCAGAGATCCGCACTGACCACGTCAGTTTTTTGTTTGCGGAGCTAGTATCTTCTCGCCTTATCGCAGCACAACTGCAAGTAGGGGCTTTCTCACAGGGAGTTTTCACACGTAGTTCTTCCCTATCGCATACTGTTAGATTATTGGGACCTTATTATTCCTAGGAGCCTTACAGTAGGCTCCTTTTTAATCCGGGCAGACTTTACTATCAGGGAAAGTCGTCCCGTTCTCCTCTGCGATATTCTCACTCTGACGAGTCTTCGGAGCTAGCTTCTCTGCTCTTTCAGACTTTTTTCCCTTATTACCTTCGAGGCAAGGTTGTCCTCAGGCCATCTCCATCCCTTGTTACCAAGGTGGTACTGTATTACCACTGTTATGAGGGCATAGTTCTTCCCTCATCTCTTTTGGCTCCAGTCCACAAAATGGAATAAGATCCCCCATATTCTGGACGAAGTGAGTGCTCTGAGTAGGTACGTCTTGAGGACGGCGTCCTTCTGAAGGTTGGACGTTTTATTTGGGCTTCCTGACAGTAGAGGAAGGCTTCCTGACTTTTTCAGGAAGGGTTTAGCCGTTTCATCGACCATGATAACATGGTGAATTCTTTTCGCCATCCAGGAGTCCTTCCGTGCTAGATGTCAGCCTATCTCCCTGTCTATCAAGGGTTCTAGGCACCAGGCGTCAGCAAGGCACGCCTGCAAGCTTGCGGATTCGTCCAGTCCGCATGCATTCTTGAAGCACTATAATTCCCACACTTCCACAGATGTGAGTCTGGGCAGGCCGACTCTGCAGGCCGCGGTGGCGCACTTGTAAGTAGCGGTTACACAGGGCCTGATCTATTGTTGTCCCCACCCAGGGACTGCTTTGGGACGTCCCACGGTCTGTGTCCCCCAATGAGGCGAAGGAGAAATAGGGATTTTTGTGTACTCACCGTAAAATCCTTTTCTCCGAGCCATTCATTGGGGGACACAGCTCCCACCCTGTTATTAGCTTATGCTTGTTTTTTAGAATATGACATGCTATACGCTTATATATTGTTATTGATCTCCTACTGCTTTTGCACCGAACTGGTTAGCTGAGAGCCAGCAGGAGGGTGTATACTGCAGGGGAGGAGCTAACTTTTTTTGTATCACTTAGTGTCAGCCTCCTATTGGCAGCAGCATACACCCACGGTCTGTGTCCCCCAATGAATGGCTCGGAGAAAAGGATTTTACGGTGAGTACACAAAAATCCCTATTTTGTGTTTCATGTATTTTTTTTTTTCATTTCAAAATCTTTATTTAAAAAAAAATAGTAATCTGGCAATTACAAACTGTTCACTGGGTCTTTTTTAGACTAATTCAGGAAGATTTTCATTAGGCTCATCATTAGAGTGAAGGTTAAAAGGACAAGTCTAGGCAATGTCACAGCACCCCCTCTCTTCACAATCACTTTTGCACATGCTCATTAGATGCTTCAATACAAAACTCAGGGTCTGGGTCTGTTTATTGCTGCTAATGTACATATGTTTCCTAAAACAATAGGAAGTTAATACAGATTGTGAACTGGAAACATAAATGTATTTTTTTTTTTAATTTTCAGCAATGTTTTAAGTCAAAAACTTGGTTTGAACTGTAGGTTATATTCTGCTGACACATTCCCTTTAATTGCCACTGTCGATCTACGAGAGCAGAATTTAAGTGGAACAATCTTAGCGAAGTGTCCTTTTCGCGGCCCATTGTTCCCCCTCAACCCCAACCTCACCTGTAACACAATCATACGTTGCTGATTACTTTCCATTTCAATTGTGGGACTTCTGAAGGCCCCCCCATCACCTCCCATCTTGGTGCCCCAGGCTGGACTTTAATAGAAGATTGTCATTTGTAGGTTCAAGTCCACTAGAGGGACTGAAAAATTAAAGTAAAAAGTAATTACAGTTTTTAAATCTACACTGCTCAAAAAAATAAAGGGAACGCTAAAATCCCACATCCAAGATATCACTGAATTAAATATTCCACTTGTAAATCTTTATTCATTACATAGTGGAATGTGTTGAGAACAATAAAACCTAAAAATGACCAACGTAAAACACAACTAATATCCCACGGAGGTCTGGAGTTGGAATGATGCTCAAAATCAAAGTGGAAAATGAAGTTACAGGCTGATTCAACTTCAGTGGAAATGCCTCAAGACAAGGAAATGATGCTCAGCAGTGTGCGTGACCTCCACGTGCCTGTATGACCTCCCTACAGCGCCTGGGCATGCTCCTGATGAGTCTGCGGATGGTCTCCTGAGGGATCTCCTCCCAGACCTGGGCTAAAGCATCCGCTAACTCCTGGACAGTCTGTGGTGCAGCGTGACGTTGGTGGATGGTGCGAGACATGATGTCCCAGATGTGCTCAATCGGATTCAGGTCTGGGGAACGGGCGGGCCAGTCCATAGCTTCAATGCCTTCATCTTGCAGGAACTGCTGACACACTCCAGCCACATGAGGTTTGGCATTGTCCTGCATTAGGAGGAACCCAGGGCCAACACCACCAGCATATGGTCTCACAAGGGGTCTGAGGATCTCATCTCGGTACCTAATGGCAGTCAGGCTACCTCAGGCAAGCACATGGAGGGCTGTGCTGCCCTCCAAAGAAATGCCACCCCACACCATTACTGACCCACTGCCAAACCGGTCATGCTGAAAGATGTTGCAGGCAGCGGATCACTCTCCACGGCGTCTCCAGACTCTGTCTCGTCTGTCTCATGTGCCCAGTGTGAACCTGCTTTCATCTGTGAAGAGCACAGGGCGCCAGTGGCGAATTTGCCAATCCTCGTGTTATGTGGCAAATGCCAAGCGTCCTGCACGGTGTTGGGCTGTGAGCACAACCCCCATCTGTGGATCTCAGGCACTCAGACCATCCTCATGGAGTCTGTTTTTAACCGTTTGTGCAGACACATGCACATTTGTGGCCTGCTAGAGGTCATTTTGCAGGGCTCTGGCACTGCTCCTCCTGTTCCTCCTTGCACAAAGGCTGAGGTAGCGGTCCTGCTGCTGGGTTGATGCCCTCCTACAGCCCCCTCCATGTCTCCTGGTGTACTAGCCTGTCTGCTGGTAGCACCTCCAGCCTCTGGACACTACGCTGACACAGCAAACCTTCTTGCCACAGCTCGCATCCTGGAGGAGCTGCACTACCTAAGCCACTTGCGTGGGTTGTAGGGTCCGTCTCATGCTACCACGAGTGTGAAAGCACAACCAGCATTCAAAAGTGACCAAAACATCAGCTAGAAAGCATTGGTACCGAGATATGGTCTGTGGTCCCCACCTGCAGAACCACTCCTTTATTGAGTGTGTCTTGATAATTGCCAATAATTTCCAACTGTTGTCTATTCCATTTGCACAACAGCATGTGAAATTGATTGTCAAACAGTGTTGCTTCCTAAGTGGATAGTTTGATTTCACAGAAGTTTGATTTACTTGGAGTTATATTCTGTTGTTTAAGTGTTCCCCTTATTTTTTTGAGCAGTGTGTGTAATACATATATATATTAAAAAATCTGGTATCGCCACATCCACTCACCCCTTCACGACATAGGGCATATATTTATGTTGTATGATTGTGTCACTGACCTTGATACGGCTCGCACGCTGAGTCAAATTCTTTCCTCGTGCATGATGGTTGAGTTAAACTGTCATCATGTGCCTTTTAAACAGTCGCAGGTGGATCCGAGCTCTGCAGCAGTTTCCCATGAGTTTACATTACAATGTAAACCTATGGGAAGCAAAAAATGCGGTGCAAATGCTGCGGAAAAAAACGCGCGGAAACGCAACGGTTTACATTCCGCAGCATGTCACTTCTTTCTGCGGATTCTGCAGCGGTTTTACAGCTGTTCCTATAGAAAACCGCAGTTGAAAAACCGCGGTAAATCCGCGATAAATCTGCAGCAAAAACGCAGCGTTTTTGCCCTGCAGATTTATCAATTCTGCTGCGGAAAAATCCGCAGAGGTCCATTATACGTGTGCACATAGCCTTAGGCCGGCTTCACACTCAGCGTATGAAAATACGGTCCGTATATTACGGCCGTAATACGCTGAAATGTCCCGAAAATAGTGGTCCGTAGCTCCTCCGTAGGCAGGGTGTGTCAGCGTTTTTTGCGCATGGCATCCTCCGTATGTAATCCGTATGGCATCCGTACTGCGTGGTTTTCTCGCAGGCTTGCAAAACCAACATACCGCTATAGAAATGAACCATGTGTCCCAAAAAGAAAAAAATATATATATATACTGTCTATATATATATATATATATATATATATATATATATATATATATATATATATATATATATATATAGTCAGTAGACACATATATGTATATATATTACTATTTTTTCAAGCGCTATACAGCTTGAAAGCCGGTAATTCAATTACCGGCTTTTTCTTTCTCCTTCCTAAAAGCCGACATGATTTGAGACATGGTTTACATACAGTAAACCATGTCTTCTCTCCATTGTTTTTTGCAGATTCCACACTACTAATGTCAGTAGAGTGTATCTGCAAAATTTGGCCGTTCTAGCTCTTAAAATAAAGGGTTAAATGGCGGAAAAAATTGGCGTGGGCTCCCGCGCAATTTTCTCCGCCAGAGTAGTAAAGCCAGTGACTGAGGGCAGATATTAATAGCCTGGAGAGGGTCCATGGTTATTGGCCCCCCCCTGGCTAAAAATATCTGCCCCCAGCCACCCCAGAAAAGGCACATCTGGAAGATGCGCCTATTCTGGCACTTGGCCACTCTCTTCCCATTCCCGTGTAGCGGTGGGATATGGGGTAATGAAGGGTTAATGCCACCTTGCTATTGTAAGGTGACATTAAGCCTAATTAATAATGGAGAGGCGTCAATTATGACACCTATCCATTATTAATCCAATTGAATGAAAGGGTTAAATAAAACACAAACACATTATTTAAAATTATTTTAATGAAATAAAAACAATGGTTGTTGGAGTATTTTATTCTACGCCCAATCCAATCACTGAAGACCCTCGTTCTGTGAAAGAAAAAACATAATAAACCAACAATATACTTACCCTCCGCAGATCTGTAACGTCCAACGATGTAAATCCTTCTGAAGGGGTTAAAACATTTTGCAGCAAGGAGCTTTGCTAATGCAGGCTGCTCCTCGCTGCAAAACCCCGGGGAATGAGTCTAAATATAGATCAATGAGCTATATTTAGCTTCATTTGCGGTGAGGCGCCCTCTGTTGGATGTTCATAGATCGCAAGTTCCCACGATCTATAAACAGCCAGCAGAGGGCGCCTCACCGGAAATAAAGCTAAATATAGCTCATTGATCTATATTTAGACTCATTCCCCGGGGTTTTGCAGCGAGGAGCAGCCTGCATTAGCAAAGCTCCTTGCTGCAAAATGTTTTAACCCCTTCAGAAGGATTTACATCGTTGGACGTTACAGATCTGCGGAGGGTAAGTATATTGTTGGTTTATTATGTTTTTTCTTTCACAGAACGAGGGTCTTCAGTGATTGGATTGGGCGTAGAATAAAATACTCCAACAACCATTGTTTTTATTTCATTAAAATAATTTTAAATAATGTGTTTGTGTTTTATTTAACCCTTTTATTCAATTGGATTAATAATGGATAGGTGTCATAATTGACGCCTCTCCATTATTAATTAGGCTTAATGTCACCTTACAATAGCAAGGTGGCATTAACCCTTCATTACCCCATATCCCACCGCTACACGGGAATGGGAAGAGAGTGGCCAATTGCCAGAATAGGCGCATCTTCCAGATGTGCCTTTTCTGGGGTGGCTGGGGGCAGATATTTTTAGCCAGGGGGGGGGCCAATAACCATGGACCCTCTCCAGGCTATTAATATCTGCCCTCAGTCACTGGCTTTACTACTCTGGCGGAGAAAATTGCGCGGGAGCCCACGCCAATTTTTTCCGCCATTTAACCCTTTATTTTAAGAGCTAGAACGGCCAAATTTTGCAGATACACTCTACTGACATTAGTAGTGTGGAATCTGCAAAAAAAATGGAGAGAAGACATGGTTTACTGTATGTAAACCATGTCTCAAAACATGTCGGGTTTTAGGAAGGAGAAAGAAAAAGCAGGTAATTGAATTACCGGCTTTCAAGCTGTATAGCGCTGGAATAAATATTAATATATATACATATGTGTCTCACTGACATATATATATATATATATATATATATATATATATACCTATTCTATGTGTACACATTTATTCTACCTATTGGACTGTAAGCTGTCAGTGTGATTTTACTGTACCCGCACTGAATTACCGGCTTTTCTCTCTAACAGCGCTGCGTATTTCTCGCAAGTCACACTGCTTGTCCGTGTGAAATCCGTATTTTTCACGCTTCCATAGACTTTCATTGGCGTATTTCTTGCGCAGTACGGTGACAAACGCAGCATGCTGCGATTTTGTACGGCCGTAGAAAGCCGTATAATACTGATCAGTAAAATACGGCAGATAGGAGCAGGGGCATAGAGAATAATTGTGCCGTATTTTTTGCGAGTTTTACGGACGTAGTTTCTGCGCTCTTACGTCCGTAAAACTCGCAAGTGTGAAGCCGGCCTTAGTCTGTTAAAACCCGTTGTCGATCTCGGAAAATGGCCCAGCAGGGGTTAAAGCCTCATCTTTTAAAATGTAATATTATTAAAGGGAACCTGTCACCTGAAAAAAAAAAAAAAACGCTATTAACCTGCAGCTACGGGGTTAATCTGCAGGTTAATAGCATTCTGAACCTGCCTAGCATCTGCACTGAGAGCCCCGCCGCCAGGAGGAAATTAACTTTATTCCCCTCAGCAGCCTCCAAGATACGGGAGTGGTGCCGGCGCGGTTCAGTCACCTCTCTCTATAGAGAGGAGGCCATTTTTTTTTCCTTTTTACTCCAAACTGAACGCTATAAAAAAAAAATAATAAAAAAAGGCTGAATTACTGTTCTTTGGGGTTTTTTAAACATTTCATCCCACTTGTGAGCATTTTTCACAGTTTTCCTGTACACCATTTAAAAAAATGCCAAAACTCCCAGGTAAAAAAACAAACAAAGAAGCCCTCAAACGGCTATGTGGACAAAAAATACAAACGTTATGGCTTTTAGAAAAAGGGAGAAAAAAAATGAAAGGGCAAAAATGAGAAATGGTTGTGATGGAAGGGGTTATAAAGCCATGTTCAACCAGCCTCCTTTTGTTGCCATCCCACTGCTCCTGACCTCTTTACACTACTTTTATATTGCAGTACGGAGAGGTGTTAAACATATTCGTGTCCAGCAAGAAGAAAGGCTCGGCCATAGCAGAATTTGCCACTTTTAAAGCTGCAGTAAGTGAATGCGGACCGTTACGTTATTCTGTATGTATTGTGCAACTATTGGGGGTGGGCATAGTGGCAACCACAATTCAGAGCATATAGAATTGGCTCCTATGACCCCATTTTTGCGTGCCAAGTCCTAATTCACTTAAGGGCACCAGGGAATCTGTCAGCAGGTATTTCTATATAATGTGAGAGCTGCAATGTAGGGTCAGAGACTCTGATTCCAGCATCACTTAGTGTTCTCTGCTGCAGATCTAGCAGAGCTCTGAATGGTGAGCGGTGTATAACCCTGCCCACACCACCGATTGGCAGAAAGCTGCTAATCAGTGGTGGGGACAGGGTTACATTCAACAGTTGGCACGAGGCAGCTAGTCCTGTAGTGATAATCTCCCGCTCACTGTATTGAAACAGCAATACAGCACAGTAAGAAATACATCACTGGAATTAGGGTTTCTGCCCCTACATCAGATTCCCTTTAAGGGTGAGGTTTGTTATTACATAATACACATGGTCATCTGCTCAGAAGAATGTGTCTAATATGATGTCTTGTAGGAACTAGCTGTTAGAAATGAAGCCGGCTTGTTGCACAATCCTCTGCAAATCTCCTGGCTGGATCCCCCGCCACCGTCCGCTGTGTCAGAGACAGGCAGCAAAATGGCCTCCAACCTCTCCAGTAACTCTGCCCTGGTAAGAAGGTGATCACTGCCCCGGGAGGGCTGCATGGCTGAAGTGACGGTACTACGCTAAAATAAGGTTTCATTTAAAGGGGTCGTCCAGTGATCTTACCCCTTTTTAACGGGGTGGTCCTCTTTGAAACTTCACGTTGAGCGCACTGCAGCCAATCACTGAGCTCGAAGTAGTTTCAATTGAATTTTGGGGGCAACACTCACTATAGTATGGGCTTGAAGATGACCTTTCCTTTTTTTTTTTTCTTCATCAAGAAAACTTTTATTGAAGCAACTGACAAAGACTTGATAGCAGTGCAAATGTTACATTAGTAATGTCATCAACAATGACCAAAGCAATGTTGTTATACTTAAAGCCTGGTAATTAAACTTAGATATCCCCACCCCCAAAAGACCACCCCTCACCTTAGATTCATGGAGAACTTTTCATAAATAACTTTGAAGAGGCAATTTGCAGCATAAATAAATCCAAACTGTAAGCCAAGACTATAATGCATTATCCAAATCTATGTATTTCCCTAATGACATTAGCGCCTCTGACAATACTGCATCACATCTGACCCAGTCACCCCATTGTTCTCCAGATTTGCCAATTGTTCCCTTTTTAATATATACCTTTTTCTCCAGCAGGATTATATTGTTTAGGCACTGAATAACTTCAGTCACATGTGGGACCTCTGGCCAGCCAATGTTTGCCAATGGTCTACCTACATCACTTTAGCAATAGCCAACAATGCAGGATAGGAACCTTCAACATCCCCCACTAATCCCAAAATACATCACTTGGGACTAAATGGAACCCTAATGTTACAAACCTTACAAGATTAGCCTGCCTACATTTTCCCATAAGCCCCCCAGCTGTGAGCAAATCCAAAACATATGCATCAGATCTGCTCCTCCTTCCCCATAGCGGGGGCAACAATCATCCATTCTGAGACCCATACGACATGGAGTCTATAGAATCCTGAAGACACTACGAATCACAATTGCAACTTCCTCTGATCCGTGTTAATCGGTAGCTGACTTGCCGATGCTAGGCTATTGTGCCACTCCTCTTTGGAAACGTGGCCCACATCTCCCTCCCACCTAGACTTGACTACAGGCATAGGGTCACGCAATATACCTGGCAGTACGGAACTATTAGTGATCAGCGACCATGCTCGGATAAGGTGTTATCAGAGCATGCTTGGGTGGTAATCGAGTGTCTTCTGCATGCTTGAAAAATGTTTGAATCCCCGCGGCTGTTCGACAGCCATGAGACATGCAGGTACGGGGACTAACACATATTCGAGCACCCAAGCGTACTCAGATAACACCTTATCTAAGCATGCTCACGCATCACTAGCAATTATACAAAGAGATAATACTTTTAGTTGATTTGCCTCGCAACACATGATCTAGGATTCCATTGTGTGAAATGGAGAGGTCAGATATGACTTCTTGAGGTCTTACTGCGTGCTTTAATTGTAGGTATCTGAAGATTTTAGTGATAAATGAAAACCTGTAAGAACAAAGAAAATGACGTCTACAAAATAAAGTTATGCTCTATGGATGTTAAAGGAACTCTTTTAGGCCAAATGCCACCATAAACCATATACCCCATATTTGGGTACTTAAAGTTCCTTCGTCCACCCGACCTTCCTAGTTCAATCTTGACCACCTCTCCTCTACTGTTTGATCTGACGCTCATGAGTGTCCAACAATCTGAGGGTTTCTTTTAGCTTCTCAAAGAAGGTAGTGGTACCTAGTTGCAACCACTCTCACCTTGGTGGAACAAATCATAAAACATTTTAAGTCCAGTGCTCTCATTCAGGATCTCTTACACTGCCAAAATGTCTGGACAAAATGAGATTTTCTGCCCACCAAGTTTAATGTCCTGAATCTCTCAAACCTTCCTTAGGATTATGTCCCAAACCCCACCAGCCTAGTGCTATTTTGCCTTTGGCCATTCTCCATGTCATCTGCTCTTGACAACAGTGCTGCCACTGCCTGTGTATGGTTTTGAATATCTTTCCAATCACTCTTCCTTCTACAGCAGTATTACATTCCACCCCCTTCTGCTCATCATGGCAATTTATGGAATATAGTATCCTGAATGAATCCCACCCATCCAGGATGGCAGTACGTTTATTTTTTGAATCCATTACGGAAGGGGAGTCTCCCAAGGAACTGTCCTTTTTAGTAAATGTTTGCTCTGTATGCACTTGTCAAAGTGGGAAGGGAAACTGTTCATTGACATAGCAGTTGACAAGGAATTCATACATTTCCAGGAGGGACAACACTAGAGTTGAGCGAATTTTTCAAAATTCATTTCAGATTGTTTTTGCAATATTCGCCGAATGTCATTTTAGTCAATGGGAAGTTAATGTCATATGAGTTAATATGTTCAGAAGCGATCATCAAACGTAAATTTTGCACGAACAAGGCACAAATATGTCAAATTCAGCGACCGATTCTGAACATATTTGCTCAACTCTAGACAGCGTACAAAACAATGATTCTGTTCCTCTTAAAAACGTACCCTCAGTTATACAGGCGTGAGCACAACGATTCAGCCCAAATTGGTTGCTGCCAGTGCCGCTCCTAGGTTTCCGACTGCAATCGCAGACCAGCCATGTATGATTACATTTTACAGCACTCGCACAGATGTCCGTGCCTCTAGGCAGGGCAAAGTTAGCAATGCAGTTTATGTAGGAAACAAATGATTGTCAACACTGCTGTGGTATATATTGAAATATTCTACACCCCGGTCTGGTCTGTGTGTGTTCACACTGTGGTACTGATCAGTTCTTCCCCCACAGGACTCTCTACGGTCAGAGCGGGACTATGAAAGCTTAGTGCTAATGAGGATGAGACAAGCGGCCGAGCGGCAGCGGTTAATAGAACAGCTACAGCAAGAAGATGAAGAAGCCAATACATAACTTATTTTTCTAGTAATAGTTTCCTATGTTTAACAGTGTATTAAATAAATTTTACTTTTTTAAGTTGTTGTATGACATGTGTGTATGGCCATAAGGGTTTGGAGTTTTTTAATTTTTTTCCCTCTTAATCACTTTTGCTAGAGATTTTCATTAAAACGTTTGCACCGTTTGCTTTCTATAGTCTGTATTGTACTGTTTATTGCTGGCTGCAAAATGAATTAACTGAGGATGCATCAGTGAGCTCCTTCTAATAATCTGATGGGGAGTTTGTAATTCTTATCTGTTTCTACGCTCCTCTTGGCTTACTTATGAACACAGAACACATCAAAGTTGAAAGGGCCGGGAAACAAAGCAAATAGGTGCAAAATTTTGAATGAAACCCAAATGCAAAAAATATTTTTTTTTAACTCAAAATACATCTATTTGTTAAAAAAAAAAGTCCCCAGTTGGTGGACAAACCTAAGTAAAAAGGTGCTTGTAACAGCAATACTGGTAAAATATGCAGACTGTACTCACCGTCCATTCCAGCACTCCTTCCAAGAAGTTTCTCGCTGGTACATGACATTCTCTGCAGACGTTATGGCCTTTATAACACACATGGCCGCAGCAGTCAAAGATCTCAGCAGCGCACTTGTCATATATTGCTAAAGGTACCTTCACACATAACGATATTGTTAACGATATCGTTGCTATTTGTGACGTAGCAACGATATCGTTAATGAAATCGTTATGTGTGACAGCGACCAATGATCAGGCCCCTGCTGGGAGATCGTTGGTCGCTGAATAAAGTCCAGAACTTTATTTCGTCGCTGGACTCCCTGGAGACATCGCTGGATCGGCGTGTGTGACACCGATCCAGCGATGTCTTCACTGGTAACCAGGGTAAACATCGGGTAACTAAGCGCAGGGCTGCGCTTAGTAACCCGATGTTTACCCTGGTTACCATGCTAAAAGTAAAAAAAAACAAACACTAGATACTTGCCTAACGCTGTCTGTCCTCCAGCGCTGCGCTCTGCACTCCTCCTGTACTGGCTGTGAGCTGGAAAGCAGAGCGGTGACGTCACCGCTCTGCTTTCCGGCTCCCAGACAGTACAGGAGGAGAGCAGAGAAGCAGAGCGCAGCGCTGTAGGACAGACAGCTGTAGGTAAGTATCTAGTGTTTGTTTTTTTTTACTTTTAGGATGGTAACCAGGGTAAACATCGGGTTACTAAGCGCGGCCCTGCGCTTAGTTACCCGATGTTTACCCTGGTTACCGGCATCGTTGGTCGCTGGAGAGCGGTCTGTGTGACAGCTCTCCAGCGACCAAACAGCGACGCTGCAGCGATCCGGATCGTTGTCGGTATCGCTGCAGCGTCGCTAAATGTGAAGGGGCCTTAAGTCCAGTGATTGACTGCAGCGGTATACAGGCTGTGATGTTTGCAGAACAGCGGGAAGCATTTGGGATGCAGTGCTGTAGATATGTGACAACTATGACGCATTATTGCTGCAGCCAGGTATGCAGAAAATCCAGGAGTGGGTTACCAGATAAGTAATACTTATTGTATATTAATGCACACACCCCCACTCTTCTTTTTTTCTGAAAACGGAGACCCCCCCTTAAAACTGTTTTCTTTATCGCCTCTCATTGGGGGACACAGGAACCATGGGGGTGTATGCTGCTGCCACTAGGAGGCTGACACTATGCAAATAAAAAAGTTAGCTCCTCCTCTGCAGTGTACACCCCACCGACTGGCATTATACTCTTCAGTTTAGCTTAGTGTCAGTAGGAGGTGGACACGGGTCTTTCATTAGACCCTTATCTACCTCAATGTGCGTCGTTTTTCTTTCAGGTTTCCGGATGGGATACAGGGTGAGCAGTCACACCTGTAGTCCCACATTATGGACTATGAGTACGGCGTGTACTGCCACCCCGTATCCTCATAGATCCTTCTCCAGGACCAAGATCCTAGCACACCAGCGTGCTTAGAAGTCCGGTCCTGGCTCCGTCCCCCACCCACTCGCCCACCAGAGCCTGTCGGTTGTGGAGACGAGGACGTCCATCAGCTCCCTGGACGTCTCATCCCCCTTTTAAGGTTAGTACCGGCGTGGGATGTTTGAGGTAAGTATTCCGGCGCCGCGGTTTCCCATTCCTAGATATTCCTGGGGGTCTTACTAGGGGCTCCCGTATCCCGGGTCGCTGCTTGCACGGATTCCGCAGCACGACCTGAGCTTGCAGTTCCTGACCCCCGGCTGTTCCTTCTCTTACGGACGCGGGGCCGTTATAGGCTACCACGCCGTTTACCTACCAGTGGGCACACAGGCCTTTCAGTAGGGGCCACATCTTCTCCCCGCGGCGCACTGCCTCCGCCGCGGTTTTCCAGGGCACACAGGCGCTGCGGCTCTGTCGGGCCGGCGCGCTGCAGTTTTCTGCCGGGGGCTCACCGGCGCTGCGGCCCTGTCAGGTCGGCGCGCCGCGATTTCTGGGGCCTCTCCGGCGCTGCGGCCCTTACAGACCGGCTTCTTCCTGCGGCGCGCTGCTCTGGCGCCGCAGGGGGCTTCTCGGCTGCGGTTTTTCTAGCTGCTGCGCCGCCTGTGTTTCTGGCGGCGCACCTTTCCGGCGCATCTTTCCGGCTCCGCGATTACCTCCTCGGCCGCCGGCTACTACTTTAGGCCCCGGCTTCTCCCGGGGCCTACTTCCAGTTTGCGCGCTCCCTCTCTTCCGGTCTGCGGGCGGGCTTTTTTTTTTTTTTTTTCCCGCCCGACATATTCTGTCCTGCCCACCGGCGCCTCCGTGGCTGGCTCCGCCCACTTCCTCCAGGGATTAGTCACTCTCTGGTGTGCACTCCGCAGCAGCAGCACCTGCTCATCCCCGCACGTGTTTTTTTCTGTGAGCTCAGCGATCTGTGCAGAATACGGCCCCTCAGGACAGGAGTTCTCATCTGACAAGTGGGACATCTTCAGGACCGGGTCCGTGAATAGCTGCACTGCAGACTGACACCCCCCTCTGCCCACTGTCCCCTAACCACTGGCATCTTCAGGGACCTCAAAATGTCTAACTCTAAAGGAGGCCGCTCTCGTCCTCCTACTTCTTCCTCTTCTGCCTTAGTCACGTACCATCAAACTTCCCTCAGGTCAGCCCTCCCCGCTATGTCAGTCTTGCAGCAACCCGATTGTTCCCACCGCCCAGGATCCCCCGGCTGTTCCGCCCGAGAGTGATCCCCCCATCCCAGGCTGGGCCGCCTCTCTGTCTCAATCAGTGGCCGATTTAACTCGGGTATCTCAAACCCTGGTGTCCGCGCTGGATCGGTTACCTCTGCAGACCCCTGCCGTGGCCAGCGGGTCGCAGGAACCGCCGCCCGAGCCCTCCTTGATAAGCCACAAAAGGTCCAGACAGGAACGTCGGTCTGAGTCCTCTTCGCGCTCCATCTCGCCACTCGGCCCTCCCCTGCGGTCGGCGTCCCCTCGACCCTCCTCCCCTGAGTCAGGCGAGGTACTCTCTGATGCGCCCTCGGAGGATATTTCGGAGCTGGATTCTAACCAAATCGCCACCATGAGGGAGATGATCCAGAACCTCATTGTGGCAGTAAACCAATCTTGTGGCATCAAGGATCCCTCTACGGAACCCGCAGATCGGGCGGTTTCGTTTAGACGGGCCAAACCACCTTCCAAATTTTTTGCTCCTCATCCTGAATTCGAGGAAATCATGTCCAGAGAGAGAGAGAACCCCACTAGGCGATTTCAGAGGGGAAAACGCCTGGGTGTGTTATATCCTTTTTCTCCAGAACTTACCGCCAATTGGACGGCCTCTCCCTCGGTGGATCCACCTGTGTCCAGGCTGTCCACCAACACGGTGCTTCCCCTGTCCGGCGGAGCATCTCTGAAGGACTCTAACGATAGGACTATAGAATTCTTTGCGAAGTCAGCTTTTGAAGCGGCTGCAGCGACTATTTGCCCAGCCTTTGCTTCCACTTGGGTTTCTAAATCCATCTCCAAATGGGCTAGAGAGCTCCGTCGAGGTATCCTGGACGGGGCGCCCCCCGTGCAACTAGCGGAGCTTGCCAACCAGATTTCCCACGCCGGTGAATACCTGGTCTCTGCCTCCCTGGATGTCGCGTCTTGTGCGGCTCAGGCCTCCAGCAATGCTGTTGCCATCCGCCGCACCGTTTGGCTCAAGGCCTGGCAGGCGGACTTATCTTCTGAAAAGTCCCTCACCGGTCTGCCCTTCCAGGGCTCTCGTCTCTTTGGTTCCCAGCTGGATCAAATTATTAAGGACGCCACCGGGGGTACAAGTTCTCTTCTCCCCCAGGCTAAGCCTCGTCGCCCTCCTCCTAGACGGCAGTTTCGCCCTTTTCGGCCTTTTCGTCGCTTCGCTGCGTCGAACTCCTTTTCCCAGCAGCAACAGAGGCCACAGGCACGTCAAGAGAAGAAGGCGGTGTCCTTTAGGCCTACTCCGTCCTGGCGTCCTCGCTATTCCCAGGGTAGATCCTCCAGGCCCAGGACTGGAAGATCCACCTCCGCATGACTTGTCAAGACTCCAGCCCAACTCCCAGATTGGTCGGCCGTCTTCTCCTTTTCAGGGACGTCTGGGTTTCAGCAGTAGAGGACGCTTGGGTCAGGGAAGTTGTATCCTCGGGATACAAGATAGAGTTCGCTTCCAGACCCCGGGATCGTTTCTTCCAATCCCGTCCTCCAAAAGATCCCGCTCTTGTTCCGGGCTTCTTCGCAGCCATCGCTTCTCTGCTCAAATCCGGGGTAATCGTTCCCGTTCCAGAAAAGGAACGGTACACAGGTTTCTATTCGAACCTCTTTGTGGTACCGAAAAAAGACGGCAAGGTTCGTCCCATTCTGGACCTCAAATTGCTGAACAGGAGAGTTCGCCTGAGACACTTCAGGATGGAATCCCTTCGTTCAGTAATTGCTTCCATGGAGGCCCAGGAAATTCTATGCTCTATAGATATCCAGGACGCCTACCTTCATGTTCCGATATTTCCCGGACACCACCGTTTCCTGCGCTTCGCAGTGCAACAAGATCATTTTCAGTTCGTCGCCCTGCCGTTCGGTCTCGCAACCGCGCCAAGGGTGTTCACGAAGATCATGGCGGCGCTGATGGCCATCTTGAGAGTCAGAGGCTTGGTCCTTTTTCCATACCTCGACGACATCCTCATCAAGGCTCCGTCCTTTGCTCAGGCCCACGAAAGCCTGTCCATTGTTCTCGACACCTTAGCCCGTTTCGGGTGGCTGGTCAACCGGAAGAAGTCCTGCCTTATTCCTTCTCAGCGCATCATCTTTCTGGGCATGCTTTTCGACACTCGTCAGAGCAGAGTCTTCCTTCCCAAAGACAAGAGATCCACTCTTTGTCGGGACATACGCTTGCTCCAGGGTCCTCGGCCTTCCTCCCTCCGTTCGGCCATGAAGGTCCTGGGGAGGATGGTAGCTACATTGGAAGCGATTCCCTTCGCCCAATTTCATTCGCGACCCCTTCAGCAAGCCATTCTGTCTCAGTGGGACAGGTCTGTCTTCTCCCTTGATCGGCCGATCAGACTCTCTTCTCGGGTCAAGCGGTCCCTCAACTGGTGGCTGACGTCATCTCTCATCTCCCAGGGCAGGTCCTTCCTTCCAGTTCACTGGCAGGTGGTGACAACGGACGCCAGCCTGATCGGCTGGGGTGCGGTTTTTCGCCACCTGACGGTTCAGGGCCGTTGGTCGTTGCAGGAATCAACTCTGCCAATCAATGTCCTCGAGATTCGGGCCATCTTTCTGTCCCTCCGCCACTGGGAAAGGATCCTCAGGGGCCTTCCAGTCCGGATCCAGACGGACAACGCCATGGCTGTGGCATATGTCAACCATCAGGGGGGGACCCGGAGCTCCTTGGCCCTTGCCGAGGTATCCAAGATCCTCCTTTGGGCAGAGGCAACGGTTCCGGTGATATCCGCGGTGCATATTCCCGGCGTGGACAACTGGGCCGCCGACTTCCTCAGCCGCGAGGGCCTCGCGGCAGGGGAATGGTCCTTGCATCCGGAGGTCTTCCATCAGATTTGTCTTCGATGGGGAACTCCGGATGTGGATCTCACGGCATCTCGAATCAACAGGAAGGTTCCGCAGTTCGTCTCCAGGTCCCGCGATCCTCTCGCAGTGGGCGTCGATGCTCTGGCCATTCCTTGGTCACAGTTCGAGCTGCCCTACCTGTTCCCACCCCTTCCATTACTTCCCAAGCTGTTGAAGAAGATCAAAGCGGAAGGGGTGCCGGTAATTCTGATTGCCCCGGATTGGCCCAGGAGAGCTTGGTTCGCGGAGCTCGTCAACCTTCTCGCGGACGCTCCCTGGCGCCTTCCAGACAGGCCCGATCTGCTGTCCCAGGGTCCGATCTGCCACCCGAATTCTCGGTCGCTCAGTTTAACGGCGTGGCTGTTGAGACCGCGGTACTAAAAGCGTCCGGCCTTTCGGACCGGGTGATTCACACCATGATTCAGGCTCGGAAGCCTTCGTCTTCCAGGATCTACTACCGCACCTGGAAGGCTTACTTCCGTTGGTGCGAGTCCAACCGCGTTCCGCCTATGGTTTTTTCCCTGCCTTCTCTTTTGGCCTTCCTTCAGGCAGGACTGGATTCGGGCCTGGCTCTTAGCTCCCTGAAGGGTCAGGTCTCTGCGCTTTCCATCCTCTTTCAGAAGACCTTGGCCTCTCGGCCACAGGTTAAGACCTTCTTTCAGGGGGTAGCCCATGCTGTCCCGCCGTACAGGGCCCCTGTGGAGGCATGGGACCTAAACCTGGTACTGGACGTTTTGAAGGTTTCTCCCTTTGAACCTCTTAGGGAGATTCCTCTATCAGTTTTATCTTGGAAGGTGGCCTTTCTTGTGGCCATCACGTCCATTCGCCGCGTTTCCGAGCTGGCGGCACTGTCTTGCCGCCCTCCGTTTTTGGTCATTCACCAGGACAAGGTGGTCTTCCGACCCCCACCTTCCTTTCTTCCTAAGGTGGTTTCCACCTTCCATCTCAACGAGGACATCGTTCTACCTTCCTTTTGTCCAGCTCCGACTCATCCTCTGGAGCGATCGTTGAACAAGCTAGACCTCGTCAGGGCAGTGAGGATTTATCTGGATAGAACATCCTCTTTCCGGAAGACGGATTCCTTTTTCGTCATTCCTGATGGCACGCGCAGAGGCCAGCCGGCTTCTAAAGCGACTATTGCTCGATGGATCAGAATGGCAATTTTGGAGGCTTACCGGGTCAAGAACAGAGTGCCCCCTCCTGGGATTAAGGCTCACTCTACCCGGGCAGTCGGCGCCTCCTGGGCGGTGCACCACAGGGCTTCCGCCCTACAGCTTTGCAAAGCGGCAACTTGGTCTTCCATCCACACGTTCGCCAAATTTTACAAGGTCCATACCTACGCATCGGCGGACGCCAGCCTAGGCAGAAGGATCCTGCAGGCGGCAGTGGTGAGTCCTCTGACCTGATGGAAGTCTGTTTTTCCCGCCCTTGGGACTGCTTTGGGACGTCCCATGGTTCCTGTGTCCCCCAATGAGAGGCGATAAAGAAAACAGGATTTTTGGTTGCTTACCGTAAAATCTGTTTCTTGAAGCCTCCATTGGGGGACACAGCTCCCTCCCAATGTTTTCTGTTATCTGTTCTATGACTGTTCTCACGTTACAGTTCTCAAGTTTGTGGTTATGGTTTTTCAACCTTGTTTCATTATCTCCTACTGCTTTCTCACTAACTGAAGAGTATAATGCCAGTCGGTGGGGTGTACACTGCAGAGGAGGAGCTAACTTTTTTATTTGCATAGTGTCAGCCTCCTAGTGGCAGCAGCATACACCCCCATGGTTCCTGTGTCCCCCAATGGAGGCTTCAAGAAACAGATTTTACGGTAAGCAACCAAAAATCCTGTTATTCCCATCTTCACTGATCAGTTTTCAAAAGTCCAACTCGCAATCTAGAGTGGGTACGGAAAGTATTCAGACCCCTTTAAATTTTTCACTCTGTTTCATTGCAACCATTTGGTTAATTTAAAAAAAGTTCATTTTTTTCACATTACTGGACACTGCACCCCATCTTGACTGAAAAAAAAAACAAATGTAGAAATTATTGCAAATTTAATAAAAGAAAAATTGAAATCACATGGTCATAAGTATTCAGACCCTTTGCTCACTCATATTTAAGTCACATGCTGTCCATTTCCTTGTGATCCTCCATGAGATGGTTCTACTTCTTTGGAGTCCAGATGTGTTTAGTTAATTAAACTGATAAGACTTGATTTGGAAAGGCACACTCCTGTCTATATAAGACCTCACAGTGCATGTCAGACCAAATGAGAATTATGAGGTCAAAGGAACTGACCAAGGAGCTCAGAGACAGAATTGTGGCAAGGCACAGATCTGGCCAAGGTTACAACAGAATTTATGCAGTACTCAAAGTTCCTAAGAGGACAGTGGCCTTCATAATCCTTAAAGGTAAGAAGTTTGGGACCACCAGAAGTCTTCCTAGACCTGGCCATCCAGCCAAACTGAGCAATCGTGGGAGAAGAGCCTTGGTGAGAGAGGTAAAGAAGAACCCTAAGATCACTGTGGCTGAGCTTCACAGATGCAGTAGGGAGATGGAAGAAAGCTCCACAAAATCAACTATCACTGCAGTCCTCCACCAGTTAGGCCTTTATGGCAGAGTGGCCCAACGGAAGCCTCTCCTCAGTGCAAGATATATGAAAGCCCGCATAGTTTGAAAAAAATACACATGAAGGATTCCCAGATATGAGAAATAAGATTCTCTGGTCTGATGAGACGAAGATAGAAGTTTTTAGTGATAATTCTAAGCGGTATGTGGAGAAAACAGGCACTGCTCATCACCTGCCCAATACAATCCCATCAGTGAAACATGGTGGAAGCATCATGCTGTGGGGGTGTTTTTCAGCTGCAGGGACAGGATGGCTGGTTATCATTGAAGGAAACATGAATGCGGCTAATTACAGAGATATTCTGAATGAAAACCTCTTCCAGAGTGCTCTGGACCTCAGACTTGGCTGAAGGTTCACATTTCAACTAGACAATGACCCTAAGCACACGGCTAAAATAACAAAGGAGTGGCTTCAGAACAACTCTGTGACCATTCTTGGCTGGCCCATCCAGAGCTCTGACCTAAACCCAATTGAACATCTCTGGGGAGACCTGAAAATGTCTGTCCACCAACGTTCATCATCCAACCTGACGGAACCGGAGAGGATCTGCAGGGAAGAATAGCAGAGGATCCCCAAATCCAGGTGTGAATAACTTGTTTCATCATTCCCAAGAAGAATCATGGCTGTTCTAGCTCAAAAAGGTGCTTCTACTCAATACTGAGCAAAGGGTCTGAATACTTATGACCATGTGATATTTAAATTTTTCGTTTTTAATAAATTTGCAAAAATTTCTACATTTCTGTTTTTTTCAGTCAAGATGGGGTGCAGAATGTACATTAATGAGAAATATCGTAATTACTTACCGATAACGGTATTTCTCTGATCCCATGATGGCACCACGAAGAGAAGGATCCGCCCTCGGACAGGAAACCTACAGGTGAAAAAGGCGGTATCTCCCACATCAGTTGGTTTACAGAGCCTTAACAGAACTTCAGCTGTAACTTAAATGTTATCAAACAAAAATTTTACTTTAACTTATTAGAGGCACGGCGTGACTAAGTATTAAGCCTAATTCTAGTGTTCACACTCACACGTGAATGGAGGGAATGTACGGATGCCGTCATGGGATCAGAGAAATATCGTTATCGGTAAGTAACTACGATATTCTCTTACCCCCATGATGGCACCACGAAGAGAATTTCATAGATGTACATTAGGGGGGGGACCACTGCCTCTAGAACCCTTCTGCCAAAGGTGAGGTCTGAAGAGGGAGTCGGGTCTAGTTGGTAGTGCTTAAAGAATGTGGAAGGAGACAGCCAAGTGGCTGCCCTACATATCTGTTCAATTGATGCTCCTGCAATCTCTGCCCAGGAGGTCGCCACCGATCTGGTTGAATGAGCTCTGACTTCCTCTGGAATGGCTTCATTACTTGCCGAATACGAGAGGATGATGGCGTTCCTTATCCATCTCGCAAGTGTGGCCTTCGATGCTTTATGCCCTTTGTTTGGACCCTGAAAACACACAAACAGAGCCCCATCCTTCCTATAGTCCCTTGTGGCCGCTAGATATTGGACTAAACATCTTTTAACGTGTAGTGTGTGTAGATGTTCCTATTTCTGGGATTTGGACGGAAAGAGGGTAACGAGATCTATGGAAACATGATGCCACTTTAGGAAGGTAGGATGGATCGGTTCTAAGAATTACTCTATCTAGTATGCGTGTTAGAGGTGGGTATGCTGATAGGGCCTGCATGTCACTAATCCGTGCTGACGTTAGTGCCACAAGAAGGGAGGTTTTGAGAGATAGTATGTTTAACCCCTTCATGACCTTGGGATTTTTCATTTTTCCGTGTTCGTTTTTCACTCCCCTCCTTCCCAGAGCCATAACTTTTTTATTTTTCCGTCAATTTGGCCATGTGAGGGCTTATTTTTTGCGGGACGAGTTGTACTTTTGAACAACATCATTGGTTTTAGCATGTCGTGTACTAGAAAACGGGAAAAATATTCCAAATGCGGTGAAATTGCAAGAAAAGTGCAGTCCCACACTTGTTTTTTGTTTGGCTTTTTTGCTAGGTTCACTAAATGCTAAAACTGACCTGACATTATGAATCTCCAGGTCAGTACGAGTTCATAGACACCTAACATGACTAGGTTATTTTTTACCTAAGTGGTGAAAAAAAATTCTAAACTTTGCTAAAAAAAAAAAAAATTATTGCCCGTTATTGCATTTTTTTTTATAAATCATGTTTATTGAATGAAGCAAAAAGAATAAAGGTGAACAGTACAATCAAGTATATCAGCAGGATACCAGGTAGAAATACTTGTTAATCAAGAGATAAGTTACAACAACACCAAGCATCTTGCATTTTAGCATTCTAATGAATAATACTACTGATTGGTATTATAGAGTATTAACAAAAAACAACTGAATTGGCTAACAACCAATACTAAGTCTTATTATGGTTATTCAGTAGTCGCAGTGGTTATTCAAACTAGTAGAGGGTAGGAAGACAAACAAAGAGGTTAAGATAAAGAAGAGGAAGGGGGGTAGAAAGAAGAGGAGAGGATTGGGTGGGGAAATGGGGTAAATTGGAGGGAAGTGTGGCTATCGTCCCATCCCAGCGGTCAGGGCGCGGACCGAAGAATGATCTAGTAATAAACGAGAGTGAGTTGTGCATTGCATCAAGCTCCAGAGATCCAAAGATCCAGGTCAGGGGTTTCCCTGAAAGCTATCCATGGGGCCCATGTAGTATAGGTTTTATCTACACTGCCTGGGGATTGATTTATTAATTGCTCCATTCTATAGATATCATTGAGCTCTGCCACAAACTCCGCACGCGAGGGGAATTTTTCTTGTTTCCAAAAGCGTGGGATCAGGTTCCTAACCGCAGTGAGAAAGTGTCTGAGGATGCCCTTCTTATACCGAGAGATCGACAAATCACATAGGGATAGTAATGCTAGGCTTGGTAGAGCAGCTTAGTATACATTTTTTGCAAAAAACGTATCAACCAAATACCCTGTTTTTTACATCTTTTACTAGCACTTGCGGATTACTGCAACATTTTTTCAAACTGAGTGTTTTTGGTTTTACTATTCTCTTTTGTGTCTTCAGGTTTCTTGGTGGTGTGTGAACATGATCATACAGACTTGTTCACTGTGCAAGTAGCCCATGTGTTCCTGTTTCCATAATTGTTCTCTTGTGTCTACAAGACTGGGGAGTTCCACCACTCCTCTTGGGCTATCTGCACAAAAGCTGTTCTACCCTGTATGCACACATGGATTTTTCCTCTCTGAACCCTGTTCACACAGGTTATATACAGATGATCAGGTTTTTAAATACATCAGATAGGGATTGCATACATTAGTTAGGACTGCTCTGATAAGGGTATACCGTGAATATTGGTAGAGCAGCTTAGTATACATTTTTTGCAAAAAACGTATCAACCAAATACCCTGTTTTTTACATCTTTTACTAGCACTTGCGGATTACTGCAACATTTTTTCAAACTGAGTGTTTTTGGTTTTACTATTCTCTTTTGTGTCTTCAGGTTTCTTGGTGGTGTGTGAACATGATCATACAGACTTGTTCACTGTGCAAGTAGCCCATGTGTTCCTGTTTCCATAATTGTTCTCTTGTGTCTACAAGACTGGGGAGTTCCACCACTCCTCTTGGGCTATCTGCACAAAAGCTGTTCTACCCTGTATGCACACATGGATTTTTCCTCTCTGAACCCTGTTCACACAGGTTATATACAGATGATCAGGTTTTTAAATACATCAGATAGGGATTGCATACATTAGTTAGGACTGCTCTGATAAGGGTATACCGTGAAGATTGGTAGAGCAGCTTAGTATACATTTTTTGCAAAAAACGTATCAACCAAATACCCTGTTTTTTACATCTTTTACTAGCACTTGCGGATTACTGCAACATTTTTTCAAACTGAGTGTTTTTGGTTTTACTATTCTCTTTTGTGTCTTCAGGTTTCTTGGTGGTGTGTGAACATGATCATACAGACTTGTTCACTGTGCAAGTAGCCCATGTGTTCCTGTTTCCATAATTGTTCTCTTGTGTCTACAAGACTGGGGAGTTCCACCACTCCTCTTGGGCTATCTGCACAAAAGCTGTTCTACCCTGTATGCACACATGGATTTTTCCTCTCTGAACCCTGTTCACACAGGTTATATACAGATGATCAGGTTTTTAAATACATCAGATAGGGATTGCATACATTAGTTAGGACTGCTCTGATAAGGGTATACCGTGAAGATTGGTAGAGCAGCTTAGTATACATTTTTTGCAAAAAACGTATCAACCAAATACCCTGTTTTTTACATCTTTTACTAGCACTTGCGGATTACTGCAACATTTTTTCAAACTGAGTGTTTTTGGTTTTACTATTCTCTTTTGTGTCTTCAGGTTTCTTGGTGGTGTGTGAACATGATCATACAGACTTGTTCACTGTGCAAGTAGCCCATGTGTTCCTGTTTCCATAATTGTTCTCTTGTGTCTACAAGACTGGGGAGTTCCACCACTCCTCTTGGGCTATCTGCACAAAAGCTGTTCTACCCTGTATGCACACATGGATTTTTCCTCTCTGAACCCTGTTCACACAGGTTATATACAGATGATCAGGTTTTTAAATACATCAGATAGGGATTGCATACATTAGTTAGGACTGCTCTGATAAGGGTATACCGTGAAGATTGGTAGAGCAGCTTAGTATACATTTTTTGCAAAAAACGTATCAACCAAATACCCTGTTTTTTACATCTTTTACTAGCACTTGCGGATTACTGCAACATTTTTTCAAACTGAGTGTTTTTGGTTTTACTATTCTCTTTTGTGTCTTCAGGTTTCTTGGTGGTGTGTGAACATGATCATACAGACTTGTTCACTGTGCAAGTAGCCCATGTGTTCCTGTTTCTAGGCTTGGAGAGGGTTGGATCTGTGTGATAGACATCTTGTTGTGGAGCTCAAAGACGGCCAACCATAGGGCTTTTATGGGGGGACAGTCCCACCAAATGTGAATATAGGAACCTGTCTCCTTTAGGCATCTCCAGCAAATGTCAGGAGTCGTGGGGAATACCGCATGCACCATAGAGGGACATCTGTACCATCTTGTTAGGATCTTGTAGCTCCTCTCCTGCGAAACCGCACATAGTGACGATCTAAACGTGAAGAGAAGAATTTTTTCTCTATCCTCAGGCAGAAGTGGCCCTCCCAGTTCGCCCTCCCATTTTGAGAAGAATACTGGTGAACCCTGCAGTGGAGCCCTTCCCCCCTGGAAGATTTTATACAACAATGAGACAGTATGATCCGGAGGGTTTGTTGATGTACATAGCGTCTCAAAAGGAGTTAGTGGCCTGCCAATAATGGTTTGTTTAGAGATCGCATGAATAAAACTTTTAAGTTGTTCATAGAAGAACCAATCGGCAGGCGGTGCTTCCTCCTCCAGAAAGAGTTCCTGAAGGGATTTCATCCCGGTCTCTTTTAAATAATCATGAAGAATGGGTTTGGATTCTTTTCTCTTGTTTAAGTACGTCTCTCTGCTTAACCCCGCAGGGAAGGCAGGGTTGTCATAGATTGGGATCAAGGGGCCTGGGAGAGTTGTGATCTTAAGGTCCGAGTTTCTATTTTTAATGAGGAGCAATATGTTTCGTGTAAGAAAGGGCAAGTAGGCGCCTGACCCCGTCCCCCTACCCCCGGACCAGAGACCAACCTGAGAGTCGCAACCATTCAGATCATTCTCTAGCTTCACCCATTTTTTGCTATTTTTGTTATGGTAGAGGTCTAATACACATGTTCCAATTGATGCGTAACTATAGATCGCAAGGTTCGGGAGGCCTAGACCACCTGTCAGCTTTGATCTACTTAATAACGCGTATGAAATGCGCGCCCGACTGTGAGACCATATAAATCGGGTGATTATTTGTTTAAGGCGGGAAAAGAAGGAAGCTGGCAGGTATAGAGGTATTGTTTGGAAGAAGTATAAGAGGCGTGGTAGGAGGTCCATTTTAACTGCGTTAATCCTACCTAGCCACGACAACTGGAGCTTGTGCCATTTCTCTAGATCCAAATTGACCTTTCGTAGGGCTGTTGTAAAATTGGTCTCGAACAATTTGGATGTCTGGCTGGTAATTTTAATGCCTAAGTAGGTGAGGAAGTCAAAGCGCCATTTAAATGGAAAGGTCGTCTTTAGTTGTTCGACCAAGGGGAGTTGTAATGAGATGTTTAAGATTTCGGATTTGTGGGAGTTCATTTTAAAATTACTTAGGAGGCCAAATGTGTGCAGTTCCGAAATAATGCTTGGTAGGCTTGTAGATGGAGACGTGATGTATAGCAGAATATCATCTGCAAAAAGTGCTATCTTGTGTTCTTCGGAACGCAGTTTTATCCCTTTAATTGAGGGATTATTTCTTAATGCCACGGCCAAATGCTCCATTGTTAGTATATATAAGAGAGGAGAGAGAGGGCACCCCTGCCTTGTACCATTTCTGACCGGGAACACAGTTGAGAGTGCGCCGTTAACCTTGACCTGTGCACTAGGAGAGGTATATAGAGCAGAAATCCTGCGCAACATATTTTCCTTTAGGCCTATATCCTCTAGAGTTTGAAAAATAAAATCCCAATGAACCCGGTCAAAAGCTTTTTCAGCTTCAATTGACATGATACACAGGGGGTCCCCCTCTCTGCCCCCGTTATTGCATTTTAATGCAATGTCGCGGCGACCAAAAAAACGTAATTCTGGCGTTTCGAATTTTTTTTCCGTTTAGCGATCAGGTTAATGCTTTTTTTTAATTGATAGATCGGGCGATTCTGAACGCGGTGATACCAAATATGTGTAGATTTGATTTTTTTTATTGATTTATTTTAATTGGGGCGAAAGGGGGGCGATTTAAACTTTTATATTTTTTTTATTTTTTTCACATTTTTTTTAACTTTTTTTTTACTTTTGTCATGCTTCAATAGCCTCCATGGGAGGCTAGAAGCAGGCACAGCACGATCGCCTCTGCAACATAGCAGCGATCTGCTGTTCGCTGCTATGTAGCAGAAAATCAGGTGTGCTGTGAGCGCCGACCACAGGGTGGCGCTCACAGCTACCGGCGATCAGTAACCATAGAGGTCTCAAGGACCTCTATGGTTACAATGGAGAAGCATCGCCGACCTCCGATCATGTGACGGGGGTCGGCGATGCCGTCATTTCCGGCCTCCCGGCCGGATGCGGTAGTTAAATGCCGCTGTCTGCGTTTGACAGCGGCATTTAACTAGTTAATAGGTGCGGGCAGATCGCGATTCTGCCAGCGCCTATTACGGGCACATGTCAGCTGTTCAAAACAGCTGACATGTCCCGGCAGTGAGCCCGCATCAAAGCTTCTGACCTCGGACGTACTATCCCGTCTGAGGTCAGAAAGGGGTTAAAGAGGCTTGGGACAATGGCTCAAAAGGTGCTTTGGTTAGTGCTGAGAGAACTAGATTTAGGTCCCAGGGAGGTGTAGTATGGTGTACCACTGGTCTAGATCTAGTTGAGGCCTTAAAGGGACTCTGTCACCTGAATTTGGAGGGAACAATTTTCAGCCATAGAGGCCTTCACAAGGCAATATTGCCTTGTGCAGCCATCTACTACGGAGGACAGAGAATGAACATCAATTCAATATTGCAGCCAGCATGCAGCCAGCGGGTAAGGAAAGGGTGAATCAAACACCCGAAAACCCCTCCTCTATGGCTGAAAATTGTTCCCTCCAAATTCAGGTGACAGAGTCCCTTTAATGAATCTCTTTACCCAGCGGTTCCCCTCCAAGTCACAGTTGTAAAGGGCTCCCAGCTACCTGGACTTAAAGTGTGCTTGTTGCTAAGCCTTTTTCTAGCCCCTTCTGAAGAAACTCTAGCACCTTCTGAATTGGGATTTCCTCAGATAAACTGGCACCTGATACAGATAAAAATCTCTGCCACACCTTCCCATACACTGTAGTAGTCACTGGCTAGAAGAGTGGAGACTAGATTTGAAGAGAACCCTCTCTTGATTAGAAGCTTCCTTTCAAATTCCAGGCCGTCAAATGCAAGTTCTTTACTTGCGGGTGATTTACCGGCCCCTGATACAGCAGGTTCGGAATCTCTGGAAGGACCCAAGGGTCTGTTAAAGACATTATCCTTAGCCATGGAAACCATGCTCTCTTTGGCCAAAAGGGAGCTATCATGATGACTCTCGCTCCGTTCTCACATAGGCTGGACGAAAGTTTCATGGAATTAAAAAGGCATCAAGGGTCACCGGGTTCCCGCACGGGTTGATTGAACAAAAGGCCCGAGTTTTTCGGTTTTGGTTGTTCGCAAATAAGCCCATCTCTGGGAGACCCCACAATTGTACTATGTGGTCGAAGACTGCCTGATTCAATTCCCACTCTCCGTTTCAGTTGTGTTTGGCATAAAAAAAATCTGCGGTTCGATTTTTCGACCCTTTGATGTGAAGGGCTGATCGTGACGACAGATTGGTCTCTGCTAATGATAGAATGGACTTTGTCACTTCCATCAGTGTACGAGATTTCGTGCCCCCTGGTGATTTAGGTAGGCTACCACCACCCTGTTGTCCGATAATACCCTCACGTGAAGAGAATGGAAGTGGGTGAGTGCATATTTTACTGCTAAGAGTTCTTTCATGTTTGAGGAACCCAATTTTTCTTCCTCCGACCATGGCCCTTGAGCAATCTCGTTGTCTACGTGAGCCCCCCAACCCCAGGGACTCGCGTCGGTAGTTAGGGTTATAGATGTTGGCCATACCCATGGAACACCCGTGGTTAGATTGTGTGGATCCACGCACCAAGCTAGGGAATGTATTGCTTGCAAGGAGATTTTTAAGTGCTTTTCTAAATCCCCTTTTAACACAGAATCTGCTTCTAAGATCTCCCACTGGAGGTCTCTGGTGTGACTCTGGGCCCATTGGACCGCTGGAAGACAGGCTGTCATCGATCGAAGTATGAAAATCGCTTTTCGTAGAGTTACTACTGGAGACTCTCTGAGTTGTTCTACCAGTTGGACCATGTTTGAAACTTTTTCCCCTGGAAGGCGGCATTCTTGCCGGTTTGAGTCTATTATTAACCCCAAGTATTGTTGTATTTGGGTTGGAATGATTCTGGACTTTGCTAGGTTCAGCATCCAACCTAGGTTTGTCAGGGATGTCATTACTTTGTTCAATTGTTGACTGCAGTGGAGGGGAGTTTTTCCAACTACCAGGAGGTCATCCAAATATGGAACTATTAATATGTTTTGCTCTTATTTCTGGGTGTATGGGCACATGGTAATATGCATCCTTTAGATCGATGACAGTCATAAAACAAGACGGATAAAGCGTTCTCACACATGTCTGTATTGTTTCTATCTTGAAACTCTCCATCACTAGGTACTAGTTCAATTTTTTTTAAATTTATTATTGTCCTGTAAGTTCCATCCGGTTTCATCCGAAGAAACAGAGGAGAGTAGAATCCCATGCTTTTCTCCTGGTTTGGAACTTCCTGTAGGACATTCTTTGCTAATAGCGTTTGTATCTCCTTTTGAAGGCCCAGTTGTTCGGCCTCCGCTTTCCTTTGTGGTGTTATAACAAAGTGACGTGACGGCATTGTATGGAATGTTGGTTTCAGTCCCGTTTTTATTATATTTAGTGTCCATAGGCTCCCCAATATTTCTTCCCAGGCTGGAAGAAAGTGTGCCAGTCTTCCTCCCACCTGGGGACCACCTTCATTGTGGTTGTTTTTTGGTGTCAGGCTTGTTGAACAAGTAGCCTTTCCCTTTAAATTTTTAATCGTCCCATCATTCTTTCTGATTTTTGGGGGGCCTTCTACGCATGAATTTTCTGTTCCAAAAGGACCGTTTATATAACTGGTTACGGAACCCCGGAAAGACTTTTTTCTTGTCCCCCGCTTTCTCCAGGATATCATCTAAGGTAGGGCCGAATAGGAACTCCCCCTCACAGGGTATGGAACATAATTTGGCTTTCTTTTGTAGGTCCCCCGGCCAACATTTGAGCTATAAAGCCCTCCTAGCTGCATTTGAAAAGGAAGCTGCTCTTGCCGCCAGTCTCACAAAGTCTATAGATGCGTCTGCTAGAAACGCAGCTGCTCCTTTCATTATTGAGATTGAATCTGATATTGATTCTATCGGGGATCTATCTTTTAGCTGTGACTGTAAATGATCTAACCAGACCATTAACGCTCTGGCGTTGCATGTGGCGGCTATAGCTGGTTTTAGTCCCTCCCCCCAGCAGCTTCCCAAGAACCTTTTAAAAATACCTCAGCCTTCTTATCCATGGGGTCCTTTAGGGTCCCCATATCTTCAAAAGGTAAAGCAAATTTTTTCGATGCTTTTGCAATGGCGACATCTAGTTTTGGTGCCTTACTCCAGGGAGAACAGGTCGGTCATCAAAAGGATATTTCCTTTTCAGGGTTAAGAGGACTTTTTTGTCTGGCCACTACCACTCTTTTTTTATTAGGGCATGTATTTTATCGTTTACTGGAAACGCCCTTCGTTTCCTTTGTTCTAGACCGCTAAACATAAAGTATTGTGCGTTTTTTTTTGGATTTGGTCTCTACTAGTCCCATAGTTGTTCTTACCGCTTTTACTAAAGCGTCTGTCTCATCAATGGGAAAGCAATTGCGGCCCCCTCCGAGGAGGAAGAGGATGATAGAGAAGAGAGTGAACTGTCTGAATTAGAGGTATCGCTATCTTCGCTGGAACTTGGCTCCGGGGATCTATGTTTAGACCTGTGTTTCCTTTTTAAACCTTTGGCACTTTTTAACGCATCCTCTACCTGGGACTTAATTAACTGTTTTAAGTTAGATGCGAATCTTGGGGACTCTTCCGAAATGGTATTTTCTATGCATATGGCACAGAGTTTTTTTACCCACGTAGCGGGCAGTTCTACCGAGCAGATCAGACATACTCTGTGCCTGGTTTTCGTTTTACACTTCTTCCCCGGTTCTCGAGTAGGAGTGGCTTCCTCGACTTGAACCGTTACTGGTCTTTCGGATCCACCCGAGCCTCTGCTGCGTTGAGATCCTGAGCTGCGACGCTGGGAAGGAGTGTCATGCTGTCGCCGCTGCTGGTGATGATGCTGGATGGAGCTCGGTCATTCCACCGCCTGCCCGATCGCCACGCCGGCACCACCGCACTTGACCAGCCTCCCCTGGAATTACAGGCGCACTACGGTGTACAGCAGAGGGAGCGCCGCTCCAGCAGGAAAAAACGGCGGTAAGACACCAGGTGATCGCCGTCACCTATTACTGGCTGCTAAACTTTTTATGGGAAGAAGCAGACTGGGTCTTTCTTCACTGCTTCTCCCTCGCTCACGCACAAGGCCCGCCGACCCTGGCATCGTGGCCCTTGGGGTGGGATATCCACCACGTCCGAAGCAGGACCCCCCGCTGCCAGTAATCGAAGCGATGGACCCCCGGCATCCCACGACGATCACGTTGCAGGTTCCCCGTCAGGGACAGGAAACCGAACTGGTGGGAGAGAGGTACCGCCTTTTTCACCTGTAGGTTTCCTGTCCCTGAGGGCGGATCCCTCTCTCCGTGGTGCCGTCATGGGGGTAAGAGTAATAAATGAACTTTTTTGAATTTACCAAATGGCTACAATGAAACAAAGAGTGAAAATTTTAAAGGGGTCCGAATACTTTCCGTACCCACTCTATATTTCCATTTCATTTGCCTTTTCTTGAGTCCATGACCCCTTAGGCCCCCTGCAGCCAACCAAGTTTATCAGACTAATACATTGAAAGCCTACTGCAAGGATTGGCCATTCATGTGCAATATGTGAGGGTCCAACCCCCGAGCTGCAAAATCGCCCCCTACTGATTACCCAATGTCGGCTCCTATCCTAGTAGATGGGAGCAGAGCTGCGGTTCTCTGCAGAGACCACTACACAGTGGGGTCTTGGCTCTGTGCAGTGTTTACACCCGGTCACGTCAGAACTAGTGACCGCTGAAGGGGAGGGGGTGTCTGGTGTCTAATCCCCAATGACAGAATTATGTTAAGCTTGAAATGGTTAGACTTCTTTATTAATTGACATCACCAATGAAATGTGCGATAGTTTTAAGCTTTATTTCTCAATTTGCTGCGACAGGAAAGATAAATTCCCACTCGGCAGATTTGTAAAAATTGCTACCCCTGTTCCATTCTTTCTAAACGATGCCTACGGAAATCAATCTAACAAATCTGCCACGTGTGAATGCACCCTGATGTGATTTGCATTGTGCCCTCATTCAGGAGACACTTGCATAGGGTCACACGAGTCCAGGATTTTATAGGTAGAGATTTCTTTGTAGAAAGTCCTGCAGATCTGTCCGCATTTTCAGTCCCACGCTCTGCTTTCGGACCATCGTTGTAAACAGCGGGAAGTAGATGTACCTACTCCTTATGCAGACACCATACAAGTGTTTGTCCAATCCCCGTCATGCTAATCACACGGTATCCAAGATTTTCAAGCCTGTCCAGTGTCACACGCGGGGGTTCGTTAACAACATATTCTGCACTAAAAAAAAAAAAAAACATTAATGCATACATCACAATTTTTTTTTTGTTTGTTTATTGGTTAAGAGGACATGTTATCACAGATCAAAGGTGACCAATTTTTAGTCTATTCTTATTTCCGCTGCTATCCATTACGTACACACACACACTAGCAGCAGTGCCATAAAAAACTCCATTGACTATAATGGGGTCCACTGCAGTTCCACCATTTTTGGTCAAATCTGCAACAGTGGCTCCAACTATTGATGTGAACAGAGCCTAAGCCTTCCCGGCAGACACACAATATTTTCATATAAAAAGTATCTTACAAATTATTTCCCAGCACGGTCCTTCTGACTGCTCCAAGTTGCTCCATTAACTGTGGATCAGAGCATTCATCCCCAACGATTGTAGGGCCGATTTCCTTAGAATAAAAAAACAAAAAACAAATGCTGATCACTTAATGTAATAATTTATGGAGAAATGCAGGTCACGTACAGATATTAAGGGGCACATTCATAGAGGCCTCTGCACCAGAAAAGTGGAGTAAAAGTCTCAAAATGTTTGCGCAGCAGGGAGTTGTGCAAAACATTTCTACTTTTGCCATTTGTTTAAAGACCAGGCAATTTTTAATTTTTATGTTTAAGATTTTTTTTTCTTCCCTTTTGTCCAAGCCCCATAACATTATTTTTTTTTTCCAGCAAACCCAGTCATATGAAGGCTTGCTTTTTTTTTCAGGACAAGTTGTGTTTGAGATTTTACCATTTAATGTGATGAAAAACGGTAAAAAAATGAGGAATGGAATGCAATGCCGCAATTTTTTTAAGGTTTTTACAGGGGGACAAAAATTGCAGTCTACAATATAAGGGCTCATGTTCTTGTTCCGCAGCCCAAGTTTTTTTTTTTTAAAAGGGTTTTTTCAAAATTAATAATGGACTATACAAAACGGTTCCTGTAGTGCCAGAAATTGATACATGTAGCCCTAGAAGATTGAATATATGTGTCCAATACCAGTCTGCTAGTCTTGAACTGGATTTTTGTTTCCACCAGTCCTGATCTTCCTGCTTGACCCATCATATTGGCCCTGAAGCCTTTACCTTCAGGGTCTTAACTTTGCCTCTCGCCTGGACTTCACGCACAGTTGGCAATTGTATACACAAGGAACAGAACTAAGAATTCCCTAAAATGTTGGACTTTAGCATCAGTCCCTATGGTGCAATACGCAATTTTCTAATATTGGTTACACAAAACATGGATAACACTCAGAGATGTTCTGTACAAAGCGATCAACTGGGAAAATAATGAGTTTATTGTTTTACAAGGACACAGCTGTGAGCGCTGATCTGCTCCATAGCCAGGGCTTCTCTTACAAGTTATATACAGATGTTTTATGCACGCACCCTGACACCAAAGAAGATGTAACTGATCTAAACTGACCACAAGGGACCTAAGGGCAATGTCATAATAAGCCCTCTGTTCATGGCCAAGTACATATTCACGCGGAGTCAGCCTGAGCCTAGAGACCCTTATTTTATTACAACTAGAACTACAGTGGCATGTAAAAGTTTGGCCACCCCAATTCAAAATTACTGTTATTGTAAATAGTTAAGCAAGTTGAAGATTAAATGAGCTCTAAAAGGCCTAAAGTTAAAGATGACACATTTCCTCATTCCCTTTGTATTTTAGGCAAAAAAAAAAAATTAGCATATTTTCCATTTTAAAAATGCCAAAGAAAAGCGGGCCAATACAAAAGTTTGGGCACCCTTGGATATTATTGTGCTCAGATAAGGTCTGAAGCCTAATTAGCCTGTTAGGTTTATGGCTTGATCACCGTCATTGTTAGGAAATACCAGGTGATGCAAATTTCCCAGCCTCCTCTAACCTTGTGCCAAAAAACAGCAGCCATGGATTCTTCTAAACAGCTGCCTAGCACTCTGAAAATGGTGGAGGCCAGCAAAGCAGAAGGCTATAAAAAGACAGCAAAGTGTTTTCAAGTTGACCTTTCCTTAGTTTGAAATGTAATTAAGAAATTAAAGTTAACAGGAATAATGGAGGTCAAGATAAGGTTTGGAAGACAAAGCAAAATTTCAGTGAGAGCTGCCCGTAGGCTTGCTAGAAAAGCAAATCAGAATCCCCGCTTAACTGCAAAAGACCTTCAAAAACATTTAGTAGACTTTAGAGTTGTGGTGCTGTGGGAGGAGTGCAAGATCTCCCATTGACCTTGCAGGTGGCGGTAATCATCTCTACTTGCCCATAAATTGTAGGTTTAGCCCAGAGTGACATGTTTGTCCTAAGTTGTAGGCTGGTGGCCCAAGAGTGGCATGTACAGTAGAGTTAGGACCCATCAGAGGGAGATCACCTTGCCGTGGTTTATGGGCACACATGAATTGGCCAATTTATGCGCTAAGAATCTTCATTTTATCTATAACTGTAAGTTTTATGAAAAAAAATTTTTGAAAAAATTTTTATGAAAAAATATTTTTGAGTAGTATGATTCATATCGAATATTTGTCTGTGTTTTCACATGGCCTAGATTCATATACATGTGCTGCTGTGTTTCTTTATATCTATATGATACAGCTTGCAGCTTGCATGTGTTCACATTGGGAGTGCTGGTTGTTTTTTTTTCTCTTTGTTTATGTTACTATGTTACTATGTTACTATGTTTAGTGTATGGATGTGGCTGCATCCAGACTGATCTTGCACTCCTACCATTGACCTTGCAGGTGGCGGTAATCATCTCTACTTGCCCATTAATTGTAGGTTTAGCCCAGAGTGACATGTTTGTCCTAAGTTGTAGGCTGGTGGCCCAAGAGTGGCATTTACAGTAGAGTTAGGACCCATCAGAGGGAGATCACCTTGCCGTGGTTGATGGGCACACATGAATTGGCCAATTTATGCGCTAAGAATCTTCATTTTATCTATAACTGTAAGTTTTATGAAAAACATTTTTTTAAAAAATTTTTATGAAAAAATATTTTCGAGTAGTATGATTCATATCGAATATTTGTCTGTGTTTTCACATGGCCTAGATTCATATACATGTGCTGCTGTGTTTCTTTATATCTATATGATACAGCTTGCATGTGTTCACATTGGGAGTGCTGGTTGGTTTTTTTTCTCTTTGTTTAGTGTATGGATGTGGCTGCATCCAGACTGATCTTGCACTCCTCCCATTGACCTTGCAGGTGGCGGTAATCATCTCTACTTGCCCATAAATTGTAGGTTTAGCCCAGAGTGACATGTTTGTCCTAAGTTGTAGGCTGGTGGCCCAAGAGTGGCATGTACAGTAGAGTTAGGACCCATCAGAGGGAGATCACCTTGCCGTGGTTGATGGGCACACATGAATTGGCCAATTTATGCGCTAAGAATCTTCATTTTATCTATAACTGTAAGTTTTATGAAAAAAATTTTTTGAAAATTTTATGGAAAAATATTTTTGAGTAGTATGATTCATATCGAATATTTGTCTGTGTTTTCACATGGCCTAGATTCATATACATGTGCTGCTGTGTTTCTTTATATATATATATATATATATATATATATATATATATATATATATATATACACACAGTGGGGCAAAAAAGTATTTAGTCAGTCAGCAATAGTGCAAGTTCCACCACTTTAAAAGATGAGAGGCGTCTGTAATTTACATCATAGGTAGACCTCAACTATGGGAGACATACTGAGAAAAAAAAATCCAGAAAATCACATTGTCTGTTTTTTTAACATTTTATTTGCATATTATGGTGGAAAATAAGTATTTGGTCAGAAACAAACAATCAAGATTTCTGGCTCTCACAGACCTGTAACTTCTTCTTTAAGAGTCTCCTCTTTCCTCCACTCATTACCTGTAGTAATGGCACCTGTTTAAACTTGTTATCAGTATAAAAAGACACCTGTGCACACCCTCAAACAGTCTGACTCCAAACTCCACTATGGTGAAGACCAAAGAGCTGTCAAAGGACACCAGAAACAAAATTGTATCCCTGCACCAGGCTGGGAAGACTGAATCTGCAATAGCCAACCAGCTTGGAGTGAAGAAATCAACAGTGGGAGCAATAATTAGAAAATGGAAGACATACAAGACCACTGATAATCTCCCTCGATCTGGGGCTCCACGCAAAATCCCACCCCGTGGGGTCAGAATGATCACAAGAACGGTGAGCAAAAATCCCAGAACCACGCGGGGGGACCTAGTGAATGAACTGCAGAGAGCTGGGACCAATGTAACAAAGCCTACCATAAGTAACACACTACGCCACCATGGACTCAGATCCTGCAGTGCCAGACGTGTCCCACTGCTTAAGCCAGTACATGTCCGGGCCCATCTGAAGTTTGCTAGAGAGCATTTGGATGATCCAGAGGAGTTTTGGGAGAATGTCCTATGGTCTGATGAAACCAAACTGGAACTGTTTGGTAGAAACACAACTTGTCATGTTTGGAGGAAAAAGAATACTGAGTTGCATCCATCAAACACCATACCTACTGTAAAGCATGGTGGTGGAAACATCATGCTTTGGGGCTGTTTCTCTGCAAAGGGGCCAGGACGACTGATCCGGGTACATGAATGAATGAATGGGGCCATGTATCGTGAGATTTTGAGTGCAAACCTCCTTCCATCAGCAAGGGCATTGAAGATGAAACGTGGCTGGGTCTTTCAACATGACAATGATCCAAAGCACACCACCAGGGCAACGAAGGAGTGGCTTCGTAAGAAGCATTTCAAGGTCCTGGAGTGGCCTAGCCAGTCTCCAGGTCTCAACCCTATAGAAAACCTTTGGAGGGAGTTGAAAGTCCGTGTTGCCAAGCGAAAAGCCAAAAACATCACTGCTCTAGAGGAGATCTGCATGGAGGAATGGGCCAATATACCAACAACAGTGTGTGGCAACCTTGTGAAGACTTACAGAAAACGTTTGACCTCTGTCATTGCCAACAAAGGATATATTACAAAGTATTGAGATGAAATTTTGTTTCTGACCAAATACTTATTTTCCACCATAATATGCAAATAAAATGTTAAAAAAACAGACAATGTGATTTTCTGGATTTTTTTTTTTTTCAGTTTGTCTCCCATAGTTGAGGTCTACCTATGATGGAAATTACAGACGCCTCTCATCTTTTTAAGTGGTGGAACTTGCACTATTGCTGACTGACTAAATACTTTTTTGCCCCACTGTATATATATACAGTATATATATATATATATATATATATATATATATATATATATATATATATATATATATATATATATATATATATATATATATCTATTCTATGTGTCCACATTTATTCTACCTATTCTACTGGAAGCTGTCAGTGTGATTTTACTGTACACCGCAATGAATTACCTGCTTTTCTCGCTAACACCGCTGCGTATTCCTCGCAAGTCACACTGCTGGTCCGTGTGTGATCCGTATTTTTGGGGCTTCCATAGACTTTCATTGACGTTTTATTTGCGCAATACGGTGACAAACGCAGCATGCTGCTATTTTCTACGGCCGTAGAAAGCCGTATAATACTGATCAGTTTAATACGGCAGATAGGAGCAGGGGCATAGTGAATAATTGTGCCGTATGTTTTGCGAGTTTTACGGACGTAGTTTCTGCGCTCTTACGTCCATAAAACTCGCAAGTGTGACGCCGGCCTTAGGGTGCGTCACCCAGTTGTAATCAATGTTACCTGTTTAGGGGCCCACTCAGAAGCTTCGCCCCCCGTGAACCAAAACCCTTGCTATACCTCTGGTTTCTCTACATTCATGGTTGCTCTAACCGCCTTCACTAGTTTACTTGTATCTTCTACTGGGAAAAAGGATGATGATGATGACAATGAAGCCTCTGTTTAGTAACCCCCTAACTCTCCATTCTCCATATTCTATCTCTTCCTCTGAGCTAGAATTTACGCTAGTCTCTCTTGCTGAGGTGCTGACTTTAATCCCCTCCCTAATCATGTTTTTCATATTCTCCGTGAGGGAGGGGAACTCTTCTGTCAGGGTTTTCTCAATGCATTCTTTACAAAGCTTCTTGGTGTAGGTGGACGCTAATCTACCCTTGCATGGGGCACAGTTTCTGTGCTTAGTCAAGTGACTTAGTCACTTTCCTAGGCCTGTCATATAAAAGATATAAAAAATACAGTTATTTAGGATGGTTTTCCTCCAGGGATCAACCCTGACTCACCACACTTTACACAGGACTACCGAGGTCGGAGGGGCTGCTTCCATAGGTTCTCCAGGCTGGCTGTTGTCCTCCACCTGGAATACCTTACTGCAGCATGGCCTTGAGGTAGAGGGGGAGGTTTTATCCTCTGCCACCTTCCAGGTCCGTCCCCAGATCGATTCAGGAGCAGGGGATGTGTTCCTGTTCCTCCCCTTTCCCTTGCTGTTGCTGTATGGGGATGCACTTAACCAAACCAGGTCGGGCCCCTAGAAGACACCCAGCCTCATTCTGAGGACACACTGCGTCATACCAGGTCGTGCTCCCGGTACACTAACATACACATACTGGCTTCCAGAAATGACGTAAGACATTCTGCTGGGTTCCGGAGAAGCACCTAGTCATGTCAGGCCGTGCCTCCCGTAACTGACATTGCAACTTCTCTGCCAGCTCCCAGGCATGCCGTGCTCCTCGAGAGATGTCCCTGCACGCTTCCTTCCCTGGCAGCACCAGGGAGCTGTAGAGTCTTTCTCAAGGACAGGAAACCACTGAAGTGTACTAGAGGGATCTTCCTTTTTAAAGCTGTAGGGTTTCCTGTCCTTGGGGCGGATCCTCTCTCTCCATGGTGCTTTCATGGGGAATGGGAAAAGAAGGGCACAGAAGTTCAGGAAAACATCTCACCAGCCATTAAGCATGAAGGCAGATCAATCATGCTTTAGGGTTGTGTTACTGCCAAAGGCACAGGGAACATTTCAGAATGGATTCAATGAAATCTCAACAAATTCTTGATGCAAACATAAAACCATCAGTGAAAAGGCTGAAGTTGAGAAGAGGATAGCTTCTATAAATGGATAATTATCCTAAACACACATCACAATCAACAATAGACTACCCCAAAAGGCGCAAGCTGAAGGTTTTACAATGGCCCTCACAGTCCCCTGATCTGAACGTCATTGAAAATCTGTGGATAGACCTCATAGCAGAGGATGCAAGATGACCCAGGAATCTCACAGAACTAGGAGGAATTCTCCATGAAGAATGGAGGAAAATAAGAATTGAAAGACTCTGGCTACAAAAAGCATTTACAAGCTGTGATACTTGCAAAAGGGGGGTGCTACTAGGTACTAGTCATGCAGGGTACACAACCTTTGCATAGGCCCATTTTTCTATTTTTTAAATTGTAAAAGATAAAAATATATATTTTTTGCCTATAATGCAAAATAAATGTGTCATCTTTAACTTTTAGGCCTTTTAGAGATTATTTTATCTTCAAAATCATTAACTGTTCACAATAAGAGTAATTTTGACCAGGGGTGCCCAAACTTTGACATGTCACTATATTTTGTGCTTATACAGCAATTAAAGAGGTTATATGATCTTCTGATAAGTCTGTAACTGCAGACCTCTGAATCCTGACAGCGTGCGGTGCCGGTGCGCAGGAATCTGCAATTTGCACCCTTGTGGCCACATCCCGATTTGACGTGCTTGTCCTTTCTCACCAGAAGTGCACTCGGAGGACGAGAATGTCTAGTTGGACAAGTTTCAAATCGTGTATGTGTGGTCAGGTGACCGGACAGTCGCACCAGCAATACAGGAGAATCCTGGAAGTCATCAATTGCTTGAACTTGGGACCTTCAGAGAGTTCCTAAAATCTTGACACGGATTTGCATCATATCGATTTGCTCATCTAAACTGTCCTTATAAAGACAGAAAACACTAGAACTTCCAGGGGCAGCCAAGTAAAACAGTGGCAGCTTTGCAGGGTTCATATAGTCGGTCTTCGGTGTCTACTCAAGCAGCAGAGCGTTAGTATGGCGTTGCCCAGGCAGTCCCCAAATACCGGCTGTGTAGTGTTTGGGCTACGTAAACAAATTGTGCCAAGCTCTCTGTGGTCGACAACACAGCCCATCTGCCTGCACCTTAAAGGAAAAGACCAAACTTGTCCCATCGAACCCTATGGGAGAGCTTGGCGCTTACACGTCTGCAAATATCTCAGCTGAACAGCGAGATATGGCAGATTGCTCTCCACAGTGAACCTGCAACATCCGTGTCTGAACACACTCCTATAAAGTCAGCCTCTAAAAGCTCCAGGGGACCGTATGTGTGATCTTTATAGGGGGCTACATCCCATACATGTGTCCGAACTGTCAGTACGGGCTGACCGCACGCTTTCTAAAATGTTCAAAAACTGAAAGTTGGAGCCTTTGTGAATATGAGGATGCTACAGCATTTTGGCACCAGACACAAAAACAAAACAGTGCGATTGATCCTAATCATTGATGCTTTTTCCTCATTTTGGACAACCCCCCGAGCCACCAGGACTGACACTGTATCATTAACCATCCTCCCTGTGAGCCGGCACAGACCGGCAGAAATGTAATAATCGGAGATACAGGCGGCTCTGCTCCATTTACGGAGAAGACCTGAGGCAGATACCAACAGAAAATGTCTTGTCGGACCATGACCTTGGCTTTTTTTTTTTTATATTTGTCTCGCTAATATCCCTCCAATGAAATATAGAGAATTCTGTATAACATCACTAAAACAAGACATAAGGCAGGCGGATAGATAAATGATATAGATAATAGAGAGATGATAGATAATAGATAAATAAATGCGAGATAATAGCTAGATAACCGATAAATAGATAAACAATAGATAGATGATAGATAATAGAAAGATAGATGGTAGATGATAAATAGATAATAGATAGATAATAGTGATGATAGATAAATAATAGATATAATAGATAGATGATAGCTAGATAAGATTGGTAGATAGTAGATAATATATAAATCGATAGATAAATAACTAGAGATGATAGATAATAGATCTATAGATGGAGCAGACAGCCTTTGATGATCTCATTTCTGCCCAGTTGTTCTCTCTCTATGTCAGCTCTCTTATATGGCATCTCTCGCTGTCAGCAGTGGAGCTGGTGGCTGCAGTCAGGGTTCTATGTATAGGAGCACACCAGTGCAGCAAGTACAGCCCCATCTACACACGTACAGGACATGCGGTAAGTGAATGCGGATTGTACCCAGCAGCAGACAATAATGAATGATCCCATGATGATGAGAACACACGCGGTGCCGCAGAACACAGTGTACACTGAGCGCTCACCATGCGGATCTGGGTGCTGATCAGTATGTAGGGCATGATGCCGCCGCCTGCTGCTCCTGCCCGGCCGCCGCCAACTCTCCGCTGTCACTGCTCCGCCGCCACCATCACCGCTGCTGACCTTCGGCATCCAGACGCGCCTCCACGTCTCCACCAATAGGAGGGCGCACTTGTCGGTGACGTCATGAGGGGCGTTACCCGCTCCGTCGTTTTGTCAGGTGGAGGTGCGTGCTGTAGTGCGGCGCAGGAGTCGGAGACAAGACGCCATCAGTGAGGGCACCGGCCGGAATCTCACCGGTTACAGCGCAAACATGTCCTGCAACCTTTTCATTAGTTTTATTCACATTTTTAGACATTTAAGAACTAGAATATTTGAACTCTGCCCCAGGGACCACCGGACACCCAGGGACCACCGGAAAAAGTTTTTGTGGCCGTTTTCTGAGCGTGTTTCCCCACAATTTTCAGACCGTTTCTTTTCATACCATTTTGGGGACCTGCAGCATTTTCACTTTTTTTTTTATTGCATTTTTTGGTGAGGTGTTCAGCAACAAGAAATGGCAATTCTGGCTTGTGTGTTTTTGGGTGTTTTTTTTTTACTTTTTGGGTCTTGCACTTATTTTTTATTTAAAATGTATTTTTTGTAAAATGTGAAAAAGACTGTCAAAACAAAAAATGTTACGTTTTCTATTGTACTGTTTATTAAAAAAAAATAATCCTTCAGCAGTTCTCCTATGTAATCCAAGAGCAGCATGATATAATGCCCGCTCAATCTGCAATAAGCTTCATGTGATTCATGACCTTTTTCTCTCTCACAAGCTTGCCTTCCTTGGCCTCACAGAAACATGGCTAACACCCTCTGACACCGCCTCTGCTGCTGCGCTGTGTTACGGCGGCCTCCACTTCACCCACACCCCTCACCCCGGCAACAGACATGGTGGAGGAGTGGGCCTTCTCCTTTTAACTGCACCTTTAACCCAATCTCACCTCTACCCTCCCTTATCCTCCCCTGTTTTGAAGTCCACTTTGTCCACAGCTACTCTCCCTCCAACCTCCAAGTGGCCGTCATATACCGACCTCCGGGCCCGGCCACTGCTTTTATTGACCAATTCTCCACCTGGCTCCTTCACTTTCTCTCTGCTAACATTCCCACTATCATCATGGGTGACTTCAACATCCCCACTGATACCCCTCAGTCAACTGCCTCCAAACTTCTGTCCCTTACTTCATCTTTTGGACTTACTCAGTGGTCCTCCGCAGCCACCCACACAGACCGACATACCCTAGACCTGGTCTTCATCCGTCTCTGCTCTCTATCTTCATCACCTCCTCTCTCCCCCTATCCGACCACCATCTGCTCACTTTCTCATCCCTGTCCTCCTCACCAATCACCCATGTCCAGCAATATGCGCACCCCCGCAGAAACCTCGCATACCTAGACACCCACACACTCTGACCCTATCCTACTAATGGCATCTATTTCCTCACTCCACGACACTGCCACTGCTTTCTACAATGCCACTCTCGCATCAGCTATTGACACAGTCACCCCTCGCTTTCATGGCAGAGTGCGACATATCAATAGACAACCCTGGCACAATAACACCACTAAAAAGCTCCGGCAAGTGTCCAGGGTGGCAGAGCGGTGTTTGAAGAAAACACATTCGCAAGATGACTCCACTGCATTCACACAAGCAACACTCGCTTTTAAATCTGCTCTCACCTCTGCGAAATAAGCCTACTTCACAACCCTCATATCCTCCCTATCCTACAATCCCAAACAGTTATTCAAAACCTCCTCCACCCCCCACTGCCCCCTCCAACCTCCTTTATCTCTTCTGAGGACTTTGCCACATACTTTAAAAATAAGATCAACCAAACAAGGCAAATCTTTATTGTTCAACCACCACAACCCCTTGGTATACCAGACCAATGCCCAAACCCCATAACCTCCCTCTCCAAGATCACTGAAGGGGGGCTTAATTGTCTTCTCTCCAAATCGCACCTCACCAACTGTGCGCTTGACCCCATCCCACCTCCTCCCCAACCTCACGACCACACTTATCCCATCCCTAACCCAACTCTTCAACTTATCACTAACTTCTGGCACCTCCCCTTCTGCTTTCAAACATGCCACAATCATGCCTATGCTTAAAAAGCCAACCCTCGATCCAACTGCTATGTCCAGCTATCTCCCAATATTGCTGCTCCCATTCGCTTCCAAACTCCTGGAGCAGCACGCCCACGCTGAACTTTCCTCCCACCTCTCATTTAACTTGCTTTTTGACTATCTACAATCTGGTTTCTACCCCCATCACTCAACTGAGACTGCCCTGACCAAAATCACTAATGACCTACTTACAGCCAAAGCTAATGAACAATACTCTGTACTCCTCCTTCTAGACCTGTCCTCTTCTTTTGACACAGTTGACCACTGCCACCTACTACAGATCCTCTCCTCCTTTGGCATCAAAGACCTCGCCCTATCCTGGATGTCCTTATACCTTTCCAACTGCACATTCAGCGTCTCCCACTCCCACACTATCTCCTCATCCCACCCTCTATCTGTTGGAGTCCCCCAAGGCTCTGTTCTAGGACCCCTACTCTTCTCAATCTACACACTTGGCCTGGGTCAACTCATAACGTCCCATGGATTCCAGTACCACCTGTACTCTGATGACACTCAGATCTACCTTTCTGGCCCAGACGTCACCTCTCTGCTGTGCAGAATCCCGGAGTGTCTATCAGCCATATCCTCTTTCTTCTCCTCTCGCTTCCTCAAACTCAATGTGGACAAATCTGAACTCGTCATCTTTCCTCAATCTCATAGATCTTCCATACCTGACCTATCTATCGCAATTAACGACATCACGCTTTCCCCCATACCGGAACTCCGCTGCCTCGGAGTAACCCTTGACTCTGCCCTGTCCTTCAAACCGCACATCCAAGCTCTTTCCACTTCCTGTCGCCTCCAGCTCAAAAATATCTCCAGAATCCGTCCTTTCCTCAACCGTCAATCTACTAAAATGCTTGTGCATGCCCTCATCATCTCCCGCTTTGACTACTGCAGCACCCTCCTCTGTGGCCTCCCTGCTAACACCCTTGCACCTCTCCAGTCCATCCTTAACTCTGCTGCCCGACTAATTCATCTCTCTCCTCACTACTCCTCCGCTTCCCTTCTCTGCAAATCTCTGCACTGGCTCCCATTCCCTCACCGTATCCAGTTCAAATTACTAATACTGACCTACAAAGACATCCATAACTTGTCTCCTCCATATAGCTCTGAACTAATCTCCCGGTATCTTCCCTCACGTAATCTCTGGTCCTCCCAAGACCTCCTTCTCTCCTCCACACTTATCCGCTCTTCACCCAACCGCCTCCAAGACTTCTCCAGAATATCCCCCATCCCCTAACACATCCAACTATCAACCACATTCAGATCCTTCAGACGGAACCTGAAAACCCACCTCTTCAGGAAAGCCTAGAGCCTGCACTGACCCCGCTGCCTCCTCACTACTACAGAAGCTACCGCCTCACCAACACCGGAGCTCCTTCAACCCTCAACCTATTGTCTCCTTCTCCACCATCCTGTAGATTGTAAGACCGCAAGGGCAGGGTCCTCGCCCCTCTGTATCAGTCTGTAATTGTTAGTTTGCTTACTGTAAGTGATATCTGTAATTTGTATGTAACTAGGGTTGAGCGAAATGGATCGGACAAATTCAAAAATCGCCAACTTTCGGCAAAGTCGGGTTTCATGAAAGCCGACCCGATCCTAGTGTGGGATCGGCCATGAGGTCGGCGATCTTTGCGCCTAAGTTGCGTTTCGTATGCAGAGTGTGGGCAGCGTGATGACATAGGTCTCGGTCCCCACCATCTTATAGAAGGGCATGACAGTGATTAGCTTGCTTTCTGCGGCGTCACAGGGGCTAAAAAGGGGCGTGCACGCCAACCGCCATCTTACTTCTGCCGATCGTAGCATAGGGAGAGGTTGCTGCAGCTTCAGCAGAAGAGATATAGTTAGGGAGGGAAGATTAACCCCGAAACTGCTTGTGCTGTAGCGATTTCCACTGTCCAACACCACCATTTGTTTGCATGGACAGTGGAGGCTATATTTTTGTGCATCAGCTCTGTAGCTTATTAGGCTGCCTTATAAGGCTCCCTGGTAGCTGCATTGCTGTTTGCACACTGCTGTGCAAACCAACTGCTTTTTTAAAAGCAAAAATCCTGTTGCTCCTTTCTGCACAGTTATCTTGTTTATTTGTCCACACTTTTGTGTGCAGCAGTCTTTTTTTATTGCTGCCATACTTTTCCTGAGATCATTGTAGGGAGATTGAAATTGTACTACAGTCTTTGTATTTTTTCATATATCTTCCAGCCACTTTCTGCCACTTACATTGCGTTGTCTTATACACTGGGCCTGAGTTTTGGGTCAGTCTCCCCCCAAAAAAGGGAGTTTCAAATTCTCACAAAGTGGATCTACTGCAGACCTGTTAGTTTGGTGTATGTCAGCCAGCCACTTTCTGCCACTTAGATTGCGTTGTTTTATACACTGGGCCTGAGTTTTGGGTCAGTCTCCCCCCAAAAAAGGGAGTTTCAAATTCTCACAAAGTGGATCTACTGCATTCCTGTTAGTTTGATGTATGTCAGCCAGCCACTTTCTGCCACTTACATTGCATTGTTTTATACACTGGGCCTGAGTTTTGGGTCAGTCTCCCCCCAAAAAAGGGAGTTTCAAATTCTCAACAAGTTTATATACACCTTCTACCTTGTTTTACAGTACCATATAACGGTTGTTATTTTGGTTAGATTTTCCAAAAAATGAGGACGTCTCGAGGAAGAGGCCGTGGGCGGTGGTTGCCAGCTGGTACTGATGGTGGTGGTGCATCTGGTGGTAGTGGCAAAAGCACTATAGCACCTAAGGCTGGAGGTGTTGAGCCAGCATCATCGTCTGCCTACACAAGGCCTCGAAGGCTCCCTTTTCTGGGAGTAGGAAAACAGCTTTTAAAGCCGGAGTAGCAGGAAAAAGTTTTGGCTTTCATTGCTGACTCAGCCTCTAGCTCTTTCGCCTCCTCTTCAGAAAGTTCCAAATATAAAAGCAGCGAGTCGTCAGTGGATGCTCCCGGTCAGGAACAAGACGTTTCCTTGTGTCCTTCACCCAAACCAAAAGTGAAGGATGCGTCAGGCGACACTACAGGTTACTCCATGGAGCTCTTTACACATACCGTGCCTGGGTTAGAACAGGAAATTGTTACCTGCCCATTCCAAGATGAATCGGACATGGAGTGCACTGATGCACAGCCACAGCTAGATTATAATGCTGTTCCATTGACTCAGATCACTACATTGCCCTCGCAGTGTACTGAGCCAGAATCTGACCCTGAGGAGACTATGGTGCCCCGTCCCGAACGCTATAGCACCTTACACGGTGACACAGAGGAAGGTGCACATGACATTGAAGAGGAGGTGATAGATGACCCAGTTGTTGACCCAGATTGGCAGCCATTGAGGGAAGAGGGTGCTGCTGCCAGTAGCTCCGAAGCGGAGGAGGATGATCCGCAGCAGCCATCTACATCGCAACAGCTGTCATCTGGCAGGCCCGTATCAGGCCAAAAACGTTTGTCAAAAACAAAAACCAGTTTTAGGACAGCATGGTCATCCGGTGAAAGTAGCACAGCGTGCAATGCCTGAAAAGGTATTCCATAGTAGGAAGAGTGCAGTGTGGCAATTTTTTAACCAAGATCCAAATGAACAGTCAAAAGTTATCTGTAAGAAATGCTCAAAGACCTTTAGCAGAGGGAAGAATCTTCAAAATTTAAATACAATGTGCATGCTTAGACATTTAACCAGCATGCACTTGCAAGCCTGGACTAACTACCAAACGTCCTGTACCGTTGGTGCACCTGCTCAGAATGAAGGTAGTCAGCAATGCTACATTGCTTCCCTTACTGTAAGCCCACCGCTTAGGACACCACCAGCAGCAAATGTGGAGGTATCATCGCAAGGCCAAAGCAGTCAGGGAATCACAAGGTTATTTGTAGGAAACACTGTATGTAGGCCAACATCGAGAATACCATCACCAACACTCTCTCAATCCGCCTTGTCCACCAACACCACCACCACCGCTAGTTCCACCACATGCACCTCTCCAGTCCTGCTCACCCTACAAGAGACTCTCGTTAGGAAAAGAAAGTTCTCATCCTCTTATCTGCGTACACAGGGTTTGAACGCCCACATTGCTAGACTAGTCTCGTTAGAGATGATGCCCTACCGGTTGGTTGAAAGTGAAGCTTTCAAAGCCCTGATGGCCTACGCAGTACCACGCTGTGACCTACCCAGTCGACACTTCTTTGCGAGAAAAGCCATCCCAGCCCTCCACCAGCATGTCAAAGACCGCATTGTCCATGCACTGAGGCAGTCAGTAGAAAGGTGCACCTCACAACAGATGCATGGACCAGTAGGCAAGGCCAGGGACGTTACGTGTCCATCACGGCACACTGGGTTAATGTGGTGGATGCAGGGTCCACAGGGGACAGCCATAGTGGGACAGTTCTGCCTAGCCCATGGTCTAGGAAACAGTTGGCTGTAGGCGTTCGAAACCCCTCCTCCTCCTCCAGTAGCGAAAGCTCGTCCACAGAGCGCAGTCACACAACCACTCCATCCGCAGCTGCCAGTGTTGCACACAAGGTGTCCCATTATCGAACAGCTAGTGGTAAGCGTCAGCAGGCTGTATTAGAAATAAAGTGTTTGGGCGACAACAGACACACCGCACCGCGGAAGTACTGGCCGAGTACTTGCAGCAACAAACTCAGTCATGGCTGGGCAGTGTACATCTTGAGGCAGGCAAGGTAGTCAGTGATAACGGAAGGAATTTTATGACTGCCATAGCCCTTTCAGAACTGAAACACATGCCTTGCCTGGCTCACACCTTGAACCTGGTGGTGCAGTGCTTCCTCAAAAATTATCTGGAGTTACCAGCCCTGCTCCTGAAGGTGCAAAGTGTTATGATCAGGTGGCCTTGGAGCAGCATGAAATGACTTTCGCTGGAGCAGTGGTAACTATACTGACCGCAAACCCTGATCCTATCACCGCAACTAGAAGTAGCCGTGGGGTGTGCCTAACCAGACCTAAACACCTCGACACAGCCTAAGGACTAAATATCCCTAAATATGGAAATAGGAAAACTCTCTTGCCTCAGAGTAGACCCCCAAAGGATAGGTAGCCTCCCACAAATAATGACTGTGAGTAGGAGAGGAAAAGACACACGCAGACAGAAAACAGGGATAAGCAAAGGAGGCCACTTCTACCTAGATAGGAAAGGATAGTACAGGATACTATGCGGTCAGCATAAAACACTACAAAATATCCACAGCAGAAAAATACAAAAATTCCACCACCTAACTAAAGATGTGGAGAGTATATCTGCGACTCCAGCGAGTCCAACTAGACTGAGAAAAACATCAGGCACAGTCTAGCAGGAACAAAATAGAAACAAGATAAGCACAGAAAATAAACACACAGCAGTGTGTCTAAAAAAATGAAGCAAACACTTATCTTAGCTGAATTGGCAGCAAGCAGGAGAGGCCAGGCAGAGGACCAACACTTCCAAAGGAACATTGACTACTGGCAAGGACTAATGAGTCCTGCACAGCTAAATACCCCAGTCAGAATTGCAATTAGCAGAAACACCTGTTCAAGACTGCTGCTCAGGAATAGCTGCATTACCATCAACAACCACCGGAGGGAGCCCAAGAGCAGAATTCACAACAGTACCCCCCCCCCCTTGAGGAGGGGTCACCGAACCCTCACCAGAGCCCCCAGGCCGGTCAGGACGAGCAAGATGAAAGGCACAAACCAAATCAGCGGCATGGACATCAGAGGCCGAAACCCAAGAATTATCCTCCTGGCCATAACCCTTCCATTTGACAAGGTACTGAATCTTTCGCCTCGAAAAACGAGAATCCAAAATCTTCTCAACCACATATTCCAACTCCCCATCGACCAACACAGGGGCCGGAGGATCAACAGAAGGAACAACGGGCTCCACATATTTCCGCAACAAAGATCTATGGAAGACATTATGGACAGCAAAAGAGGCTGGAAGCGCCAGACGAAAAGACACCAGATTAATAATCTCAGAAATCCTATAAGGACCAATAAACCGAGGCTTAAACTTAGGAGAAGAAACCTTCATAGGAACATGACGGGAAGATAACCAAACCAGATCCCCAACCCGAAGCTGGGAACCAACACAGCGACGTCGGTTAGCAAAACGTTGAGCCTCCTCCTGAGACAACACCAAATTGTCCACCACCTGAGCCCAAATCTGCTGCAACCTGTCAACCACAGAATCCACACCAGGAAAGTCAGAAGACTCAACCTGCCCAGAAGAAAAACGAGGATGAAAACCAAAATTACAAAAAAAAGGCGAAACCAAAGTAGCCGAACTAGCCCGATTATTAAGGGCAAACTCGGCCAATGGCAAAAAAGCCACCCAATCATCCTGATCAGCAGACACAAAGCATCTCAAATAAGTCTCCAAAGTCTGATTAGTACGCTCGGTCTGGCCATTTGTCTGAGGATGAAATGCAGAAGAAAAAGACAAATCAATGCCCAGCCTAGCACAAAAGGCCCGCCAAAACCTAGAAACAAACTGGGAACCTCTGTCGGACACAATATTCTCAGGAATACCATGCAAACGGACCACATGCTGAAAAAACAACGAAACCAAATCAGAAGAAGAAGGCAATTTAGGCAAAGGCACCAAATGAACGATCTTAGAGAATCGGTCACAAACAACACAGATAACCGACATCCTCTGGGAAACAGGAAGATCGGAAATAAAATCCATAGAAATATGCGTCCAGGGCCTCTCAGGGACCGGCAATGGCAAAAGCAACCCACTAGCACGGGAGCAACAAGGCTTAGCCCGCGCACAAGTCCCACAGGACTGCACAAAAGACCGCACATCACGCGATAAAGAAGGCCACCAAAATGACCTACCAACCAAGTCTCTGGTACCAAAAATGCCAGGATGACCAGCCAACACAGAACAGTGAACCTCAGAAATCACTCTACTAGTCCATCTGTCAGGAACAAACAGCTTCCCCACAGGACAACGATCAGGTTTGTCAGCCTGAAATTTCTGAAGAACCCGTCGTAAATCAGGAGAAACGGCAGAAAGGACCACCCCTTCCTTCAAAATACCGACTGGTTCCAAGACCTCAGGAGAATCAGGCAAAAAACTTCTAGGGAGGGCATCAGCCTTAATATTCTTAGAACCCGGAAGGTACGAGACCACGAAATCAAAACGAGAAAAAAACAAGGACCATCGAGCCTGTCTAGGATTCAACCGTTTGGCAGACTCGAAGTAAATCAGATTCTTATGATCGGTCAAGACCACAATACGGTGCTTAGCTCCCTCAAGCCAATGTCGCCACTCTTCAAACGCCCACTTCATAGCCAACAACTCCCGATTGCCGACATCATAATTGCGCTCAGCAGGCGAAAACTTACGGGAAAAGAAGGCACACGGTTTAATTAAGGAACCAACAGGATCCCTCTGAGACAAAACAGCCCCTGCCCCAATCTCAGAAGCGTCAACCTCAACCTGAAACGGAAGAGAAACATCCGGTTGACGCAACACAGGAGCAGAAGTAAAACGATGCTTAAGTTCCTGAAAGGCAGAGACAGCCGCAGGGGACCAATTCGCCACATCAGCGCCCTTCTTCGTCAAATCAGTCAAGGGTTTAACGGGGCCGCCGGGTGAAGTGCAGGTCACTCCCCCTTACACTGACCATGGGTAAGTGCGTTATTACAGTGGCTTAATGGCGAGTTTTGGATCCTTCTATTTATATAGGGACGGCTTATAATGCCATGATTTGTTATAGGGTCCCATATACCGCCACTTTTTCTATCTTTGCACTCAATTCTCATGTTTTGGGATGTATTGTGTGACTTGCACCTAATCCGGCATACCGTTATGCTTTCTCCTTGACACCTCTGTGTTGGTATATATTGTTTACCGCATATATACATATAATTATTTTGGATATATTTACATTGTGCAGTTTATTCAATAAAGTTTGTTATTGGTTTTAAATATAGTGATTTGGACTTTTGTACTCCTTTGTCTTTTGGTTGTATGTGATTGGAGTTGTCCATCCAACTGGACACATTCGTGGTGTCTAGGGAGGGATATATACCCTCAACTACATGATTTATTGGTGTCTTTTGATTATACATATATAAGGGTTCAACCACGCTGGAAAAATTAGCAATGAAACGGCAATAAAAATTAGCAAAACCCAAAAATTTCTGAAGGCTCTTCATGGATGTGGGCTGAATCCAGTCATGAATGGCCTGAACCTTAACCGGATCCATCTCTATAGACGAGGGAGAAAAAATAAAGCCCAAAAAGGAAACCTTCTGCACCCCAAAAAGACACTTAGACCCTTTCACAAACAAGGCATTGTCACGAAGGATCTGAAATACCATCCTGACCTGCTGCACATGAGACTCCCAATCATCGGAAAAAATCAAAATATCGTCCAAATATACAATCAGGAATTTATCAAGATAATCCCGGAAGATATCATGCATGAAGGACTGAAAAACAGATGGAGCATTAGAGAGTCCGAATGGCATCACAAGGTATTCAAAATGGCCCTCGGGCGTGCTAAACGCAGTTTTCTATTCATCACCCTGCTTAATACGAACAAAATTATAAGCCCCCCGAAGGTCAATCTTAGTAAACCAACTAGCTCCCTTAATCCTAGCAAACAAATCGGAAAGCAAAGGTAAAGGATATTGAAACTTGACCGTGATCTTATTCAAGAGGTGATAATCAATACAGGGTCTTAAGGAACCATCTTTTTTAGCAACAAAAAAAGAACCCCGCTCCCAACTGTGAAGAAGATGGCCGAATATGCCCTTTCTCCAAAGACTCCTTAATATAGCTCCGCATGGCGGTATGTTCAGGTACAGACAGGTTGAAAAGTCGGCCCTTAGGAAACTTACAGCCAGGAATCAAGTCAATAGCACAATCGCAGTCCCTGTGTGGTGGAAGGAAACTGGACTTGGGCTCATCGAATACATCCTGAAAATCAGACAAAAACTCCGGAATTTCAGAAGAGGGAGAAGGGGCGATAGACATCAAAGGAACATCATTATGAACCCACTGACAACCCCAACTAGTCACAGACATGGACTTCCAATCCAACACAGGATTATGTACCTGCAACCACGGAAAACCCAGCACGATAGCATCATGCAAGTTATGCAACACCAGAAATAGACAATCTTCCTGATGGGCTGGCGCCATGCGCATGGTCACCTGTGTCCAAAACTGGGGCTTATTTTTAGCCAAGGGTGTAGCATCAATGCCCCTTAAAGGAATAGGGTTCTGCAAAGGCTGCAAGGGAAAATCACAACGCTTGGAAAACTCAAAGTCCATTAAGTTAAAGGCGGCGCCTGAATCCACAAACGCCATGACAGGAAATGATGACAATGAACAGATCAAGGACACAGATAACAGAAATTTAGGTTGTACAGTACTGATGGTAAATGAACTGGCGATCCTCTTGGTCCGCTTAGGGCAGACAGAAATGACATGGGAAGCGTCGCCACAATAATAACACAACCTATTGAGACGTCTGAAACCTTGTCGTTCTGTTTTAGACAGAATCCTATCACACTGCATAGGCTCAGGAATTTGCTCTGAGGATAACGCCATAGTGCGCACAGTTCTACGCTCCCGCAAGCGCCGGTCAATCTGAATGGCCAGAGACATAGAATAACTCAGATTGGAGTGTGTGGGAAACCCCACCATAACATCTTTAACGGATTCAGAAAGACCCTTTCTGAAAATTGCCGCCAAAGCATCATTATTCCATTTAGTCAATAAAGACCATTTTCTGAATTTCTGACAATACAATTCTGCCGCCTCTTGACCCTGAGACAGGGCCAACAAGGTCTTCTCAGCTTGATCCACCGAATTAGGTTCATCATACAGTAATCCTAACGCCTGAAAGAAGGAGTCTACATTAAGCAAAGCAGGATCCCCAGATTCCAGGGAAAATGCCCAATCCTGTGGATCACCACGCAGCAGGGAAATGATGATTTTAACTTGTTGAATGGAATCACCGGAGGATCGAGGTTTCAATGCAAAAATCAGTTTACAGTTGTTTTTAAGACTCAAAAATTTGGACCCGTCACCAAAAAACAAATCAGGAGTAGGTATCTTCGGTTCTAAATCAGGAGTCTGAACAATGTAATCAGAAATACCCTGTACTCTAGCAGCAAGCTGGCCTATACGAGAAACTAATTCCTGAACATTCATGCTAGCACAAGGCTCTTCAGCCACCCAGAGATAAAGAGGGAGGAGAAGACAAAACAGACTGGAGAAAAAAAAATGGCTCAAGATCTTTCCTCCCTTCTTCTGAGATGCAATTAACTCATTGTTGGCCAGTAGTACTGTTATGATCAGGTGGCCTTGGAGCAGCATGAAATGACCTTCGATGGAGCAGTGGTAACTATACTGACCGCAAACCCTGATCCTATCACCGCAACTAGAAGTAGCCGTGGGGTGTGCCTAACCAGACCTAGACACCTCGACACAGCCTAAGGACTAAATATCCCTAAAGATGGAAATAGGAAAACTCTCTTGCCTCAGAGTAGACCCCCAAAGGATAGGTAGCCCCCCACAAATAATGACTGTGAGTAGGAGAGGAAAATACACACGCAGACAGAAAACAGGGATAAGCAAAGGAGGCCACTTCTACCTAGATAGGAAAGGATAGTACAGGATACTATGCGGTCAGCATAAAACACTACAAAATATCCACAGCAGAAAAATACAAAAACTCCACCACCTAACTAAAGACGTGGAGAGTATATCTGCGACTCCAGCGAGTCCAACTAGACTGAGAAAAACATCAGGCACAGTCTAGCAGGAACAAAATAGAAACAAGATAAGCACAGAAAATAAACACACAGCAGTGTGTCTAAAAAAATGAAGCAAACACTTATCTTAGCTGAATTGGCAGCAAGCAGGAGAGGCCAGGCAGAGGACCAACACTTCCAAAGGAACATTGACTACTGGCAAGGACTAATGAGTCCTGCACAGCTAAATACCCCAGTCAGAATTGCAATTAGCAGAAACACCTGTCCAAGACTGCTGCTCAGGAATAACTGCATTACCATCAACAACCACCGGAGGGAGCCCAAGAGCAGAATTCACAACAGCGAAGACTTTGCTCGCACATCCGCCGGTTGCCCGTATGTTATGACTTGGTGGTTAGGAGCACCCGGAATGACCTGATAGTTAAACCTCATACAGGACAAGCTCTGGGATGTGGGAGCTCTGCTGACCGCAAGCCCTAATCCTATCACACACACTAGAAATAGCCGTGGAGCGCTCCTGACCAGACCTAGGCGCCTCGTCACAGCCTAAGAACTATCTAGCCCTAGAGAAAGAAAATAAAGCCTACCTTGCCTCAGAGAAATTCCCCAAAGGTAAAGGAAGCCCCCCACATATATTGACTGTGAGTAAAGATGAAAGTCACAAACGCAGAAATGAAACAGGTTTCAGCAAAGGGAGGCCAGACTTACTAAATAGACGGAGGATAGGAAAGGTAACTTTGCGATCAGCACAAAAACCTACAAAAGACCACGCAGAGTGTGCAAAAAAGACCTCCGCACCGACTCACGGTGCGGAGGGGCCACTCTGCATCCCAGAGCTTCCAGCTAGCAAGACAAAATCATAAAAAACCAGTTGGACAAGAAAACAGTGAACAAATAATGACTATCAGGAACTTAGCTTCTGCAGGAGAAGGCAGGTCACCAGAGAGATCCAGGAGCGAACTGAACAAATGCAAAAATATTGACAGCTGGCATGGAGTAACGATCTGAGAGGAGTTAAATAGAGCAGCCAACCAAAGGATAACCCACGTCACCTGTGTAAGGAACCTCAGAAGCAGCAGCTTCACTCATAGCCACCAGAGGGAGCCCATAGACAGAACTCGCCGAAGTACCATTCACGACCACAGGAGGGAGTTCGACAACAGAATTCACAACAGTACCCCCCCTTGAGGAGGGGTCACCGAACCCTCACCAGAGCCCCCAGGCCGATCAGGATGAGCCAAATGAAAGGCACGAACAAGATCGGCAGCATGAACATCAGAGGCGAAAACCCAGGAATTATCTTCCTGACCATAACCCTTCCACTTGACCAGGTACTGGAGTTTCCGTCTCGAAACACAAGAATCCAAAATCTTCTCCACCACATACTCCAACTCCCCCTCGACCAACACCGGGGCAGGAGGGTCAACGGAGGGAACCATAGGCGCCACGTATCTCCGCAACAACGACCTATGGAACACATTATGGATGGCAAAAGAAGCTGGAAGGTCCAAACGAAATGACACAGGATTAAGAACTTCAGAAATCTTATATGACCCAATGAAACAAGGCTTAAATTTAGGAGAGGAAACCTTCATAGGAACGTGACGAGATGACAACCAAACCAAATCCCCAACACGAAGTCGGGGACCAACACACCGACGGCGGTTAGCGAAACGTTGAGCCTTCTCCTGGGACAATGTCAAATTGTCCACCACATGAGTCCAAATCTGCTGCAACCTGTCCACCACCGCATCTACACCAGGACAGTCCGAAGGCTCAACCTGCCCTGAAGAGAAACGAGGATGGAAACCAGAATTACAGAAAAAAGGAGAAACTAAAGTAGCCGAGCTGGCCCGATTATTAAGGGCGAACTCAGCCAACGGCAAGAAGGACACCCAATCATCCTGATCAGCAGAAACAAAGCATCTCAGATATGTCTCCAAAGTCTGATTAGTTCGTTCGGTTTGGCCATTAGTCTGAGGATGGAAAGCCGAAGAAAACGACAAATCAATGACCATCTTAGCACAAAAGGACCGCCAAAACCTCGAAACAAACTGGGAACCTCTGTCCGAGACGATGTTCTCTGGAATACCATGCAAACGAACCACATGCTGGAAAAACAATGGCACCAAATCAGAGGAGGAAGGCAATTTAGATTAGGGTACCAAATGGACCATCTTAGAGAAGCGATCACAAACCACACAAATGACCGACATCTTTTGAGAAACAGGGAGATCAGAAATAAAATCCATGGAAATATGCGTCCAGGGCCTCTTCGGGATCGGCAAGGGCAAAAGCAACCCACTGGCACGAGAACAGCAGGGCTTATCCCGAGCACAAGTCCCACAGGACTGCACAAAAGCACGCACATCTCGTGACAAAGAAGGCCACCAAAAGGATCTAGCCACCAAATCTCTGGTACCAAAGATTCCAGGATGACCAGCCAACACTGAACAATGAATCTCAGAGATAACTCTACTAGTCCATCTATCAGGGACAAACAGTTTCTCCGTAGGACAACGGTCAGGTCTATCAGCCTGAAACTTTTGCAGCACACGCTGCAAATCAGGGGAAATGGCAGACAAAATTACCCCTTATTTAAGAATACCCGCCGGCTCTGGAACACCCGGAGAGTCAGGCACAAAACTCCTTGACAGGGTGTCAGCCTTCACATTCTTAGATCCCGGAAGGTATGAAACCACAAAATCAAAACGGGAGAAAAAGAGCGACCATCGAGCCTGTCTAGGATCCAACCGTTTGGCAGACTCGAGATAAGTCAAATTCTTGTGATCCGTCAAGACCACCACGCGATGTTTAGCTCCTTCAAGCCAATGTCGCCACTCCTCGAATGCCCACTTCATGGCCAACAACTCCCGATTGCCCACATCATAATTGCGCTCAGCAGGCGAGAATTTTCTAGAAAAGAAGGCACAGGGTTTCATCACCGAGCCATCAGAACTTCTTTGTGACAAAACAGCCCCTGCTCCAATTTCAGAAGCATCAACCTCAACCTGAAAAGGAAGCGAAACATCTGGCTGGCACAACACAGGGGCAGAAGCAAAACAACGCTTCAACTCCGGAAAAGCCTCTACAGCCGCAGAGGACCAATTGACCACATCAGCACCTTTCTTGGTCAAATCAGTCAACGGTTTAGCAATACTGGAAAAATTAGCGATGAAGCGACGATAAAAATTAGCAAAGCCCAGGAACTTCTGCAAGCTCTTCACAGATGTCGGCTGAGTCCAATCGTAAATGGCCTGAACTTTAACAGGGTCCATCTCGATAGTAGAAGGGGAAAAAATGAAACCCAAAAATGAAACCTTCTGAACTCCAAAGAGACACTTTGACCCCTTCACAAACAAAGAATTCGCACGAAGGACCTGGAACACCATTCTGACCTGCTTCACATGAGACTCCCAATCATCCGAAAAGACCAAAATGTCATCCAAATATACAATCATGAATCTATCCAGGTACTCTCGGAAGATGTCATGCATAAAGGACTGAAACACAGATGGAGCATTAGAAAGCCCGAATGGCATAACCAGGTACTCAAAATGGCCCTCGGGCATATTAAATGCCGTTTTCCATTTATCACCCTGTTTATTTCGCACAAGATTATACGCACCACGAAGATCTATCTTGGTGAACCAACTAGCCCCCTTAATCCGAGCAAATAAATCCGACAGCAGCGGCAAACTATACTGAAATTTGACTGTGATCTTATTAAGAAGGCGGTAATCAATACAAGGTCTCAAAGAACCATCCTTCTTGGCCACAAAAAAGAACCCTGCTCCCAATGGTGACGACGACGGACGAATATGACCCTTCTCCAAGGATTCCTTTATATAACTCCGCATAGCGGCGTGCTCTGGCACAGATAAATTAAACAGACGGCCCTTAGGAAACTTACTACCAGGAATCAAATCAATAGCACAGTCGCAATCCCTATGAGGAGGTAGGGAACCAGATTTGGGCTCTTCAAATACATCCCGGTAATCTGATAAAAACTCAGGGACTTCAGAAGGAGTGGAAGGCGAAATTGAAAGCAATGGAACATCACCATGTACCCCCTGACAACCCCAGCTGGACACAGACGTAGATTTCCAATCCAACACTGGATTATGGACCTGTAGCCATGGCAACCCCAAAACGACCACATCATGCAGATTATGTAACACCAAAAAGCGAATATCCTCCTGATGTGCAGGAGCCATGCACATGGTCAATTGAGTCCAGTACTGAGGCTTATTCTTGGCCAAAGGCGTAGCATCAATTCCTCTCAATGGAATAGGATACTGCAAGGGCTCTAAGAAAAAACCACAGCACCTGGCAAACTCCAAGTCCATCAAATTCAGGGCAGCGCCTGAATCCACAAATGCCATTACAGAATAGGACGACAGAGAGCAAATCAGAGTAATGGACAAAAGAAATTTAGACTGTACCGTACCAATGGTGGCAGACCTAGCGAACCGCTTAGTACGCTTAGGACAATCGGAGATAGCATGAGTGGATTCACCACAGTAAAAACACAGCCCATTCCGACGTCTGTGTTCTTGCCGTTCAGCTCTGGTCAAAGTCCTATCACACTGCATAGGCTCAGGCCTATGCTCAGAGAATACTGCCAGATGGTGCACAGCTTTGCGCTCACACATGCGCCGATCGATCTGAATGGCCAAGGACATAGACTCATTCAGACCAGCAGGCGTGGGAAATCCCACCATGACATCCTTAAGGGCTTCAGAAAGACCCTTTCTGAAAATTGCCGCCAGGGCACATTCATTCCACTGAGTAAGCACAGACTACTTTCTAAACTTCTGACAGTACACCTCTGCTTCATCCTGACCCTGACACAAAGCCAGCAAGATTTTCTCTGCCTGATCCACTGAATTTGGTTCATCATAAAGCAATCCAAGCGCCAGAAAAAAAGCATCAACATCACGCAATGCAGGATCTCCTGGCGCAAGGGAAAATGCCCAGTCTTGAGGGTCACCACGCAACAAAGAAATAATGATCTTTACCTGTTGAACAGGGTCACCAGAGGAGCGGGGTTTCAAAGCTAGAAACAGTTTACAATTATTTTTGAAATTCAAGAACCTAGATCTATCCCCATAAAATAAGTCAGGAATAGGAATTCTAGGCTCTAACATAGGATTCTGAACCACAAAATCTTGAATGTTTTGTACCCTTTCAGTGAGATGATCCACACAAGAGGACAGACCTTGAATGTCCATATCTACACCTGTGTCCTGAACCACCCAAAGGTCTAGGGGAAAAGAAAGACAAAACACAGTGCAAAGAAAAAAAAAATGGTCTCAGAAGTTCTCTTATCCCTCTATTGAGATGCATTAATACTTTGGGCCAGCTGTACTGTTATGACCTGGTGGTTAGGAGCACCCGGAATGACCTGATAGTTAAACCTCATACAGGACAAGCCCTGGGATGTGGGAGCTCTGCTGACCGCAAGCCCTAATCCTATCACACACACTAGAAATAACCGTGGAGCGCTCCTGACCAGACCTAGGCGCCTCGTCACAGCCTAAGAACTATCTAGCCCTAGAGAAAGAAAATAAAGCCTACCTTGCCTCAGAGAAATTCCCCAAAGGTAAAGGAAGCCCCCCACATATATTGACTGTGAGTAAAGATGAAAGTCACAAACGCAGAAATGAAACAGGTTTCAGCAAAGGGAGGCCAGACTTACTAAATAGACAGAGGATAGGAAAGGTAACTTTGCGATCAGCACAAAAACCTACAAAAGACCACACAGAGTGTGCAAAAAAGACCTCCGCACCGACTCACGGTGCGGAGGGGCCACTCTGCATCCCAGAGCTTCCAGCTAGCAAGACAAAATCATGAAAACCAGCTGGACAAGAAAACAGTGAACAAATAATGACTATCAGGAACTTAGCTTCTGCAGGAGAAGGCAGGTCACCAGAGAGATCCAGGAGCGAACTGAACAAATGCAAAAACATTGACAGCTGGCATGGAGTAACGATCTGAGAGGAGTTAAATAGAGCAGCCAACCAAAGGATAACCCACGTCACCTGTGTAAGGAACCTCAGAAGCAGCAGCTTCACTCATAGCCACCAGAGGGAGCCCATAGACAGAACTCGCCGAAGTACCATTCACGACCACAGGAGGGAGTTCGACAACAGAATTCACAACACCCATACACTCCAGCCGTATGCTGAACCATCAGCGATCGCTGAATCTTCCCCAGCACTGCCTAATAATCAACGTTGCAACAAGGTGGAACTCCACACTGCACATGGTTCAGACACTGTGCGAACAGAGGCGTGCTGTGATTAATTTGTGGGAGGATACATATACACGGGCAGGCAGTTGGATGGCAGACATGGAGTTGTCTAGTGTGCAGTGGTCAAAGCTCCAAGACCTCGGTCAAGTCCTTCAGTGTTTTGAGGAATGCACACAGCTGGTAAGTGCAGATGACGCCATCATAAGCATGAGCATCCCACTAATGCGTCTGCTGATGCAAAGTTTGACGCCCATTAAGGAGCTGGCGTCTGCAGCCGAGGAGGAGGGAAGCCTTGATGACAGTCAGCCATTGTCTGCTCAGGGAACTCTCCTGGACGAGGTGGCGGACGAAGAGGAGGAGGAGAAGGATGATGGGGATGAATATTTATGGGAGGAGGATGCTTCTCAGGGGGCAATAGAAACTGGTGGCGTTGCAAGGTCAGGTACAGGGTTTTTGCGGGACACAAGTGATGTTGATTTGCAAGAAAGTGCTCCTCAACCCAGCACAAGCAGTGAATTGACACCTGGAACATTGGCCCACATGGCTGAGTATGTGTCATGTCTGACGCTATTCACACTAGGGCGTCCGACAGACAGCGGTAATTCCACATTTGTCCACTATACGCTCAGTGGCGCCGGCTAGATTTTATCCAGGTTATCCAGGGTTAATCTGGCTGGTAATCTGGTTGGAGGCTGGGTCACGCCCGTGGCCTTTAAATAGTCATTCTGGACTTTGGGCGTCGCTGATTAAAGCTTGTGTCTTGTGCCTGGTGATCTCGGTCTGGAGTGGTGGTCTAAGAGTAGAAGTATCATATCTGGTGGTATATTATCCTTTGTCATATTTCTCCTTCCTATATTTGTGTTTATTTTTGCCCTGTGCACATTATAGTGTTTTCCTGTGTGTCTGCGGCATGGTGCATTTTTAGTTTTCCCTGTCTGTACTTTCTGTGTAGGTTGGTGTGTGGTCTTATCACTGGGTGGCGGGTGGAGGTTTCAGCATAGCGCTGAAACAGGAGTCAGGGTCAGGTCTGGCGGCCCAGACAAGCACACCATCAGTGTAAATTCTGGGAGAGGGACAGACAGGGTTTTCCCTAGTCTGAGGGATATCGCAGGGGCCCGGGTACTCATCTTTAGTCTACCCAATACCCCCGTGACAGTATGCCTTGCGTATCCTAAAAAGGGACCCCCACATTATCAAAATGATGACCGATGACAATGACTGGTTGGCCTGCCTCCTGGATCCACGATATAAAGGAAAATTACAAAATATCATGCCACATGAGAACCTTGAGCAAATATTGGCTACCAAACAAGCAACTCTTGTAGACTGTTTGGTTCAGGCATTCCCAGCACACAGCGGCGGTGATGGTTCTCACACGAGCCGTAGGGGGCAACATGGCAGAGGTGTTAGAGGTGCACAAATCCGAAGTGGCGTTGGACAGAAGGGTTTTATGACCAGGTTGTGGAGTGATTTCGCAATGACCGCTGACACGGCAGGTAGTGCTGCATCGATTCAAAGTGACAGGAGACATCATTTGTCCAGTATGGTTACAAACTACTTTTTCTTCCTTTTCGATATTCTCCCTCACAGGTCATTCCCCTTTGATTACTGGGCATCTAAAATAGACACCTGGCCTGAATTGGAAGAATATGCATTACAGGAACTCGCTTGCCCTGCCCTGCTTCTAGTGTGCTATCAGAAAGTCTTCAGTGCTGCTGGTTCAATACTGACCGAAAAAAGGACACGTCTGGCTACCCTGAATGTTGATGATCTAACCTTCATTAAAATGAACCAATCATGGATTTCAAATTATTTTGCCCCACCTTCTCCTGCCGACACGTAGCTTACCTGAAAAATGTCTTGCTTTTGGCCTCCTCTTACTGACTTCTCCAATTCCTCCATTTGCAGCTGCTGAATGTCCACCAGAGGCCATTTTTATACCTCCCAAAATGGGCTGACTCTCCCCACAGGGCCGTCGTCACCACCTGGCGCAAGCACCCGTGCGAGTGCCATTTGCCTGGACAGATGGGCGCGCCCATTCTTGGGCAACGGCATTGGCACAGGGTCCCTCATAGTACAATGAAGTGTCTCTGACGGTGGTGGTGCACAACCAACGTCAAACACACCGTCGTAATATGAGGGGCCCTGTGCCAGTACCGCCGCCCACGAGAGAGTGTTCCCCCCCAGCTCGAACAGTGCTCTACCACTTGCAATACTTACCTCTCCCTGCTCCTGGTGAAGAACTGGATGGATCCTGTCTATTGCTCCAAGTTTGGCACCGTCCACCACTGTGTAATCTGTGCTGTTAAATCCTTCAATGGCACTGCCAATACAAATTTGTTGAAATGATAGATGATAGTTAAAATATACAGGGGCCCTGGCCTCCATTTAGACCAGTTAATACTTTGCGCCTACTACCACTGTCTGCTACTCACCAGAGGAGCCCACCCCAGTACCTAGCTATGCCGCCTGTTTAGTCCTGTTACCAATTTTGAACTGCATTTAGCCTACTTTTTTAGTTTGGGCCTACTAACTGTGTCTGTGCACTCATTACAGTTTTCCTCCACTGAACAAAGCAATGCCGCCTGTTTAGACCTGTTACCAATTTTGAACTGCATTTAGCCTACTTTTTTAGTTTGAAAGATAAGCTTGGCACACACTCAGTGGGATGCAGTGAAAAAGATTTTAATAAGGAGAGTACATACAGAGTTGACGTTTCGGTCAAACATTGACCTTCATCAATGTACTGTAACAGGAAAAGGCGATAACAAAAATAAAAAAATAAAGTATTTACAATATAAGTCCATACATAGGTCAAAAGGTAAATAAGCAGGTCTATTTTTCATAAATGTGTTCACATAAATAGCAGTATCCGGTTATAATGTACAGTTAGTCCTCGGTTTACGACGGTCTTGGGTTACGACGCTTTATACGACGCCTCGTTCCGACTTACGCGGTTTTGCGTCGTAAGTCGAACTACGTGCAGGGGCGGAGCAATAGCGTCCAGTACTGTACACTGCACCCGGTTACAGAGGAAAACAAGTCTCCTGCACGCCATAACACCCTTCATTATGGCTCCCAAACGTAAGGAAGACTCATCTGATACCAGTGCATCAAAGAAAAGGAAGGCCATCACCATGGAGGTGAAAGTGGAAATCATAAGGCGATCTGATAAGGGGGAAACACCAACAGAAATTGGCAGGTCATTAGGACTAAGTCGTTCGACTGTCGCTACAATTATCAAGGATAAAGATCGTATCCTTGAACATGTGAAAGGATCTGCTCCTATGAAAGCGACAGTGATAACAAAGCAGCGTAGTGGTCTTATTATTGAGATGGAAAGATTACTGGTGCTTTGGTTGGAAGACCAAAATCAACGCCGTATACCTGTGAGCCTTATGGTTATTCAGGCGAAGGCTAAGCGACTGTTTGAGGCGTTGAAAAGAGAAAAGGGGGAAGGAGGTGAAAGTGAAGAATTTGTGGCGAGTAGGGGTTGGTTTATGAGGTTTAAGGATCATGCCAATTTCCATAACATTAAAGTGCAAGGTGAAGCTGCTAGTGCTAATGAGAAAGCAGCGACTGAGTTTCCTAAAGCATTGGCTGAGATAATTGAGGAGGGTGGTTACTGTGCTCAACAAGTGTTCAACGGGGATCAGACAGGCTTGTTTTGGAAACGTTTGCCTAACCGTACGTACATCGCCAAGGAGGAGAAGACAGCACCAGGTAATAAAGTCGGCAAGGAGAGACTGACTTTGCTTCTTGGGGGCAATGCTGCTGGCAACTACAAACTGAAGCCCATGCTGGTGTATCAGGCTGAGAATCCAAGGGCACTCAAGGGCATTTCAAAGTGTCAACTATCAGTCATCTGGAAGTCTAATAGGAAGGCGTGGGTGACACTTGCAGTGTTTGATGACTGGTTCACCAACCATTTTGTGCCAGGCGTGGAGCGGTATTGTACCTCCAAGGATATCCCCTTTAAGGTGTTGCTAATTCTGGACAATGCCCCTGGACACCCTGCCCATCTGGATGACTTTAACCCTAATGTCAAGGTGGTTTACCTTCCACCTAATACCACTGCCCTCATACAGCCTATGGACCAAGGAGCCATTGCTACATTCAAGGCCTACTACCTCCGAAGGGTCATTGGTAATGCTTTAGCAGCAACTGAAAAGAATAAGGACTTGACTCTAAAGGAGTTTTGGAAAACATACAACATCCTTGATGCTGTGAATAACATTGCTAATTCCTGGATGAGGTTAAGCAGACCAGTATGAATGGTGTGTGGAAAAAACTGTGTCCCCAGTTTGTAAATGATGTCACAGAGGTCCAAGAGTCAGTGACTAGTGTCATAAAGAACGTTGTTGATATGAGTAAGACAATGAATCTGGAGGTGGAGGAGAAGGATGTCACAGAGCTACTGGCATCTCATGGAGAGGAGTTATATGCTGAGGACCTTATTCAACTGGAGAAGCAGATGATAGAGGAAGAGGAAGACATGCCAACCCCAGAACTTAAGACATTTACAAGGCAGGGCTTGGCAGGAGGTTTTGCCCTGATACAGGAAGGGTTGTCAAGGTTTGAGGCTGAGGATCCCAACATGGAAAGGTACACTAGGGTTGCCAGAGGAGTCATGGATTCCCTTAGGTGTTACAAGGAGATCTTGGAGGAGAAGAAGATGGTCTCCTTCCAAACTAACCTGCAGCAGTACTTCAAGAAGGTAGAGAGGCCTGCAACAGATCCTGTACCCTCTACCTCACCTGCCCCTCTTGACTCACCTCCCCCAGTATCTCCAGCACGTGCTGCAGCTTCCTCCCAATAAGCCTGTTCTCTCTTTGGAATTGTTATCTTTGTTTATTACAGTACACTGTTTATTACTGTTACAGTACTTACAGTACAGTATTTCATTATTAAACGTACTGTACTGCACAATATTTGACTCTACCTATGTTTATTGATAATGTTGTTATGGTTCAGTACTGTATAAACGTATGGTCCGACTTACGTCGAAATTCGGTTTACGACGCCGTGTTAGAACGGATCACCGTCGTAAGTCGAGGACTACCTGTATACATGGATAGATAACCGTTATTCCAAGCATCATAGAATATCCTAGCATAGAATGAACAATAGTACCGCTAAGTGAGGTCAGTGTGCGTGATATTATATTAGTAGGACCAGTGTACCATATATAGGGGAAATGGAAAGGTACCTACCCTCTCAAAAAAACACAGAATGAATTGGGTCACTATGGTGATCATAAGTAGAAACCTAAAGCAGCATAAGGGGGAATGGGCCACAGTTACATAAGAACAGACCACTAGTGCCCTGCCAGTGTGTGGTGCCACATACAGAATTACATACCCTGCCAGCTGCAGAGAAATGGAAGAGAGGATGGACGGCACTGTGGGGTTAAAACAGTCACTGTGAACTAGATGCAGAGTATGCAGGAGCGGTATCTCCGGTGTATATCTCTATCACTTACCAGGTGCCAAAGGTGGAAGCGGACGCGGTTTCCGCCGCTAGTCCAGGGAGTGACAGAGGTGCTCTTAAGAAGATAAAGTGCTGCACATGGGACGCGCTACCGGAAATGCCTACCCGGAAGTGACGTGTTATGATGCGGTGGTCTAGGAGCAACATGGAACGAGCTCTGAAGGAAGTGGTAACTGTACTGACCGCAGTCCCTAAGCTCAACACAACACTAGAAGTAGCTGTGGAATGCTCCTAACTCTCCCTAGGCATCTCGTCACAGCCTAAGAGCTAACTACCCCTAAAGACAGAAGCAGGAAAGCTATCTTGCCTCAGAGAAAATCCCCAAAGGATAGATTAGCCCCCCACAAATAATGACTGTGAGTGGAGAGGAAAAAGACATACACAGAATGAAACCAGGATGAGCACAGGAGGCCAGTCTAGCTTGATAGATAGGACAGGATGGAATACTGTGCGGTCACTATAAAACACTACAAAAATCCACGCAGAGTTTGGCAAACAAGGCAAACAGGATCATGGGGTGCATTAAAAGAGGTCTGGATACACATGATGAGAGCATTATACTGCCTCTGTACAAATCCCTAGTTAGACCGCACATGGAGTACTGTGTCCAGTTTTGGGCACCTGTGCTCAGGAAGGATATAATGGAACTAGAGAGAGTACAAAGGAGGGCAACAAAATTGATAAAGGGGATGGGAGAACTACAATACCCAGATAGATTAGCGAAATTAGGATTATTTAGTCTAGAAAAAAGACGACTGAGGGGCGATCTAATAACCATGTATAAGTATATAAGAGGACAATACAAATATCTCGCTGAGGATCTGTTTATACCAAGGAAGGTGACGGGCACAAGGGGGCATTCTTTGCGTCTGGAGGAGAGAAGGTTTTTCCACCAACATAGAAGAGGATTCTTTACTGTTAGGGCAGTGAGAATCTGGAATTGCTTGCCTGAGGAGGTGGTGATGGCGAACTCAGTCGAGGGGTTCAAGAGAGGCCTGGATGTCTTCCTGGAGCAGAACAATATTGTATCATACAATTATTAGGTTCTGTAGAAGGACGTAGATCTGGGGATTTATTATGATGGAACATAGGCTGAACTGGATGGACAAATGTCTTTTTTCGGCCTTACTAACTATGTTACTATGTTACTATGTTACTATGTTTACAAAAAAATCTCCACACCTGACTAAAGGTGTGGAGGGTAAATCTGCTTCCCAGAGCTTCCAGCAAGACAGAATTAATTCATACTGATAACGCTGGACAAACATAGAAAGCACTGAATGGATAAAGGTACTGTCACACTAGACGATATCGCTAGCGATCCGTGACGTTGCAGCGTCCTCGCTAGCGATATCGTCCAGTGTGACAGGCAGCAGTGATCAGGCCCCTGCTGGGAGATCGCTGGTCGGGGAAGAAAGTCCAGAACTTTATTTCGTCGCTGGACTCCCCGTAGACATCGCTGAATCGGCGTGTGTGACACCGATTCAGCGATGTCTTTGCCGGTAACCAGGGTAAACATCGGGTAACTAAGCGCAGGGCCGCGCTTAGTAACCCGATGTTTACCCTGGTTACCATCCTAAAAGTAAAAAAACAAACACTACATACTTACCTACAGCCGTCTGTCCTCCAGCGCTGTGCTCTGCTCTCCTCCTGCTCTGGCTGTGAGCGTCGGTCAGCCGGAAAGCAGAGCGGTGACGTCACAGCTCTGCTTTCTGGCTGCCCGGCGCTCACAACCAGACCAGAGAAGCAGAGCGCCGAGGACAGACAGCAGAAGGTAAGTATGTAGCGTTTGTTTTTTTACTTTTTAGGATGGTAACCAGGGTAAACATCGGGTTACTAAGCGCGGCCCTGCGCTTAGTTACCCGATGTTTACCCTGGTTACCGGGGACCTCGGGATCGTTGGTCGCTGGAGAGCTGTCTGTGTGACAGCTCTCCAGCGACCAAACAGCGACGCTGCAGCGATCCGGATCGTTGTCGGTATCGCTGCAGCGTCGCTATGTGTGACGGTACCTTAAGTCCACAATCTGTGAACAGAAAGCGCAAGCAAAAACTTAGCTTTGCTGAACTGGTCAGGATAACAGGGAAATCCAAAGAGATGTGAATCCAACCAGGAACCATTTACAAGTGGCACTGGCTGAACAACCAGGCCTAAATAGTCGAGCAGAAGAGACGATAAGTGGAGGCAGCTGATGACAGCTAACTCCAAGGAGCAGCCATACCACTTGAAACCACAAGAGGGAGCCCAAGAGGAGAACTCACAAAAGTGCCACTTACAACCACTGGAGGGAGCCCAAGAGCGGAATTCACAACAGTGACGTGGTTGTTCTGGAAGACTCTGTGCGTTCCACTAGGGGAGACAACCAAGAAAAAGAAGACCCGCCGGGGAAAGAGACACCCAGAGAAATGCGGACTTTACGCGGATAACTCGCTCTCAGGTATAAACCCTCTGGTAATAAATATATATTCTAAGTCATTGAATATTGCAGAGTACCAGGTACTACAAAAGGGTCTTTCTGTCCTAGTTACAGACTCAGTACATTCAACTTAGAGATGGACCTACAGAGGTTTTACCGCTTACTTAGACTCAAGGTACATTTTGCTGAGTCTGAGATTACACCGAAACCCTCTGTAGCCTCCACGGGTAAACTCCTGACGTCTAAGAGTCTCGGACTCAAAAACAAAAGCCATTATAGACCCCCGGTAGGATCCAATGCACTAGAGACATTTATCTTGTTTGTGAACAATTCATTTCACGAACTTAGACATTATTTCGACAGAGGAAGGCTTAAAGTGCCTTCAAACCTTAAGGTACCTTCACACATAGCGATATCGTTAACGATATCGTTGCTTTTGGTGACGTTGCAACGATATCGTTAAAGAAATCGCTATGTGTGACAGCGACCAACGATCAGGCCCCTGCTGGGAGATCGTTGGTCGCTGAGGAAAGTCCAGAACTTTATTTCGTCACTGGACTCCCTGCTGACATCGCTGGATCGGCGTGTGTGACACCGATCCAGCGATGTCTTCACTGGTAACCAGGGTAAACATCGGGTAACTAAGCGCAGGGCCGCGCTTAGTAACCCGATGTTTACCCTGGTTACCATCCTAAAAGTAAAAAAAACAAACACTACATACTTACCTACCGCTGTCTGTCCCCGGCGCTGTGCTCTGCACTCCTCCTGTACTGGCTGTGAGCGTCGGTCAGCCGGAAAGCAGAGCGGTGACGTCACCGCTCTGCTTTCCGGCCGCTGTGCTCACAGCCAGTGCAGGAGGAGTGCAGAGAAGCTGAGCGCCGGGGACAGACAGCGGTAGGTAAGTATGTAGTGTTTGTATTTTTTACTTTTAGGATGGTAACCAGGGTAAACATCGGGTTACTAAGCGCGGCCCTGCGCTTAGTTACCCGATGTTTACCCTGGTTACCGGCATCGTTGGTCGCTGGAGAGCTGTCTGTGTGACAGCTCTCCAGCGACCAAACAGCGACGCTGCAGCGATCCGGATCGTTGTCGGTATCGCTGCAGCGTCGCTTAATGTGAAGGGACCATTACTCCTCTTGACAAACATGCCCTTAACTCCCTACAGACTGATAAGGAGATTATCATTAAACCAGCGGATAAAGGGGGTGGGATAGTGGTTATGGATAAGATTAAGTATATTCAAGAAGTACATCGCCAATTAAATGATACATCCATCTATACCCCCCTGAATAGGGATCCCACCAATACGGTCAAAGAATTGATCAATGTTACTCTGATGAAATACTGTGAGGAAGGCGTTCTAGATCAGAAGACATGTGAATACCTGACAAAACAAAATCCTATCACCCCAGTCTTCTATATCTTGCCAAAGATACATAAGAGTCTAGATAATCCACCAGGTAGACCTATTGTCGCCTCAACTGAATCCATCCTATCTCCAACCTCGAAATTTCTAGAGAAGATCCTTACCCCTCTAATCCAACAAACCCCTTCTTTCTTATTAGGCACAGGAACATTCCTACAACTCATTCAGAACCTGACCATCATTCCAAAAGAAGCGTTTCTAGTGACATTCGATGCCAAAGACCTATACACATCGATACCACACTTAGAGGGAATCCAATCAGTCAGGACATTACTCACATCCTCTAATATGGACCCAGTACAAATCAACCTCTGTTGTGACCTCCTTTCTATCATTTTACCAAATAATTTTTTTCTTTTTGAAGATAAATTCTTCTTACAAACCCGTGGGACCACCATGGGCAGTAACGTAGCGCCTCCATACGCTAACTGCTACATGGCGGACTATGAGAAGACTGCCATTTACACCAACGACCTTTTTCAGACACACGCTAGAGTGTGGAAAAGGTATATCGACGACATATTTTGTATCTGGGATGGGCCTGAAGAAACATTGAAAACCTTCTTTCTATTTCTGAAATCATCATGGCCTGGCCTGGATTTCACGATGTCATACAACTTGAAAGAGATTAACTTTCTAGATACCTTGGTCTGCAAAAATGAGGAAGGCGAACTCTCTACAGACCTGTTCACCAAGCCCACCGATCGTAACAGTCTCCTCCATTATCATAGCTTCCATCCCACCAGAATGAAGAATTCGATTCCCAAATCTCAGTTTAAAAGGGTCCAGAGGATAGTTTCGGACAAAACTAAACAGAATGAAATCCAAGGATCGCATCCCCTTTGTCCATGACTACCACCCCCTATCATGTATTTTACATAGGGCCATACGACACTACTGGCAAATCCTAGGCACAGCCCACCCTAGGATTAAGGAATTCATGGAACCCTTTCTTCCATGCTTTAGGAGGCCTCGTAACATCCGTGACAAATTTGTTAGGGCTGACCTGGGCTCAACACATCCGACACAAGGACAACGCTTCCTTTCTAACCCGACATATGGAACCTTTCCATGTTTACAGTGCACACAATGCAACAATGTCATAAAAGGTGCCACCTTCCACCATCCCCACAATGGAAAGCAATATCAAACATCAAAGGTTACTTCACTTGTGAGACATCATTTGTTATATATTTGATAAAATGTCCATGTGGGCTGTGCTATATAGGAGAAATGACGCAACCTATAAAAAACCGAATCTCGAAGCATAAATCCACTATTAGGTGCAAGAATACCTTACTGCCCATTCCACACCATTTTATAACACAAGGACATATGATCGCACAGCTCAAGTTTCAGATATTGGAGCAGGTCACACCGCCCCGCACAGGGGGCAATAGGGTGAACCTGCTCAAAAGAAGAGAAGCATATTGGATACATGAGCTGCAAACTCTGGCCCCTATGGGCTTAAATAGGGATTATGAAATTTTACCCTTTCTGTCCTAATCCACATGTCCCGTATAGTGGCACAATTTTCTGATGTGCGCCTCTGTTTCAGATAGGGACAATATTGTGTTATTTGCCTTGTCCTAATATGTTCATGCTGCTATTATGTCCTTAGGTGCGCCTCCTCATATTCATTGTACTAATTGTAACATTTGTCTTACAGAATCATTTATACTAATGTGTTGTGGCCAGGATCAGCACCCTCTCTCTCACCAATTCACCAGTCACATGGACACTAAGCAGCAAATTTCTTTCACACCTTTGTAAGTGGCACATTCACTGTTTACCTATGGAAAGAGCCACATACGCTGTCTGCAGCTCTTCCCCAATGCGCATGCCCAGTGTGGAACGCATTTCCCCGCCCACCTCTCCCCTAGTGGAACGCACAGAGTCTTCCTGAACAACCACGTCACTTCTGGGTAGGCATTTCCGGTAGCGCGTCCCATGTGCAGCGCTTTCTCTTCTTAAGGCTGCATCAGAGCACCTCTGTCACTCCCTGGACTAGCGGCGGAAACCGCGTCCGCTTCCACCTTTGGCACCTGGTAAGTGATAGAGATATACACCGGAGATACCGCTCCTGCATACTCTGCATCTAGTTCACAGTGACTATTTTAACCCCACAGTGCCGTCCATCCTCTCTTCCATTTCTCTGCAGCTGGCAGGGTATGTAATTCTGTATGTGGCACCACACACTGGCAGGGCACTAGTGGTCCGTTCTTATGTAACTGTGGCCCATTCCCCCTTATGCTGCTTTAGGTTTCTACTTATGAACACCATAGTGACCCAATTCATTCTGTTTTTTTTTTGAGAGGGTAGGTACCTTTCCATTTCCCCTATATATGGTGCACTGGTCCTACTAATATAATATCACGCACACTGACCTCACTTAGCGGTACTATTGTTCATTCTATGCTAGGATGTTCTATGATGCTTGGAATAACGGTTATCTATCCATGTATACATTATAACCGGATACTGCTATTTATGTGAACACATTTATGAAAAATAGACCTGCTTATTTACCTTTTGACCTATGTATGGACTTATATTGTAAATACTTTATTTTTTTTATTTTTGTTATCGCCTTTTCCTGTTACAGTACATTGATGAAGGTCAATGTTTGACCGAAATGTCAACTCTGTATGTACTCTCCTTATTAAAATCTTTTTCACTGCATCCCACTGAGTGTGTGCCAAGCTTATCTTTCATATTATATGGTTTGGGCGCCTACTTGAGCACCAGTGTATTAAAGCTGTGCCTACGGCTATCTATCTATACTTTTTTAGTTTGGGCCTACTAACTGTGTCTGCGCCACTCATTACAGTTGTCCTCAACTGAACAAAGCAATGCCGCCTGTTTAGTCCTGTTACCAATTTTGAACTGCTTTTAGCCTACTTTTTTAATTTGGGCCTATATCTGTGTTTGCTCCTCATCCTGCCCATTGCCCAGCCACTGCCAGATGAGTCTCCTGGTACATTGACCCAGGCCACTGCATTCCCCTACACTACATTTTTATTTATTGTCATCTGAAGAAGACAGCGATTGGCTGTTGAAACGCGTTGTGATTAAAGACTTTAAACCTCTAAATCTGTGCTTCGGTGGCCGCTGTCATCAGTGCTCCATCTAGACCGCTATATCCTTTTATTTGTATTGCTGCTCCCTCCTTGAGGGATCGCGGTGGGAGCTGCAGTTGACAAGCTAAATCGCCCTTCATTGCTCCAGGACCTTCCACCATGTGACCGGCAGGTCATTGATCACATGGGACACAGAACTCGGAGTCTCCTGCACGCCGGCACATGTCCGGACTTCAACCGTCCATCATTGCCCTGCGCCTTCCGTGTTGAGGTCTGGGAGCTGATATTCATCTGTCGTACAGGATCAGGAATCCTTCTGAGCTATTCCACATGGTTATGCTTGTCCAGCATAACTGCCTGCGGTGAGTAGGTCTTTGACCTTTCTGCATTCCTTTCTTGGCTAATACCATTCATGTGCGCTCCCCTCTCTCTTTGTTTCTATGCCTGCTACAATGACAGTGATAGACACATTAGCCAATGATGGGACAGTAGTAGTCCCATCATACGGCTAATGTGTTGAATGTAAAAAAAAAAAAAACAAACATACTACATACTACATACATACTACATACACCTATAATACATACTGTAGCGTTTCCCTTACTTCGGGTCTTGGGGGACACTCGCTTTGCACGGGAATAACGCATACAGGCACGTTTTTTCCACAAAAACAGTCTATTCTGGTTTATTAACCCCTTAATGACTGCCAATACGCCCGCTGCCTTGGGGTCATCCTTGATTCTGACCTTTCATTCACCCCCCATATCCGATCACTGGCTCGCTCTTCTTACCTGCATCTCAAAAACATTTCTAGAATTCGCCCTTTTCTTACTTTCGACTCTGCAAAAACTCTTACTGTTTCACTTATTCATTCTCGTCTGGACTATTGTAACTCTCTACTAATCGGCCTCCCTCTTACCAAACTTTCCCCGCTCCAATCGGTCCTGAATGCTGCTGCCAGGATCATATTCCTCACCAACCGTTACACCGATGCCTCTACCCTGTGCCAGTCATTACACTGGCTACCCATCCACTCCAGAATCCAGTACAAAACTACTACCCTCATCCACAAAGCACTCCATGGCTCGGCACCACCCTACATCTCCTCTCTGGTCTCAGTCTACCACCCTACCCGTGCCCTCCGCTCCGCTAATGACCTCAGGCTAGCATCCTCAATAATCAGAACCTCCCACTCCCGTCTCCAAGACTTTACACGTGCTGCGCCGATTCTTTGGAATGCACTACCTAGGTTAATACGATTAATCCCCAATCCCCACAGTTTTAAGCGTACCCTAAAAACTCATTTGTTCAGACTGGCCTACCGCCTCAATGTATTAACCTAACGATCCCTGTGTGGCCTATTTATAAAAAAAAAAATCACAACATAATCAGGTTCCTCGCATCATGTTCTCATTCACTTTATGCAGTTAATAGCCCTCTGTGTCTGTACTGCTACATACTTAGGCTGATAACTGGTTCATGCAGCTTTACATGAACACCCGAGCCTTACACTATGGCCGATCCGAATAACTAAAGCAATTGTTACCATCCACCTCTCGTGTCTCCCCTTTTCCTCATAGTTTGTAAGCTTGCGAGCAGGGCCCTCATTCCTCCTGGTATCTGTTTTGAACTGTATTTCTGTTATGCTGTAATGTCTATTATCTGTACAAGTCCCTTCTATAATTTGTAAAGCGCTGCGGAATATGTTGGCGCTATATAAATAAAAATTATTATTATTATTATTATATTATATATTATTTAACTGACCTGAGATATAAGAGAATAGCCTCCCCATACAGATGACAATCCAGCATCTGTTGGTTGTACACTATAGCTGACAACTTGCTGTATCAGCCACGATCAGTATTTGCACCTTCTAAATCTGTTTAACCCCTTAGATGCTGCTGTCAATAGTGATTACATCATTATAAATGGTTAACAGAGTGTGGGGGCTTCTTCTTTATCCCAATTGGTGCCCTCAGATCATGATTTTGTTGTCCTGATGTTTGCGATAGCAATTCATGACCAAATAGCGGCCTTAAGGCCCCGTCACACATAGCGAGATCGCTAGCGAGATCGCTGCTGAGTCACAAGTTTTGTGACGCAACAGCGATCTCAGTAGCGATCTCGCTATGTGTGACACGTACCAGCGATCAGGCCCCTGCTGTGAGATCGCTGGTCGTGTCGGAATGGCCTGGGCCATTTTTTGATCGTTGAGGTCCCGCTGACATCGCTGAATCGGCGTGTGTGACGCCGATTCAGCGATGTCTTCGCTGGTAACCAGGGTAAACATCGGGTAACTAAGCGCAGGGCCGCGCTTAGTAACCCGATGTTTACCCTGGTTACCATCCTAAAAGTAAAAAAACAAACGCTACATACTTACCTATCGCTGTCTGTCCTCGGTGCTCTGCTTTTCTGGTCTGGCTGTGAGCGCCGGTCAGCCGGAAAGCAGAGCGGTGACGTCACCGCTCTGCTTTCCGGCCGCTGTGCTCACAGCCAGACCAGAGAAGCAGAGCAGCGGGGACAGACAGCGATAGGTAAGTATGTAGCGTTTGTTTTTTTACTTTTAGGATGGTAACCAGGGTAAACATCGGGTTACTAAGCGCGGCCCTGCGCTTAGTTACCCGATGTTTACCCTGGTTACCGGGGACCTCGGGATCGTTGGTCGCTGGAGAGCTGTCTGTGTGACAGCTCTCCAGCGACCAAACAGCGACACTGCAGCGATCCGGATCGTTGTCGGTATCGCTGCAGCGTCGCTATGTGTGACGGGGCCTTTAGAGTCTGTTTAGAAGTTAGCAACATTTAGGTGGTAAAAATGCACATTTTCATTTCTGTCATGCCACTTTGCATTAATTCCTGTAAAGCACCTGAAGGGTTAATAAACTACCTGACAGCAGTTTTCAATATGATTAGGGGTGCTGTTTTTAAAATTGTATCACGTTTGGGGGTTTCCCAATATATGAGACCCCTAAAGTCACTTCAAACATGGATAAGTCCCTAAAAAAATAAATGTTTTAAATTTCTTTGAAAAAATGAAAAATTGCTGCTACATTTTTAAACCTCCTAAAATGCTAACAAAATAAAATAACATTTTACAAATGGTGCTGATGTAAAGCAGACATGTGGGAAATGTTATTTATTAATGGTTTGCTGTTGTATGACTATCTGGATTAAAGGGATAATCATTCAAATTCAGAAAATTGCTAATTTTGTAACATTTTTCTCAAATTTTTTATATTTTTTATAAATAAACACAAAAAATGTTGAACTAAATTTACCATTATCATAAAGTATAATGTGTCACGAAAAAACAGTCTCAAAATCACTGGGATTTGTTGAAGCGTTGCAGAGTTATTACCACATAAAGTGACACTGGTCAGATTTCAAAAATTTGGCTCGGTCACTAAGGGGTTAAAGTCATAAACCATAACACAAACATTTCATTATTTACATCAACGGAACACATTAACCATCGATAGTCTGTTCCAATGGCAGAATCCGTGTCTGCCCGTAACCCCTTGTTACCTGGAATTACCTTACACGAGCTTTGTCTCCACACACTGACTCCTGCCAGTGCTGGTTTACAGGGAAACTGCCTCACTGGGATCACCGTCCTTGTGACCAGGGCACCTCGGATAGTCCAGACCCACAGTAGGAGCTGCAGCTTCCCCAACACAGAAACCGTCCCTGGCTCTGTAGATGCAGCCTTTCCATGCGCTTCCAGGAAGACCAGTCACAGGCACTTCCAACACACAGGCCATCAGTCCATGATCTTTGCATTCATATAGAAAAAGATACACAGCACCGCTACTAATATCTGCCCAATGCCACCACATTTAATTATTAGCGCTGCTACGCCATATAAGCCTAACAGGGACACTCGGGTGCACAATCAAAGTCCATGATGATCCAAGTAAAGCAGAAAAAATAGAAGTGCACTCACCGGTTCAGAAAAATGAAAATCCTTTATTCAGAACATATGCAGGTGATTAAAGGGGAACGTGGAACAGAAGGACGACGGCCGTTTCGCGCTGCTGCGGCCGTCGTCCTTCTGTTCCATGTTCCCCTTTAATCACCTGCATATGTTCTGAATAAAGGATTTTCATTTTTCTGGACCGGTGAGTGCACTTCTATTTTTTCTGCTTTACTTGAGTCCATGATCTTTACCAAGTGCTTACAGGACTCCAGTCCATCCGCGGACAATCCAACACTCTGACCATTCCAGGACTCACACTCTTACCAGGTGCTTGCAGGACTCCAGCCCATCCCTGGACAATCCAACACCCTCGAGCATTCAGTCCATAGCCTCAGCAGTGCTTCCAGGACTCCAGCCCACTTCAGGACAATCCAACACTCAGGCTAATGCAGGACTCACGGTTTTAGTGCTTCCAGGACTACAGCCCATACCAGGACAATCCAACACTGACTGTTCATCAGGTCCATGGTGTAGGGATTGTACTCGCTCGGATGCATAGGAGGAAACAGGAGGCACATTCTCTTCAGCGTTCATGTAGGTTTATTCACTCCATAAACCATTTAAGTCAGCAACACAAGGGTAAACAGTCTTACATCAGACGGAAAAGTCCTCAGTGTCCATAGTAGAGCTCCGCTCTCTCTCAGACCTGTAGGCACACATGCTGTGCTATGTCCAGCACGTAGGCTCTCCAGCCTAAAGATGGTCTCTGTGTGCTGTTCAGGACGTCTGTCCCCACGTGGAACCGTCCAATACACAGGCCACTCTGCAGTGTCCAGCCAGGACACATGGAAGTCTGTCCACCCTGACAGACTCCCAAACACACTCTCACTCCATGTGCTACACACACCTCTTTACATAGGTGTAACCACACCCAGGAACCCATCACATGATTAGACATGTGGTTGTGACATCACCACAGGTCCTGAACCAAACATAGATAGGCATGGTTATGCCCCTTACCCAGGGGTAAGGTATATGGGTAGCCAGACCCTCCCATCTCTCATAGCTACCTGTAACCCGGACCCAAATATCCTAAACAATTTCTTATTGCTTTATGTGCATTACAGAAAACACTCCGGGTCACATCACAGTGACAAGCCTTCTCTGTGATACATACCTCCCGTCGACTATCCAACCTTTAGCCACGTTACAATGGTCTCAGTGCTTGCAGGACTTCTCCAATGCCAGGAGACTCCAACACCGACCGTCCAGGACCTTGCACATGGACCAAACAAATCCATACACAGGAACCCGGATCCATACACAGGAACATGTGACCCACACCCTGGTCACATTACATACCTGTAACCACTCCCCTGGGTGGGAGTGTGAGTGTGTGTGGCTAGTCTGACCCTTCCATCTCTCATGACTAGCCCTGCCAATCTCCCATTAGAACTTGCACATTTACTTGTGGGACTACAGGTCCCAGAACACCAACCAGACTTCAGACTGACAGCGCAGAGTGTCTTCCTCTGCAACACACCCACCGGCCATTTACACTCCTGCCGGACTTTGCCCCATCACATTTATGCATCCAAGAGCATCTTGAAGTGCACACACAGCGCCCCCTGGCTGTAACGTGGGTCACCGCACCACAATACATACAACATAAATACTACATACATACTACATACATACATATTACATACATACAACATACTACATACATACAACATACATACTACATACATACATACATACTACATACACTACATACACACTACATACAACATACTACATACATACTATATACATACATACTACATACATACTACATACATACAACATATATACATACTACATACAATACATACTGTACATATAGACATACAGTTCATATAACATAGATTACATACTCACCATCACTTGTCATTTTGATCATCGAAGCCAGTGTCATCTGTAAAAAATATTAAAATAACAAACAAACAATATACTCCCTGATCCGCAGAAATTCGCGAGTGTCCCACGACGATCTCCCGTGGAGAACGGCAGCATCAGCTGATGCGAACGCTCTCTCAATGGGCTCCAGGAATACAATGACGGGAGGAAGGTATCCTTCCACACTGTATTCCTCCGCCGCTGTAAAAAAATAGTCCCTAGTCTCACTTTTGGCATTGCTGTGTGAGAAATTTTCCCACGCAGCAATCGTCATAAAGTGAGACTCTGAACTCTAGTAACCTCAGTGATGCACTGCAGGAGCCATTGTCTCCTGTCAGTGTGTTACTGAAGGTTCTATAGAGCAGTGACATCACCCGATGTCACTGTTCTATAGGGGAGATCGTCGTGGGACACTCGTTATTAATTGGACTACGACGGACAGGTAGTATACGGTTTATTATTTTACGTTTTTTGCAGGCGCTGAAGTATGGTAAGTATGGTTAAATGAAGAATATTAAAATACTTTTTTCCTAATGTGTGTGTGTTTTATTAAGCATTTACTAGTATTGGATTAATAATGGATAGGCGTCTTATTGACGCCTCTCCGTTATTAACCCACCGTAATGTCACCTTACAATAGCAAGAGCCCGAGGCTTTAGTGGGACTCTATGACACGAAGCAGAACCGGAGGGCACTAGAATACATGATAACTGCCCGCACCACGCCTGAGACGCAGCAGCACCTGAGGAGCCTGGGTGTTATGAACTGGTGGTTTAGGAGCAACATGGAACAGCTCTAAAGGAAATGGTAACTGTATTGACCGCAGTCCCTAAGCTTAACACAACACTAGAAGTAGCCGTGGAATGCTCCTAACTCTCCCTAGGCATCTCGTCACAGCCTAAGAGCTAACTACCCCTAAAGAAAGAAGCAGGAAAGCTATCTTGCCTCAGAGAAAATCCCCAAAGGATAGATTAGCCCCCCACAAATAATAACTGTGAGTGGAGAGGGAAAAGACATACACAGAATGAAACCAGGATGAGCACAGGAGGCCAGTCTAGCTAAATAGATAGGACAGGATGGAATACTGTGCGGTCAGTATAAAACATTACAAAAATCCACGCAGAGTTTACTAAAAATCTCCACACCTGACTAAAGGTGTTGAGGGCAAATCTGCCTCCCAGAGCTTCCAGCAAGACAGAATTAATTCACACTGATAAGCTGGACAAACATAGAAAGCACAGAATGGATAAGTCCACAAACTATGGACAGAAAAGAGCAAGCAAAAACTTAGCTTTGCTGAACTGGTCAGGAAAACAGGGAACTCCAAAGAGATGTGAATCCAACCAGGAACCAATTACAAGTGGCACTGGCTGAAGAAAGAGCCAAGCCTAAATAGCCGAGCAGAAGAGACGATAAGTGGAGGCAGCTGATGACAGCTAACTCCAAGGAGCAGCCATACCACTTGAAACCACAAGAGGGAGCTCAAGAGCAGCCGGGGACCAACACACCGACGGCGGTTAGCAAAACGTTGAGCCCTTTCCTGAGACAACGTCAAATTGTCCACCACATGAGTCCAAATCTGCTGCAGCCTGTCCACCACAGAATCAACACCAGGACAATCAGAAGGCTCAACCTGCCCAGAAGAAAAGCGAGGATGAAAACCAAAATTACAAAAGAAAGGTGAAACCAAAGTAGCCGAACTAGCCCGATTATTAAGGGCAAACTCAGCCAACGGCAAGAAAGACACCCAATCATCCTGATCAGCAGACACAAAGCATCTCAAATAGGTCTCCAAGGTCTGATTAGTTTGCTCAGTTTGGCCATTAGTCTGAGGATGAAACGCAGAAGAAAAAGACAAATCAATGCCCATCCTAGCACAAAAGGCCCGCCAAAATCTAGAGACAAACTGAGAACCTCTGTCAGACACAATATTCTCCGGAATGCCATGCAAACGAACCACATGCTGAAAAAATAATGGAACCAGATCTGAGGAGGAAGGCAACTTAGGCAAAGGTACCAGATGGACCATTTTAGAGAACCGGTCACAAACAACCCAGATAGCAGACATCTTCTGGGAAACAGGAAGATCCGAAATAAAATCCATGGAAATATGCGTCCAGGGCCTCTCAGGGACCGGCAATGGCAAAAGCAACCCACTAGCACGGGAGCAACAAGGCTTGGCCCGCGCACAAGTCCCACAGGATTGCACAAAAGACCGCACATCACGCGATAAAGAAAGCCACCAAAATGACCTACCAACCAAGTCTCTAGTACCAAAAATGCCAGGATGACCAGCCAACACAGAACAGTGAACCTCAGAAATCACTCTACTAGTCCATCTGTCAGGAACAAACAGCTTCCCCACAGGACAACGATCAGGTTTGTCAGCCTGAAATTTCTGAAGAACCCGTCGTAAATCAGGAGAAATGGCAGAAAGGACCACCCCTTCCTTCAAAATACCGACTGGTTCCAAGACCTCAGGAGAATCAGGCAAAAAACTTCTAGAGAGGGCATCAGCCTTAATATTCTTAGAACCCGGAAGGTACGAGACCACGAAATCAAAACGAGAAAAAAACAAGGACCATCGAGCCTGTCTAGGATTCAACCGTTTGGCAGACTCGAAGTAAATCAGATTCTTATGATCGGTCAAGACCACAATACGGTGCTTAGCTCCCTCAAGCCAATGTCGCCACTCCTCAAATGCCCACTTCATAGCCAACAACTCCCGATTGCCGACATCATAATTGCGTTCAGCAGGCGAAAACTTGCGGGAAAAGAAGGCACACGGTTTAATTAAAGAACCAACAGGATCCCTCTGAGACAAAACAGCCCCTGCCCCAATCTCAGAAGCGTCAACCTCAACCTGAAACGGAAGAGAAACATCCGGTTGACGCAACACAGGAGCAGAAGTAAAACGATGCTTAAGTTCCTCAAAGGCAGAGACAGCCGCAGGGGACCAATTCGCCACATCAGCGCTCTTCTTCGTCAAATCAGTCAAGGGTTTAACGGGGCCGCTGGGTGAAGTGCAGGCCACTCCCCCTTACACTGACCATGGGTAAGTGCGTTATTACAGTGGCTTAATGGCGAGTTTTGGATCCTTCTATTTATATAGGGACGGCTTATAATGCCATGATTTGTTATAGGGTCCCATATACCGCCACTTTTTCTATCTTTGCACTCGATACTCATGTTTTGGGATGTATTGTGTGACTTGCACTTAATCCGGCATACCGTTATGCTTTCTCCTTGACACATCTGTGTTGGTATATATTGTTTACCGCATATATACATATAATTATTTTGGACATATTTACATTGTGCAGTTTATTCAATAAAGTTTGTTATTGGTTTTAAATATAGTAATTTGGACTTTTGTACTCCTTTGTCTTTTGGTTGTATGTGATTGGAGTTGTCCATCCAACTGGACACATTCGAGGTGTCTTATTGACGCCTCTCCGTTATTAACCCGCCGTAATGTCACCTTACAATAGCAAGAACCCGAGGCTTTAGTGGGACTCTATGACACGAAGCAGAACCGAAGGGCACTAGAATACATGTTAACTGCCCGCACCACGCCTGAGACGCAGCAGCACCTGAGAAGCCTGGGTGTTATGATCTGGTGGTTTAGGAGCAACATGGAACAGCTCTAAAGGAAGTGATAACTGTACGGACCGCAGTCCCTAAGCTCAACACAACACTAGAAGTAGCCATGGAATGCTCCTAACTCTCCATAGGCATCTCGTCACAGCCTAAGAGCTAACTACCCCTAAAGAAAGAAGCAGGAAAGCTATCTTGCCTCAGAGAAAATCCCCAAAGGATAGATTAGCCCCCCACAAATAATGACTGTGAGTGGAGAGGGAAAAGACATACACAGAATGAAACCAGGATGAGCACAGGAGGCCAGTCTAGCTAAATAGATAGGACAGGATGGAATACTGTGCGGTCAGTATAAAACACTACAAAAATCCACGCAGAGTTTACAAAAAATCTCCACACCTGACTAAAGGTGTGGAGGGCAAATCTGCCTCCCAAAGCTTCCAGCAAGAGAGAATTAATTCACACTGATAAGCTAGACAAACATAGAAAGCACAGAATGGATAAGTCCACAAACTATGGACAGAAAAGAGCAAGCAAAAACTTAGCTTTGCTGAACTGGTCAGGAAAACAGGGAACTCCAAAGAGATGTGAATCCAACCAGGAACCAATTACAAGTGGCACTGGCTGAAGAAACAGCCAGGCCTAAATAGCCGAGCAGAAGAGACGATAAGTGGAGGCAGCTGATGACAGCTAACTCCAAGGAGCAGCCATACCACTTGAAACCACAAGAGGGAGCCCAAGAGCAGAACTCACAAAAGTGCCACTTACAACCACCGGAGGGAGCCCAAGAGCGGAATTCACAACAGTACCCCCCCCCACTTGAGGAGGGGTCACCGAACCCTCACCAGAGCCCCCAGGCCGATCAGGACGAGCCAAGTGAAAAGCACGAACCAAATCGGTGGCATGGACATCAGAGGCAACAACCCAAGAATTATCCTCCTGGCCATAACCCTTCCACTTGACAAGATACTGAAGCCTCCGCCTCGAAAAATGAGAATCCAAAATCTTCTCAACTTCATATTCCAACTCTCCCTCAACCAACACCGGGGCAGGAGGGTCAACCGAGGGAACAACGGGCACCACATATCTCCGCAACAAAGATCTATGGAAAACATTATGAATGGCAAAAGAGGCTGGAAGAGCCAAATGAAAAGACACCGGATTAATAATTTCAGAAATTTTATAAGGACCAATAAACCGAGGCTTAAACTTAGGGGAAGAAACCTTCATAGGAACATGACGAGAAAACAACCAAACCAAATCCCCCACACGAAGCCGGGGACCAACACACCGATGGCGGTTAGCAAAACGTTGAGCCCTTTCCTGAGACAACGTCAAATTGTCCACCACATGAGTCCAAATCTGCTGCAGCCTGTCCACCACAGAATCAACACCAGGACAATCAGAAGGCTCAACCTGCCCAGAAGAAAAGCGAGGATGAAAACCAAAATTACAAAAGAAAGGTGAAACCAAAGTAGCCGAACTAGCCCGATTATTAAGGGCAAACTCGGCCAACGGCAAGAAAGACACCCAATCATCCTGATCAGCAGACACAAAGCATCTCAAATAGGTCTCCAAGGTCTGATTAGTTCGCTCAGTTTGGCCATTAGTCTGAGGATGAAACGCCGAAGAAAAAGACAAATCAATGCCCATCCTAGCACAAAAGGCCCGCCAAAATCTAGAGACAAACTGAGAACCTCTGTCAGACACAATATTCTCCGGAATGTCATGCAAACGAACCACATGCTGAAAAAATAATGGAACCAGATCTGAGGAGGAAGGCAACTTAGGCAAAGGTACCAGATGGACCATTTTAGAGAACCGGTCACAAACAACCCAGATAGCAGACATCTTCTGGGAAACAGGAAGATCCGAAATAAAATCCATGGAAATATGCGTCCAGGGCCTCTCAGGGACCGGCAAAGGCAAAAGCAACCCACTAGCGCGGGAACAGCAAGGCTTGGCCCGGGAGCAAGTCCCACAGGACTGCACAAAAGCACGCACATCGCGCGACAAGGAATGCCACCAAAAGGACCTAGCAACCAAATCTCTGGTACCAAAAATCCCGGGATGACCAGCCAACACTGAACAATGAACCTCAGAAATTACCTTACTTGTCCATCTATCAGGAACAAACAGCTTCCCCACTGGACAGCCTGAAATTCCTGAAGCACCCGCCGCAAATCAGGGGAGATAGCAGAAAGAATCACCCCCTCCTTCAGAATGCCAACCGGCTCAAGGACTCCAGGAGAATCAGGCGAAAAACTCCTAGAGAGGGCATCAGCCTTAACATTCTTAGATCCCGGAAGATACGAGACCACAAAATCAAAACGGGAGAAAAACAGGGACCATCGAGCCTGTCTAGGATTCAGCCGTTTGGCCGACTCGAAGTAAATCAGATTCTTATGATCGGTCAGGACCACAACACGGTGTTTAGCTCCCTCAAGCCAATGTCGCCACTCCTCAAACGCCCACTTCATAGCCAACAACTCCCGATTGCCGACATCATAATTGCTTTCCGCAGGCGAAAACTTTCTGGAAAAAAAAGCACACGGTTTCATCAAAGAACCATCAGACTCCTTCTGAGACAAAACGGCCCCTGCCCCAATCTCAGAAGCGTCGACCTCAACCTGAAAAGGAAGAGAAACATCCGGATGACGCAACACAGGGGCAGAAGTAAATCAGCGTTTAAGCTCCTGAAAGGCCTCAACAGCCTCAGAGGACCAATTCGTCACATCAGCGCCTTTCTTTGTCAAATCAGTAAGGGGCTTAACCACACTGGAAAAGTTGGCAATGAAACGGCGATAGAAATTAGCAAAACCCAAAAATTTTTGAAGACCCTTCACAGATGTGGGTTGGATCCAGTCATGAATAGCTTGGACCTTAACAGGATCCATTTCTATAGACGATGGAGAAAAAATAAAACCCAAAAAAGAGACCTTCTGAACGCCGAATAGGCACTTAGACCCCTTCACAAATAAAGCATTATCACGAAGGATCTGGAACACCATCCTGACCTGCTTCACATGAGACTCCCAATTATCGGAAAAAATCAAAATATCATCCAAATATACGACCATGAATTTGTCAAGATAATTGCGGAAAATATCATGCATGAAAGACTGGAACACAGATGGAGCATTAGAAAGCTCGAATGGCATCACAAGGTATTCAAAATGGCCTTCGGGCGTATTAAATGCAGTTTTCCATTCGTCACCCTGTTTAATACGAACAAGATTATATGCCACTCGGAGGTCAATCTTAGTAAACCAACTAGCCCCATTAATCTGAGCAAACAAATCAGTAAGCAAAGGCAAGGGGTATTGGAATTTGACCATGATCTTATTAAGAAGACGATAATCAATACAGGGTCTCAAGGAGCCATCCTTCTTAGCAACAAAAATGAAACCCGCTCCCAATGGTGACGAAGAGGGCCGAATATGCCCTTTCTCCAAAGATTCCTTAACATAGCTCCGCATGGTGGCATGCTCTGGCACAGACAGATTGAAAAGTCGGCCCTTAGGGAACTTACAACCAGGAATCAAGTTAATAGCACAATCACAGTCCCTGTGCGGAGGAAGGGAACTGGACTTGGGCTCATCAAATACATCCTGGAAATCCGACAAAAACTCAAGGACCTCAGAAGAGGGGGAAGAGGAAATTGACATCAAATGAACGTCACTATGTACTCCTCGACAACCCCAACTAGTCACCGACATAGTTTTCCAATCCAGCACCGGATCATGTTCCTGTAACCATGGAAATCCCAGTACTACAACATCATGCAGGTTATGCAACACCAGAAAACGGCAATCTTCCTGATGTGCAGGAGCCATGTACATAGTCATCTGTGTCCAGTACTGAGGTTTATCCTTGGCCAAGGGTGTAGCATCAATGCCCCTCAAAGGAATAGGGCCCTGCAAAGGCTGCAAGGAAAAACCACAGCGCCTGGCGAATTCTAAGTCCATTAAGTTCAGGGCAGCGCCTGAATCCACAAATGCCATGACAGAAAAGGACGACAATGAGCAAATCAGGGTCACAGATAAGAGAAATTTAGGCTGTATAGTACTAATGGTAACAGACCTAGCGACTCTCTTAGTACGCTTAGGGCAATCAGAGATAACATGAGCCGAATCACCACAGTAAAAACACAGCCTATTCTGACGTCTGAATTCCTGCCGTTCTATTCTAGTCAAAATCCTATCACATTGCATAGGTTCAGGACTATGCTCAGAGGATACTGCCATATGGTGCACAGCTTTGCGCTCGCGCAGACGCCGATCAATCTGAATGTCTAGAGACATAGATTCGCTCAAACCGGCAGGTGTAGGAAAGCCCACCATAACATCTTTAAGGGTTTCAGAAAGACCTTTTCTGAAAATAGCAGCCAGAGCCTCTTCATTCCATTTAGTGAGCACAGACCATTTTCTAAATTTCTGGCAGTATAACTCTGCCGCTTCCTGACCTTGACACAAGGCCAACATGGTTTTTTCCGCATGATCCACAGAATTAGGTTCGTCGTACAATAATCCGAGCACTTGAAAAAATGCATCTACATTCAATAATGCTGGATCCCCTGTTTCAAGAGAAAAAGCCCAGTCTTGAGGGTCACCACGCAGCAAGGATATGATGATTTTTACTTGCTGAATGGGATCACCAGAAGAACGGGGTTTCAGAGCAAAAAACAATTTGCAGTTATTTTTAAAATTCAAAAACTTGGATCTGTCCCCGAAAAACAAATCAGGAGTAGGAATTCTGGGCTCTAAAGCCGGAGTCTGGACAACATAGTCCTGGATACTCTGTACTCTTGCAGCAAGTTGATCCACACGAGAAAACAAACCCTGAACATCCATGCCAAAGCATATATCCTGAACCACCCAGATATCAAGAGGAAAAGAAAAAAAAAAGACAAACTAGAGCACAGAAAAAAAATGGTTCAGAACTTTCTTTTCCTTCTTTTGAGATGCATTTAATTCATTTTTGGCCACTTGTACTGTTATGATACGGTGGTCTAGGAGCAACATGGAACGAGCTCTGAAGGAAGTGGTAACTGTACTGACCGCAGTCCCTAAGCTCAACACAACACTAGAAGTAGCCGTGGAATGCTCCTAACTCTCACTAGGCATCTCGTCACAGCCTAAGAGCTAACTTCCCCTAAAGATAGAAGCAGGAAAGCTATCTTGCCTCAGAGAAAATCTCCAAAGGATAGATTAGCCCCCACAAATAATGACTGTGAGTGGAGAGGGAAAAGACATACACAGAATGAAACCAGGATGAGCACAGGAGGCCAGTCTAACTAAATAGATAGGACAGGATGGAATACTGTGCGGTCAGTATAAAACACTACAAAAATCCACGCAGAGTTTACAAAAAATCTCCACACCTGACTAAAGGTGTGGAGGGCAAATCTGCCTCCCAGAGCTTCCAGCAAGACAGAATTAATTCACACTGATAAGCTGGACAAACATAGAAAGCACAGAATGGATAAGTCCACAATCTATGGACAGAAAAGGGCAAGCAAAATCTTAGCTTAGCTGAACTGGTCAGGATAACAGGGAACTCCAAAGAGATGTGAATCCAACCAGGAACCATTTACAAGTGGCACTGGCTGAAGATAGAGCCAGACTTAAATAGCCGAGCAGAAGAGACGATAAGTGAAGGCAGCTGATGACAGCTAACTCCAAGGAGCAGCCATACCACTAGAAACCACAAGAGGGAGCCCAAGAGCAGAACTCACAAAAGTGCCACTTACAAACACCGGAGGGAGCCCAAGAGCGGAATTCACAACAAAAAACATCATGGCCGGGAGAGTGAACAAGGAGCTCCTGTGAGCAGTGTGGAGGCGACGGCCGTTTCGCGCTCTCACTGTGATTCCACGGGTCTCTATGTAGAAGGACGCCGGGAGGGAAAATCATACCCTCCGGCCACAGCATACTCCTCCCATTCCCGGTTCCTCCCACCTGGCCATGAGATACAAATTACAACAAAACATTACATTAAAACACAATTAAAACTATATAAAGCACCCATAGATCTTGTACATTAAATAATGTAACCAGCACAAATAGCAAGAACAATAATTCATTTACTATCTACTCCACTAGCGACCTACAGTCCTGCGAATGAGTCACTAGTATAAAAGAAAATGCTGCTTCGTTACCAATGTCCGATGATGCCGTAGCTTAACCCCTTTTGGTCATTACAGGAAAACCGACATGTCCAACTTATCGTTGAACCTCGTCGGTCCCATTGCATTAGTGCGCATTATCCACTTAGACTCGCGTCTCAAGAGGAGCTTATTCCAATCTCCGCCCCACGCTGGTAAGCGAACCCTCTCAATGCCTGCAAAGGAGAGGACTCCTGGGTTTCCCCCATGTACTTCACTTACGTGCATGATCAATCTTGGTACTCCTTTGCCCGTTCTAATTGACCTAACATGCTCCCGACAACGCACATACATGGGACGTATGGTTTTCCCCATGTAGTAAAACCTGCATGGACAGAAGAGGACATATACAACATGGTCTGTTTTACAAGTAATGAAATCCATCACCGGGTGCTCAACTGCCCCTATATGTAGGACCCGACTGGTGACATGGAATTCACAGAAGGAGCAGTGTCCACATCCGTGATTACCCTTGGGGACCCCCCTCTTCTCCAACCAATTCTTATTTTCCTTTTTCTAAATACGGTTCCTCATCAACTTGTCACCCAATCTAGTACTGCGCCTGTTCGCTATTAAAGGGCCCCTGGCTACCACCTCCGCTAAATACTTATCTCTCTCTAAGATGTGCCAATTCTTTCTTATAGAAGCCCGAATCTGCTGGTCCATAACGCTATATCTAAAACAAAAATGTAATCTTTTTTCTCTTTTCTTTTTCTTATTTTCAACTGACATGCTACCCTCCTGGGCCTTCATGCCTCATACTGTACCACTTTTTACCTTCTCAAATGCTGTGTTCAATAACTCTCTGGGTAGCCTCTTTGTCGAAATCTATGATACAGCTCCCCTGACTGTCTCAAAAAGCCTTCCTCCGTGTTGTTAACTCTCCTGATCCTCAGGAACTGACTATAAGGTAGTGAACGTTTTACGTGTGCGGGGTGGAAGCTATCATAATGCAACATCATGTTTATCGCCGTAGGTTTCCGATGTACTGATGTGCACAGTGAGCCCTCCTTAATCTCTACAAGTACATCCAAAAACTCCAACCGCTGTCCTCCAAACGCGGCAGTGAACGTCATATTCATCGTGTTAGTTGTATTAAGGTGGGTTACGAATTCCTGAAAGGTTTCCATAGACCCATCCCACACGATGAATATGTCGTCGACATAGCTTAAATATAACTTGATATGTTTCAAAAATCCATTTTCTACGGAATATATGTATCTCTCCTCAAAGAGTCCCAGATACAAGTTAGCGAACATGCACGCTGCCGGAGTCCCCATCGCTGTCCCGACCTCTTGGTGGTACCACCTGTCCATGAAAGTAAATGCATTGTGGGATAGAACAAATGATAATCCCTCACACACAAAATCTATGAATAGACAATTCTTTCCTACTCTGCTTAGTATCTGGCGAACGGCTTGAACCCCCATATCCTGAGGAATTCTCGGGTACAAGCTTTCGACATCAATAGATGCCAAAGCAAAACTGGGTTGCCATGTAAACCGCTGCACATTGTCTAAAAATCCATTGGTGTCTATCAAATAAGACGGCATATCTTTCAATAGTGGACGTAAAAGCCAATCAATGTACTGGGACAGGGGCTCGGTGAGCGACCCTATCCCAGACACGATGGGCCTTCCCAGAGGGGAAATGATAGATTTGTGAATCTTGGGAAAGTGGTACCAATGCGGTCTCGATGAGAACTCCGGCAGCAGTCTCTCCGCCTTCTTCTGTGATATGACCCCCAAATAAACATATTTTCTTAGGTATGACATTAATTCATTTCTATACCTGTGCTCTGGGTTTCCATCTAACGGTTTGTATGTCTTAGTATCCGAAAGCTGCCTGGTGGCTTCTGTTATATATTGGGGTCTAGGGAGCAAGACCACCTTGCCCCCTTTGTCGGCCGGTCTAACCACCGTATCCCCCCACCCTTTTATCTCTATTAGTGCCTTTATTTCCGAATCCGTTAAATTTGATGGAGCCTTCTGCTATACCAGAGCCTCTATATCCCTGATCACCTATGTTTCAAATAGGTCAACCAGGTTACCCGGTGCTACTGGGGGCATATAACTAGACTGAACCCCCCAAAAAAGGGGTTGAGTGCCTCGGTTTCACTGTCAGCCATCATCCCCTCCTCCCCTGTCAAACCTACCAATAGTCTAGCATCCCTGACTGTATCTATTGATGTATCCATATGGGCTAAAAAGCCTAAAGGACCAATGCTGCATGGGCTTTCACCCTCTAACACCAAATTGGCAGGAGATTTATTCAGGAAGGCTTTATGTAAATGGAACCTTCTGACTGATTTGAACAAATCAATTCTGAAGTCAACAAGATCAAACTCCTCCGGGATATTATAATCCAGTCCTTTGGAAAGTAATGATAAATGTGCTGGAGTCAGCTGATGTTCAGTAAGATTCAATGCGGACTCCTCTAATGGGGCAGTTAGTATCTCCGTGTCCACGAAATATGCTTCCTTTTGCGCTGATGTTCGAATCCAGTGTTTCTTTCTCCCCCTCCGTGTCCTTCTCCTAAAGGGACAATGGTGTCGCTTGTCTGGCCGCCATCTGCTGCCAATTGTTCCACCGAACTTTTGGATGCGACTGCTCCCTCACTCAAACTGGAGTCTGATTCTGTGGTCAAATAGTCTCTTCTCTGTTAGGACTCCTGCTCTTATCGAAATTCCTCCTTTTTCTCCATTTGCCAGGGTTTCTTCCTGATGCCGCATCTCCAGACTGCTGTTTCCGTTTATTCCAGGAGAAAACTTAGCAGGTTTCAAAATCTATTTTATCTCATATGAACTCATCACGCTTTCTCTGTTTTATGTCAGCTTGTATAGGTATAAGTTTCCTGTCCATTTTCTTATTCAACATACTCCATTGATTCTCAGTTAACCGTCGCTTTAACTCCTCCTGGGTTCTAGTCAAGTCCGCATTTAGTGACTCGTAATTGCGTACATATGTTTTTAGAACAAGTTGTAACAGTTCTTGCGAGCATTTCAACATTATACTTTTCCATTCAGTACAAAAAAGTGGATTTTCGCCAAACTGCGACATCTCTTTCCATACTCTTAAACCACGGGGAACTCTCCCACTGTCGCTGTAAGATTTCAATGAATTATTGGTCCAAAATAATTTTATCTTTCTTTCTGCTAAATTCATTAGCTTGTGCTCCAATGATTTGGTGCTTAAGGAATGTATCCCATCACCCTGTTCACACTCCTTGAAATAACTTTCAACATTCTCCCGGCCGGCTAAAGGTACCTTCCCACTGAACAACATTACAACGATAACGATAGCGATCCGTGACTTTGCAGCGTCCTGGATAGCGATATCGTTGTGTTTGACATGCAGCAGCGATCTGGATCCTGCTGTGACATCGCTGGTCGGAGCTAGAAGGCCAGAACTTTATTTCGTCGCTGGATCACCCGCTGACATCGCTGAATCGGCGTGTGTGACGCCGATGCAGCGATGTGTTCACTGGTAACCAGGGTAAATATCGGGTTCCTAAGCGCAGGGCCGCACTTAGTAACCCGATGTTTACCCTGGTTACCATTGTAAATGTAAAAAAAAAAAAAAAACACATACTCAGATTCCGGTGCCTGTCACGTTCCCGGCGTCCGCTTCCCTGCACTCCTCCTGCATCCTGTGTCAGCGCCGGCCGGCCGTAAAGCAGAGCACAGCGGTGATGTCACCGCTCTGCTTTACGGCCGGCGCTTACACAGGATGCAGGAGGAGTGCAGGGAAGCAGACGCCGGGGGACGTGACAGGCACCGGAATGTATGTGTTTTTTTTTTTTACATCGTTTACTTCTGCATCCTTGGTCGCTGGAGAGCTGTCTGTGTGACAGCTCTCCAGCGACCACACAAGGACTTTCCAACGATCACGGCCAGGTCGTATCGCTGGTCGTGATCGTTGGAAAGTTGCTGAGTGTGACGGTACCTTAATAGATGAATTCTGGTGGACGTAGCTGCAGACTCCATCTGCTCCATTGTCTTCAGGGTTAACTACCCGTGTCATTAGCTGCTACAGGCTGAGTCAACGTGTGCGTCTGTGTGCTCAGTCCCAATGTAGTGTAAACAGTCTTTAACAAAAGAAAAAGAAAAAAGAGGGATGGCACTACCTTCCACTTAGAGATTCCCAGCCTCTGCACACATCAAGTGCTTCCATACAGCAAAACAGTCCAAATTCCACCACAAGCTGCCGGGTGCTCCTCCAGAAATCACATGAGAGTCAGTGCATTGCATAAGAAAGGAAGGCGGGCACTCACCGATCCGAAGCTTGACTTGACTTTATTGAATGCTCATAAAAACATCATGGCCGGGAGAGTGAACAAGGAGCTCCTGTGAGGAATGTGGAGACGACGGCCGTTTCACGCTCTCACTGCGCTTCCACGGGTCTCTATGTGGAAGGACGCCGGAAGGGAAGATCATATGCTCCGGCCACGGCATACTCCTCCCATTCCCGGTTCCTCCTACCTGGCCATGAGATACAAATTACAACAAACCAGGTAAAGACTTTACAACTTGTGTCCTCCACTTATTCGTCAGCATACACCATCTTTGCCACACACCTTGGGAGCTCTGGGGACCCGGCTTCACCTATGGGAAGCGTCACCATCTAGCCGCCATATCATCACCCCAGAGGACCCCTTTAAGCGGCGGCGGTCCCTACTGACCGAGAACCACAGGTGGCCTCACGAACAATAGACTTTATTCATAATTCCCCTTAAAAGACTGTTCCCCTTTAATTGTGCACCCAGGGCCACAGACCGGGTCGTAGCCACAGTGACATCCCTTTTAAGAGAGACCGGACCTGGCGCCGAGTGCCCCATGGCCCTGGCGGGCGACTCATATGCGATCTGTGCAGTGGACAAAACCCAGTGTAAAATATCTGCCCTGTAGCTAAATATTTTTTTGGCAGCAAAATGGTGTCAAGAAATTGTATAAGACAGTCCCAAAAAATTTTACAGTACCACAAAACTGGCAAAATTTTATGTGCACTTAGATGTGACCGCTGGGATGGGCAAAACCATTTAAAATAGCTGGATTTTCACGCTGTACTATGAAAAGGATCTGCCTGCATTTTGCAGTCCCAACAAGCAAATGGAGAAAAAAACGTGGGATCTGGATTGCATTGGAATTAACCTCTTAAAGCTGCAGCCTTTTTTGTTTTTGCGTTTTCGTTTTTTGCTCCCCTGCTTCCTAGAGCCATAACTTTTTTATTTTTCTGTCAATGTGGTCATGTGAGGGCTTAGTTTTTTTGCGGGATGAGTTGTACTTTTTAACAACACCATTGGTTTTACAATGTCTTGTACTAGAAAATGGGAAAAAAATTCCAAGTGTGGTGAAATTGCAAAAAAAGTGCAATCCTACACTTGCTTTTTGTTTGGCTTTTTTGCTTGGTTCACTAAATGTTAAAAAAGACCTGCGATTATGATTCTCCAGGTCATTACGAGTTCATAGACACCAAACATGTTTAGGTTATTTTTTATCTAAGTGGTGAAAAAAAATTCCAAACTTTGCTTAAAAAAAAAAAAATTGCTCCATTTTCCGGTACCTGTAGCATTTCCATTTTTTGGGATCTCAGGTCAGGTGAGGGCCGAGCTGACGTTTTTAATGATACCACTATTGTGCAGATATGTTCTTTTGATCGCCCGTTATTGCATTTTAATGCAATCTCGCGGCGACCAAAAAAACGTAATTCTGGTGTTTTGAATTGTTTTCTCGCTACGCCATTTAGCAATCAGGTTAATCCTTTTTTTTAATTGATAGATCGGGCGATTCTGAACGTGGCAATACCAAATATGTGTAGGTTTGATTTTTTTTTTTTTATTTTTTTTTTTATTTTGAATGGGGCGAAAGGGGGAGATTTAAACTTTTATATTTTTTTCATATTTTTTAAAACATTTTTTTAAAACTTTTTCCATGCTTCAATAGCCTCCATGGGAGGCTAGGAACTTGCACAACTCGATCGCCTCTGCTACATAGAGGCGAAGCATAGATCACCTCTATGTAGAAGAATTACAGGCTTGCTATGAACGCCGACCACAGGGTGCTGCTCACAGCAAGCCGACATCAACAACCATAGAGGTCTCAAGGAGACCTCAGGTGGTCATGCCGATGCATCGCTGACCCCCGATCACATGACAGGGGTCAACGATGTGCGCATTTCCAGCCTGATGGCCTGAAGCGGTAGTTAAATGCCTCTGTCAGCGTTTGACAGCAACATTTAACTAGTTAATAGCGGCGGGTGGATCGCGATTCCACCTGCTGCTATTGCGCGCACATGTCAACTGTACAAAAGCGCCGGAGCCCACATCAAAGAGGGAGACACGACATGCGCCGTACTAGTACGGCACATGTTGTGAAGGGGTTAAGTAAACAAGATTATATTGCAAAAAAAATAAAAATTATTCCTGGCCAGTGAAACCTGGGGCTATATATACGGTCAATATATGTAATAGGCAGCAGCAGCAGCAGCAGACAGTAATGGAATGGACCCTCTTGATGTATGCAATGATATCTACATACCCACATACAGTGCCTGCATGCCTTGCACTGATATGTATAGAGCCACATGCACTCCGCTGCCTACCTAGCACTGCAATCTATATACTCCGTAATTAGTCCTTAGAAGGACTGTTGGTTTAGCTGGATTTGTGTATTCAATAATGGTATACCCACAGTAACTGTATACCCCACCTATTCTATCCCTATCGCTACAGCAACTCTCCCTACACTGGTGATTCCGGAGCTGACCGTGCCGAGCAGGGCAGCGCTTGGTCTGATATAGACCTGATGACACTATGCGGCCAGCCAATCACTGTAATGCCAGAACCAACATGGCTGCGGCATTACAGTGTGTGGCAGACAATCCCTGCATGTTAATTGAGCGCCAACCACGCAGAGCGGGTACCCCGCCTCCTGCCAAATAATCCTGGAAAAGCTCAGCGCTCACCGAGCACTGCGAGTACAGCGATGCTCGGGCGAGTACCAAGCATTACCGAGTATGCTCGCTCATCACTAGTTTTAACATATCATGTACTGTAAAACGTTAAAAAAATTCCAAGTGCTGTGAAATTGTAAAAATATGCAATTCCACAGTTGTTGTTTTTTTTTTTTACCATGTTCATTTAATGCTAAAACTGACCTGCCATTATGATTCTCCAGGTCATTACGAGTTCATAGACGCCAAACATGTCTAGGTTCTTTTTTATTTAAGAGGTGAAAACAAATCGAAAGTTTGTTAAAGAAATAAAAATTGCAGCATTTTCCGATCCCTGTAGCGTGTCCATTTTTTGTGATCTCGGGTTGGGTAAGGGCTTATTTTTTGCGTGCCAAGCAGATAGGATCTTTTGATCATCCGTTATTGCATTTTAATGCAATGTTGCGGCGACTAAAAAAAAACGTAATTCTGGCATTTTGACTTTTTTCATTACGTCGCTTAACGATCAGGTTAATTTTTTTTTATATTAGTAGATCGGTCGATTCTGAATGTGACGATACCAAATATGTGTATGTTTGATTTTTTTTTTATTGTTTCATTTTGAATGTGGTGAAAGGGTGGTGATTTGAACGTTTATATATTTTTAATTTTTATATTTTTAAAAACATTTTTTTTACTTTTGTTGGCATCTACTATATAATTGTCCAAGGGTCACTTCCGTCTTTCTGTCTGTCTTTCTGTCACAGATATTCATTGGTCGCGGCCTCTGTCTGTCATGGAATCCAAGTCGCTGATTGGTCTCGCCAGCTGCCTGTCATGGCTGCCACGACCAATCAACGATGGCCACAGGCCGATTAGTCCCTCCCGACTCCCCGGCACCCGCTCCATACTCCCCGCAGTCACCGCTCACACAGGGTTAATGCCAGCGGTAACGGACCGCGTTATGCCACGGGTAACGCACTCCGTTACCGCCGCTATTAACCCTGTGTGACCAAGTTTTTATTATTGATGCTGCCCATGCAGCGCCAATAGTAAAAGGATCTAATGTTAAAAATAATTTTTAAAAAATCATTATATACTCACCGTCCGCCGCCTTTCCCGCTCCTTGCGACGCTCCGGTAACCGCTCCATGCAAGCTGCAGTTTCTGCTGGCAAGGATGGTATGCGACAAGGACCTGCCATGACGTCACGGTCATGTGACCGCGACGTCATCTCGGGTCCTGCGCTACCAACCCTGGGACCGGAGCTGCCGAGTGCACCACACACAGGCGACATGACTACAAGGGCTCCTTCGGAAGGTGAGTATATGTTTATTTTTTATTTTTTTACCTGTGACATACGTGGCTGGGCAATATACTACGTGACTGGCCAATATACTACGTGGCTGGGCAATATACTACGTGGCTCTGTGCTGTATACTATGTCACTGGGCAATATACTACGTGGCTCTGTGCTGTATACTACGTAACTGGGCAATATACTACGTGGCTGGGCAATATACTACGTGACTGGGCAATATATATACTACGTGGCTGGGCAATATACTACGTGGCTGGGCAATATACTACGTGATTGGGAAATATACTACGTGGCTGGGCAATATACTACGTGACTGGGCAATATACTACGTGGCTGGGCAATATACTACGTGACTGGGCAATATACTACGTGGCTGGGCAATATACGTGACTGATGATCAGATCGCCTGTATGTAGCAGAAATTATGACTTGCTATGAGCGCTGACCAACGGACGGTGCCCATAGCAATCTGGCTATGACAACCATAAAGGTCTGCTGGAGACCTCTGGTTGTCATGCCAACCCATCGGTGACCCCCATCGGAGTCACCGATGGGCAGCATTTCCGATGCTCTTGCCGGAAACATGAGTTAAATGCCTCTGTCAGAGATTAACAGCTGCATTTAACTAGTTAACAGCCGCAGGTGGTTCGCAATTCCACCCGCGGCTGTTAGAGGCACATATCAGCTGTTCAAAACAGCAGACATGTGCTGAAAAAAGATGTAGGCTCAGCGCCGGAGCCTACATCAAAGGGAGGGAGTCCGACATCGGCATACTATTACACCCGATGTCGGAAAGGGGTTAACCCTGCTGTTTTGTTCGCATTTACTATACACTTGTAGTGTCCGGGTCACTATGACCCGGCCTATTAAACCTTGATTTTAGACACTCTAACTCCATTTTTTTAATACTTTTTGCTTACTAGACTGTTTGTGAACATGTTTGGTAGTAAAAAAAAAAGAAAAATGAACTAGAAATCTTTTTTTTTTTTTTTTGTTCTGAAAAAACAGATCCATCCAATGAGCAAAACGAAAATAGAAAACTACACATATTTTGCAAAAGATAAAAAACAAAACAATCAAATCAAACATTTTGTGATAAAAAAATTAAAGATCATAAACATTACAATGTGAATATATTTACATGATCATATAAATTTACGGATTCTTGCATGAAAAACAATACACATGATTTTTGCATAGAAATGTTTTACAGCCAGAACATGTTATACTTGTCTTGTTGTCACAAGTAGAAGGGCAATAGCTGCATCTTTTTCTTTTGATGCCGGAAGAGGCCATGGGGGTAGAAGCACACAGCTGCTCTCCAAAGAAACTGAAAGGTAACATGTCTGGGCTAGCATATGTGTACTGATAAGAGCAGAGAAGATAAGAACCCTTCTGAAAACAAGCAGATAAGCCAGGAAGACAGACTTACTTAGCAAAAAAAAATTATTTGCAAGACTTTACAGCTCAGCTTTACAAAAAAAAGTCTTAGACAGCGCGTTCTGAGCAGTCCGTTCTGCGCATAATATACACGTGTAGTGCACACCTAGTGATCTCTGATGCACTCTACATTTTAGAATAGACTGCGCACCAAAAATAATCAATATAAAGCCATTTTTATGGTGCGCAGATCTCAATGCATACCCCCGGTAGAGCGCGTGTACGACCCCATTGAAATAATTTAGGAAATAAATCAATTGATATACAATAGTAGATGCAATAAATAGACCCAACTGAGGTTATAACTCCTTTATTTCACTAAAAATATGGCCTCACAGCTGTAAAAAACTATGTCGGGTCACTATGACCCGAACACAACAAGTGTAACTTTTTGCGTGTAGCAAAAAGTAAACGAAAAAAAAAAAAAATACTCATAGGTAGGTCCCCCCAAATGAGGAAAAGCCAAGGAGTCTCAAGTTTTAGAGACTTACAGAAAAAAATCTACAGGGCCGCAAAAAGTCTGTTCAGGTCACTATGACCCGAACAGAACAGCAGGGTTAAAAATTATTTTTACTCATATTATTATTCTGTGTAAGGCTGAAACCTGAAAAATTGTGTGGAGCCTATTAATGCATTCATGCACCAAAATATTCAAGTACAGACACAAAATTCAACATCAGGCTACCAGATACATACTTAAAGAGACCGTGAGAAGGGCAACACAAACAAATTATAATAATAGAGTATATAGAGATTGAGAGTAGAAATTTGACCTTTGCACAATGTTCAAAGGTTTCCAAAAATTAACCCAAGGGTCTGTATCATACATGCTGAGAGACGCCGTGCGTTGTTCCCCTGTATGGCAGTTTTTTCCTTCAGACAAAGCAACTGTAATTTGCATCATCTGCCAAACCAAGATAAGAAGATGCAAGAACACTGCCAACCTGAGCACAACCAGCATGCAAAAGCACATGGCAGCCAAGCACCCCAGTAGGTGGGCAGAACGCCTTGGTGCAAAATCTTTGATGATGAAACCACTGCCCCTTCCACTGTGTTACGGCCTTCCCAATCTGTCGTCCATGCCTCCTACCCACAACTTGCAGTTGCACAGACTGTTGTGAATTCTGTTATCGAACTCCCTCCTGTGGTCATGAATGGTACTTCGGCGAGTTCTGTCCATGGACTCCCTCTGGTGGCTATGAGTGGAGCTGCTGCTTCTGAGGTTCCTTCCACAGGTGACGTAGTTTGTTCTTTGGCTGGCTGCTCTACTTAACGCCACTCAGATCGTTACTCCATGCCAGCTGGCAATGTTCTTGTACTGGATCTTTCTGGTGACCTGTCTACTCCAGCAGAAGCTAAGTCCCTGCTAGTTTATTATTTGTTCATTGTTTCCTTGTCCAGCTGGCTATCATGATTTTGCATTGCTAGCTGGAAGCTCTGGGATGCAGAGTGGCACCTCCTTTTTGCACACTCTGCGTGGTCTTTTTGTAGTTTTTGTGCTGACCGCAAAGATACCTTTACTATCCTCTGTGTTATGACCTGGTGGTCAGGACAATAATGGACCTGGTGGTTAAGAGCACACGGAATGACCTGATAGTTACTGATAATAAGGACGAGCTCTGGGATGTGGGAACTCTGCTGACCGCAATCCCTAAACCTATCAAACACACTAGAAATAGCCGTGGATTGCGCCTAACGCTCCCTATGCAACTCGGCACAGCCTAAGAAACTAGCTAGCCCTGAAGATAGAAAAATTAAGCCTACCTTGCCTCATAGAAATTCCCCAAAGGAAAAGGCAGCCCCCCACATATAATGACTGTGAGTAAAGATGAAAATACAAACACAGAGATGAAATAGATTTAGCAAAGTGAGGCCCGACTTACTGAACAGACCGAGGATAGGAAAGGTTACTTTGCGGTCAGCACAAAAACCTACAAAAAGACCACGCAGAGGGCGCAAAAAGACCCTCCGCACCGACTCACGGTGCGGAGGCGCTCCCTCTGCGTCCCAGAGCTTCCAGCAAGCAAGACAACAAATTAAATAGCAAGCTGGACAGAAAAATAAAAAAAACCAAAGAAATACAAGCTGGAACTTAGCTTCTGATGGGAAGACAGGTCACAAGAACGATCCAGGAGTGAACAGACCAATACTGGAACATTGACAGATGGCATGGAGCAAAGATCTAAGTGGAGATAAATAGAGCAGCAGCTAACGAATTAACCTCGTCACCTGTGAAACTCAGAAACACCCACCAGAGGAAGTCCATGGACAGAACCAGCCGAAGTACCATTCATGACCACAGGAGGGAGCCCGACAACAGAATTCACAACAGTACACCCCCCTTGAGGAGGGGTCACCGAACCCTCACCAGAGCCCCCAGGCCGACCAGGATGAGCCAAATGAAAGGCACGAACCAGATCGGCAGCATGAACATCAGAGGCAAAAACCCAGGAATTATCTTCCTGACCATAACCCTTCCACTTGACCAGGTACTGGAGTTTCCGTCTCGAAACACGAGAATCCAAAATCTTCTCCACCACATACTCCAACTCCCCCTCAACTAACACTGGGGCAGGAGGATCAACGAATGGAACCACAGGCGCCACGTATCTCCGCAATAACGACCTATGGAACACATCATGGATGGCAAAAGAAGCAGGAAGGGCCAAACGAAATGACACAGGATTGATAACCTCAGAAATCTTATACGGACCAATGAAACGAGGCTTAAACTTAGGAGAGGAAACCTTCATAGGAACATAACGAGACGACAACCAAACCAAATCCCCAACACGAAGTCGGGGACCCACACAGCGCCGGCGGTTAGCGAAACGTTGAGCCTTCTCCTGGGACAATGTCAAATTGTCCACCACATGAGTCCAAATCTGCTGCAACCTATCCACCACAGTATCTACACCAGGACAGTCTGAAGACTCAACCTGCCCTGAAGAGAAACGAGGATGGAAACCAGAATTGCAGAAAAACGGCGAAACCAAAGTAGCCGAGCTGGCCCGATTATTAAGGGCGAACTCAGCCAATGGCAAAAAGGACACCCAATCATCCTGATCAGCAGAAACAAAGCATCTCAGATATGTTTCCAAAGTTTGATTAGTTCGTTCGGTTTGGCCATTTGTCTGAGGATGGAAAGCCGAGGAAAAAGACAAATCAATGCCTATCCTAGCACAAATGGATCGCCAAAACCTTGAAACAAACTGGGAACCTCTGTCAGAAACGATGTTCTCCGGGATACCATGTAAACGAACCACATGCTGGAAAAATAATGGCACCAAATCAGAGGAGGAAGGCAATTTAGACAAAGGTACCAAATGGACCATCTTAGAAAAGCGATCACAAACCACCCAAATGACCGACATCTTTTGAGAGACGGGGAGATCCGAAATAAAATCCATAGAAATATGCGTCCAGGGCCTCTTCGGGACCGGCAAGGGCAAAAGCAACCCACTGGCACGAGAACAGCAGGGCTTAGCCTGAGCACAAGTCCCACAGGACTGCACAAAAGAACGCACATCCCGCGACAAAGACGGCCACCAGAAGGATCTAGCCACCAAATCTCTGGTACCAAAGATTCCAGGATGCCCAGCCAACACTGAACAATGAATCTCAGAGATAACTCTACTAGTCCATCTATCAGGGACAAACAGTTTATCCGCTGGGCAACGGTCAGGTCTATCAGCCTGAAATTTTTGCAGCACCCACTGCAAATCAGGGGAGATGGCAGACAAAATTACCCCCTCTTTGAGAATACCCGCCGGCTCAGGAACACCCGGAGAGTCAGGCACAAAACTCCTTGACAGGGCATCAGCCTTCACATTCTTAGAGCCCGGAAGGTACGAAACCACAAAATCAAAACGGGAGAAAAATAATGACCATCGAGCCTGTCTCGGATTCAACCGTTTGGCAGACTCAAGATAAGTCAAATTTTTGTGATCTGTCAAGACCACCACGCGATGCTTGGCTCCTTCCAGCCAATGACGCCACTCCTCGAATGCCCACTTCATGGCCAACAATTCACGATTACCAACATCATAGTTACGCTCAGCAGTCGAAAACTTTCTAGAAAAGAAAGCACATGGCTTCATCACCGAGCCCTCAGAACTTCTTTGCGACAAAACAGCTCCTGCTCCAATCTCAGAAGCATCAACCTCAACCTGAAACGGAAGCGAAATATCTGGCTGGCACAACACAGGGGCAGAAGAAAAACGACGCTTCAACTCCTGAAAAGCCTCTACAGCCGCACAAGACCAATTGACCACATCAGCACCCTTCTTGGTCAAATCAGTCAACGGTTTAGCAACAGTAGAAAAATTAGCGATGAAGCGCCGATAAAAATTAGCAAAGCCCAGGAACTTTTGCAGGCTCTTCACAGATGTCGGCTGAGTCCAATCGTAAATGGCCTGGACTTTAACAGGGTCCATCTCGATAGTAGAAGGGGAAAAAATGAACCCCAAAAATGAAACCTTCTGAACTCCAAAGAGACACTTTGACCCCTTCACAAACAAGGAATTCGCACGAAGGACCTGGAACACCATTCTGACCTGCTTCACATGAGACTCCCAATCATCCGAAAAGACCAAAATATCATCCAAATACACAATCAGGAATTTATCCAGGTACTCTCGGAAGATGTCATGCATAAAGGACTGAAATACTGATGGAGCATTGGAAAGCCCAAATGGCATAACCAGGTACTCAAAATGGCCCTCGGGCGTATTAAATGCTGTTTTCCATTCATCGCCTTGTTTAATACGCACAAGATTATACGCCCCTCGAAGATCTATCTTGGTGAACCAACTAGCCCCTTTAATACGAGCAAACATATCAGACAGCAACGGCAAAGGATACTGAAATTTGACTGTAATTTTATTAAGAAGGCGGTAATCAATACAAGGTCTCAAAGAACCATCCTTCTTGGCAACAAAAAAGAACCCTGCTCCTAACGGTGATGACGACGGGCGAATATGGCCTTTCTCCAAGGATTCCTTTATATAACGCCGCATAGTGGCGTGTTCTGGCACATATAAATTGAACAATCAGCCCTTAGGAAACTTACTACCAGGAATCAAATTAATTGCACAATCGCAATCCCTATGAGGAGGTAGGGCACTGGCTTTGGGCTCATCAAATACATCCCGATAATCCGACAAAACTCTGGAACTTCAGAAGGAGTGGAAGACGAAATAGACAAAAATGGAACATCACCATGTACCCCCTGGCAACCCCAGCTGGACACAGACATAGATTTCCAGTCCAATACTGGATTATGAACCTGTAGCCAAGGCAACCCCAAAACGACCACATCATGCAGATTATGCAACACCAGAAAGCGGATATCCTCCTGATGTGCAGGAGCCATGCACATGGTCAATTGGGTCCAATACTGAGGCTTATTCTTGGCCAAAGGCGTAGCATCAATTCCTCTCAATGGAATAGGATACTGCAAGGGCTCCAAGAAATAACCACAGCGCCTAGCATACTCCAAGTCCATCAAATTCAGGGCAGCGCCTGAATCCACAAATGCCATAACAGAATAGGATGACAAAGAGCAAATCAGAGTAACAGACAATAGAAATTTAGACTGTACCGTACCAATGGTGGCAGACCTAGCGAACCGCTTAGTGCGCTTAGGACAATCGGAGATAGCATGAGTGGAATCACCACAGTAAAAACATAGCCCATTCCGACGTCTGTGTTCTTGCCGTTCAGCTCTGGTCAAAGTCCTATTACATTGCATAGGCTCAGGACCATGCTCAGATAGTACCGCCAAATGGTGCACAGCTTTACGCTCACGCAAGCGTCGATCGATCTGAATGGCCAAGGACATAGACTCATTCAGACCAGCAGGCATGGGAAACCCCACCATGACATCCTTAAGGGCTTCAGAGAGACCCTTTCTGAAGATTGCTGCCAGGGCACATTCATTCCACTGAGTGAGCACAGACCACTTTCTAAACTTCTGACAATATATCTCCGCTTCATCCTGACCCTGACACAGAGCCAGCATGATTTTCTCTGCCTGATCCACTGAATTCGGTTCGTCATAAAGCAATCCAAGCACCAGGAAAAACGCATCAACATCACGCAATGCCGGATCTCCTGGCGCAAGGGAAAATGCCCAGTCTTGAGGGTCACCACGTAACAAAGAAATAATGATCTTTACTTGTTGAACAGGGTCACCTGAGGAGCGAGGTTTGAAGGCAAGAAACAATTTACAATTATTTTTGAAATTCAAGAACTTAGATCTATCACCAAAAAACAAATCAGGAATAGGAATCCTAGGCTCTGACATCGGATTCTGAACCACAAAATCTTGAATGTTTTGTATCCTTGTAGTGAGATTATCCATCCAAGAGGACAGACCTTGAATGTCCATATCTACACCTGTGTCCTGAACCACCCAGAGGTAAAGGGGAAAAGAGAGACAAAACACAGTGCAAAGAAAAAAAAATGGTCTCAGAACTTCTCTTATCCCTCTATTGAGATGCATTAGTACTTTGGGCCACCTGTAATGTTATGACCTGGTGGTCAGGACTATAATGGACCTGGTGGTTAAGAGCACACAGAATGACCTGATAGTCACTGATAATTAAGGACGAGCTCTGGGACGTGGGAACTCTGCTGACCGCAATCCCTAATCCTATAACATACACTAGAAATAGCCGTGGATTGCGCCTAACGCTCCCTATGCAACTCGGCACAGCCTAAGAAACTAGCTAGCCCTGAAGATAGAAAAATTAAGCCTACCTTGCCTCAGAGAAATTCCCCAAAGGAAAAGGCAGCCCCCCACATATAATGACTGTGAGTAAAGATGAAAATACAAACATAGAGATGAAATAGATTTAGCAAAGTGAGGCCCGACTTACTGAACAGACCGAGGATAGGAAAGGTTACTTTGCGGTCAGCACAAAAACCTACAAAAAGACCACGCAGAGGGCGCAAAAAGACCCTCCGCACCGACTCACGGTGCGGAGGCGCTCCCTCTGCGTCCCAGAGCTTCCAGCAAGCAAGACAACAAATTAAATAGCAAGCTGGACAGAAAAATAGCAAACCAAAGAAATACAAGCTGAAAATTAGCTTCTGATGGGAAGACAGGTCACAAGAACGATCCAGGAGTGAACAGACCAATACTGGAACATTGACAGGTGGCATGGAGCAAAGATCTAAGTGGAGATAAATAGAGCAGCAGCTAACGAATTAACCTCGTCACCTGTGAAACTCAGAAACACCCACCAGAGGAAGTCCATGGACAGAACCAGCCGAAGTACCATTCATGACCACAGGAGGGAGCCCGACAACAGAATTCACAACACCTCTGTCTGTTTAGTAAGTCTGGCCTCCCTTTGCTGAAACCTGTTTCATTTCTGCATTTGTGACTTTCATCTTAACTCACAGTCAATATATGTGGGGGGCTGCCTTTTCCTTTGGGGAATTTCTCTGAGGCAAGGTAGGCTTTATTTTCTATATCTAGGGCTAGTTAGCTCTTAGGCTGTGAAGAGGCGTCTAGGCCGAGTCAGGTACGCTCCACGGCTATTTCTAGTTGTTGTGATAGGATTAGGGGTTGCTGTCAGCAGAGCTCCCACTTCCCAGAGCTTGTCCTGTGTGATGAAACAGGTTTCAGCAAAGGGAGGCCAGACTTACTAAACAGACAGAGGATAGTAAAGGTATCTTTGCGGTCAGCACAAAAACTACAAAAAGACCACGCAGAGTGTGCAAAAAGACCTCCGCACCGACTCACGGTGCGGAGGTGCCACTCTGCACCCCAGAGCTTCCAGCTAGCAATGCAAAATCATGATAGCAAGCTGGACAAGGAAACAATGAACAAATGATAAACTAGCAGGGACTTAGCTTCTGCTGGAGTAGACAGGTCACCAGAAAGATCCAAGAGCGAACTGAACCAGTACAAGAACATTGCCAGCTGGCATGGAGTAACGATCTGAGTGGAGCTAAATAGAGCAGCCAGCCAAAGAACAAACTACATCACCTGTGGAAGGAACCTCAGAAGCAGCAGCTCCACTCACAGCCACCAGAGGGAGTCCATGGACAGAACTCGCCAAAGTACCATTCATTCATAACCACAGGAGGGAGTTCGATAACAGAATTCACAACAACAGACACAACAGTCAGCAACCACCTCTAGTTCATTGTCCCAGCTCAGCGTTCACTTGTCCCTGCCCCAGATGTTTAACAGAAAGCAGAAATATCCACCCACCTACAGGCCAAAACATCTAAACATCCACATTGTCAGATTGGTAGCCCTGGAAATGTTGCCGTTTTGACTTGTGGGAACTGAGTCTTTCCGCGACCTCTTGGCTCTGGCAGCCCACGGTACTCAATTCCCATCCGACATTATTTTTCCCCGTGAGCCATCAACGCATTACATAAGCACGTGTTACACAATATCAACCGTGCTCTGGCCAATGCATTCACAGGGAAGGTCTACTTTTCCACAGACACGTGGACAAGTTCTTGTGGACAGGAGCGCTACATTTCCCTTATGGCACACTGGCTGAATCTTGGACAGAGTCAAAGGCTGGGACATTACACATCTTACGCACACCAAGAATACTCACACCAAGAATAGCGGTCCCAACTTCAATCATGGTTTTAGTCTCCTCGTATTACAGTTCCTGTCTCTCCTCACCTGTTCCTGTCTCTCCTCCAAACTAGAGTCCCCATCACTCCCCAGCTGGGAAGTCTGCAGCACTACCGTGACTAAGTGGCAGCACGCACTGCTGAAGCTCATCTGTTTACGTGATAAATCTCACAACGCAGCCGAGCTGTTGAATGGGATAAAAGAACAGACCGATCAGTGGCTCTCCCCGCTGAACCTCCAACCAGGTCTGGTTGTGTGCGATGATGGGCATAATTTGGTGGCAGCCTTAAAGCTTGTCAAGCTGGTAAACACGTTCCATGCATGGCCCACGTGCTGAACTTGGTTGTACAGCGGTTTTTAAAAACATACCTGACTTGCCGGACCTACTTGACAAGGTACGACGTGTCAGGGCACATTTCCGAAAGTCATCTTTGGCTTTTGTCGGACTAGCTTTGCTGCAGCAACAGTGCTTTAAATTGCCTCCCCTTCGACTGATTGTGACCTGCCCACACCCTATAATTCGACCTTTAATAATATTAATAATAATATTAATAACTGTTAAGTCCTTCTCAGTCCCTGGCTTACTAGAGGTAGGGATCCTGAGTAAATGACACGCAAACAAGGTATTGTGTGATCATATACAAGGGAAGCCCAGGAGCACATCTCTCTCTCTGGGCTTTGCCCTCCCTTTATATAGAAAGAATTATTCTTTTACAGACATGCGCACAAGCGCTCATATTTCACTATCTCTTACATAAACAATCTATACCAGTCTTTATCAGTAGAAAGTTACATCATCTGGAAGGTGAATGAAAGGCTGCTATTGAAAGAAGGAATGCACACATGATTACTTCCATAAAAGGAAATGTCAAGTCAGCAGAAATGTATCTTGTTGTAAGCGAGATTTCTCAGGAAGAAGACAAGATGGATTTCTTTAGTTCAGTCTGATCTCCACAATTCCCCCCTTTGACATTTTCTTTTATTTATTTTATTACCACAGGGCCAAAGACAAAGCCTTTATTTGGTATTACACATGTACATGCTTGTATTCAATAAGAGAATCAAATCTAGTATTAATTCTTCCGTTTAACTCTCGCAACCTTTTCTTTGTTTTGCAATAAGTACAGATATTACAAAGGGATAGCAAAATAAGCGCAATAATCAGTATTAGCAAAGGATAACATAAGAGAAGAAGGAAAAAAAACTTTATACTCTTGCATCTATTACACAAAGTTTATCTGTGCATACTGAGATACTCTTGAGCACAATCTGGAATAGTACGTATATGACTACAATAATCATAACTATATGTATTATGCTCTGCATAATCCCGGCAACCCACCCACCGATTCCTCTGAACCAGTTGGCTGGGTTAAGAAAAGAAAAGGTATCTGACCACCAGCTATCCTTATTCTGGTCATTGTCTTTGTCATACTGATCTCTGAGTCGTTGTACGTCCTTTAATTTAAATGTCATACTCATAGTACTATTCGGGTCTATATAATGACAGCAGGTGGGTCCGATGATTTGACACATACCCCCTTGTGAGGCAGTTAGGTAATCCAATACCAGGGTATGTTGGTTAGTGACTATTATAAGCTGATTCTGTACAGCTATACTAGTGTTTAGTATATCCAATATATCCCAGATCTGATCATCTAGATAATCCGTGGCTCTAACTAATTTATCCCACATCTGTGTTAACATAGGATAAATAAAAATGGTACTAGCAATTTTGTTAGGAATTCCCATTTGTACTATATGTGGCCTCCCCGAGGGACGTGGTGAGTTATCTGCAGCTCTTTTATACAGTGTGTGCTTGGGCACGGCTTGCAAATTCACTTGTTTATTTGAAATTATGAATGTAGCCGGGGTTAGGCGTCCTAATGTACAAGTACCCTTTATACCTACGGGAAGCCATTTATATGCTCCTTCTCCGCATATCCAAAATGTACCTTCAGGCAGATCCCATAGAGCTGAGTGCTGCAATACCAATCTGTGAGCCAAGTCCACAAATCTAGATACATTCTGAAGCATACACCAAGAGGGTTTTTGTCCCAAGGGGCTACAGTACCCGGCTGCGGGATTCCCACATACAGGCATTCCTTTGATATACTCATTGGATTCATTACAAACCAGGTTCCCCAGCTTACTTGTACAACTGTCTGCATCACCTTGGCGGAACAATTTAGAATGTTTCCATTTTCTATTATGTATGTATCTTTCCAATACTACAGGTTTGAAAGCATCAGAGGGGGGGACGGTTGTACTGAAACTAAGCTGTAGATTTTCTGTGGGGACCTGTCCTAAATTAGTTAATCCAGTCTTATTTCTAGGTACCCATTTTCCTCCCCTAAATGCTAAATATTGTAGATGTGTGTTACTCCCTGAGAGATTACCCTGCCACCAAGGAAATTCTACCCATCCCACAATTGGTATGGCGATTGTAGTATTCCACAGCCTAGCATTACCAATTTGGTTGTTGGCCAGGTTGTCTGAACAATTAGGCCAAGCGAATATTTCTTCTGCTAATACGGGAACTGCTAGAAAAGGTATACTTGTGGCTGATACCGGCGAATGGGTACAGATCCAACAATCTGTCAGGGTTTGTGTATTGTTTAACAAGTCATGCACTAATTTTCTATGATGTTGTACGAATCTATTGTTCAAAGGGGCTAGAGAATTCAGTCTATCCCACGCCTCCGTTGAGGTTATCATTATTAACATCAATATCATGAGTTTATACTGCTTTTCTTGCAATGGCTTGCATGTATCCATGATGCCTTTCCTTCAAGCTTGACTGATGTAGGTGTTGTCAACAGGACTTGGAAGGGTCCGTCAAACCTTGGTTCTAGAGCCTTTCTGGTGTGTCTTTTTACATAGACTTGATCACCTGGTTCCAACTTGTGACTTCCTTCTGTGTTGTCAGGATCTGGAAGGGAAGCAAAAACTTGTGCATGCACCTTAGTTAATTGTTTCTGAAGATTTTGCACATAAGAAGTCAATGACTCAATATTTAACACAAGTTGCTGTGGAAAATAACATCCTAAATTGGCAGTCCTGCCAAACAAAATTTCATATGGAGACAGTTTAGTCTTACCCCTTGGGGTATTGCGTATTGAGTAAAGGGCCAGTGGAAGGCATTCTGTCCAAGGCTTTCCTGTTTCAGCCATGGCTTTCTGTATTTTTAATTTTAAAGTTCCATTCATACGTTCTACCTTACCAGAACTTTGAGGATGGTACGGAGTGTGTAACTGACTTTCAACACCCAACATTTTCAGTACATTTTGAAATATTTCTCCAGTGAAATGAGTACCCCTATCTGACTCGATCACTTCAGGGAGACCGTAACGGGGTATCAGTTCGGCAACTAGCTTTACAGCAGTGTTTTTAGCTGAAGCCTTCCGAACTGGATAGGCCTCTGGCCACCCCGAGAACATGTCCACACATACCAACACATACTCATACCCATTACTTTTTGGCAGCTGGATAAAGTCTATTTGTAATCGCTGAAACGGGTAGAGAGGTCGGACGTGGTGCTTCATAGGGGTCTTTGTTGTCTGTCCGGGATTATATGTCAGGCATATAGCGCATGCAGCACAATAGTCTCTTGCATAGTTGCCAAAACCTGGAGCCAACCAGACTTGCTTTGCCAGTAGTGTCATTGCATTTGCAGACACATGAGTAGGGTGGTGCAGTCCACCAACTACAATCGGATACCAGGCTCTAGGTAGACATATTAGTCCATCTTTCTTCCAAATTCCCGCTTATTCTTCTGCCCCTTCCTTTTTCCACCTGTCCCTCTCCTCTTCTCCTGCATCTTCCTGTGCTTGTCTCAGTCTATCTTCAGTATTTTCTGTGGGGTTTACAGTATGAACCTGTTGTAAGGGTTTGACAGCTGCTGCTTTGGCTGCTTTATCAGCCCTATCATTTCCCCTAGATTCCCTAGTGTCGAGTCTCACATGTGCAGCTACCTTGATTACTGCTACTTCTTTTGTTTCTTGTGCAGCCTCTAAGATCTGTTTGATCAGAGAAGCATGTTTTACAGGTTGTCCTGACGCTGTCATGTAACCTCTAGCTCTCCAGATTACTCCAAAATCAAACACAATACCACGTGCATACCTAGAATCAGTGTATATATTAGCTGTCTGGTTCTCAGCTATTTTAAGAGCTTCAATCAATGCTGTTAGTTCTGCTTCTTGTGCAGACTGTTTCGGTGGAAATGGTTCTGCTTTGAGAGTTTCAGATTCTGACACAACTGCATACCCTGTATGGAAGTTACCTGTGTCATCTGCAAACCTACTACCATCTATAAACAGCTCTAAATCTGGATTTTGAAGTGGTGTTTCGGATACATTGGGTAAGCCTACCGTTTCTTGTAAAATGAGCTCTGTACAATCATGTGTGTCTGTAGGGAAAAAATTTGCGTGTGGATCAGTGTCCTTATTCCCCCCTTCAGACTCGAGAGGTAGCAGTGTAGCTATATTGAGAGTCTGAAGCCTAGCAAATGTGATAGTAGAGGGGAGCAACAAAGAACACTGTAGCCGCAAATGTCTGGCCATGGAAATGTGTTTTGGTTGGACCTGGTTTAATATCCCATAAACATCATGTGTAGTTTGAACTGTGAGTGGATACTCTAGGACAATTTCTGATGCTTTGTCCAACAATAGTGAGACAGCAACAACTACACGTACACAGGTTGGCGCTGCTCTAGCTACGGGATCTAACCTTGCTGAAAGATATGCAATTGGTCTTTGTTTCCCTGCATGCTTCTGGGTAAGAACTCCTGTAGCATGGGAATCAACTTCTGCAGCCATAAGCTGAAACGGTTTGGTGTAGTCTGGTAGCCCTAACGCTGGAGCTGAAACAAGGGCATCTTTTAATTGTTGGAACGAAATCTGACCTTCTTTTGTCAACAAATAAGGTTCACTTTTTACACAGTCATACAGTGGTTGCATTAGTTGACTGGCATGTATAATCCATTGTCTACAATGAGACACTATTCCTAAAAATGCTCGTAGCTGTTTATGATTTCTAGGCTCATTCATCTGTCTTATTGCTTCAGTTCTTTGTGGTGTAAGATGCTTTTTACCTTGAGAAATGCAATGACCTAGAAAGACCACTTTGGTCTGACAAACTTGTAGCTTTTGTCTATTCACTTTACACCCTTCTTTTTCTAAAAAACATAGTAAACTCACAGTGGACCTTTCTGCAGTTTCTAGATCTGGGCAGCAAAGTAGTAGGTCATCCACATACTGCAAAATTACTACCTGTGGTTCGGGTTCAAACCTCTGAAGGACTGTTTGTAGGGCATTTGAATAAAGAGTAGGGGAGTGTATCATTCCCTGTGGAAGGCGTGTCCACGCCAACTGTTTGCCCTTAAATGTAAATGCAAACAAATGCCAACTATCTTGGTGTAAAGGAACCGAGAAAAATGCATTTGAAAGATCTATTACAGTAAATACTTGAGAACTGGCTGGTATCTGTGATAGTAACGTATGAGGATTGGGTACAACTGGGGTGATTGGATCTAGAACTTTGTTTATTTCTCTTAAATCATGTACCATACGATATTTGGGCATAGAACTCTTATCAAGAGTTCTCTTTTTGACTGGATACAGAGGAGTGTTAGCAGGTGATTGTATCTCTACCAAAACTCCTTTCTCTTTATATCCCTCTATCTGTTTTGTAATCGCTAGTTCCTGCTGGGCACTCACAGGGTATTGTCTGAGCTGTGGGAGAACAGTTCCTGGTTGCACAGATAGTTTTACAGGAGAGATATGCAATAGTCCCACATCGGTGTCACCCTGTGCCCACAGTGTTTCTGGGACCATTGAGAGGTCTAGATCTGTGGTGTACTCTTTTTCTTCAGCATAATCCTCAAAAGCCTGAATTCTAACATATTGTTCTAATGTTTCTGCATCATCAGGGATAGTCAGTATAACTGTGCCATCTTCCCTAAAATTGATGTTAGCTTCTAATTTCTTTAGGACATCAGTTCCTAACAAACATGTTGGGGCACCTCTGGCATACAAAAATCTGGATGCAAAACATTTAGGTCCTAATGAGACCTCTAGGGGCACAGTATATGGCAGTGTTCGAATTACCCCATCATAACCCTCAGCAAAAGTTGTTTGTTCTGAAATATCTTCCGGATTCGGAAGAAAATCTTGATTCAAAATTGAGGAAGTTGCACCTGTATCTATCAAAAATGGAATCTCTCTCCCCCCCACATTCACCTGTATCATAGGTCTTCTAGCTGGTAGGGAAGTTTGTAACACATCGAGTCAATCTGAATCTGGTATGGGACCATCTATGATGGTAGATTTCTGCTGGTTGTCCGTTTGGGGAGGGTTATTTCTGGGAACAAATTTGCCTGACTTTATATCTGCCAACTTCTTCCTGCACTCTCTTTGGAAATGACCTGGCTTTTTACAGTAGTGGCAAGGAAAGTTGTGTCTCACTCTTCCTCCTGTATTAGCTTGTGCTATTCTAACAGGCTTACGATTCTCTCTCATATCCATGACTATTCCTAAACATCGTTGTTTCACAATATTTGGTTGTTCAATTGTTCTCCAATCTGGAGTAGAGGATTTAAATTTTTCTCTGATTTTCGGATCTAGCCCCTCTATTAATTGTTTTGTAAAAAGTCTCCTTACTGAAGCATCAGTCAAATCCAATCCTTCATCCCTAAAGCTATTTTCTAATTCTTGACTATATTCTTCAATACTTTGCCCAAATTTCTGCATAATCACACCCGTAGATCCCCTTTCCCTCTGTTTTTCTCTCATGAAAATTATTAATGCCTCTGTGAACTGGGTACCTGATGCTTCTGTCTGTAAGGCACCCCCTTCTGCCACTGGTCTATTGGGCTGTAGGTGTGTCAATAATTCCTGAAAAAGTCCGGGGGACATTTTCATTCTACATAATTCTTCCCCGTCCGCCCAGACCCCAGCATGAGTCTGCATGATTTGTTGTATGTATTGTGCAAATCGGATGGGATATTGAGTGGGATCAGGCGCATTATGCAGGAGGGACATACCTTCAGCAGGGGACCAAGGAAAATACTGTCGGGTCTGGTGATATCTAGTTCCCATTACCCCGTCAGCACCAGGTTCCCTAAAGGGTCTTGGTACTACCCTAACAGGGGCAAGTACAGCGCCATGTCTAGGTGTACCACAGACTAGGCAATCATTTCTCCAATCTGGATTTTGTTGTCCACAGTGTGAACATACCCATCCTCCTACCCCACCAAGATTGGGATACAAGGCTGGAAATTGTTTTCCTCCTTCTGCTCCTCCAGATGGTACAAATGATTGGGCTTTTGGATCTAGGTAAGGTGGTGGGATTATGTCACAACTTTTTCCCTTCCCCATAATCCATTTGGAAGTGTCTGGATCATACTTCCAATTCTCCTCTTTAGCTGTTTTTGAGACCTCTATCATACAGTGTATGATTTCTTCCCACCCATTGTCTTTGATAATTCCACCTCGTTCTTTACTCAGTTTTTCCCATTCTGTACTGAACATAAGTGCTTCTGAAATTCCCAATTTTTCTCTTACCCTTCTAATCTGACTTCTGACTGTCTTCCCACATCTTTCCTGTATGATATCTGCTGCTTCCACTTGTCCTAAGACGGTTTTTGTCTGTTTATTTCCCATTTTTCTTTTTTATTTTTTTTCAATATTAGCTATTTCTACCCCAGGTGACGTTTGGACAATCACTTATCCTAGGTGATGTCTCGTTGCCTTCTCTCCTAGGGAGCTAAAATATTGAAGGGCTGATCTGCTCCATTCTTTCTAATGTGCAGAATGTACTTAAGTGCTATTATGCACGCAAACAGACCCAGCAACACCATACAGATCACAAAACTTTCTGTGTCAGTTAGCATACTTGTCCCAGGCTCATGGACCCGCGTCCTGGGCTCATTCTATCAAACCTTATCCAGAAATGAAGGAGGTTAAGCACTTAAATGAGAGTCAAGCATGGGCGGAGGTCTCCCCGAAAGGACGCAACCACATGACCCAGTTAGGCTGACTTCCGTGTATAAGGCTTATACCCCAACTATTTCGGCTTATTTTTCTACGCACTTTTGCTCTTTTTTTCACAACATACCACAACCTTCACACTGTTCACACACTGCCAGGGACAGGACTCATAAATCTATACAATATAGTAACCCGAGTTTTATAGGTATCTACTCACTACTAGACTAACCCAGCGTGACACGGCTCATAGAGATCTTTCGGATAATACAAGGCAGATAAAAGAGAACTAATAATGTCTCTTACCTGGCCAGGTTTTTCAGTTCATTTGCCGTCCATTATCCCAGATCTCCATTGTCCGTATCTGCAGGTGAATCTCGAGCAAATACTCTCATCTCGGGTCCCTGTTCGGTGCGCCAAAGAAATGTTAAGTCCTTCTCAGTCCCTGGCTTACTAGAGGTAGGGATCCTGAGTAAATGACACGCAAACAAGGTATTGTGTGATCATATACAAGGGAAGCCCAGGAGCACATCTCTCTCTCTGGGCTTTGCCCTCCCTTTATATAGAAAGAATTATTCTTTTACAGACATGCGCACAAGCGCTCATATTTCACTATCTCTTACATAAACAATCTATACCAGTCTTTATCAGTAGAAAGTTACATCATCTGGAAGGTGAATGAAAGGCTGCTATTGAAAGAAGGAATGCACACATGATTACTTCCATAAAAGGAAATGTCAAGTCAGCAGAAATGTATCTTGTTGTAAGCGAGATTTCTCAGGAAGAAGACAATATGGATTTCTTTAGTTCAGTCTGATCTCCACATAACATAAATATTTTATTTCTATAGCGCCAACATATTCGGCAGCACTTTACATTTTAAAGAGGACATGTCCAGACAATAACAGACATTACAGATCTAATATATAATTGCCTAGAATACTACTTCCTGCAATTTGTGCCAACTTCCGTGGCTTTGTCCGGAGCTAATGTCCGGAGCTATTGTCCGGAGCTAATGTCCGCAGCTAATGTCCGGAGATTAATTGCCTAGAATACTACTTCCTGCAATTTCTGCCAACTTCCGTGGCTTTTGTCCGGAGCTAATGTCCGGAGCTAATGTCCGGAGCTAATGTGCGGAGATAATGTCCGGAGCTAATGTCCGGAGCTAATGTCCGGAGCTAATGTCCGGAGATAAGTGACGTCAACAGTGTCCAGTGTCTGATTGGTTGCCGCCTGCTGCGAGCGACCAATCAGAAATGTGCCGTACTGTGACACACTCCGCCCGCCATTTTGGTGTGATTTTTGAATTTTTACCTCACAGCAAGTTTCTACTGCGTGGAGGCGGGCCCAGTGACGTTGCTCTTCAAGCTCCTGCCGAATTTCGTCAAAAAAATGATAATACCATTTACCAAAACTATATATATTTAGTTGTGAAGTGGTTCAGTGACATTTTCACACCAATTTTGAACTTTTGTTTGGTGTTTTCTCCATATACTGCCTATTATTTTTGTTCTTTCTTACTATTATTTATTAATTGTATTATTCTTACATTTGAATAAATAAAGTATATATGGATTCTAGACTCCCGATTCTTTAGAATCGGGCTGCCATCTAGTTAACAATAATCACATAAACAACAGATACCAAGAGGCATGAGGGCCCGGCTCGCAAGCTTACAATCTATGAGGAAACAGGGGAGACTCGAAAGGTGGATGGTAACTTTTCGTGTCTCCCCTTTGCTTTGTTTTCGTTGTTCTGACCAGCCATAATATAATAAATCGGGTGTTCATGTAAAACTGCATGTACCGGATACCAACCAGTATGTGTAAAACTGCAGACACAGAGGGCTATTAAATGCATACAGTGTGTGAGAACAAAATACAATGATCCTGGTTATGAAGAAAATTTTGAATGGACATGAAAAAGGGCAGGGTTCCCTCCTACAAAATATCAAACCTTATGGTTACCAAAATGGGGAAACCTCCCTACACCCCTATTGAGGTCCGATATTAACCCCTTAATCCCATATGACGTACTATCCCGTCGAGGTGGGGTGGGCTTTAATTCCCACCGACGGGATAGTACGTCATAGGCGATCGGCCGCGCTCACGGGGGGAGCGCGGCCGATCGCGGCCGGGTGTCAGCTGCCTATCACAGCTGACATCCGGCACTATGTGCCAGGAGCGGTCACGGACCGCCTCCAGCACATTAACCCCCGGCACACCGCTATCAAACATGATCGCGATGTTCCGGCGGTGCAGGGAAGCATCGCGCAGGGAGGGGGCTCCCTGCGGGCTTCCCTGAGACCCCCGCAGCAACGCGATGTGATCGCGTTGCTGCGAGGGTCTCCAACCTCCTTCCTCCTTGCTGGACCCGGTTCCAAGATGGCCGCAGCATCCGGGTCCTGCAGGGAGGGAGGTGGCTTCACAGAGCCTGCTCAGAGCAGGCACTGTGAAGCCTGCAGTGCTGCATGTCAGATCGGTGATCTGACAGAGTGCTGTGCAAACTGTCAGATCATCGATCCGTGATGTCCCCCCTGGGACAAAGTAAAAAAGTTTAAAAAAAATTTCCAAATATGTAAAAAAAAATTAAAAAAAATATTACTAAATAATGAAAAAAAAAATATTATTCCCATAAATATATATTTCTTTATCTAAATAATAAAAAAAACAATAAAAGTACACATATTTAGTATCGCCGCGTCCGTAACGACCCGACCTATAAAACTGGCCCACTAGTTAACCCCTTCAGTAAACACCGTAAGAAAAAAAAAAAAAAAACGAGGCAAAAAACAACGCTTTATTATCATACCGCCGAACAAAAAGTGAAATAACACGCAATCAAAAAGACATATATAAATAACCATGGTACCGCTGAAAACGTCATCTTGTCCCGCAAAAAACGCGCTGCCATACAGCATCATCAGCGAAAAAATAAAAAAGTTATAGTCCTGAGAATAAAGCGATGCAAAAATAATAATTTTTTCTATTAAATAGTTTTTATCGTATAGAAGCGCCAAAACATAAAAAAATGAGTTAAATGAGGTATCCCTGTAATCGTACTGACCCGAAGAATAAAACTGCTTTATCGATTTTACCAAACGCAGAACGGTATAAACGCCTCCCCCAAAAGAAATTCATGGATAGCTGGTTTTTGGTCATTCTGCCTCACAAAATCATAATAAAAAGCGATCTAAAAATGTCACGTGCCCAAAAATGTTACCAATAAAAACGTCAACTCGTCCCCCAAAAAACAAGACCTCACATGACTCTGTGGACCAAAATATGGAAAAATTATAGCTCTCAAAATGTGGTAACGCAAAAAATATTTTTTGAAATAAAAAGCATCTTTCAGTGTGTGACGGCTGCCAATCATAAAAATCCGCTAGAAAACCCGCTATAACAGTAAATCAAACCCCCCTTCATCACCCCCTTAGTTAGGAAAAAATTTAAAAAAATGTATTTATTTCCATTTTCCCATTAGGGTTAGGGCTAGGGTTAGGGTTAGGGCTAGGGCTAGGGTTAGGGCTAGGGTTAGGGCTAGGGTTAGGGTTAGGGCTAGGGTTAGGGCTAGGGTTAGGGCTAGGGTTAGGGCTAGGGCTAGGGTTAGGGCTAGGGTTAGGGCTAGGGTTAGGGCTAGGGTTAGGGTTGGGGCCACAGTTAGGGTTGGGGCCAAAGTTAGGGTTAGGGTTGGGGCTAAAGTTACGGTTAGGGTTTAGATTACATTTACAGTTGGGAATAGGGTTGGGATTAAGGTTAGGGGTGTGTCAGGGTTAGAGGTGTGGTTAGGATTACTGTTGGGATTAGGGTTAGGGGTGTGTTTGGATTAGGGTTTCAGTTATAATTGAGGGGTTTCCACTGTTTAGGCACATCAGGGGCTCTCCAAACGCGACATGGCGTCCGATCTCAATTCCAGCCAATTCTGCGTTGAAAAAGTAAAACAGTGCTTCTTCCCTTCCGAGCTCTCCCGTGTGCCCAAACAGGGGTTTACCCCAACATATGGGGTATCAGCGTACTCAGGACAAATTGTACAACAACTTTTGGGGTCCAATTTATTCTCTTACCCTTGGGAAAATAAAAAATTGGGGGCGAAAAGATAATTTTTGTGAAAAAATATGATTTTTTATTTTTACGGTTCTGCATTATAAACTTCTGTGAAACACTTGGTGTGTCAAAGTGCTCACCACACCTCTATATAAGTTCCTTAGGGGGTCTACTTTCCAAAATGGTGTCACTTGTAGGGGGTTTCAATGTTTAGGCACATCAGTGGCTCTCCAAACGCAACATGGTGTCCTATCTCAATTCCTGTCAATTTTGCATTGAAAAGTCAAGCGGCGCTCCTTCCCTTCCGAGCTCTCCCATTCGCCCAAACAGTGGTTTACCCCCACATATGGGGTATCGGTGTCCTCAGGACAAATTGTACAACAACGTTTGGGGTCCATGTTCTCCTGTTACCCTTGGTAAAATAAAACAAATTGGAGCTGAAGTAAATTTTTTGTGAAAAAAAGTTAAATGTTCATTTTAATTTAAACATTCCCAAAATTCCTATGAAGCACCAGAAGGGTTAATAAACTTCTTGAATATGGTTTTGAGCACCTTGAGGGGTGCAGTTTTTAGAAAGGTGTCACACTTGGGTATTTTCTATCATATAGACCCCTCAAAATGACTTCAAATGACATGTGTTCCCTAAAAAAAAATGGTGTTGTAAAAATGATAAATTGCTGGTCAACTTTTAACCCTTATAACTCCCTAACAAAAAAAAATTTTGGTTCCAAAATTGTGCTGATGTAAAGTAAACATGTGGGAAATGTTACTTATTAAGTATTTTGTGTGATATATCTCTGTGATTTAATTGCATAAAAATTCAAAGTTGGAAAATTGCGAAATTTTCATAATTTTCGCCAAATTTCCGTTTTTTTCACAAACAAACGCAGGCACTATCAAATAATTTTTACCACTATCATGAAGTACAATATGTCCCGAGAAATCAATGTCAGAATCACTGGGATCTGTTGAAGCGTTCCAGAGTTATAACATCATAAAGTGACAGTGGTCAGAATTGTAAAAATTGGCCCGGTCATTAACGTGCAAACCACCCTCGGGGCTTAAGGGGTTAATTATTATCGCCAAACTTGACTATTAATAATTAATATCCACTTAATACGCCTCAACGTTATCTTTTCGTTATTTTATATACTAACTGAGGCAATACAGTGTAAAAATAAAGGGTATTTATTACACATACACAAGTCTGCAGTCTATAACATACATATATATTTATACCCAATTTGGCGACTATAAATATATACAGTTATATGAAAAAGTTTGGGCACCCCTCTTAATCTTAAGCTTAATGTTTTATAAAAAAATGTTTTTTGCAACAGCTATTTCAGTTTCATATATCTAATAACTGTTGGACACAGTGATGTTTCTGCCTTGAAATGAGGTTTATTGTACTAACAGAAAAATGTGCAATCTGCATTCAAACAAAATTTGACAGGTGCATAAGTATGGGCACCCTTATCATTTTCTTGTTTTAAATACTCCTACCTACTTTTTACTGACTTTTTAAAGCACTTTTTTTGGTTTTCTAACCTCATTGAGCTTTGAACTTCATAGCCAGGTGTATGCAATCATGAGAAAAGCTACTTAAAGTGGCCACTTGCAAGTTGTTCTCCTGTTTGAAGACTGCCCAGTTTCTGCGCTCAGCTTAGAGAAGCCCAGTCGCAGCCTTTCTCTAGCTCCTAAATCCTTCTGTACTCCTTCACTGTCAGCTACCAACTGCCAACAGTCTGCTTGTCTGCACCAGACTAACTGACTCCTCCTCAAGACCAGGATGCATATTGAGGGAAGTGTTATGATCTGGTGGCCTTGGAGCAGCATGAGACGTACTCTGGAGAAGGTGGCACCTGTACTGACCGCAAACCCTGAACTTAGCAGCGCAACTAGAAGTAGCCGTGGGGGGTACCTGTTGTGAATTCTGTTTTCGAACTCCCTCCTGTGGTCATGAATGGCATGGTGCGGAGGTCTTTTTGCACACTCTGCGTGGTCTTTTCTAGTTTTTTGTGCTGACCGCAAATATACCTTTCCTATCCTCAGTCTGTTTAGTAAGTCTGGCCTCCCTTTGCTGAAACCTGTTTCATTTTTGTGTTTGTGACTTTCATCTTAACTCACAGTCAATATATGTGGGGGGCTGCCTTTTCCTTTCGGGAATTTCTCTGAGGCAAGGTAGGCTTTATTTTCTATCTTTAGGGCTAGTTAGCTCTTAGGCTGTGAAGAGGCGTCTAGGTCGTGTTAGGTACGCTCCACGGCTATTTCTAGTTGTGTGATAGGATTAGGGGTTGCGGTCAGCAGACCTCCCACTTCCCAGAGCTTGTCCTGTGTGAGTTTAACCATCAGGTCGTTCCGGGTGCTCCTAACCACCAGGTCCATAACAGTACAGCTGGCCCAAAGTATTAATGCATCTCAATAGAGGGATAAGAGAAGTTCTGAGACCATTTTTTTTTCTCTGCAGTGTTTTTTGTCTTTCTTTTCCCCTTAATCTCTGGGTGGTTCAGGACACAGGTGTAGATATGGACATTCAAGGTCTGTCCTCTTGTGTGGATCATCTCACTGCAAGGGTACAAAACATTCAAGATTTTGTGGTTCAGAATCCGATGTTAGAGCCTAGAATTCCAATTCCTGATTTGTTTTCTGGGGATAGATCTAAATTCCTGAATTTCAAAAATAATTGTAAACTGTTTCTAGCTTTGAAACCCTGCTCCTCTGGTGACCCCGTTCAACAAGTAAAAATCATTATTTCTTTGTTGCGTGGTCACCCTCAAGACTGGGCATTTTCCCTTGCGCCAGGAGATCCTGCATTGCGTGATGTAGATGCGTTTTTTCTGGCGCTTGGATTGCTTTATGATGAACCAAATTCAGTGGATCAGGCAGAGAAAATCTTGCTGGCTTTGTGTCAGGGTCAGGATGAAGCGGAGGTGTACTGTCAGAAGTTTAGAAAGTGGTCTGTGCTTACTCAGTGGAATGAGTGTGCCCTGGCGGCAATTTTCAGAAAGGGTCTTTCTGAAGCCCTTAAGGATGTCATGGTGGGATTTCCCACGCCTGCTGGTCTGAATGAGTCTATGTCCTTGGCCATTCAGATCGATCGGCGCTTGCCTGAGCGCAAAGCTGTGCACCATTGGGCGGTATTCTCTGAGCATAGGCCTGAGCCTATGCAATGTGATAGGACTTTGACCAGAGCTGAACGGCAAGAACACAGACGTCGGAATGGGCTGTGTTTTTACTGTGGTGATTCCACTCATGCTATCTCCGATTGTCCTAAGCGCACTAAGCGGTTTGCTAGGTCTGCCACCATTGGTACGGTACAGTCTAAATTTCTTTTGTCCGTTACTTTGATTTGCTTTCTGTCGTCCTATTCTGTTATGGCATTTGTGGATTCAGGCGCTGCCCTGAATTTGATGGACTTGGAGTTTGCCAGGCGCTGTGGTTTTTTCTTGGAGCCCTTGCAGTATCCTATTCCATTGAGAGGAATTGATGCTACGCCTTTGGCCAAGAATAAGCCTCAGTACTGGACTCAATTGACCATGTGCATGGCTCCTGCACATCAGGAGGATATTCGCTTTTTGGTGTTGCATAATCTGCATGATGTGGTCGTTTTGGGGTTGCCATGGCTACAGGTCCATAATCCAGTATTGGATTGGAAATCTATGTCTGTGTCCGGCTGGGGTTGTCAGGGGGTACATGGTGATGTTCCATTGCTGTCAATTTCGCCTTCCACTCCTTCTAAAGTCCCTGAGTTTTTGTCAGATTACCGGGATGTATTTGAAGAGCCCAAATCCGGTGCCTTACCTCCTCATAGGGATTGCGATTGTGCTATTAATTTGATTCCTGGTAGTAAGTTTCCTAAGGGCCGACTGTTTAATTTATCTGTGCCAGAGCACGCCGCTATGCGGAGTTATATAAAGGAATCCTTAGAGAGAGGTCATATTCGCCCATCGTCATCACCGTTGGGAGCAGGGTTCTTTTTTGTGGCCAAGAAGGATGGCTCTTTGAGACCTTTTATTGATTACTGCCTTCTTAATAAGATCACAGTCAAATTTCAGTACTCTTTGCCGCTGCTGTCTGATTTGTTTGCTCGGATTAAGGGGGCTAGTTGGTTCACCAAGATAGATCTTTGAGGGGCGTATAATCTTGTGCGAATTAAACAGGGCGATGAATGGAAAACAGCATTTAATACGCCCGAGGGCCATTTTGAGTACCTGGTTATGCCATTCGGGCTTTCTAATGCTCCATCTGTGTTTCAGTCCTTTATGCATGACATCTTCTGAGAGTACCTGGATAGGTTCATGATTGTATATTTGGATGATATTTTGGTCATTTCGGATGATTGGGAGTCTCATGTGAAGCAGGTCAGAATTGTGTTCCAGGTCCTTCGTGCGAATTCCTTGTTTGTGAAGGGGTTGAAATGTCTCTTTGGGGTTCAGAAGGTTTCATTTTGGGGTTTTATTTTTTCCCCTTCTACTATCGAGATGGACCCTGTTAAAGTTCAGGCCATTTATGATTGGACTCAGCCGACATCTGTGAAGAGCCTGCAGAAGTTCCTGGGCTTTGCTAATTTTTATCGGCGCTTCATCGCTAATTTTTCTAGTGTTGCTAAACCATTGACTGATTTGACCAAGAAAGGTGCTGATATGGTCAATTGGTCCTCGGTGGCTGTAGAGGCTTTTTAGGAGTTGAAGCGTTGTTTTTCTTCTGCCCCTGTGTTGTGCCAGCCAGATGTTTCGCTCCCGTTTCAGGTTGAGGTTGATGCTTCTGAGATTGGAGCAGAGGCTGTTTTGTCGCAAAGAAGTTCTGATGGCTCGGTGATGAAACCATGTGCCTTCTTTTCTAGAAAATTCTCGCCTGCTGAGCGCAATTATGATGTTGGCAATCGAGAGTTGTTGGCCATGAAGTGGGCATTCGAGGAGTGGCGACATTGGCTTGAAGGAGCCAAGCATCGCGTGGTGGTCTTGACAGATCACAAGAATTTGACTTATCTCGAGTCTGCCAAACGGTTGAATCCTAGACAGGCTCGATGGTCGCTGTTTTTCTCCCGTTTTGATTTTGTGGTTTCGTACCTTCCAGGCTCTAAGAATGTGAAGGCTGATGCCCTGTCAAGGAGTTTTGTGCCTGACTCTCCGGGTGTTCCTGAGCCGGCGGGTATTCTCAAAGAGGGGGTAATTTTTTCTGCCATCTCCCCTGATTTGCGGCGCGTGCTGCAGAAGTTTCAGGCTGATAGACCTGACCGTTGTCCAGCGGAGAAACTGTTTGTTCCTGATAGATGGACTAGTAGAGTTATCTCTGAGCTTCATTGTTTGGTGTTGGCGGGTCATCCTGGAATCTTTGGTACCAGAGATTTGGTGGCTAGATCCTTTTGGTGGCCTTCTTTGTCACGGGATGTGCGTTCTTTTGTGCAGTCCTGTGGGACTTGTGCTCGGGCTAAGCCCTGCTGTTCTCGTGCCAGTGGGTTGCTTTTGCCCTTGCCGGTCCCGAAGAGGCCCTGGACGCATATTTCCATGGATTTTATTTCAGATCTCCCTGTCTCTCAAAGGATGTCGGTCATTTGGGTGGTTTGTGATCGCTTCTCTAAGATGGTCCATTTGGTACCCTTGTCTAAATTGCCTTCCTCCTCTGATTTGGTGCCATTGTTTTTCCAGCATGTGGTTCGTTTGCATGGCATTCCGGAGAACATCGTCTCGGACAGAGGTTCTCAGTTTGTTTCGAGGTTTTGGCGGTCCTTTTGTGCTAAGATGGGCATTGATTTGTCTTTTTGTTCGGCTTTCCATCCTCAGACAAATGGCCAAACCGAACGAACTAATCAGACTTTGGAGACATATCTGAGATGCTTTGTTTCTACTGATCAGGATGATTGGGTGTCCTTCTTGCCTTTGGCTGAGTTTGCCCTTAATAATCGGGCCAGCTCGGCTACTTTGGTTTCGCCTTTTTTTCTGTAATTCTGGTTTCCATCCTCGTTTCTCTTCAGGGCAGGTTGAGCCTTTGGACTGTCCTGGTGTGGATACTGTGGTGGACAGGTTGCAGCAGATTTGGACTCATGTGGTGGACAATTTGACATTGTCCCAGGAGAAGGCTCAACGTTTCGCTAACCGCCGACGCTGTGTTGGTCCCCGACTTCGTGTTGGGGATTTGGTTTGGTTGTCATCTCTTCATATTCCTATGAAGGTTTCCTCTCCTAAGTTTAAGCCTCGTCTCATTGGTCCGTATAAGATTTCTGAAGTTCTTAATCCTGTGTCTTTTCGTTTGGACCTTCCAGCTTCTTTTGCCATCCATAATGTGTTCCATAGGTCGTTATTGCGGAGATACGTGGTGCCTATGGTTCCCTCCGTTGATCCTCCTGCCCCGGTGTTGGTCGAGGGGGAGTTGGAGTATGTGGTGGAGAAGATTTTGGATTCTCGTATTTCGAGACGGAAACTCCAGTACCTGGTCAAGTGGAAGGGTTATGGTCAGGAAGATAATTCCTGGGTTTTTGCCTCTGATGTTCATGCTGCCGATCTAGTTCGTGCCTTTCATTTGGCTCGTCCTGATCGGCCTGGGGGCTCTGGTGAGGGTTCGGTGACCCCTCCTCAAGGGGGGGGGTACTGTTGTGAATTCTGTTTTCGAACTCCCTCCTGTGGTCATGAATGGTACTTCGGCGAGTTCTGTCGATGGACTCCCTCTGGTGGCTGTGAGTGGAGCTGCTGCTTCTGAGGTTCCTTCCACAGGTGACGTAGTTTATTCTTTGGCTGGCTGTTCTATTTAACTACACTCAGATCGTTACTCCATGCCAGCTGTCAATGTTCTTGTACTGGTTCAGTTCGCTCTTGGATCTTTCTGGTGACCTGTCTACTCCAGCAGAAGCTAAGTCCCTGCTAGTTAATTATTTGTTCATTGTTTACTTGTCCAGTTGGCTATCATGATTTTGTCTTGCTAGCTGGAAGCTCTGGGATGCAGAGTTGCACCTCCACACCGTGAGTCGGTGCGGAGGTCTTTTTGCACACTCTGTGTGGTCTTTTGTAGTTTTTTGTGCTGACCGCAAATATACCTTTCCTATCCTCAGTCTGTTTAGTAAGTCTGGCCTCCCTTTGCTGAAACCTGTTTCATTTCTGTGTTTGTGACTTTCATCTTAACTCACAGTCAATATATGTGGGGGGCTGCCTTTTCCTTTGGGGAATTTCTCTGAGACAAGGTAGGCTTTATTTTCTATCTTTAGGGCTAGTTAGCTCTTAGGCTGTGAAGAGGCGTCTAGGTCGTGTTAGGTACGCTCCACAGCTATTTCTAGTTGTGTGATAGGATTAGGGGTTGCGGTCAGCAGAGCTCCCACTTCCCAGAGCTTGTCCTGTGTGAGTTTAACCATCAGGTCGTTCCGGGTGCTCCTAACCACCAGGTCCATAACAGGTACCTAACACTCCCTAGACCCCTCGACACAGCCTAAGAACTAACTACCCCTAAAGACTAGCTTAGCATACTAGCTAAAAAGAAAGAATAGAACAGAGTACTATGCGGTCAGTATTAATACACTAGAAAATATCCACCACAGAAAATACAAAACACCACATCTGACTAAAGACATGGAGGGTATATCTGCATCTCTAGAGACACAGCTAGGCTGCAAAAAATCCTTCACAGACAAAGCTGGACAAGACAAAACATGAAAATGCACAGAACTATAAGGTCCACAGCAGGTGGACAGCAAAAACAAAGCCAGGACTTATCTTTGAAGAAAAGCACAGCAAACAGGAGAGACCAGAAGGGATGTGAATCCTCCAAAAACAATGGACAACTGGCACTGACTAAAGGATCAAGCAGGACTAAATAGCTGAGTCCAAATTGAACCCACCTGATAAATGCTGCGATCCACAGACAGCAGCACTACTACTCATAACCACCGGAGGGAGCCCAAGAGCAGAATTCACAACAGGGAAGCTCCCCTAAAACCGGGTTTAGAGCTCCCCCTTCTGGCCTGGAGTCAGAATATGTTGCATGTAAGATTACCTGCCAAAGGGATCCCTCCTGTCTCCAGGCATGGCACTACCCTCCCCGAGAGGAAGGCAGCACCACTGTGGTAACCTGAAGTCCTGGGGTCCAACATATGTATTCCCAATTTGGCTAATGTTTTGTAAACATGAAAACTTGGCACATTGTACAATGGTGAAACTTGTAGTCGTAGTCCCTATCGATTGCCTTGCTGACACACTCCAACAGCGGAGTAATGAAAAATATTGTCACTGTTATATTGGCACGTAAGATTATCTCTACCCAGATTGCACCAGTCGCACAACTGCTAGATATAGATATGCTATTTTTTAAACCAATAGAAAATTATGATTTTTTTTTAGATCGCCTTGCTAACACACTCCAAATGCAGAGTATAATATTAAGTATTTATTATTATATTAAGTATCTAAGCAATAGACGATGAATATTATTTACCAATTAGATTTTAAAATGGATGTTACTATATGCTGGCACTAAGAAATATTATTTTGTGGTAAAAAAGAAATTATAGGTGGTTATACAGGAATATTATGTAGCTCCCAAAAAATGGTTTTGTATATGCTGGTACTACCTAATATTATTTCCCTCTACAAATAGCTGATTTGTATATTATGGTAGTGGATGAAACCTTCCGTATTTCCCCCTAATCCCTCAGTTGGTTCCTAATGCTAACTACTATACAACACAGTGGATAATAGCAGAGATCTGCAGCATGTTCTTGCAATGATAATAACACCCAAGTGCCTGCCTTTCACTCTCCCTCCTATTAAATCTCTCCCTATGCTATCCCCACCTAACAAAGAAATAAGCTTCACAATCTTCAGCTCTTAAAAGAGCTTTTTGGAAGGAATAACGCTCACTATAAGCTCCTATCACTCTCCCTATGCTCCTTTCACTCTCCCTATGCTCATACTACGCTCTCACTACGCTGTTTTCAGCAGCAATGTGCGCAAGATGGCGCCGGCAGCATTTAAATATTCCCTATGATGCTGGAAGGCCAGCCAATCACACTAATGCCACATCAAAGATTGCACTGGTATTACTGTGATTGGCAGGCCAGCCTAGCATGTTCATTGGCTGTAAATAAAGTGCCAAACATGCTGGGCTGTTATGACCTGGTGGTCAGGACAATAATGGACCTGGTCGTTAAGAGCACACGGAATGAACTGATAGTTACTGATAATATAGGACGAGCTCTGAGACGTGGGAACTCTGCTGACCGCAATCCCTAATCCTATCACACACACTAGAAATAGCCGTGGATTGCTCCTAACGCTCCCTATGCAACTCGACACAGCCTAAGGAACTAGCTAGCCCTAAAGATAGGAAAATAAAGCCTACCTTGCCTCAGAGAAATTCCCCAAAGGAAAAGGCAGCCCCCCACATATAATGACTGTGAGTAAAGATGAAAATTACAAACACAGAGATGAAATAGATTTAGCAAAGTGAGGCCCGACTTACTGAACAGACAGAGGATAGGAAATGTAACTTTGCGGTCAGCACAAAAAACTACAAAAAGACCACGCAGAGGGCGCAAAAAGACCCTCCGCACTGACTCACGGTGCGGAGGCACTCCCTCTGCGTCCCAGAGCTTCCAGCAAGCAAGACAACAATCAAAATAGCAAGCTGGACAGAAAAATAGCAAACCAGAGAAAAACAAGCAGGAACTTAGCTTCTGCTGGGAAGACAGGTCACAAGAACGATCCAGGAGTGAACTAGACCAATACTGGAACATTGACAGGTGGCATGGAGCAATGATCTAGGTGGAGGTAAATAGAGCAGCCAGCTAATGAATTAACCTCGTGACCTGTGGAAGGAACCTCAGAAGCCGCAGCCCCACTCACCACCACCAGAGGAAGCCCATGGACAGAACCAGCCGAAGTACCATTCATGACCACAGGAGGGAGCTCGACAACAGAATTCACAACACTGGGCTGGTCACCCGAATATACTGAGGTGGATACTAATTACTCGTCAAATAATGAATATCCCGAATATCGTATGATTCGTGCGAGTAATACATAGTGCCAAATGTATTCACTCATCACTAGTTATCTATGTGTTGCATCCAGTCACTTGCATAAGGCTAAGTTCACACTGCGTTGCAGCAGCCCATTCAGCACATACGCCAACGGGCTGCTGCTAGCGCAAGTGCCGGCGCTACATCGCGCTAGCGCAGATGGAGCATCTGCTCGCTCCATCTGAGCTAGCAGTGAAAGACCCGGAAATGCTGCAGCCCATGTCTTGGGTTCGTCACTCAAATGACGGCACATCACTAGTGCACACCCATTGTGGGCGTGCGCTAGCGATGCGTCCGACATTGCATTCAATGGTAGCGTTAATGGACTACGTTACACCGCGTTATGCCGCGGTGTAACGTAGTCCGTTTAACGTAGTCACTGAACGCAGTGTGAACTTAGCCTTACACTCGAAACAGGCACTGGTGCACTAGGAATTGCTCGGTTCGAGTAGCGAGCATCCAAGCATTTAAAGGGACTCTGTCACCTGAATTTGGAGGGAACAATCTTCAGCCATAGGGGCGGGGTTTTCAGGTGTTTGATTCACCCTTTCCTTACCCGCTGGCTGCATGCTGGCTGTAATTTTGGATTGAAGTTCATTCTCTGTCCTCCGTAGTACATGCCTGCACACGGCAATCTTGCCTTGCGCAGGCGTGTACTATGGAGGACAGAGAATGAACTTCAATCCAATATTGCAGCCAGCATGCAGCCAGCGGGTAAGGAAAGGGTGAATCAAAATCCCCGCCTCCATGGCTGAAGATTGTTCCCTCCAAACTCAGGTGACAGTGTCCCTTTAAGTTGTATTTCGGACCACCTCTTTAACACTGATAAAAAATGTGATTTTTTTTACTCATACTGTAAAGCATGTTAATAATTTTCTGTGGACAATTTCTCATCATATTAAGCCATCCATCACTCAGCATGACTTCTATTTGCTTGATTGTATCCAGTTTTCCCACCCACGATTATGGGCTATATTGCATTTTTAGTTTTCCACAAAAGCAGTTTGTAATTAATGTATAAAAAAGCTAAATTATACCATTTTGTGTGAAAATAGGATAAGCTGACCATGCAAAAATAACACTCTTACTAGGAATTTCTCAATAATAATTATTCTTTATCAAAAACACATAGCACAGTGGGGGATAAAATGTATTTAGTCAGCCACCAATTGTGCAAGTTATCCCACTTAAAAAGATGACAGAGGCCTGTAACTGACATCATAGGTACACCACAACTTTGAGTCAAAATGAGAAAACAAATCCAAAAAAATCACCTTGTCTAATTTGGCAAGATTTATTTTGCAAATTATGGTGGAAAATAAGTATTTGGTCATTAACAAAAGTTTGTCTTAATATTTTGTTATATATCCTTTGTTGGCAATGACAGAGGTCAAACGTATTCTGTACGTCTTCTCAAGGTTGGCACACACTGTTGGTGGTATGTTGGCCCTTTCCTCCATGCAGATCTCCTCTAGAGCAGTGATGTTTTGGGCCTGTCGCTGGGCAACACGGACTTTCAACTCCCTCCAAAAGTTTTCTATGGGATTGAGATCTGGAGACTGGCTAGGCCACTCCAGGACCTTCATATGATTCTTACGAAGCCACTCCTTTGTTGCCCTGGGGGTGTGCTTGGGATCATTACCATGCTGAAAGACCCATCCATGTTTCATCCTTAATGCTCTTGCTGATGGAAGGTTTGCACTCAAAATCTCATGATACATGGCCCCATTCATTCGTTCATGTACACGGATCAGTCGTCTTAGTGCCTTTGCAGAGAAATAGCCCCAAAGCATGATGTTGCCACCCCCATGTTTCACATTAGGTATGGTGTTTTTTAGATGCAACTCAGCATTCTATCTCTTCCAAACACAACGAGTTTTGTTTCTACCAAACAGTTCTACTTTGGTTTCATCAGACCATATGACATTGTCCCAATACTCTTCTGGATAATCCAAATGCTCTCTAGCAAACTTCTGACGGGCTCGGACATGTACTGGCTTAAGTATGGGGCACTGTTATGATCTGGTGGCCTAGGAGCAGCATGAGACGTACTCTGGAGAAGGTGGTACCTGTACTGACCGCAACCCCTGAACTTAGCAGCGCAACTAGAGGCAGCCGTGGGGAGTACCTAACACTCCCTAGACCCCTCGACACAGCCTGAGAACTAACTTCCCCTAAAGACAGAAACGCGAAAACTATCTTGCCTCAGAGAAAATCCCCAAAGGATAGACAGCCCCCCACAAATATTGACTGTGAGAGGAGAGGGAAATATCATACGCAGACATGAAATCAGGATTTAGCATAGGAGGCCATTCTAGCTAAAAAGAAAGAATAGGACAGAGTACTATGTGGTCAGTATTAAAACACTAGAAAATATCCACCACAGAAAATACAAATCACCACATCTGACTAAAGACATGGAGGGTATATCTGCATCTCCAGAGACACAGCTTGGCTGCAAAAAATCAATCACAGACAAAGCTGGACAAGACAAAACATAAAAATGCACAGAACTATAAGGTCCACAACAGGTGGACAGCAAAAACAAAGCCAGAACTTATCTTTGATGAAAAGCACAGCAAACAGGAGAGACCAGTAAGGGATGAGAATCCTCCAAAAACAATGGACAACCGGCACTGACTAAAGGATCAAGCAGGACTAAATAGCTGAGTCCAAATTGCAAAAAGTGAACACACCTGATAAATGCTGCGATCCAAAGACAGCAGCACTACCACTCATAACCACCGGAGGGAGCCCAAGAGCAGAATTCACAACAGTACCCCCCCCTTGAGGAGGGGTCACCGAACCCTCAACAGAGCCCCCAGGCCTATCAGGACAAGCCAAATGAAAGGCACGAACCAAATCGTCAGCATGAACATCGGAGGCAACAACCCAAGAATTAATCTCCTGGCCATAACCCTTCCATTTGACCAGATACTGAAGCCTCCGCCTCGAAAAACGAGAATCCAAAATCTTCTCAACCACATACTCCAACTCCCCATCAATCAACACCAGGGCCGGAGGATCAACAGAGGGAACAACGGGCACCACATACTTCCGCAACAAAGATCTATGGAAAACATTATGGATGGAAAAAGAGGCTGGAAGGGCCAAACGAAAAGACACAGGATTGATAATCTCAGAAATCCTATAAGGACCAATAAACCGAGGCTTGAACTTAGGGGAAGAAACCTTCATAGGAACATGACGGGAAGACAACCAGACCAAATCCCCAACCCGAAGCTGGGAACCAACACACCGACGACGGTTAGCAAAACGCTGAGCCTCCTCCTGAGACAACACCAAATTGTCCACCACATGAGCCCAAATCTGCTGCAGCCTGTCAACCACAGAATCTACACCAGGACAATCAGAAGGCTCAACCTGCCCTGAAGAAAAACGAGGATGAAAACCAAAATTACAAAAAAAAAGGCGAAACCAAGGTAGCAGAACTAGCCCGATTATTAAGGGCAAACTCGGCCAATGGCAAGAAAGCCACCCAATCATCCTGATCAGCAGACACAAAGCATCTCAAATAAGTTTCCAAAGTCTGATTAGTTCGCTCGGTCTGGCCATTTGTCTGAGGATGAAATGCGGAAGAAAAAGACAAATCAATGCCCAGCCTAGCACAAAAGGCCCGCCAAAACCTAGAAACAAACTGGGAACCTCTATCGGACACAATATTCTCCGGAATGCCAAGCAAATGAACCACATGCTGAAAAAACAACGGAACCAAATCAGAAGAAGAAGGCAATTTAGGCAAAGGTACCAAATGAACCATCTTAGAAAACCAGTCACAAACCACCCAGATAACCGACATCCTCTGGGAAACCGGAAGCTCTGAAATAAAATCCATAGAAATATGCGTCCAAGGTCTCTCAGGGACCGGCAAAGGCAAAAGCAACCCACTAGCGCGGGAACAGCAAGGCTTAGCCCGCGCACAAATCCCACAGGACTGCACAAAAGAACGGACATCCCGCGACAAAGAAGGCCACCAAAAGGACCTACCAACCAAATCTCTGGTACCAAAAATCCCAGGATGGCCAGCCAGCACAGAACAATGAACCTCAGAAATCACTTCACTAGTCCATCTATCAGGAACAAACAGTTTCCCCACTGGACAGCGGTCAGGTTTATCAGCCTGAAACTCCTGAAGAACCCGTCGTAAATCAGGGGAGATGGCAGAAAGAATCACCCCTTCCTTCAGAATGCCGACTGGCTCAAGAACCCCAGGGGAATCAGGAAAAAACTCCTAGAGAGGGCATCCGCCTTAACATTCTTAGTACCAGGAATGTACGAGACCACAAAATCAAAAAGGGAGAAAAACAGGGACCATCGAGCCTGTCTAGGATTCAGCCGCTTGGCAGACTCAAGGTAAATCAGATTCTTATGATCGGTCAGGACCACAATACGGTGCTTGGCCCCCTCAAGCCAATGTCGCCACTCCTCAAATGCCCACTTCATAGCCAACAACTCCCGATTGCCGACATCATAATTGCGTTCCGCAGGCGAAAACTTCCGAGAAAAGAAGGCACACGGTTTCATCAAGGAACCATCAGAATTCCTCTGAGACAAAACGGCCCCTGCCCCAATCTCAGAGGCGTCAACCTCAACCTGAAATGGAAGAGAAACATCCGGCTGACGCAACACAGGGGCAAAAGTAAATCGGCATTTAAGCTCCTGAAAGGCAGAGGACCAATTCGTCACATCAGCGCCTTTCTTCGTCAAATCGATCAGAGGTTTAACCACACTGGAGAAGTTGGCAATGAAACGACGATAAAAATTAGCAAAGCCCAAGAATTTCTGAAGGCTCTTCACAGATGTGGGCTGAATCCAATCATGAATGGCCTGAACCTTAACCGGATCCATTTCTATAGATGCGGGAGAAAAAATGAAGTCCAAAAAAGAAACCTTTTGCACTCCAAAGAGGCACTTTGACCCCTTCACAAATAAAGCATTATTACGGAGGATCTGAAATACCATCCTGACCTGTTTCACATGAGACTCCCAATCTTCGGAAAAAATCAAAATATCATCCAAATATACAACTATGAATTTATCAAGATAACTCCGAAAGATATCATGCATGAAGGATTGGAACACAGATGGAGCATTAGAGAGTCCGAATGGCATCACAAGGTATTCAAAATGGCCTTCGGGCGTATTAAATGCAGTTTTCCATTCGTCACCCTGCTTAATACGAATAAGATTATATGCCCCTCGAAGGTCAATCTTAGTAAACCAGCTAGCCCCCTTAATCCTAGCAAACAAATCAGTAAGCAAAGGCAACGGGTATTGAAATTTGACCGTGATCTTATTCAAGAGGCGATAATCAATACAGGGTCTCATGGAGCCATCCTTCTTGGCAACAAAAAAAAAACCTGCTCCCAATGGTGAAGAAGATGGCCGAATATGCCCCTTCGCCAAAGACTCCTTAATATAGCTCCGCATGGCGGCATGTTCTGGCACAGACAGGTTGAAAAGTCGGCCCTTAGGGAACTTACAACCTGGAATCAAGTCAATAGCACAATCACAGTCCCTATGTGGTGGAAGGGAACTGGATTTGGGCTCATTGAATACATCCTGGAAATCTGACAAAAACTCAGGAATTTCAGAAGAGGGGGAAGAGGAAATTGACATCAAAGGAACGTGACCATGAACCCCCTGACAACCCCAACTAGTCACAGACATAGATTTCCAATCTAACACCGGATTATGTAGCTGTAACCATGGAAAACCCAGCACAATATCATCATGCAAATTATGCAACACCAGAAAACGACAATCTTCCTGATGGGCTGGCGCCATGCGCATGGTCAGCTGTGTCCAAAACTGAGGTTTATTTTTAGCCAACGGTGTAGCATCAATGCCCCTTAAAGGAATAGGGTTCTGCAAAGGCTGCAAGGGGAAACCACAACGTCTGGCAAATTCTAAGTCCATTAAGTTCAGAGCGGCGCCTGAATCCACAAATGCCATAACAGAAAATGATGATAATGAGTAGATGAAGGTCGCAGATAACAGAAATTTAGGTTGTACAGTACTGATGGTAACAGAACTAGCGATTCTCTTTGTACGCTTAGGGCAATCAGAAATAATATGAGCAGAATCGCCGCAGTAAAAACACAACCTATTCTGACGCCTGAATCTTTGACGTTCAGCTTTAGACAAAACCCTATCACACTGCATAGGCTCAGGGCTCCGCTCAGAGGACAACGCCACAGTGTGCACAACTCTGCGCTCGCGCAAGCGCCGATCAATCTGAATGGCCAGAGACATAGAATCACTCAGACCAGCAGGCGTGGGGAACTGTTATGACCTGGTGGTGAGGACAATAATGGACCTGGTGGTTTAAGAGCACACGGAATGACCTGATAGTTACTAATAATACAGGACAAGCTCTGAGACGTGGGAACTCTGCTGACCGCAATCCCTAATCCTATCACACACACTAGAAATAGCCGTGGAGCGCTCCTGACGCTCCCTATGCGCCTCGTCACAGCCTAAGGGACTAGCTAGCCCTAAAGATAGAAAAATAAAGCCTACCTTGCCTCAGAGAAATTCCCCAAAGGAACAGGCAGCCCCCCACATATAATGACTGTGAGTTAAGATGAAAATTACAAACACAGAGATGAAATAGATTTAGCAAAGTGAGGCCCGACTTACTGAACAGACAGAGGATAGGAAAGGTAACTTTGCGGTCAGCACAAAAAACTACAAAAAGACCACGCAGAGGGCGCAAAAAGACCCTCCGCACCGACTCACGGTGCGGAGGCACTCCCTCTGCGTCCCAGATCTTCCAGCAAGGAAGACAAAAATCAAAATAGCAAGCTGGACAGAAAAAATAGCAAACAGAGAAAAACAAGCAGGAACTTAGCTTCTGCTGGGAAGACAGGTCACAAGAACGATCCAGGAGCGAACTAGACCAATACTGGAACATTGACAGGTGGCATGGAGCAATGATCTAGGTGGAGATAAATAGAGCAGCCAGCTAACGAATTAACCTCGTCACCTGTGGAGGGAACCTCAGAAGCCGCAGCCCCACTCACACCCACCAGAGGAAGCCCATGGACAGAACCAGCCGAAGTACCATTCATGACCACAGGAGGGAGCTTAACAACAGAATTCACAACAGGGAACCCCACCATAACATCTTTAACGGATTCAGAAAGACCCATTCTGAAAATTGCCGCCAAGGCATCCTCATTCCATTTAGTCAGTACAGATCATTTTCTAAATTTCTGGCAATACGATTCTGCCGCTTCTTGACCTTGACACAGGTGCAGCAAGATTTTCTCAGCTTGATCCACAGAATTAGGCTCATCATACAATAACCCCAATGCTTGAAAGAAAGAATCAACATTAAGCAATGCAGGATTGCCAGTTTCCAGGGAAAATGCCCAATCCTGTGGGTCACCACGCAGCAGGGATATGATGACTTTAACCTGCTGAATTGGATCACCAGAAGACCGGGGTCTCAATGCAAAAAAACAGTTTACAGTTATTTTTGAAACTCAAAAATTTGGATCTGTCACCAAAGAATAAATCAGGAGTGGGAATCCTAGGTTCTAAGGCAGGAGTCTGAACAATATAATCTGAAATACCCTGTACCCTAGCAGCAAGCTGATCCACACGAGAAACTAACTCCTGAACACTCATGTTATTACTAGGTTCCGCAGCCACCCAGAGATTAAGAGGGAGGAACAGACCAAACAGGCTAAGGAAAAAAAATGGCCTTCTTCTGAGATGCAATTAACTCATTGTTGGCCAGTTGTACTGTTATGATCTGGTGGCCTTGGAGCAGCATGAGACGTACTCTGGAGAAGGTGGCACCTGTACTGACCGCAAACCCTGAACTTAACAGCGCAACTAGAAGTAGCCGTGGGGGGTACCTAATACTCCCTAGACCCCTCGACACAGCCTAAGAACTAACTACCCCTAAAGACAGAAACATGAAACCTATCTTGCCTCAGAGAAAATCCCCAAAGGATAGACAGCCCCCCACAAATATTGACTGTGAGAGGAGAGGGAAATAACATACACAGAAATGAAATCAGGATTTAGCATAGGAGGCCATACTAGCTAAAAAGAAAGAATAGAACAGAGTACTATGCGGTCAGTATTAAAACACTAGAAAATATCCACCACAGAAAATACAAAACACCACATCTGACTAAAGACATGGAGGGTATATCTGCATCTCCAGAGAAATAGCTAGGCTGCAAAAAATCCTTCACAGACTAAGCTGGAAAAGACAAAAACATGAAAATGCACAGAACTATAAGGTCCATAGCTGGTGGACAGCAAAAACAAAGCCAGGACTTATCTTTGAAGAAAAGCACAGCAAACAGGAGAGACCAGAAGGGATGTGAATCCTCCAAAAACAATGGACAACTGGCACTGACTAAAGGATCAAGCAAGGCTATATAGCCCAGCCCAAATTGCAAAAAATAGATACACCTGATAAATGCTGCGATCCAACTACCCAGTGGCGTAGGAAGAGGGGTGCGGGGGGGGCGGTCCGCCCCGGGCGGCACAATGCTGGGGGCGGCCGGCGCTGCAGGAGAAGAAGATAAAAAAAAAAAGACGCCCCTTTAAATCTTCGGGCGGCGCCGTCCGCCGCCACGACCAGGGCCAGCTCCCCCCACCCCCGGGTCCCGCCCCCGCCCCCGCCCCCGCCCCCCGCTCTAATACTCACCTCTCCTGGTTCCTGCGGCTTCAGCGTCCTCTGACTCTGCGACGTCTCAGAGCAGAGGGCGCGATGACGTCACTACTGTGCGCGCCGCTCTGCCTCTCTGTCCTGAGCGTCGCAGAGCCGGAGAGACGCTGACTGCACCGGACCTGCGCTGGGAACGGGAGAGGTGAGGATTTTACTTTTTTTTTTTTTTCTTTATTTCTGACTGTCTGGGGCTGGGGCAATGCTGGAGACCATGGGGCAGAATGCTGGACACACTGGGGCAATACAGGAGACCATGGGGCAGATTGCTGGACACACTGGGGCAATACAGGAGACTATGGGGCAGATTGCTGGACACACTGGGGCAATACAGGAGACCATGGGGCAGATTGCTGGACACACTGTGGCAATACAGGAGACCATGGGGCAGATTGCTGGACACACTGGGGCAATACAGGAGACCATGGGGCAGATTGCTGGACACACTGGGGCATTACTGGAGACCATGGGGCAGAATGCTGGACACACTGGGGCAATACAGGAGACCATGTGGCAGAATGCTGGACACACTGGGGCAATACAGGAGACTATGGGGCAGATTGCTGGACACACTGGGGCAATACTGGAGACCATGGGGCAGAATGCTGGACACACTGGGGAAATACTGGAGACCATGGGGCAGAATGCTGGACACACTGGGGCAATACAGGAGACTATGGGGCAGATTGCTGGACACACTGAATACTGGAGACCATGGGGCAGATCTCAGGACACATTGAGGCAATGCTGGAGACCCTGGGGCAGACTTCTGGACATACTGGGGCAATACTGGAGACCATGGGGCAGATTGCTGGACACACCGGGGCAATACTGGAGACCATGGGGCAGAATGCTGGACACACTGGGGCAATACAGGAGACCATGGGGCAGATTGCTGGACACACTGGGGCAATACTGGAGACCATGGGGCAGAATGCTGGACACACTGGGGCAGTACAGGAGACTATGGGGCAGAATGCTGGACACACTGGGGCAATACTGGAGACCCTGGGGCAGATTGCTGGACACACTGGGGCAATACTGGAGACCCTGGGGCAGATTTCTGGACACATTGAGGCAATGCTGGAGACCCTGGGGCAGACTTCTGGACACACTGGGGCAATGCTGGACACTGGGGCAGATTGCTGGACACACTGGGGCAATGCTGGACACTGAGGGTAATATGCTGGACACACTGGGGCAGACTGCTGGACACACTGGGGAAAGGCTGGACACTGGGGCAGATTGCTGGACACACTGGGGGTAATATGCTGGACATACTGGGGCAGATTGCTGGACACACTGAGGGTAATATGCTGGACACACTGGGGCAGATTGCTGGACAACATGGGGGTAATATGCTGGACACACTGGGGCAGATTGCTGGACAACATGGGGGTAATATGCTGGACACACTGGGGGCAGGACTTGAGGCATGGGCAGAATGTAGATACGGGGCATGATTGGAGACACGGGGCAGGATTGGATCATGGGGCAGGACGGATACGATGGAGGCTGGTGGGGCAGGATGGGGAGATCATATGGGGTAGAATGGATACTCATGAGGGCAGGATACGACAACATATGGCTGGAGCCAGGAATGAGATAAACGGGGCCAGGGTGGGGAATATTATTACCATAGGGGATAATTAAGGGATATTGTTACTGCAGTGATGTATTTATTTTATTTTTTGAGTATACTGTTTTAAATGGGGGGGCGGTCCTGTTACTGTGCAGAGTGACACTATATCACCTTTTTTTCTTCATGTGGTGTAATGTAGAAGTTGTGAAAAATTAAGTAATGTGTTCTGCAAGCGGAGCTCGAGATAACTGTGTTATTTCCTGCAGAAACGAGTCCTGGCTGGAAGGAATGATGGCGGTCTGTGCTGGATGAAAGATGAAGGACTTCACCTAGAGACGTCACTGGTGAGTCAGTGTTACCTATACACTGACACTATACACTGTATACTATATAGAGGTCCTGTGTATAATGTCACCAGTGATCTCTGTATTACCTCTACACAGACACTGCATACTAAGTACAGATCTCCTGTGAATACTGGCACTTATGGTGATAGTATTGTGGTTTTTTTTTTATTACTGATCAGTATTGTAGTATTCAGTCACTATGTGGTGGTAATATGTGGTCTGGAAATGGTGCGGTGGTATTTGTCCCTTGTATGTAGTATTATTCGGTCACTATGTGGCCTGGTCATGGTGTGGTGGTATTAAGTCACAGGTGTGGCATGTGGGGGTGACACCATTAGGCCCAGTTTAAGTTCTACAAAACAGGAAAACCATTTTTGGTAACCTTTGTGTGTATTGAGCTGGGGGGGGGGGATGGGGGGGGATGGGGGGGGGGGCGCCAAACTCGGGAACAGCCCCGGGCGGCAAAAGCTCTAGCTACGCCTCTGCAACTACCGCAGCACTACCACTCATAACCGCCGGAGGGAGCCCAAGAGCAGAATTCACAACAGAGGGCTGTGCTGCATTACATTCTATGGGGGCTGTGCTGCATTACATTCTATGGGGGCTGTGCTGCATTACATTCTATGGGGGCTGTGCTGCATTATATTCTATGGGGGCTGGCTGCATTACATTCTATGGGGCTGTGCTGCATTACATTCTATGGGGGCTGTGCTGCATTACATTCTATGGGGGCTGTGCTGCATTACATTCTATGGGGGCTGGCTGCATTACATTCTATGGGGGCTGTATTACATTCTATGGGGGGCTGTATTACATTCTATGGGGCTACATTATATTCCATGGGGGGTTGTATTATATTCTGTGGGGAGGTGGGCTGTATTACATTCTATGGGGTGCTGTATTATATTCAAACGGGGGCTGTATTATATTCTATGGGGGGGCTGTATTACATTCTATGGGGGCTGTATTACATTCTCTGGGGGCTACATTATATTCTATGGGGGGGCTGTATTATAATCTATGAGGGGTGATCACATCATACTCTATGAGGGGGTTACATTATATTCTATGGGGAGCTGCATTATACTATATGAGGAAGGCTGCATTGTATTCTATGGAGGGACTGCATTATCTCTATGAGGGGGCTACCATATACAGTACAGACCAAAAGTTTGGACACACCTTCTCATTTAAAGATTTTTCTGTATTTTCATAACTATGAAAATTGTACATTCTCACTGAAGGCAACAAAACTATGAAATAACACATGTGGAATTATATTCTTAACAAAAAAGTGTGAAACAACTGAAATTATGTCTTATATTCTAGGTTCTTCAAAGTAGCCACCTTTTTCTTTGATGACTGCTTTGCACACTCTTGGCATTCTTTTGATGAGCTTCAAGAGGTAATCATTGGGAATGGTTTTCAATTCACAGGTGTGCCCTGTCAGGCTTAATATGTGGGATTTCTTGCCTTATAAATGGGGTTTGGACCATCAGTTGTGTTGTGCAGAAGTCTGGTGGATACACAGCTGATAGTCCTACTGAATAGACTGTTAGAATTTGTATTATGGCAAGAAAAAAGCAGTTAAGTAAAGAAAAACAAGTGGCCATCATTACTTTAAGAAATGGAGGTCAGTCAGTCCAAAAAATTGGGCAAACTTTGAAAGTGTCCTCAAGTGCAGTGGCAAAAACCATCAAGCGCTACAAAGAAACTGGCTCACATAGGACCGCCCCAGGAAAGGAAGACCAAGAGTCACCTCTGCTTCTGAGGATAAGTTTATCCGAGTCACCAGCCTCAGATATCGCAGGGTAACAGCAGCTCAGATTAGAGACCAGGTCAATGCCGCACAGAGTTCTAGCAGCAGACACATCTCTACAACAACGGTTAAGAGGAGACTTTGTGCAGCAGACCTTCATGGTAAAATAGCTGCTAGGATACCACTGCTAAGGACAGGCAACAAGCAAAAGAGACTTGTTTGGGCTAAAGAACACAAGGAATGGACATTAGACCAGTGGAAATCTGTGCTTTGGTCTGATGAGTCCAAATTTGAGATCTTTGTTTCCAACCACCGTGTCTTTGTGCGACGCAGAAAAGGTGAACGGTTGGACTCTACATGCCTGGTTCCCACCGTGAAGCATGGAGGAAGAGGTGTGATGGTGTGGGGGGGCTTTGCAGTTGACACTGTTGGGGATTTATTCAAAATTGAAGGCATACTGAACCAGCATGGCTACCACAGCATCTTGCAGCGGCATGCTATTCCATCCGGTTTGCGTTTAGTTGGACCATCATTTATTTTTCAACATGACAATGACCGCAATCACACCTCCAGGCTGTGTAAGGGCTATTAGACCAAGAAAGAGTGATGGAGTGCTACGCCAGATGACCTAGCCTCCACAGTCACCAGACCTGAACCCAATCGAGATGGTTTAGGGTGAGCTGGACCACAGAGTGAAGGCAAAAGGGCAAACAAGTGCTAAGCATTTCTGGGAACTCCTTCAAGATTGTTGGAAGACCATTCCCAGTGACTACCTCTTGAAGCTCATCAAGAGAACGCCAAGAGTGTGCAAAGCAGTCATCAAAGCAAAAGGTGGCTACTTTGAAGAACCTAGAATATAAGACATAATTGAAGTTGTTTCACACTTGTTTGTTAAGTATATAATTCCACATGTGTTAATTCATAGTTTTGATGCCTTCAGTGTGAATGTACAATTTTCATAGTCATGAAAATATAGAAAAATCTTTAAATGAGAAGGTGTGTCCAAACTTTTGGTCTGTACTGTATATATGCAGGGGCTGCATTATACCATATGCAGGGGCTGCATTATATTCTCTGGGGGGGTTACATTATACTCAGGGGGCTACAATATACTATGTGGGGTGGCTGCATTATACTCTGGAGTGGCATTATTATACTATATGTGGGCTGCATTATACTGTATCGAGGACTATGGGGAATACATTATACTATATGAAGAACTATGGGGTGCATTATACTATGGGAAGTGAATTGTACTACATGGATGACAATGGCGATGCATTATACTATATGGAGCACTATGAGGAGTGTATTATACTATATGGAGAATCCCAGAGTGCCTATCAGCCATATCCTCCTTCTTCTCCTCTCGCTTCCTCAAACTCAATGTGGACAAATCTGAACTCATCATCTTTCCTCCATCCCACAAATCTTCCTTACTTGACCTATCTATCGCAGTCAATGACATCATGCTTTCCCCTGTACCCGAAGTCCGCTGCCTCGGAGTAACCTTCGACTCTGCCCTGTCCTTCAAACCACACATCCAAGCTCTTTCCACCTCCTGTCGCCTCCAGCTCAAAAATATCTCCAGGATCCGTCCTTTCCTCAACCCCCAATCTACTAAAATGCTTGTGCATGCCCTCATCATTTCCCGCCTTGACTACTGCAACATCCTTTTCTGTGGCCTCCCTGCTAACACCCTTGCACCTCTCCAGTCTATCCTTAACTCTGCTGCCCGACTAATCCATCTCTCTCCTCGCTACTTTTCCGCTTCCCCCCTCTGCAAATCTCTTCACTGGCTCCCATTCCCTCAGCGTATCCAGTTCAAATTACTAATACTGACCTACAAAGCCATCCATAACCTGTCTCCTCCATATATCTCTGAACTAATCTCCCGATATCTTCCCTCACGTGACCTCCGGTCCTCCCAAGACCTCCTTCTCTCCTCCACACTTATTCGCTCGTCATCCAATCGCCTCCAAGACTTCTCCCGAATATCCCCCATCCTCTGGAACTCTCTGCCCCAACACGTCCGGCTATCAACCACAGTCGGATCCTTCAGACGGAACCTGAAAACTCATCTCTTCAGGAAAGCCTACAGCCTGCACTGACACCGCTGCTGCCTCATCACTATCGAAGCTACCGCCTCACCAAGACCGGAGCTACCGCCTCACCAACACCGGAGCTACCGCCTCACCAACACCGGAGCTCCTGCAACCCTCAACCTACTGTCTCCTTCCCCATAATCCTGTAGAATGTAAGCCCGCAAGGGCAGGGTCCTCGCCCCTCTGTATCAGTCCGTCATTGTTAGTTTGTTTACTGTATGTGATATTTGTAACTTGTATGTAACCCCTTCTCATGTACAGCACCATGGAATCAATGGTGCTATATAAATAAATAATAATAATAATAATAATATGGAGGACTGAGGAGTGTATTTTATATATGGAGGGCTATGAGGAGTGTATTATACTATATGGAGGACTGAGGAGTGTATTATACTATATGGAGGACTGAGGAGTGTATTATACTATATGGAGGACTGAGGAATGTATTATACTATATGGAGGACTGAGGAGTGTATTATACTATATGGAGGACTGAGGTGCACATAATGTATGGAAAACTATGGGGTGTACTAAACAAGCAAAATACTGCCTATTTATCGAGTGATTGGACTGTTTATATGGGAACAGAAATCTTTGTTCTCAGCAGCACATCGCCGGTGGAAACTGTAGTTGTGCTGCTGATAACATGATACTGTATGGGGACAGATTGATCTAATTGTGATTGTTCTGTTCCCTTCATTCTTTCTCAATTGATGTAAAGAGGCCGGGAAACAAGCGAACGACTTCAGTATTGTTGATCACACTTGTTTAGCCGCCTGAGATCAGTGCATGTAAATACAGCAGAATTGCTTCGCAGGGAGATGACAGTTGTAGTTAGCACCCGGTGCCTGTGAATAGCGCTAACTCTACTGCTTTTCCCAGCCGCCAGAGCATTTAATTATGGTATGTGTAATGATTTTTAGGCTTGATGTCAGCTGCGTAATGTCAGCTGCTATCAATCCCTGGTGTAAGTAATGGAGAGGTGTCTATCAGACACCCCCACTACTAGCCCAGACCTGGCGAGACCCAGCGACTCTGAAGAGCGGTGACGGTAGTAACAATACCGCTCTTCACAGTCGCCAAGCTCAGCGCATGACCTGGAATATCTGCAGAGCGGTGACGTTACTGAGATACTGATGTCACCGCTCTACAGAGTCACTGGGTCTCGTGTTGCACAGCGGAGCCAAAAGTGGCTGTAGGCAAAATTTATGGAGCATCAGAATGAGGTTCCATAGCCTTTGGTCGTCTCAATCTCTTCATTATCTATGAGATCCAGTTATGTAGGTAAAGTAGCGGCTTTTCTTGGTACTGCAACTAAAAACAATAAATAGGACTGAGCTGTAATGCTGGATACAGCTGTGATTATATGTTATATAGTCGTGTTACACTCCCCTCACTTCTTGTAACCTACAAGTGTACAAAGATATTATACAGTCACCATGTGACAAATGGGCCTGTGTACCTTCAAATGCCAGGGCCGAATTTGAGTCCCAGTCCGGCCCTGACCATCAGTACATGAATACAACAAAAGAACTACCATCAGTACATGAATACAAAACTAGAACAACCATCAGTACATGCCTACTGCACAGGAACCATCATCAGTACATGATTACAGCACTAGAAACAGAATCAGTACTACTATATGTAGCGGGCTTAGCAGTTGAGCACCTGACAGTAACTTATTCGCTTGAAGCTAGTTTAGCCTGTTCAATACCACTTTCAAGAAAGGCATTTAAAATTGCTTCAATGTGATGACCTTCACTTCTGGCAGTCATTGGTATTTTGCCTGATGTGTTCACCAGGTGCTAATAGAGTTGCCATTGCCGCTCTGGGCCTACTGAAGACCCCGTTTCAACACGTTAGAACTCCTATGAAGCCCTCTTTCACAATACACTGCAGTCCTATTTACAATGTGACGGCCAAGTTTTAACTTATTTACTTACAGTGGTTTTCCGATCTCCAAGATCCTATCACCATATGTAGTAAGTATAATAATAAAAATATTAGAAAATACCTACAATTAGAAATATAGTATAGTTCTCCTGATAACCTACGTCGCTTACCTCATGTGCAGGCCTTTGCAGTAGCTTAGGTATACATGGTTACCACTCATGTAGTGACATAGCTTATCAGTAGAACTATACTGCCTTTCTAATTGCAGGTATTTGCTAATATTATTATTACACCTACTACATATTGAGATAGGATCTTGAAGATGGGAATACCCCTTTAAAGAGTAATTGTCATTTCAGGAGCCTTTAGCTCCTTGATTCTTCATAGAACTTTATGAGCACCAATAGTCATCTTCTGTCTCAGTAATGTGAAGGTCTGTCTTCACTGAAAACAGATTTTACCCATGAATTAAATAGCAGTCCAGGAAGAGAAAGAAGCAGATTCCTCTAATAAGAATGATTCCAAAGTTCATTATCTTCACTTGTGCTTGTAATTTCTGAAAAACAAATATAAAGATGGTTACCCTTTAATTACTAAATCTTCAGTGTTGTCCATCAAAATCGTTATTTACTTTATCATTTGAAAAATATTCTACATTTCTTTAAAAAAAATTGTTTGAGTTATAGGCAAGGAAAAAAAACATATTTCTGGTGGTTTATTTTCACGTTCACATGTATTATTCCCATGGGGTTGTGTCTGTGCTGTAGTAGCGTGCGAGCTAGCTATAAAATTTTGGGTAATATATCTCAGAGGTGCAGTTTATCACTTGGATCCTCTCATTTCACTTGGACGGGGCTCCTCCAAGTCTCAGACACAGCTGATGTGTGATACAGGATTTTTGCGGCCAACAGAAACATGGCTCTTGGAGGGGGGCTCTATTTGCTTTTTCGTTCTGTTATTTTTCACAGCATTCCTAACAAGGGAACAAAGGTTATTTCATTTGGCTCTTAGTTTACTCGTGTTCAATGACCCGTCTGCATAAGACCAGAGCAGAGAAATAAAAATAATTTAGTAATGAAAATTGGTTATTACTGTTCAACATGAACTTCCCTGCCATATCTTGATAAGTTTTATTATATGATGCGTTCCAGCTTCTTTATACCTAGGTTGCACAATAAAGCCTTTACTTCTTTGGAATACTATATCATTGGATGCATGTTAGGAATCTGTCAAGTCTAAAAGTCAACTATTAACAGACTTTGCTCTAACCACTCTGCTTAGCAAATTTGTATGCTTTCCTGAAAATTACCATTTTACCTCTATACAGGAAGTTGGCATTTTCTGCAGGGAACCCTGAGTTGCACCCACGGACTGGCTGCTGGTCCGTGATGAAAATTGATACCACTTTAACCCATAGAAGATTAGGACAATGACAAATTCTTAAACAAAAAAGGCAGCACACTGTAGCGCCAAAACTTGCAAATATGAAAAATGAAAATTGAATTGCATTACTGCACTAGAAATATGAAAAGTTTAGAAAGTTTAGCGTATAAATTGGCCAATTCATGTGTACCTGGTAGCCACGATAAGGCATTTCTCGTATACCAGGACCTAGCAATGCCTTTCCTCACTTAGAATAAAGTCTTCATCTGTATGGGAACATGAATCCTCTGTTAGACTAAAATCTATATCTCTGTGGAGGGGTAGTGGGCCTGCTGTGATTCAAAACACCTGTGGCTAAAAGGCGGAATGCTCAGTCAGAAGGCTAATGAATACAAATTTAAAAAAACTGACCATCACATCCAAACATAGACTAAGTGTGAACAGGTGCTGAACCTAGAGTCGCCAACTCATATACAAACAAAAAAGGCAGCACACTGTAGCGCCAAAACTTGCAAATATGAAAAATGAAAATTGAATTGCAATACTGCACTAGAAATATGAAAAATGTAGAAAGTTTAGCGCATAAATTGGCCAATTCATGTGTACCTGGTAGCCACGATAAGGCATTTCTCATATACGAGGATCTAGCAATGCCTTTCTTCACTTAGAATTAAGTCTTCATCTGTATGGGAACATGAATCCTGATAGACTAAAATCTATATCTCTGTGGAGAAATTTTAAATGACAAATTCTTAACCTACAAAGTAGGCAGCAAATATCCAAATTTTCAGTTACTCTTGTTTGCTAATTCATGGCCATTAGTCTCCACATATCGCATCAGAGAAGCGCCCAAGTTTAGAGCTGCAGCTCTCTCCTTTTAGGTCTACAGTGCTTTAGTAAGAGCTGAGCATGAGGTAGCTTTTTTTCTCTCCAAAATCTTTTGTAGATTCACTTTAATTTGTGGTCCAACAAAGTCAATTAATGCTTATTCAATTCCCGGCTAGGTCCAGAAATATTTTGCCAGTGACCATGTCCTTGGGATTTCAGCTCTGCAGGCTGCTATTTTTTATGCAATTGAAGTGGAGACATTCAGATTTAATTAGAAGGGCTGAACAAAGATATCCTGAGAAACATTTAGGAATTGCAACCATATTTCTACAAAGCCTCCCCATTTCAGGGGCTCAAAAGTAATTGGACAAATTAGCTTTACCATAAATAAAATGTTCATTGTTAGGATATGGCCTGTTGTGAATTCTGTTGTCGGGCTCCCTCCTGTGGTCATGAATGGTACTTCGGCTGGTTCTGTCCATGGACTTCCTCTGGTGGGTGTTTCTGAGTTTCACAGGTGACGAGGTTAATTCGTTAGCTGCTGCTCTATTTAACTCCACTTAGATCTTTGCTCCATGCCACCTGTCAATGTTCCAGTATTGGTCTGTTCACTCCTGGATCGTTCTTGTGACCTGTCTTCCCATCAGAAGCTAAGTTCCAGCTTGTATTTCTTTGGTTTGCTATTTTTCTGTCCAGCTTGCTATTTAATTTGTTGTCTTGCTTGCTGGAAGCTCTGGGATGCAGAGGGAGCACCTCCGCACCGTGAGTCGGTGCGGAGGGTCTTTTTGCGCCCTCTGCGTGGTCTTTTTGTAGGTTTTTGTGCTGACTGCAAAGTAACCTTTCCTATCCTCGGTCTGTTCAGTAAGTCGGGCCTCACTTTGCTAAATCTATTTCATCTCTGTGTTTGTATTTTCATCTTTACTCACAGTCATTATATGTGGGGGGCTGCCTTTTCCTTTGGGGAATTTCTCTGAGGCAAGGTAGGCTTTATTTTTCTATCTTCAGGGCTAGCTAGTTTCTTAGGCTGTGCCGAGTTGCATAGGGAGCGTTAGGCGCAATCCACGGCTATTTCTAGTGTGTTTGATAGGTTTAGGGATTGCGGTCAGCAGAGTTCCTACGTCCCAGGGCTCGTCCTTATTATCAGTAACTATCAGGTCATTCCGTGTGCTCTTAACCACCAGGTGCATTATTGTCCTGACCACCAGGTCATAACAATGGCCACTTGCTAAAGACTATAGGACAAATGGACGTAGAGCGGAGTTAGGACAAATGGATGTAGAGTGCAGTCCACAGCTCTACAAGATAGAGACTTTTCCCAGCACGGCGCACCGGTTGCGTCAATGTTGTTGTGTTTTATTAGATATTTTCTTGCTGTGTTTTATTAGTGATTTGCTTGCTCATGGGTTGAATCAGTCAGTTGTTGGAGGGACTTCGAAGGGAGAGGATCAAAGCTGGGGTGGATGGATAATCTATGGAGTTTTGGAGATTGATTGTTGGCTGAAGGGGTATTCATGAGCTACGGTCGTGATCCATCGTCTGGAAGAACACAGGCTTTGACTGCACACCATACTGGCTGTAGATACCAAAAGCTGTGGGCCAACCAAAAGTTGAGAGACACTGGCAGCGTCGGACTGGGGTGTCTGGGGCCCACCAGAGGAATGGACTCTAGGGGCCCACCCTACAGCTATATGCAAATATCTGTCATTATAGTGGAGCATCGGCTGTAAAACACCGGCGGCTGCTGCACATCTACTGTGTGCCCCAATAACTGGGATGTATAATTACGGTAGTTTACATTAATGGGGTTCTTGGTTAAAACAAGTTATCACCCATCCATGGGCTCCACAGGATAGGTGATCGCTTAGATCCGACCATTAGAAACTGCACCGATCGGAAGAATGGGGAGTTTTATTCCTGACAGGACACTTTTATCACTATTTTAAAATGCAGCGGCAGGTGGCATTTCTGACCGCAGCTCCATTCATTCTCTTTGGGGCTTCCAGAAAAAAACAAGTGCAGCCACTGAGGGAATGAATATGGATGCCACTCCAGTGTAATGGGGATAAAAAGTTCCACATTTTGCTGAATGGGTCCAAGCAGTCAGACCCCCAACAATCAATACGTTATCACTCATCCTGTGGAGAGGCGATTACTTTTTTCCACAGGAAACCCTCCGCCGCTGTGTACAAAGCATTAAAACTCTAATGGAAATAATCTTCTCCTAATTAATATCAGAGAGAACAAATGACCACCATACAAAACAACACAATCCACTATACCAAGACCAATAATACCACATACAGGAATAAATACCATCACACCATGACCAGACCACATAGTGACCGAATAATACTACATACAAGGGACAAATACCACTGCACCATGACCAGACCACAAATTACAACCACAGTAATCGAATAATATCACATACAAGGAACAAATACCACTGCACCATGTCAAGACCACATATTACCACCACTTGGTGACCAAATAGCACATACAAGGGACAAATACCACAACACCATTTCCAGACCACATATTGCCACCACATAGTGACTGAATACTACAATACTGATCAGTAATAAAAAAAAACCAAAAAAAAAAAACCACAATACTATCACCATAAGTGCCAGTATTCACAGGAGATCTGTACTTGGTATGCAGTGTCTGTGTAGAGGTAATACAGTGATCACTGGTGACATTATACACAGGAGCTCTGTATATAGTATACTGTTATGAAAGGCAATTCAGTACCACAATGGACATAGCGGTCAGAGCACATACAGTGATCTGACAATAACCCAAAATCATAGAACGAGCTCTGAGATGTGGGAACTCTGCAGACCGCAATCCCTAATCCTCTCCAAACAACACTAGAGGCAGCCGTGGATTGCGCCTAACTCTGCCTATGCAACTCGGCACAGCCTGAGAAACTAACTAGCCTGAAGATAGAAAATAAGCCTACCTTGCCTCAGAGAAATACCCCAAAGGAAAAGGCAGCCCCCCACATATAATGACTGTGAGTTAAGATGAAAAGACAAACGTAGAGATGAAATAGATTCAGCAAAGTGAGGCCCGACTTTCTTAACAGAGCGAGGATAGAAAAGGTAACTTTGCGGTCTACACAAAACCCTAAAGAAAACCACGCAAAGGGGGCAAAAAGACCCTCCGTACCGAACTAACGGCACGGAGGTACACCCTTTGCGTCCCAGAGCTTCCAGCAAAAAATTAGACAAGCTGGACAGAAAAAATAGCAAACAAATAGCAAAGAAGAACTTAGCTATGCAGAGCAGCAGGCCACAGGAATGATCCAGGGAAAAGCAAGTCCAACACTGGAACATTGACAGGAAGCCAGTGTGACGCCCAGGAGACCGGGATACCCAGCACCGGACCAATGGGGTCTGTCTCTTGAGGGGGATGTCACGGGTGGCTTGACCCGGTGCTGTGGCCTCAGGCAATGCACAGTGTAAGGGGTATCGTGAGGGAACAGGCACTTACTTGATCAACAGCAGGTTCTCCCAGCGGTGATGATCCCGATCCTGGATATTGACTATTGTCTAAATGAAAGACTGAGGCACTGAAACGTTTAACCAGTTTGCTTCAACATAAAAGGAATTACAACCAGTCCTGTCACCGGAGTCTGTATGGGAACTCTGAGTTACTTTGACCCTGCCGGGGTCTTCGCCTCTTATTGTACGCAATTTCTGTGTGGCCCTGCTGCTGTATGTGAACTGGCTGCCGGCCCAATCTGTCCCCTCCGGGTCCTGGTTCGACGGGCAACCCGAGTCCTTTTATCGGCTTACCCCCTACGGGAGTACCGCTGAACTCTGTGTCTGTTGCTGCGTCCGGCCCTAGTGAAGCTGATATCACCTCACGTTTTTCCGGTTGCTGTATTATATATAATGAATATAGCCACGGATCCGGTATCCGTCTTTGCGCCTGTTCTGGGTAGTGATTAATGCTACCCGGTTCTCACAATGTCCTTTTTCTCTGTCCCTCTTCTCCTCAGGCCGGTGATTTAGGCCTGGAAACAGTCACAGGACTGTTAGAAATTCAGCTGTATGACCTCTCACTTTCAGCTCCTTAGCCCAACTGCCATTTCTTCTCTCAGACCAGAATGGATCAAGGGGAGTCTCTGGAGCTCCCCCTTCTGGCCGGAGGTGGTAGTGCAGTCTTGCTATTTTAGTATTTGTATTTACTGTCAGTAACTATTTTTGTGGCAAATACCCCTAGGGGTGCCACATTCCCCCTTAGTTAAGAACAGTACTCCGGGACTGTGGGACGATAACATTTTGAAATAACAATTAATATGTACAGAGTCTTAAAAATGAAAAGTTACAAAAACCACTCAAGGAAACAAAAATAGAGTTCTGTAAAAAGTCACTTCAAATAGCGTCCATTAATACAGTTCTATCCTTGAAGGTACTAGGAAAGGCACTGCACTTTGTGTCCAGGAATTTAGTTCCATTTTTCCAACAAAGTTGTCAATATAAAGTCTAAAGAAAGTTTAAAAAGAGCAAAAAAGCAAAGTTCAAAAAGCAGTCTTTCCGGAGCTTTGATTTAGTGCCTCCAGGCTGATAACAAGTTCAAGAATATGCAAGAAGTTCATACAGACAAGTCTCTGTAGGTACTGGGCTTAAACGTTGCAGAATGATAACAATGACTATAGTTTTATAATTGGTAATCTGCATACCTGGCCGGTAATTGACCCTGGGTACTACGCTGTGATCTACGTAATAGCGGTATCTCTCCATGTGGTGTACTACTGTCTACTGCGGATGTAGTATCTGCCCGCTCTGCTAAAGATAATTCCATGACTATGGAGTTGGCAAGTCCACCGTGAATGGGATTACTCTGATCAGGAATCTGTTCTTCCTGGCCTGGAACCTCCTGTAGTACGGGGTCAGCCTCTTCCTGTCTTGGGACTTCTGGTATTGGGTTCGGTGTTGGGTAAAAGGCCACCATGGGAACCACTACTGCACCATGGTATGTTAGTAGGGTTTTGGGAAAGTCTCCTATACAGGTGTGATACACTTCCTCTTCTTTTTCCTTTACTGGTTGAACCTGTATGGGTTGAATAACTTCTGGTTCTGGCTGGACAACGTCTGGCTCTTTCAATGCTTCCGGACATAATTTAAGATTGTCTCTTGACACTAGTACAGATGTTAAGCCTCCGTTTTTGCTAATGAGACACATTTTAGGATTATCCACTCTTGTTGGTAAAACTGTGTAGGGTACGGCTTCCCACTGATTGTCCAGTTTATTGGTTCGACGATTTCTCTTGAGCACTTGGTCACTCGGTCTTAATGGGGTCGCTAGAGCATTCTGGTTGAAAGTTCACTCTTGTCTTTCTCTAGTTTGCTGAAGGCTTCTTTCCACACTCTCTTGCACTTGGCGATACTGCTTTTGCCGTATGATATCCCAATTGGAGTCTTGAACTTCTGCGTCTGGTTTCAGAATTCCCATTTCTAGATCGATTGGTAATTGGCCGGGTCTTGCACGCATAAGATAAGCTGGGGTGCAGTTGGTGGAGCTCACCGGGACATGATTATACAGATCCACCAAGTCAGGCAATTTCTCTGGCCATTGATTCTTTTCTGTCTCAGGTAAAGTCTTTAGTAGGTCTATTACAATATGGTTCATCTTCTCGCATAAGCCGTTTGTGGATGATAGGCCGTCGTCCTGATCTTTTTGCAACCATACATATTACAGAATTCTCTGAAGATCTCTGATTCAAAGGCTGTACCTTGGTCGGTGAGAACCTGTTCCGGATATCCATGGGGTCTACAAAAGTACGTTTGGAACGCTTTGGCTGCTGTTTTTGCTGTCAGATCTTTTACGGGTACTAGTACCAAGAAGCGTGAATAATGGTCCACGATGGTCAAGGCATAGACATAGCCGGACCGGCTTGGTATTAACTTCACGTGGTCTATGGCTACAAGTTCAAGTGGTTGTTTGGTGATTATGGGCTGCAGTGGTGCTCTTTGGTTCTTTTGATCGTTTCTTCTGAGGTTGCACGGGCCACAATTTCTGCACCACTGTTCGATTGATTTTCTCATCCCGACCCAATAAAATCTTTCTCTTAGAAGTACTTCTAACTTTTTCCAACCAAAGTGACCAGCACCATTATGGTAAGCTTCGAGGACCATCTTGACATCTTGTTTAGGCACGATAATCTGCCAAACCAATTCATGTGTTTTCGGATTGGTGTACCTTCTACAGAGCTTCCCTTGATACAGGAACATTTTGCCTCTCTCTTTCCAGAGTTGATGCGTCTCTTCTGGGGCATCCTCATCGGGATATGCACTTTGCTCAGTTAACAGTTCCTTCACCAACTTCACAGCCGGATTGCTGTCTTGGGTGTCAGCCCATCTATGGTGTGCTAACGGATTAAAATTCACCTCTTGTTGTTTCTGATAGGTACTTGACTGATGATGTTTTGCCTTGGGATGATGGAAGGCTGGTAGTTCAATTTCTTCAAGCTCCCCCGTTTCTTCTTCTACATCTCTCAAGTGTGGCATCCGGGATAGGGCATCGGCATTTCCATTCTTGCGACCTGCTCGATACTTGATCTTGAAGTTGTAATTAGATAACCGGGCTATCCATCGCTGTTCTAACGCACCTAATTTGGCTGTGTCCAGGTGGGTCAACGGATTGTTGTCAGTATAGACAATAAATTCTGCAGCGGCCAGATAGTGTTTGAAACGTTCCGTCACAGCCCAAACTACTGCCAGTAGTTCCAATTTGAAGGAGCTATAATTTTCTGGATTTCTTTCAGTAGGCCGGAGCTTTCTACTTGCAAAGGCGATGACTTTCTCCCGACCTTCTTGCTTTTGTGACAGCACCGCTCCTAGTCCCACATTACTGGCATCGGTGTAGAGGATGAAAGGTTGATGGTAATCTGGGTATGCCAGAACCTCTTCTCCGGTTAGTGCCTTCTTTAGTTGTTCAAAGGAGTCTTCCCTTTCGTCGTTCCACTGGAAAGGAGGGTTTCGGTTTGAAGGTTTCTTCGTCTGCCCTACCAAGGCGTCTTGCAAGGGTGCTGCCAACTTGGTAAATCCTTTTATAAATCTGCGATAGTAACCCACCAATCCCAGGAATTGCCTCACTTCTTTTGCGCTGGTAGGTCTCGGCCAATCCCTTATGGCGGTTATTTTCTCGGGATCCGGTGCTACTCCCTCCGAATTCACGATGTGTCCCACGACTGTACCTTTGGCTTGAGAAGGTGACATTTGGATGGCTTGATTTTCATGCCATACCTGGATAAGGCTTCGAACACTTCTGCCAAGTCTTTTAAGTGTTGTTCGTAAGTCTTTGAGTTGACGATCACATCATCTAGGTACAGGAGGACGGTCTCGAAGTTCTTGTGTCCGAGGCAGCATTCCATCAGCCGCTGGAAGGTACCGGATGCATTGCAGAGTCCGAACGGCATGCGATTAAATTCACTTAGACCCATTGGTGTGGTGAATGCCGTCTTTTCTTTATCTCTCTCAGCCACAGGGACTTGCCAATACCCGCTTGTTAAGTCTAAGGTGGAAAAATAATTAGCAGATTTCAAAGCAGTCAAGGACTCTTCTATCCTAGGCAAAGGGTAGGCATCTTTATGGGTGATGTTATTAATCTGCCGGTAGTCTACGCACATTCTCATAGTTCCATCTTTTTTTTTGACAATCACTAGAGGGGCCGCCCAGGGGCTACAGCTGTCTCTTATTACCCCGGCCTGTTTCATTTCCCTCAGCATATCTTTTGCACATTGATAGTGAGCGGGCGGTATGGGTCTATATCTTTCTTTTATTGGGGGATGGTCACCGGTGGGGATTGTGTGTTCTACCCCTTCTATCCGTCCGAAGTCCAATGGGTGTTTACTGAAGACTTGTTCATATTCCGTCACTAGCCTATACACCCCTTGTTTTTGATGGGTAGGTGTTGAATTTATGCCCACGTGTAGCTGTTGGCACCAATCCTCCATTTCTCCATCTGAGCCATTGCCTTCCACCTGACAGGTTGGTTCTAAGGGCTCAATGGTTGTGATGGCTTTGTTGTCAACAGTATATAGCTTTGCCACTGTAGCATACCTTGGCAAAGTGACCTCTTCCTCTCCACAGTTCAAAAGTCGTACCGGCACCCGTCCTCGGTGTACCTCGACTATCCCTCGTGCTGTGAGTATAGTGGGCCTGCTGTCGGTGTACACTGGTTCTATTAAGGCTTGATAATCTCGTCCCTTAGTACCAATGGCTGCTCTACACCATACCAGCATTTCTGTTTTTGGTGGGATTACAATAGACGTTGAATCACTTACCCTCACACTGCCGATTTCTCCACCTGCAACTTCTACCTGTTGCCTTAACATCAATACTTTTATTTCCCTCCGGAGAACTCTCTGCTGGCAGGATTGGGCAGTTTCAGCAATTTGCTGTAAGACAGAAATGACTTCGGAAAAGCAGTTCTCTAACACATTCATTCCTATCAATACAGTTGGTTCACAGTTCCGCCGGTCAACATCAACAACAATTATACCCTGTTTCTTCAATTCTACTTTACCAATCTTTATGGTCATCTCACTGAAACCTAGTTTCGGTACCAACTTACCATTACTGGCCCATATATCTAGTTCAACATCAGAGGGCCCTTTATCAATATCTGCATCAGCCCAGTACCTCTTATAAAGGATATACGGTATAGATGAAATCTGGGAACCTGTGTCCAGCAAAGCGTTGAGGGGCATTCCGTCCAGCACGATAGGGATAATGGGTCGTCCTCCGATGTACCTGTCGTGCCAGGGTGTTGGGCCTTGAAAGTTCATTCCTGCGAAGCGGCCCGCATTCCCAGGGGATTCCCGTTTAAATCACAATCTCGTGCAAAGTGGCCTGGCTGCTGGCAACGGCGGCAAATGGGCTGTCCATCCGGTTGGTAGCGGTCGCGGGGTCGTCCTCTCCATGTCGGGTATCTCTGGGGTCTCATCCATGGAACACCTTCTCTACGGTTTGACAACTCCATCTTGGGTCCTCTCATCTCCTGCATGGTTTTAGCCATTGAAGCAACAACATCAGTTAAAGAGTCAAGCTTTTGTTGAAGAGCCTCATTAGTACTGGGCCCCAGGGGCTTAGCAATGGCCCCGGACATAGCTGATGTCACTGGTACTCCATGTTGTTGAGGTGCCTCTGCCATGGGTTGCGCAGGCGCCTGATCCCGAGGTGCCTCTGCCAGCTGGAGACGTATAGCGCTCTCCTTTAATTGGGCAAATGTCAATTCAGGGTTCTTAAAAACAAGCATACTCACATGCCCCCGGTGAGAAGGGGTGTAGAGTCCCTCAACAAATTGATCTCTTAGCAGTTTATCCGCTCCGGTGTTAAAAATGGGTTCAGCCAGTGTAAGTGATTTAAGGGCTTCCTGCAGGTTTAAGGCAAAGTCTCTCACGCCCTCATTAACTTTTTGTTTGCAATTAAAGAATCGTACTTTAGCTTTGCTGCCGGCAGTGGTTTCAAATGTAGCTTTTAATCCAGCAAATATGCGTTCAACAGTGCCTTTCAGATCAGCTGCCCATGCTGTGACTTCTCGCTTAGCATAGCCACTTAACTGCATCATCAGGAGACTAACACGCTGAACTTCACCCACAGGGAACATGTCAAAATGGGCCAGCATCTTTTCTCTGAAATCGTCAAGGGTATTAGGCTCACCTTCATACATTGGAAGCCATGGGCCACCCGGGGTATATGGCATCAGCACTGGCATGATGGGCGCCACTCCTTGCACCGCTGCGCTACCGGACTCTCTATCGACACTCTGTCTTTCAGCTGCATTAGCGTCGCCGGGTGCTGCGGCGTCTCCGTGCTGCGACATACTGTGCCCCCTTAGTTAATCCGGACCCTTCCGGTCCTCCGCTTCCATCGGGATAGTGTAGATTCGTTCCGCTGTGCAGCAGGATCGATTTCCCCTTGCTCTGATGTCAGAGCGCTCAGCTTGGTGCCGCCCACAATGACACGCCCCCTGTTGCTCTCACCCACCGCGCTCTGTAATGGCGGATTCTGAAGTTTTTCAGTTAGACTGGGGCTCAGGTGATGGCGTAGCTCAATTAACAGTCTCGTGCCTAACGGTTATGAAGTGATTACCTCAGGGGATGGCGGCCATCTTTACTCCATTATAACCAATGGGGAAAAGTCAATTTCAATAGTTTTCAATGGGGAATGGATTTTTCTTTAATAAGTCAATTTTCAAGATTTTTCATCCAAGTTTTCACAGATTTGGGCTCCAATGACGGCACACAATACCCGGTATACGGGCTGGCTAGATCCTGTTCGTGACGCCAATTGTGACGCCGAGACCGGGATACCCAGCACCGGACCAATGGGGTCTGTCTCTTGAGGGGGATGTCACGGGTGGCTTGACCCGGTGCTGTGGCCTCAGGCAATGCACAGTGTAAGGGGTATCGTGAGGGAACAGGCGCTTACTTGATCAGCAGCAGGTTCTCCCAGCGGTGATGATCCCGATCCTGGATATTGACTATTGTCTAAATGAAAGACTGAGGCACTGAAACGTTTAACCTGTTTACTTCAACATAAAAGGAATTACAACCAGTCCTGTCACCGGAGTCTGTATGGGAACTCTGAGTTACTTTGACCCTGCCGGGGTCTTCGCCTCTTATTGTACGCAATTTCTGTGTGGCCCTGCTGCTGTATGTGAACTGGCTGCCGGCCCAATCTGTCCCCTCCGGGTCCTGGTTCGACGGGCAACCCGAGTCCTTTTATCGGCTTACCCCCTCCGGGAGTACCGCTGAACTCTGTGTCTGTTGCTGCGTCCGGCCCTAGTGAAGCTGATATCACCTCACGTTTTTCCGGTTGCTGTATTATATATAATGAATATAGCCACGGATCCGGTATCCGTCTTTGCGCCTGTTCTGGGTAGTGATTAATGCTACCCGGTTCTCACAATGTCCTTTTTCTCTGTCCCTCTTCTCCTCAGGCCGGTGATTTAGGCCTGGAAACAGTCACAGGACTGTTAGAAATTCAGCTGTATGACCTCTCACTTTCAGCTCCTTAGCCCAACTGCCATTTCTTCTCTCAGACCAGAATGGATCAAGGGGAGTCTCTAGAGCTCCCCCTTCTGGCCGGAGGTGGTAGTGCAGTCTTGCTATTTTAGTATTTGTATTTACTGTCAGTAACTATTTTTGTGGCAAATACCCCTAGGGGTGCCACACCAGGATCAAAGCATTAGGTGGAGTTAAGTAGAGAAGCACCTAACGACCTCACCAGATCACCTGAGGGAGGAAACTCAGAAGCCGCAGTACCACTTCCCTCCACCAACAGAAGCTCACAGAGAGAATCAGCCGAAGTACCACTTGTGACCACAGGAGGGAGCTCTGCCACAGAATTCACAACAGTATACAGTGTATAGTGTCAGGGTATAGGTAACACTGACTCACCAGTGACGTCTCTAGGTGAAGTCCTTCATCTTTCATCCAGCACAGACCGCCATCATTTCTTCCAGTCAGGACTCGTTTCTGCAGGAAATAACACAGTTATCTCAAGCTCTGCTTGCAGAACATATTACTTAATTTTTCCCAACTTCTACATTACACCACATGAAGAAAAAAAAGGCGATATAGTGTCACTCTGCACAGTAACTGGACCATCCCCCCATTTAAAACAGTATACTCAAAAAATAAAATAAATACATCACTGCAGTAATAATATCCCTTAATTAGCCCCTATGGTAATAATATTCCACACCCTGGCCTGTTATGACCTGGTGGTCAGGACTATAATGGACCTGGTGGTTAAGAGCACACAGAATGACCTGATAGTCACTGATAATTAAGGACGAGCTCTGGGACGTGGGAACTCTGCTGACCGCAATCCCTAATCCTATAACACACACTAGAAATAGCCATGGATTGCGCCTAACGCTCCCTATGCAACTCGGCACAGCCTAAGGAACTAGCTAGCCCTGAAGATAGAAAAATAAAGCCTACCTTGCCTCAGAGAAATTCCCCAAAGGAAAAGGCAGCCCCCCACATATAATGACTGTGAGTAAAGATGAAAATACAAACACAGAGATGAAATAGATTTAGCAAAGCGAGGCCCGACTTACTGAACAGACTGAGGATAGGAAAGGTTGCTTTGCGGTCAGCACAAAAACCTACAAAAAGACCACGCAGAGGGCGCAAAAAGACCCTCCGCACCGACTCACGGTGCGGAGGCGCTCCCTCTGCGTCCCAGAGCTTCCAGCAAGCAAGACAATAATAAAAATAGCAAGCTGGACAGAAAAATAGCAAACCAAAGAAAAACAAACAGGAACTTAGCTTTTGATGGGAAGACAGGTCACAAGAACGATCCAGGAGTGAACTAGACCAATACTGGAACATTGACAGGTGGCATGGAGCAAAGATCTAAGTGGAGTTAAATAGAGCAGCCCACTAACGAATTAGCCTCGTCACCTGTGGAAGGAAACTCAGAAAAAACCCAGAGGAAGTCCATGGACAGAACCAGCCGAAGTACCATTCATGACCACAGGAGGGAGCCCGACAACAGAATTCACAACACTGGCCCCGTTTATCTCATTCCTGGCTCCAGCCATATGTTCTTGCATCCTGCCCTCATGTGTATCCATTCTACCCCATATGATCTCCACATCCTGCCCCATCTGTCTCCATCGTATCCATCCTGCCCCATGATCCAATCCTGCCCCATGTATTTAATTCTACCCATGTCTCCAATCATGCCCCGTATCTACATTCTGCCCATGCCTCCAGTCCTGCCCCCAGTGTGTCCAGCAATCTGCCCCAGTGTGTCCAGCATATTACCCCTAGTGTGTCCAGCAATCTGCCCCAGTATGTCCAGCAATCTGCCCTAGTGTGTCCAGCATTGCCCCCAGACAGTGTGTCCAGCAATCTTCCCCAGTATGTCAAGCATATTATTGCCCCAGTGTATCCAGCATTGCCCCCGGACAGTGTGTCCAGCAATCTGCCCCAGTGTGTCCGGCAATCTGCCCCAGTGTGTCCAGCATATTACACCCAGTATGTCCAGCAATCTGCCCCAGCATTTCCCCCAGTGTGTCCATTAATCTGCCCCAGTATGTCCAGCATATTGACCCAGTGTCCAGCAATCTGCCCCAGTATGTCCAGCATATTGCCCCAGTGTCCAGCAATCTGCCCCAGTGTGTCCAGCATTGCCCCCAATGTGTCCAACAATCTTCCCCAGTATGTCAAGCATATTGCCCCAGTGTGTCCAGCATTGCCCCCGGACAGTGTGTCCAGCAATCTGCCCCAGTGTGTCCGGCAATCTGCCCCAGTGTGTCCAGCATATTACCCCCAGTATGTCCAGCAATCTGCCCCAGTATGTCCAGCATTTCCCCCAGACAGTGTGTCCATTAATCTGCCCCAGTATGTCTAGCATATTGCCCCAGTGTGTCCAGATTTGCCCCTAGACAGTGTGTTCAACAATCTGCCCCAGTATGTCCAGCATATTGCCCCAGAGTGTCCAGCATTGCCCCCAGACAGTGTGTCCAGCAATCTGCCCCAGGGTGTCCAGCATATTACCCCCAGGTTGTCCAACATATTACCTCCAGGTTGTCCAACATATTACATCCAGATTGTCAAGCAATCTGCCCCAGTGTGTCCAGCATATTACCCCCAGTGTGTCCAGCAATCTGCCCCAGTGTGTCCAGCATATTTCCCCCAGGTTGTCCAGCAATCTGCCCCAGTGTGTCCAGCATATTACCCCCAGTGTGTCCAGCAATCTGCCCCAGTGTGTCCAGCATATTTCCCCCAGGTTGTCCAGCAATCTGCCCCAGTGTGTCCAGCATATTACCCCCAGTGTGTCCACCAATCTGCCCCAGTATGTCCAGCAATCTGCCCCAGTATGTGCAATTATCCACAGCGTGTCCAGAAATCTGCCCCAGTATCCAGCATTGCCCCAGTGTGTCCAGCAATCTGGCCCAGTGTCCAGCATTGCCCCAGCGTGTCCAGCAATCTGCCCCAGTGTCTCCAGCATTGCCCCAGTGTCTCCAGCATTGCCCCAGTGTGTCCAACAATCTGCCCCAGTGTCTCCAGCAATCTGCCCCAGTGTCTCCAGCATTGCCCCAGTGTCTCCAGCATTGCCCCAGTGCCTCCAGCATTGCCCCAGGGTGTCCAGCAATCTGCCCCAGTGTCTCCAGCATTGCCCCACTGTGTCCAGCAATCTGCCCCAGTGTCTCCAGCATTGCCCCAGTGTCTCCTGCATTGCCCCAGTGTCTCCAGCATTGCCCCATGTCTTCAGCAATCTGCCCCAGTGTGTCCAGCAATCTGCCCCAGTGTCTTCAGCATTGCCTCAGTGTTTCCAGCATTGCCCCAGTGTCTCCAGCATTGCCCCAGTGTCTCCAGCATTGCCCCAGTGTGTCCAGCAATCTGCCCCAGTGTTTCCAGCATTGCCCCAGTGTTTCCAGCATTGCCCCAGTGTGTCCAGCAATCTGCCCCAGTGTCTCCAGCATTGCCCCAGTGTCTCCAGCAATCTGCCCCAGTGTCTCCAGCAATCTGCCCCAGTGTCTCCAGCATTGCCCCAGTGTGTCCAGCAATCTGCCCCAGTGTTTCCAGCATTGCCCCAGTGTATCCAGCATTGCCCCAGTGTCTCCAACAATCTGCCCCAGTGTCTCCAGCATTGCCCCAGTGTCTCCAGCAATCTGCCCCAGTGTCTCCAGCAATCTGCCCCAGTGTCTCCAGCAATCTGCCCCAGTGTCTCCAGCAATCTGCCCCAGTGTCTCCAGCAATGCCCCAGTGTCTCCAGCATTCTGCCCCCGGCCCCAGTGTCTCCAGCATATTACCACCAGTCAGACATAAAGAAAAAAAAAAGAAAGTAAAACCCTCACCTCTCCCGTTCCCAGCGCAGGTCCGGTGCACTCAGCGTCTCTCCGACTCTGCAACGCTCAGGACAGAGGCTGAGCGCGCAGTGATGACGTCATCGCGCCCTCTGCCCTGAGACGTCGCAGAGAGTGCGCTGAAGATGCTGCAGCTACCGAGCAGCCGCAGGAACCAGGAGAGGTGAGTATTAGAAGGGGGGCCCAATGCCAGCGATGGCACCGCGGGGGGAGGGGGCCTGGTCAGGGGGGAGGCGCTGGTCGCGGCAGCGGTCAGCGCCGCCCGAAGATTTAAAGGGCCGGTGTCTGTTTTTTTTTTTTTTTCTTCTTTCTCCTCCTTCTCCTCCTCCCTGGGTCGGGGCCCACCGGACATTTCACCGGTATCCCGGTGGGCCAGTCCGACCCTGGACACTGGGTATCGCTTGGTGTGGGGCCAGTGGAACTACCAATCTCATATTGGGAACTTGTGTATTGAGGACATTGTATTTTTGCCGTCTACCTGGATTTGTTGTACAACCATGGAAGTATGGAATAAAAATAGTTGCATTATTAGCCTGCCTAGGTGATTTTTATAACCAACAACAACCTCACATCTTCACATTCATGTTTAACCCCTTAGCGACCGCCGATACGCCTTTTAACGGCGGCCGCTAAGGGTACTTAAACCACAGCGCCGTTAATTAACGGCACTGCGGAAAAAGTCCATAGCGCCCCCCAGAGGCCGATTTTCTCCGGGGTCTCGGCTGCCGAGGGTAGCCGAGACCCCAGAGAACATGATTCGGGGGTTTTTTAACCCACCCCGCATTTGCGATCGCCGGTAATTAACCGTTTACCGGCGATCGCAAAAAAAAAAAAAAAAAAGCGATCTCTTTTTAATTTCTCTGTCCTCCGATGTGATCGCACATTGGAGGACAGAGAAAAGGGGTCCCAGGTGGCCCCCCAATACTCACCTAGCTCCCCCGATGCTCCTCGTGTCTCCCGGTGGGCGCCGCCATCTTCAAAATGGCGGGCGCATGCGCAGTGCGCCCGCCGGCCGGCACCGGGAGAATCTTTGGGGTCTCGGCTGCCGGGGGTAGCCGAGACCCCAAAGAGCACGATCGGGGTCGGTATTACCGACCCCTGTTTTGCGATCGCCGGTAATTAACTGTTTACCGGCGACCGCAAAAAAAAAAAAAAAAGTAAAGTGTAATTCTCTGTCCTCTGATGTGATCGCACATCAGAGGACAGAGAAATAGGGGGATTCGGGGACCCTAGCATACTCATCTAGGTCCCTGGATCCTCTTGCTGCTCCTCCTGGCCGCCGGCAGCAGAACATGGCGGACGCATGCCCAGTGCGCCCGCCATCTGTCTCCATCTGCCGGCCGGCAGGAGAACAGCAGTTGGGGCTAAAATTAGGGGTAGGGTTAGGGTTAGGGTTAGGGTTAGGGGTAGGGTTAGGTTAGGGTTAGGTTAGGGGTAGGGTTAGGGGTAGGGTTAGGGGTAGGGTTAGGTTAGGGTTAGGGGTAGGGTAGGGTTAGGGGTAGGGTTAGGGTTAGGGGTAGGGTTAGGGTTAGGTTAGGGGTAGGGTTAGGGGTAGGGTTAGGTTAGGGTTAGGGGTAGGGTTAGGGGTAGGGTTAGGTTAGGGTTAGGGGTTGGGTTAGGGTTAGGGGTAGGGTTAGGGGTAGGGTTAGGGTTAGGTTAGGGTTAGGTTAGGGGTAGGGTTAGGTTAGGGGTAGGGGTAGGGTTAGGTTAGGGGTAGGGCTAGGGTTGGGGCTAAATTTAGGGTTAGGATTGGGGCTAAATTTAGGGTTAGGGTTGGGGCTAAACTTAGGGTTAGGCTTCTTTCACACTTACGTCGGTACGGGGCCGTCGCAATGCATCGGCCCGACATACCGACGCACGTTGTGAAAATTGTGCACAACGTGGGCAGCAGCTGTAGTTTTTCAACACATCCGCTGCCCAATCTATGTCCTGGGGAGGAGGGGGCGGAGTTACGGCCACGCATGCGCGGTCAGAAATGGCGGATGCGACGTACAAAAAAACGTTTCATTGAACGTTTTTTTGTGCCGACGCTCCGCCAAAACACAACTGATCCAGTGCACGACGGACGCGACGTGTGGCCATCCGTCACGATCCGTCGGCAATACAAGTCTATGGGCAAAAAACGCACATTTGCAGGATCCGTTTCTTGTCCAAAACGACGGATTGCGACGGAATGCCAAACGACGCAAGTGTGAAAGGAGCCCTAGGGCTAGGGTTAGGGTTGGGGCTAAAGTTAGGGCTAGGGTTGGGGCTAAAGTTAGGGTTAGAGCTGGGATTAGGGTTAGGGTTTGGATTAGGGTTCGTATTAGGGTTAGGGTTGGCATTAGGGTTACGCTTGGGATTAGGGTTAGGTTTGGGATTAGGGTTAAGGTTAGGGTTGTGATTAGGGGTGTATTGGGATTAGGGTTAGGTTTGAGGTTAGGGTTGGAATTAGGATTAGGGGTGTGTTGGATTTAGGGTTTTGATTAGGGTTATGGTTAGGGTTGACATTAGGGTTGTTTTGGGGTAAGGGTTGTGATTATGGTTAGGGTTAGTGATTAGGATTATGGATGAGGTTGGGATTAGGGTTAGGAGTGTGTTGGGGTTAGGGTTGGAGCTAGAATTGGGGGGTTTCCACTGTTTAGGTACATCAGGGGGTCTCCAAACACGACAGCCAATTTTGCGCTCAAAAAGTCAAATGGTGCTCCCTCCCTTCTGAGCTCTGCCGTGCGCCCAAACAGTGGGTTACCCCCACATATGGGGCATCAGCGTACTCGGGATAAATTGGACAACAACTTCTGGGGTCCAATTTCTCTTGCTACCCTTGTGAAAATAAAAACTTGGGGGCTACAAAATCTTTTTTGTGAAAAAAAAAATATTTTTTATTTTCACGACTCTGCATTCTAAACTTCTGTGAAGCACTTGGGCATTCAAAGTTCTCACCACACATCTAGATAAGTTCCTTGGGGGGTCTAGTTTCCAAAATGGGGTCACTTGTGGAGGGTTTCTACTGGTTAGGTACATCAGGGGCTCTGCAATCGCAACATAATGCCCACAGACCATTCTATCAAAGTCTGCATTCCAAAAAGGCGCTCCTTCCCTTCCGAGCTCTGCCGTGCGCCCAAACAGTGGTTTACCCCCACATATGGGGTACCAGCATACTCAGGACAAATTGGACAACAACTTTTGGGGTCCAGTTTCTCTTGTTACCCTTGTGAAAATAAAAATTTGGTGGCTAAAAAATCTTTTTTGTGGAAAAAAATTTTTTTTTTATTTTCACGGCTCTGCATTATAAACTTCTGTGAAGCACTTGGGCATTCAAGGTTCTCACCACACATCTAGATAAGTTCCATGGGGGGTCTAGTTTCCAAAATGGGGTCACTTGTGGGGGATTTCTACTGTTTAGGCACATCAGGGGCTCTCCAAACGCGACATGGCGTCCGATCTCAATTCCAGCCAATTCTACATTGAAAAAGTAAAACGGCACTCTTTCTCTTCCAAGCTCTGCGGTGCGCCCAAACAGTGGTTTACCCCCACATATTGGGTATCGACGTACTCAGGAGAAATTGCACAACAACTTTTGTTGTCTAATTTCTCCTGTTACCCTTGTGAAAATAAAAATTTGTGGGCAAAATATCATTTTTGTAGAAAAAATGCAATTTTTTTTTTTCACGGCTCTACGTTATAAACTTCTGTGAAGCACATGGGGGTTCAAAGTGCTCGCCACACATCCAGATAAGTTCCTTAAGGGGTCTAGTTTCCAAAATGGTGTCACTTGTCGGGGGTTTCCACTGTTTAGGCACATCAGGGGCTCTCCAAACGCGACATGGCGTCCAATCTCAATTCCAGCCAATTCTACATTGAAAAAGTAAAACGGCACTCCTTCTCTTCCAAGCTCTGCGGTGCGCCCTAACAGTTGTTTACCCCCACATATTAGGTATCAGCGTACTCAGGAGAAATTGCACAACAACTTTTGTGGTCTAATTTCTCCTGTTACCCTTGTGAAAATAAGAATTTGTGGGCAAAAAGATCATTTTTGTGTAAACAAAAGCGATTTTTTATTTTCACGGCTCTACGTTATAAACTTCTGTGAAGCACTTGGGGGTTCAAAGTGCTCACCACACATCTAGATAAGTTCCTTAAGGGGTCTAGTTTCCAAAATGGTGTCACTTGTGGGGAGTTTCCACTGTTTAGGCACATCAGGGGCTCTCTAAACGTGACATGGCGTCCGATCTCAATTCCAGCCAATTCTGCATTGAAAAAGTCAAACGGCGCTCCTTCACTTCTAAGTTCTGCGGTGCGCCCTAACAGTGGTTTACCCCCACATATGGGGTATTGACGTATTCAGGAGAAATTGCATAACAAAATTTATGGTTACATTTCTGTTTTTACACTTGTGAAAATAAAAAAAATGGTTCTGAATTAAGATGTTTGCAAAAAAAAGTTAAATGTTCATTTTTTCCTTCCACATTGTTTCAGTTCCTGTGAAGCACGTAAAGGGTTAATAAACTTCTTGAATGTGGTTTTGAGAACCTTGAGGGGTGTAGTTTTTAGAATGGTGTCACACTTCATTATTTTCTATCATATAGACCCCTCAAAATGACTTCAAATGTGATGTGGTCCCTAAAAAAAAATGGTGTTGTAAAAATGAGAAATTGCTGGTCAACTTTTAACCCTTATAACTCCCTAACAAAAAAAAATTTTGTTTCCAAAATTGTGCTGATGTAAAGTAGACATGTGGGAAATGTTATTTATTAACTATTTTTTATGACATATCTCTCTGATTTAAGGGCATAAAAATACAAAGTTTGAAAATTGCAAAATTTTAAAAATTTTCGCCATATTTCCGTTTTTTTCATAAATAATCGCAAGTAATATCGAAGAAATGTTACCACTAACATGAAGTACAATATGTCACGAAAAAACAGTCTCAGAATCAGCGGGATCCGTTGAAGCGTTCCAGAGTTATAACCTCATAAAGTGACAGTGGTCAGAATTGCAAAAATTGGCCTGGTCATTAAGTACCAAATTGGCTCTGTCACTAAGGGGTTAATACTTTGTAGAGAATCCTTTGCAGACAATGACGTCCTGAAGTCTGAAAGCCATGGACGTCACCAAACACTGGGTTCCCTCCTTTGTAATGCTTTGCCGCCTTTACAGCAGTGACTCCAGTTGTTGCTTGTTTGTGGGTCTTTCTGCCTTACGTTTTTCCTTAAAGGGAACCTGTCAGCAGGATTTTGCACAGTAACCTACATACTCTCTCAGGTCGGCGCCGTTATACTGATTAAAATGATACCTTGGTTGATGAAATCCATCTTGTGGTTGTTTAATCTTTATTTTCAGTTTTGAGTTAATGTTATCCTTGTGCTCCAGGTATCATTGTAATCAATATAATGGCGCCGACCTGACACTGTGTTACAGGTTACTGTGCACAATCCTGCTGACAGATTCCCTTTAAGCATGTGACATGCTGCTTGGTGGGGCTGTTCCACTTCTTTGCCTTATAAACCTCCTGGGTTGCTTTCACAGAATCAGGGTCATTGTCTATTTGTACTGTGAAGCTCCGTCCAGTCAACCTCTCTGAATTTGGTTGAATCTGAGGAGAAAGTATCAATCTGTACACACACAATTTATCCAGCTGCTTCGGTCTTCAGACACATCATCAATAACCACTAGTGACCCAGTGATTGGAAGCCATGCATGCCCGTACCACCACACATCCTCCACCATGTTTAACAGATGTGTTGTGCTTTGGATCAGGAGCCTTCTCCATACTTTCTTCTTCACATCATTCTGGTACAGGTTGATCTAGTCTCACCTGTCCACAAAATGCTTTTCCAGGATTGGGCGGCTTCTTTAGATGTGTTTTGGCAAAGTGTAATCTGGCCTTTCTATTTTTACGTCTGATTAATGGTTTGCACATTGTGGTGAATTCTCTGTATTTGTTCTCATGAAGTCTTCTCTTTATAGTAGACTTAGATACTGAAACATCTATTAATGGAGGGTGTTCTGCACTTGGGTGGTTGTTGTGGATGTTGTGAAAAGATTTTTCTTCATCATGGAAAGGTTTCTGTGATCATCCATTACTGTTGGGTTCTGTGGACGTCCAGGCCTTTTTGAGTTCCAAAGCTCACCAGTGTGCTTTTTTTTTTGCAGAATACACCTATTCTGACACTGATGTATCAAAATAGTATTGAAGCAAGCATATTAAGTAGATATGTGTAAATTAGCAGTATATCATACCAAGGCTCAAAAATAGCAAATATGCATCAAGGACATATAGGGGCCAGCTGCCAAACATAAATTAGAAAAAGGAAAAACAAACAGCCATAAAGTCCCATAAAAAGTAAATTTTTATTAAATAGCATAAAACCACCAGACAAGATACAGAAAAATAGCACAGGGGAATAAACGTGCGTTCCAAACGGCCATAAGTAGCGGGCCAGGACCCACCCACGATCTGACTATATGCAATGCTCGGATGTATTATAACAAGTACCCATAACTGCTGAAAAAGATATAATGGAGCAGTACCACCATATGGGAAACATTAGATATCATATTAGCATAGTTTACATACCAGGCATATACAGACAGGATAGATGGGCGACCGGACCCGACCCCGAAGCGCGTTTCGGAGCGGGCTGCTCCGAAACGCGCGTCAGGGTCGGGTCCGGTCGCCCATCTATCCTGTCTGTATATGCCTGGTATGTAAACTATGCTGATATATCTAATGTTTCCCATATGGTGGCACTGCTCCATTATATCTTTTTCAGCAGTTATGGGTACTTGTTATAATATATCCGAGCATTGCATATAGTCAGATCGTGGGTTGGGAGGCAAACAGTTTAAATGGGGAAATAAACAGTTAAATGGCAGAATGAATGGTTCAATGGCAAAAGGATATGCAGGGTTGAAAAACAGTAGATTCAGTATTGGCAGTTCCTTTGTCCACTTATCTTGTTAGAAGTTTCACCGACTCTAGCTGCTGCTTGAAATTCAGTATCACCGACAACAGCTGGTGTGGTGCTTGTCCAAGAAAGTCCTGCTGGTAACAGTGGTCTGTCTTCTGGCGGCAGTGGCCAGTGTCCGATACCTCCCACTGGGCCCCTAGTCCATAAGTGGCTGCGGCCAACGCAAGGCTGCAATACTGTCAGGGTCCTGGTTGAACGATGTGGCAACGTCCGGCAATGTAGGCAGCAACAAACAGTTCTGCACCCTATCTGTCTCTGGCAGGACACACACAGCACTCACTAGCCCGGTACGTTCAACACTTCGCTCCGTGGTGACCAAACGGGCACCCTGCACATCTCTTCTCGCACTCTCTGTCAGCGGTGACGGTACTTGGGCGAGGACCACAGTCCACCGTGGCTCAACAAATATATACTGGCAAAGTCAAGGTGCAAGTGTCTGTCTAGTTCCGGGTCACTCACATGTGCGCTTTACTCATGGACACAGACCGTACAGTGGCAAGTTCTCTGGTAGTCACCGGGCTCACACTGCACGACTGTCTCTCTCTGGTCCCCACTGCTTGTGGCGGGAGACGACAGACGCTGGCCTGCGCACTGCTGGTGCTCCCAGGACAGAGCACTCCTTCCCCTGGCTGCTGCTGAACACACGTCTTCCCTGAGTGCAACAGTCCCTCTCTCTATGGGTTGCTGCAGCACTCCTGGCTTCTCTTTCTCTGGTGTGGTCCCTATGCAGTCGATGGGGGCTGGAGCAGCACCAGTACTCGGTGGGGGAACGGGAGGCAGAGCACGCCACTCACCTCTGTGCCGCTGCACTGGGTTGGTGCCAAACTGCTCTGCTGCGCGCACTTTCTCATTTTAACTCCCTGCCCCCCTTAGTCAGGAAGAAGGTCCGGCTTGCTATTGCTTCCCCCTGGAAATAGGGGATTAAGCCTCGACAGTTCCGGTCCCGGCAAGCAGGTAACTGTGGTGCGGACGTCCCCCTTACAACCCTGCGGCGTGACGCTGGTTCCCGATCATTGCCATATTGATCCGATGTCGTCATGACAACATCCAGGTCACCAGACACAGAAAACTTGCTGATCATGCCAAATGCAGCATTTCTGCAGCATGGGGATGCTGCTTCATCTCCATGCTGTAGAAGTGATCAGCCTGCAAAAAATGATTGTCCCATAGTGGGACAAAGTAAACAAATTAGAAAAAAGTTAAATATTTTTCTAAATAATTGTAAAAATATAAAAAATAAAATAAAAAAATAATAAAAAATTCAAAAGATATAAATACAGGGTGTCCCATTTATATGGATATACCTAAATAAAATAGGAATGGTTGGTGATATCAACTTCCTGTTTATGGCACATTAGTATATGGGAGGGGGGAAACTTTTCAAGATGGGTGGTGACCATTGTGGCCATTTTGAAGTCGGCCATTTTGGAAGCAACTTTATTTTTTCCAATGGGAAGAGGGTCATGTGACACATAATAATAAATAATATCACATAATAACAAACTTATGGAGAATTTTACAAGTAAAACAATGGTGTGCTTGGTTTTAATGTAACTTTATTATTTCATGAGTTATTTACAAGTTTATGACCACTTATAAAATGTGTTCAAAGTGCTGCCTATTGTGCTGGATTGTCAATGCAATCCTCTTCTTCCACTCTTGACACACTGATAGCAGCACCGCAGAAGAAATGCAAGTGTATGGGGGTGAGATTCCTTGTAGAAATGCTCGGACCTACAGCCATAATGTGGTTTTGCACCATCTTACTGGAAAAACTCAGAGAACATGCCATCTTCAGTGCATAAGGAGGGAAACACATCATCATGTAGAAATTTCAGATATCCAGTGGCATTGAGGTTTCCATTGATGAAGAATGACCCCCCTATCTTTGTACCCATTATACCACACCATACCATCAATTATGGTCTTTTAGTGTGTGACAGCGGCCAAACATAAAAACCCAATATAAATCTGGTATTGCTGTAATCGCACCGACCAAAAGAATAAAGTCACCTAATCACTTATACCACATGAGGAACGACGTAAAAAATAAAACCAGTTCTTCACCTGCTGTTGATTTTTTTCATTCTGCCTCTCAAAGATCGCAGTAAGGCTCGGCGCACATTTATCCTGCGCTCTGCGTAGAGCAATTACACCGGAGTTTCTGATACGTGATTCAGATGGAACCTCTGGCAGAAGATTCCCTATAATGAGGCAGATGGAGGCACTGTGGATGCAGTCTGGCCTGTGATCCAGTGGTGTCTGTCTTTTTTAGGCGTGCATAAAAGTGCCATTGGCCACAGTTTTGTGCAATTCTGAAAAGGACACATAGTTACATAGTTATTAAGGTTGAAGGAAGACTATAAGTCCATCTAGTTCAACCCATAGCCTAACCTAACATGCCCTAACATGTTGATCCAGAGGAAGGCAAAAAAAACCCATGTGGCAAAGAGTAAGCTCCACATTGGGGAAAAAAATTCCTTCCCGACTCCACATACGGCAATCAGACTAGTTCCCTGGATCAACGCCCTATCAAGGAATCTTGTGTATATACCCTGTAACATTATACTTTTCCAGAAAGGTATCCGGTCCCCTCTTAAATTTAAGTAATGAATCACTCATTACAACATCATATGGCAGAGAGTTCCATAGTCTCACTGCTCTTACAGTAAAGAATCCACATCTGTTATTATGCTTAAACCTTTTTTCCTCCAAATGCAGAGGATGCCTGTTGTGAATTCTGTGGTCAAGCTCCCTCCTGTGGTCATGAGTGGTACTTCGGCTGGTTCTGTCTATGAGCTTCCTCTGGTGGATGTGAGTGGGGCTGCGGCTTCTGAGTTTCCTTCCTCAGGTGACGAGGTTGAGTCGTTAGGTGCTGCTCTATTTGACTCCACCTAGATCTTTGTTCCTGGCCTCCAGTCAATGTTCCAGTATTGGTCTTGCTCTCTCCTGGATCGTCTTGTGGCCTGTCTGCCCTGCATAAGCTAAGTTCTGCTTGTGTTACTTTTGTTTGCTATTTTTTCTGTCCAGCTTGCTATATTGGTTTTTCTTGCTTGCTGGAAGCTCTGGGACGCAGAGGGAGCACCTCCGTGCCGTTAGTCGGTACGGAGGGTCTTTTTGCGCCCTCTGCGTGGTTGTTTGTAAGTTTTTGTGCTGACCGCAAAGCTATCTTTACTATCCTCGGTCTATTCAGTAAGTCGGGCCTCACTTTGCTAAAACCTATTTCATCTCTGTGTTTGTATTTTCATCTTTACTCACAGTCATTATATGTGGGGGGCTGCCTTTTCCTTTGGGGAATTTCTCTGAGGCAAGGTAGGCTTATTTTTCTATCTTCAGGGCTAGCTAGTTTCTCAGGCTGTGCCCGAGGCGCCTAGGTCTGGTCAGGAGCGCTCCACGGCTACCTCTAGTGTGCTGTGATAGGATTAGGGATTGCGGTCAGCAGAGTTCCCACGTCTCAGAGCTCGTCTTATGTTATTCGTAACTATCAGGTCACTGTGTGGCTCTTAATCACCAGGTCCATTGTGTTTCTGAATCACCAGTTCATAACAGTACAGGAGGCCCAAAGTACTAATGCTTCTCAATAGAGGGAAAAGAGAAGATCTGAGACAATTTTTTTTTCTCTGCACTGTGTTTTGTCTTTCTTTTCCCCTAGACATTTGGGTGGTTCAGGACACAGGTGTAGTGATGGACATTAAAGGTCTGTCTTCTTGTGTGGATAATCTCACTGCAAGAGTACAAAAAATTCAAGACATTATGGTTCAGAAATCTATGTTAGAACCTAGAATTCCTATTCCTGATTTATTTTCTGGAGATAGAGCTAAGTTTCTGAATTTCAAAAATAATTCTAAACTGTTTCTGGCTTTGAAACCCCGCTCCTCTGGTGACCCAGTTCAACAAGTTAAGATCATTATTTCTTTATTACGTGGCGATCCTCAAGACTGGGCATTTTCCCTTGCGCCAGGAGATCCTGGATTGCTGTATGATGAACCTAATTCAGTGGATCAGGCAGAGAAAAATTTGCTGGCTCTGTGTCAGGGTCAGGATGAGGTAGAGATATATTGTCAGAAGTTTAGGAAGTGGTCTGTGCTCACTCAATGGAATGAATGTGCACTGGCAGCAATTTTCAGAAAGGGTCTCTCTGAAGCCCTTAAGGATGTCATGGTGGGATTTCCTATGCCTGCTGGTCTGAATGAGTCTATGTCTTTGGCCATTCAGATCAATCGACGCTTACGTGAGCGTAAAAATGTGCACCATTTGGCGGTATTATCTGAGCATAAACCTGAGCCTATGCAATGTGATAGGACTTTGACCAGAGCTGAACGGCAAGAACACAGACGTCGGAATGGGCTGTGTTTTTATTGTGGTGATCCCACTCATGCTATCTCCGATTGTCCTAAGCGCACTAAGCGGTTCGCTAGGTCTGCCACCATTGGTACTGTACAGTCGAAATTTCTTTTGTCCGTTACTTTGATCTGCTCTTTGTCATCCTATTCTGTCATGGCATTTGTGGATTCAGGCGCTGCCCTGAATTTGATGGACTTGGACTTTGCTAGGCGCTGTGGGTTTTTCTTGGAGCCCTTGCAGTATCCTATTCCATTGAGAGGAATTGATGCTACGCCTTTGGCCAAGAATAAGCCTCAGTACTGGACCCAACTGACCATGTGCATGGCTCCTGCGCATCAGGAAGATATTTGCTTTTTGGTGTTGCATAATCTGCATGATGTGGTCGTGTTGGGGTTGCCATGGCTACAAGTCCATAACCCAGTATTGGATTGGAAATCTATGTCTGTGTCCAGCTGGGGTTGTCAGGGGGTACATGGTGATGTTCCAGTTCTGTCTATTTCATCATCCACCCCTTCTGAGGTCCCAGAGTTCTTGTCGGATTACCAGGATGTATTTGATGAGTCCAAGTCCAGTGCCCTACCTCCGCACAGGGATTGCGATTGTGCTATCGATTTGATTCCTGGTAGTAAGTTTCCTAAGGGTCGACTGTTTAATTTGTCTGTGCCTGAGCACGCCGCTATGCGGAGTTACGTAAAGGAATCCTTGCAGAAGGGTCATATTCGCCTGTCGTCGTCGCCATTGGGAGCGGGGTTCTTTTTTGTGGCCAAGAAGGATGGTTCGTTGAGACCTTGTATTGATTACCGCCTTCTAAATAAAATCACAGTCAAATTTCAGTACCCCTTGCCGCTGCTGTCTGATTTGTTTGCTCGGATTAAGGGGGCTAGTTGGTTCACCAAGATAGATCTTCGTGGTGCGTATAATCTTGTGCGTATTAAAAAGGGCGATGAATGGAAAACAGCATTTAATACGCCCGAGGGCCATTTTGAGTACCTGGTTATGCCATTCGGGCTATCCAATGCTCCATCAGTATTTCAGTCTTTATGCATGACATCTTCTGAGAGTACCTGGATAAATTCCTGATTGTATACTTGGATGATATTTTGGTCTTCTCGGATGATTGGGAGTCTCACGTGAAGCAGGTCAGAATTGTGTTCCAGATCCTGCGTGCTAATTCTTTGTTTGTGAAGGGGTCAAAGTGTCTCTTTGGTGTTCAGAAGGTTTCATTTTTGGGTTTCATTTTTTCCCCTTCTACTATCGAGATAGACCCTGTTAAAGTTCGGGCCATTTATGATTGGACTCAGCCGACATCTCTGAAGAGTCTGCAAAAGTTCCTGGGCTTTGCTAATTTTTATCGTCGCTTCATCAATAATTTTTCTAGTATTGTTAAACCGTTGACTGATTTAAGCAAGAAGGGTGCTGATGTGGTCAATTGGTCTTCTGCTGCTGTAGAAGCTTTTCAGGAGTTGAAGCGTCGTTTTTCTTCTGCCCCTGTGTTGTGCCAGCCAGATGTTTCGCTCCCGTTCCAGGTCGAGGTTGATGCTTCTGAGATTGGAGCAGGGGCTGTTTTGTCGCAGAGAAGTTCTGATGGCTCGGTGATGAAACCATGTGCCTTCTTTTCCAGGAAGTTTTCGCCTGCTGAGCATAATTATGATGTTGGCAATCGAGAGTTGTTGGCCATGAAGTGGGCATTCGAGGAGTGGCGTCATTGGCTTGAAGGAGCTAAGCATCGCGTGGTGGTCTTGACTGATCACAAGAACTTGACTTATCTTGAGTCTGCCAAACAGTTGAATCCTAGACAGGCTCGTTGGTCGCTGTTTTTCTCCCGTTTTGTCTTTGTGGTTTCGTACCTTCCGGGCTCTAAGAATGTGAAGGCGGATGCCCTGTCTAGGAGTTTTGTGCCCGACTCTCCGGGTTTGCCTGAGCCGGCGGGTATTCTCAAAGAGGGGGTAATTTTGTCTGCCATCTCCCCTGATTTGCGGCGGGTGCTGCAAAAAATTTCAGGCTAATAGACCTGACCGTTGCCCAGCGGAGAAACTGTTTGTCCCTGATAAATGGACGAGTAGAGTTATCTCTGAGGTTCATTGTTCGGTGTTGGCTGGTCATCCTGGAATCTTTGGTACCAGAGATTTGGTGGCTAGATCCTTTTGGTGGCCGTCTCTGTCGCGGGATGTGCGTTCGTTTGTGCAGTCCTGTGGGATTTGTGCTCGGGCTAAGCCCTGCTGTTCTCGTGCCAGTGGGTTGCTTTTGCCCTTGCCGGTCCCGAAGAGGCCCTGGACACATATCTCTATGGATTTTATTTCGGATGTCCCCGTCTCTCAAAAGATGTCGGTCATTTGGGTGGTTTGTGATCGCTTCTCTAAGATGGTCCATTTGGTACCCTTGTCTAAATTGCTTTCCTCCTCTGATTTGGTGCCATTGTTTTTCCAGCATGTGGTTCGTTTACATGGCATTCCAGAGAACATCGTTTCTGACAGAGGTTCCCAGTTTATTTCGAGGTTTTGGCGAGCCTTTTGTGCTAGGATGGGCATTGATTTGTCTTTTTCCTCGGCTTTCCATCCTCAGACAAATGGCCAAACTGAACGAACCAATCAGACCTTGGAAACATATCTGAGATGTTTTGTTTCGGCTGATCAGGATGATTGGGTGTCCTTTTTGCCTTTGGCTGAGTTCGCCCTTAATAAACGGGCCAGCTCAGCTACTTTGGTTTCGGCCGTTTTTCTGCAATTCTGGTTTCCATCCTCGTTTCTCTTCAAGGCAGGTTGAGTCTTCGGACTGTCCTGGTGTGGATACTGTAATGGATAGGTTGCAGCAGATTTGGACTCATGTAGTGGACAATTTGACATTGTCCCAGGAGAAGGCTCAACGTTTCGCTAACCGTAGGCGCTGTGTGGGTCCCCGACTTCGTGTTGGGGATTTGGTTTGGTTGTCGTCTCGTTATATTCCTATGAAAGTTTCCTCTCCTAAGTTTAAGCCTCGTTTCATTGGTCCGTATAGGATTTCTGAGGTTCTTAATCCTGTGTCTTTTCGTTTGACCCTTCCAGCTTCTTTTTCCATCCATAATGTATTCCATAGGTCATTGTTGCGGAGATACGTGGCACCTGTGGTTCCATCCGTTGATCCTCCTGCCCCGGTTTTGGTTGAGGGGGAGTTGGAGTATTTAGTGGAGAAGATTTTGGATTCTCGTATTTCGAGACGGAAACTCCAGTACCTGGTTAAGTGGAAGGGTTATGGTCAGGAAGATAATTCCTGGGTCTTTGACTCTGATGTTCATGCTGCCGATCTGGTTCATGCCTTTCATTTGGCTCATCCTGGTCGGCCTGGGGGCTCTGGTGAGGGTTCGGTGACCCCTCCTCAAGGGGGGGGGGGTACTGTTGTGAATTCTGTGGTCAAGCTCCCTCCTGTGGTCATGAGTAGTACTTCGGCTGGTTCTGTCTATGAGCTTCCTCTGGTGGATGTGAGTGGGGCTGCGGCTTCTGAGTTTCCTTCCTCAGGTGACGAGGTTGAGTCGTTAGGTGCTGCTCTATTTGACTCCACCTAGTTCTTTGTTCCTGGCCTCTAGTCAATGTTCCAGTATTGGTCTTGCTCTCTCCTGGATCGTCTTGTGGCCTGTCTGCCCTGCATAAGCTAAGTTCTGCTTGTGCTACTTTTGTTTGCTATTTTTTCTCTCCAGCTTGCTATATTGGTTTTTCTTGCTTGCTGGAAGCTCTGGGACGCAGAGGGAGCACCTCCGTGCCGTTAGTCGGTACGGAGGGTCTTTTTGCGCCCTTCTGCGTGGTTGTTTGTAGGTTTTTGTGCTGACCGCAAAGCTATCTTTACTATCCTCGGTCTATTCAGTAAGTCGGGCCTCACTTTGCTAAAACCTATTTCATCTCTGTGTTTGTATTTTCATCTTTACTCACAGTCATTATATGTGGGGGGCTGCCTTTTCCTTTGGGGAATTTCTCTGAGGCAAGGTAGGCTTATTTTTCTATCTTCAGGGCTAGCTAGTTTCTCAGGCTGTGCCCGAGGCGCCTAGGTCTGGTCAGGAGCGCTCCACGGCTACCTCTAGTGTGGTGTGATAGGATTAGGGATTGCGGTCAGCAGAGTTCCCACGTCTCAGAGCTCGTCCTATGTTATTCGTAACTATCAGGTCACTTTGTGTGCTCTTAATCACCAGTTCCATTGTGTTTCTGAATCACCAGTTCATAACAGATGCCCCCTTGTCCCGGTTTCAGGTCTATGATTAAAAAGATCATCAGAAAGGTCTTTGTACTGTCCCCTCATATATTTATACATTAAAATAAGATCACCCCTTAGTCTTTGTTTTTCCAAACTAAATAGCCAAGTGTAATAACATATCTTGGTATTGCAGACCCCCCAGTCCTCTAATAACCTTGGTCGCTCTTCTCTGCACCCGCTCCAGTTCAGCTATGTCTTTCTTATACACCGGAGACCAGAACTGTGCACAGTATTCTAAGTGTGTTCGAACTAGTGACTTGTATAGAGGTAAAATTATATTCTCCTCATGAGCATCTATGCCTCTTTTAATGCATCCCATTATTTTATTTGCCTTTGTAGCAGCTGCCTGACACTGGCCACTGAATATGAGTTTGTCATCCACCCATACACCCAGGTCTTTTTCATTGACGGTTTTGCCCAGAGATTTAGAATTAAGCACATAATTATACATCTTATTACTTCTACCCAAGTGCATGTCCTTACATTTATCCCCATTAAAGCTCATTTGCCATTTATCAGCCCAAGCTTCTAGTTTACATAAATCATCCAGCAATATAAAATTGTCCTCCTCTGTATTGATTACCCTGCAGTTTAGTGTCATCTGCAAATATTGAAATTCTACTCTGAATGCCCCCTGCAAGGTCATTAATAAAAATGTTAAAAAGAGGGCCCAATACTGACCCCTGTGGTACCCCACTGCTAACCGCTACCCAGTCCGAGTGTGCTCCATTAATAACCACCCTTTGTTTCCTATCCCTGAGCCAGCTCTCAACCCACTTGCACATATTTTCCCCTATCCCCATTATTCTCATTTTATGTATCAACCTTTTGTGTGGCACCGTATCAAAAGCTTTTGAAAAGTCCATATACACTACATCCACTGGGTTCCCTTGGTCCAATCCGGAACTTACCTCTTCATAGAAACTGATCAAATTAGTCTGACATTAACGGTCCCTAGTAAACCCGTGCTGATACTGGGTCATGAGGTTATTCCTCTTCAGATACTCCAGTATAGCATACCTTAGAATGCCCTCCAGAATTTTACCCACAGTAGAGGTTAAGCTTACTGGCCTATAATTTCCGAGTTCAGTTTTTGTCCCCTTTTTGAATATTGGCACCACATTTGCTATACGCCAGTCCTGTGGTACAGACCCTGTTATTATGGAGTCTTTAAAGATTAAAAATAATGGTCTATCAATGACTGTACTTAATTCCTTCAGTACTCGAGGGTGTATCCCATCCGGGCCCGGAGATTTGTCAATTTTAGTGATTTTTAGACGCCGCCGCACTTCCTGCTGGGTTAAGCAGGTGACATTTAATTGGGAATTTTTATCACTAGTCATTTTGTCTGCCATAGGATTTTCTTGTGTGAATACTGATGAAAAAAAGTCATTTAGTATATTGGCTTTTTCCTCGTCCTCATCCACCATTTCACCCAGACTATTTTTAAGGGGGCCAACACTATCATTTTTTAGTTTCTTACTATTTATGTAGTTAAAGAATATTTTAGGATTATTTTTACTCTCTCTGGCAATGAGTCTCTCTGTCTCAATCTTTGCTGCCTTGATTTGCTTTTTACAGAATTTATTTAATTTTCTGTATTTATTTAATGCCTCATCACTACCTACTTCCTTTAATTCTCTAAATGCTTTCTTTTTGTCACTTATTGCGCCCCTTACAGCTCTATTTAGCCATATTGGTTTCCTCCTATTTCTAGTATGTTTATTCCCATATGGTATATATTGTGCACAGGTCCTATCCAGGATGCTAATAAATGTCTCCCATTTTCTTTGTGTATTTTTGTGTCTCAGGATATGGTCCAAGTTAATTGCACCAAGATCCTCTCTCATCCGTTGGAAATTTGCCCTCCTGAAGTTTAGTGTCCTTGTAACCCCTCTATTACACATCTTTTTAAAGGATTCATGAAAACTTATTATTTTGTGATCGCTATTTCCCAAGTGACCCCCAACCTTTATATTTGATATGCGGTCTGGCCTGTTGGTTAATATTAGGTCTAGCAGTGCCCCCCTTCTTGTTGGGTCCTGAACCAGTTGTGAAAGGTAATTGTCTCTCATAGTTGTCAAAAACCGATTACCTTTGCTGGAACTGCAGGTTTCTGTTCCCCAATCTATTTCAGGGTAGTTGAAGTCCCCCATAATAATGACTTCATCTATTTGCTTTACGAGGATATTCTCCATTGCTTCCATTATTTTTGGAGATTTATAACAAACCCCTGTCAGTAATTTATTATTTTTTCCCCCTCCCCTTATCTCCACCCACAGGGATTCTACATTTTCATTAAATTCACCTATATTATCACGCAGGATGGGTTTTAAGGACGATTTTACATATAGACACACCCCACCCCCTCGCTTATCCGTTCGGTCATTTCTGAACAGGCTATAGCCCTGCAAGTTAACAGCCCAGTCATGGCTCTCATCCAGCCATGTCTCAGATATCCCCACCATGTCATAATTATGCTCCAACAACATTAGTTCTAATTCGTCCATTTTGTTGGCGAGGCTTCTGGCATTAGTATACATACATTTTATGTATCTCTCTGCACCTCTATTCTTTCTTAAATTATTAACTATTCTAACCCCACCCCCCATGCCACCGTCACCCCCAACTTCCTTATTTGTGCCCAGGTCTCTATCTGCACTATCTTCCCCTCCTATAAAATGAATACCCTCCCCCCAATTCCTAGTTTAAACACTCCTCCAACCTTCTAGCCATTTTCTCCCCCAACACAGCTGCACCCTCCCCATTGAGGTGCAGCCCGTCCCTAGCGTAGAGCCTGTAGCCAACTGAGAAGTCAGCCCAGTTCTGCAGGAACCCAAACCCCTCCTTCCTACACCAATTCTTGAGCCACTTATTAACCTCCCTAATCTCCCGTTGCCTCTCTGGCGTGGCACGTGGTACAGGCAGTATTTTGGAAAATACCACGTTGGAGGTCCTTGCTTTCAGCTTGCAGCCTAATTCCCTGAAATCATCTTTAAGGACCTTACACCTACCTCTAACTTTGTCATTAGTGCCAATGTGCACCATGACCGCTGGGTCCTCACCAGCCCCTCCCAGTAATCTGTCCACCCGATCAGCGATGTGTCGGACTCAAGCGCCAGGTAGGCAGCACACCGTTCGACGATCCCTGTCTTTGTGACAGATTGCCCTATCTGTTCCCCTAATAATTGAGTCCCCCACTACCAGCACCTGTCTGGCCTGCCCTGCTCTCCTATTTCCCTCCGACTGGAGCAGTCACTCCTCCGGCTTTCAGAGGACATGCCTGGCTGCAGCAGTGCTACCCCTGTACTGGCACCCCCTCATCTGCCAACTTAGCAAACTTATTGGGGTGTTCCAGATCAGGACTAGCCTCCCTGGCACTCTTCCCTCTACCCCGCTTCCTAACGGTCACCCAGCTTGCTACTTCATCGTCCTGCAGCTCCATCCCACCATCCCCCCCTCATCTATCCAATTGAGCGTCTGCTCCGTGAGCAGAAGACTCCTCTCCATATTGTCTATGGATCTCAGTGTTGTCAGCTGCACATTTAGATCCAGAATCTGGTTTTCCAAATGCCCAACGTACTCACATCTCGCACAGCAGTATGCACTCTCGATCGGCTGCTCAAGGACTGCATACATGTGGCAAGATGTGCACTGGATGGCATTAACAATAGTGGAGCACATTTCCTAATGGGGATTGCACCAGACGGAAAAGTTAAATAATAAACAATAAATACAAAGTATTAATAAAAAAACAGACAGCAATTCAGTAATTCCTCCCTAAGAAACTCCCTGAATCCAAAGTCACTGAATCACAAGTCACACTTACCGCCGTTCACACTTACGCTCAGGTCACACTCAGCTCGCTCACACTTGCTATGCTGAAGATTTATAGATTTTTTTTTCTCTAGTTCCCTTAACAGCAATCCACCCTGCTGTCCAAATGCACTTCCAAAAAAAAAAAAAGAAAAGCTGAACAGAGGCCAGCCAGAGTCCAGAGTAACTCTGCTGCCTCATAATAGTGAATGGATCCCTTGGGGGTTTCATCTGAATCACATCACTCAGAGAGATGGAAACCCCAAAGTAAGTGCTCAGTGTAGAGCGCCAGATAAATGTGATCCCAAACGTTATGTAAAATGTTCCCAATAAAAGCTTCAACTTAATCGATAAAAAAAGCAAGTCAGATCCATTATCTGTTAATGGAATTTTATGGGGCTTCCATGTTACTGGTAGTACAAAGGCTCTGGAAAAGTGAGAAGGCTCCTCATCCGCCAAAAGAAATTCAGCAAATTCTGTGCTCCCAAATCCAAATGCCCCCCCTCCCTTCTGAGCCCCACAGTGTACCTATACCACATATAACATCCACGTTTGACATGTCTGAAGCGATGAGAGCTCACCTAACTTACAGGTGCATGCCTCCAGAAGCACGCCCTGGGCATAACGTACTGGTCACTACAGCATTCTAGTCACTACAACGTACTGGTCACTACAGCATACTAGTCACTACAATGTACTGGTCACTACAGCATACTAGTCACTACAATGTACTGGTCACTACAGTGGCAGTTTACAATTTTCACTTGGCAACATTCATTATTGCTTGTTTCTGGAAAACATCCATGGAGTCAAAATCAGCACTACACCTGTAGATAAATTTCCAAAATGGGGTCACTTGATGGGAGATTCTGCTCTTCTAGCAATCAGGGGCTCTTTATATGGAGTCCGCAAACTGTTCTAGGAAAATCTGCGCTCCAGGAAGCAAATAGCGCTCCATTAATCCCGAGTCTCTCCGTATGATTAAGTAGTACTGTACAGCCACATATGGGGTATTTCTACATTCAGCAGAAATTGTGGGACAAATTTTGTTGCCATTTTTACCCACTCCTTGTTTGAAAATGTAAAATCTGATGATAAAAATGTAGTTATTTTTTCTTCTCTGCTCAATGGTATAAAATTCTGTGTCACACCCATGGTGTCAATATGATCACTGCACTCCTAGATGAATTCATTGAGAGGTGTAGTTTGTAAAATGGAGTCACTTATGGGAGGTTCTGCTTTTCTGGCACCTCAGCGGCTCTCCCAGTGGGTCATGGCACCTGCAAAACATAACAGTAAAATCTGGCACTCCTTGCCTTCTTAGCTTTGCACTGTGCCGGAAAAATAATTCCTGATTACATGTAGGGTATTGGTGCACTCAGGAAAAATGGACATCAGTTTGTTGTAAAAAAAAATTCCTATTAGCCCTTAGAAAAATTAAAAACTTGGGGCTAAAACAACATTTTTGTGAGGAAAATTTGATTTTGTCATTTTCACGGCTCAACGTTATACACGTCTGTAAAGCACCTGGGGGTTCAAGGTGCTTACAATGCATCTAAATACATTCCTTGAGGGGTCTAGTTTCCAAAATTGGGTCACTAGTGGGTGGTTTCCACTGTTTAGGCACATCAGGGGCTCTCCAAACGCGACATGACGTGCGCTAATGATCCAAGGAAATTTTATTTAATTCAAACAGTCAAATGATGCTCCTTCCCTTCCAAGCCCTGCCATGCGCCAAAGCAGTAGTTTTCTTCCTCATATGGGGTATTGGCGTACTCAGGAGAAATTTCACAACAAATTGTATGGTGCAATATCTCCTGTTAACCTTATGAAAATGCAATATTTTATGCTAAAAACATATTTGTGGGGTAAATTTTTTTTATTTTTATGGCTCAACGTTATAAACTTCTGTGAAGGGGGGTCTAGTTTCCAAAATGGGGTCAGTTGTGGGTGGTTTCAACTGTTTAGGCACATCAGGGGCTCTCCAAACGTGACATGCCGTCCGCCAATTGTTCAAGCAAATTTTACATTCAAAAAGTCAAATGGCGCTCCTTCTCTTCCGAGCTCTGCTGTGCGCTAAAACAGTGGTTTTCTCCCTCACATGGGATATCAGCGTACTCAGGAGAAATTGCACAACATTTTTTCCTGTTACCATTGTCAAAATAAAAAAAAATTGGATCTGAAGTCCGTTTTTGGGGAAAAAAAGTGAAATGATTTTTTTTTCCACATTCCAAAAATTCCTGTGAAGCACCTGAAGGGTTAATAAACTTCTTGAATGTGGTTTTGAGCACATTGAGGGGTGCAGTTTTTAGAGTGGTGTAACTTTTGGGTATCTTCTATTATATAGGCCCCTCAAAGTGACTTCTAATGTGATGTGCTCCCTGGAAAAAAAAACTTGGTGTTGTGAAGATGAAAAATCGCTGGACATATTTTAACCCTTATAACTTCCTAACAAAAAAAAATGGTTCAAAGATTGTGCTGATGTAAAGTAGACATGTGAGAAATATAATTTATTAAGTATTTTGTGTGACATATCTCTGTGATTTAAGGGCATGAAAATTCAAAGTTGGAAAATTGTGAAATTTTCTAAAATTTTCACCAAATTTCCATTTTTTTCACAAATAAACGCAAGTCATTTCAAAGAAATTTTACCACTATCATGAAGTACAATATGACACAAAAAAATTCTCAGAATCAGTGGGATCCATTGAAACGTTCCAGAGTTATAACCTCATAAAGTGACAGTGCTCAGAATTGTAAAAATTGATCATTAACATACAAACCACCCTTGGGGGTAAAGGGGTTGAGCACATATTGATTGCATAACTATATCTTCAATATGTTTTGGTAAACCACCAAAATTCCAAAACTTGTGTCACTGTCCAAACATTTCTAGACCTAGCTCTACACAGTTCCCTTCATTCCACCTAAGTTTTTCTGAGCAATTGGATATTAACCACGAAGCCACACAAATCCAGTTTGCATTGACCCATGTAAATATCTCTTTACAAATGAACCTGTCACCAGGTTTTCCCAATATAAACTAAAGCTACTATGTTTAACTGTTTCATCACCACACTCCATAAACCTGTACATAAGCCCCTAATTCCTTCTAAATATCAAAAAAATTACTTTTTCTAAATCTCCTGTGCTGTATACTAATCAGCAAGGTCTGGTCTGTTAAGCATAGGTGGTCTACGTACCATCTGTTGGCAGAAGCGTCTCCCGTCTTCTTTGATGTGGATGATTAGTCCCACATCTACAGATCTCTGTGAATCTTGTGCCTGCAAAGTTGAAGTGCGGGCCTGCACAGGTCCACACTGCTCTGCCCTAATAGGAGAAAAACCTGGAGACAGGTCCCCCTCTAACCCCAAAACTGACATATGCTAGGTCACATGCCGGCTCCCTGAATTTGATGGCTATATTATTCAACCATCATCTGCCTCTAACAACCACAGGTGGAGCATCTATGAGAGAGAGGCGTATCATTCTATGGGCCCAGTGGCAAACCCATGTAGCTGGAGTTCATATGAGACCATAATTTTCGCTTTACATAGCAGTGCTGTTTATAGTACAAGCAATGAGATAATCACAGGTCCAAGTCCCCTAAGGGGACAAACAAAGACAGTAAATAAAAAATGTTTTAAAAAATATGAAAAAATATAAAAATATAAATTAACCCCTTTTCCCCCATCAAAAAGAAAGTAGAAAAAACCCAAACACATATTTGTTATTGCTGTGTTTGTAAACGTCCGATCTATCAAAATATAAAATAGATTAATATGATTGTTAAACGGCATAATGAGGAAAACAGATCAAAATGTCAGAATTACAGTTTTTCAGTTGCCACAAAACTGCAATAAAATGCAATAAGGGGTGGTGAAAACATTATTTCTACACCACAGTGGTATCAATAAAAACATCAGACCAGGACTCAAAAAATAAGCCCTCACATAATGCAATAATCCAAAAATTGAAAATGTTACGGGTCTTGGAAAATGGCGACACACGTGATTTTTTTTTTTTTTACAAGTTTCCGATTTTATTTTTCACCACTTAATTAAAAAAACAAAAAACTATACATATTTGTGATCTACATACTCATACAGGCCTGGAGAGTCATATTGCCATGAAGATGGTACATAAAAGAAAACAATTGCAGAATTGTGCTTTTTTTTGCTATTTTGCCACACTTTTTCTTGCTTTTATGTGCAAAAACACAACTTGTCCCTCAATAAAACAAGTCCTCATACAGGACGAAAAAATATAAAAATGTTGGGTCTTGGTAGAATGGGAAGAAAAAATGGAAAATAGCCTGGTCACACTTATTGGACAAGACACTTTTTACTCTGGTTTCAGGACTGTTTCTTTTCTCTGTCCTTCTCCCAAGGCTGGAGTTGGGTTCTCACATTTGTTAAACATCTATCTGTTTGGCACTGGAAAGTTTCATGTAATATTGGCCAGTATCCACTTGGAGGAGAGAAGACCCTTTGCACCATGAGAGATCTAGTTGCACAAGTTCTCGCCTAACCGCAGTGGTAGAGCGGATCGGGATCCCATAGGAAATATCATACCTTGGCAGTGCATAGACTTCTACACATGATTTGATTTAGACTCTTGGTTGGTGTAACATTACAACGTCTTGGGGTCTTAAATTGTGGTCTCTAAATTGTCAAAGCCTTGAGTAATTTAGTGCGGCTTTATGCATGTCTTAAGACCAAATGCTTGTCATACATTGTTATTACTAACATGCGTGTTACAGCCCACACAATAAATCCAGCCTGTGGTGCTACGTCCATAAACCGCACCGTTCTGTGCCAAGCAGTAATAAGACGCCTTTGGCATAAGAACTTCTGGCAGCCAAGACATATTTTGTGTCTATAAATTTAATTTAAGGAAAGAAAGGCTGCGTCTCAAACATTATAGACCTAGAAATGTCTTGTTTTAAAGACGCAAAACCCATTGTATGAATCAAAAGTTTAACTTTTTTGGCATTGTTCTTTTTGACCAAAAAAGCACATAAAACTACTTTATTTTTTTAAATTGTGTTTAGTTGTATTTCTTTTTTCCTTGCATTTTCAGATCACACGATTCCAAAAATTTATGTCATGTTAAAAAGGTTAAAAGTTAAAAAAACACCCCAAAGCATTAAAACAAAAGGGAAAGAAATAAAATGGGAGGTCTACAGGAGACACAAAGTGACATACAACACTGTGACGATGTAACATCTGCTTTATTTCTAGATCTTTACATCTCAGACTTTAAATGGAATCTGTCACGTCATTTTTCGCATATAAGCAGAGATTTCACATATTGCGCTCCAGGAGAAACAAATGTGAATATCTCTGTAATGGAATGACGCAGTGAAAAAAAACGAAAAGAGCATCAGAATCAGGGGAGCTCAGATATTTTTACATGGTATTTAGGTTGTTTTCGAGCGAGTGAAAGTTCCTCTTTAAAGGTAATCTGCCACCTGCGCATGAGTTGTGACAGAAGCGAGGAAGTCATCGCATGAAGATGGGAGGCTCCGGACCCAGACCTGCGACGCCCATCGGACCCAAACCGCACCAGACCACCCCTGGGTGAGTATAATCTAACTTGTTTTTCTTATCTTTCAGGTTACATAGGTGGCCACAGCTTATATGCGAAAAATGTGGTGGTAGATTCCCTTTAAAGAGGAATTTTCACTCACTCGAAAAAGTTGACTGTAAAAATCTCTAAGCTCCCCTGATTCTGATGCGCTTTTCGGTTTTTCACTGCATCGTTCCATTATACAGATATTCACATTTGTTTCTCCTGGAGCGCAATATGTGAAATCTCTGCTTTTGAGTCCAATTGGATGTGTCTTCATTCTTCTCTGGAGTTGGGATAAAAAGGGAATAGGGTGCACCTCCATATTCAAGACACTCAATATATATGGAGCAGGGTGCCACACCATGCTTGGGAGAATAGCATGAGAAGAGGCAAGAAAGACCAAACACATAGATTGGTGTGCACACCTAATTCAATAATATGAATAGATAGTATAAAATGTATGATTTTATTGGAACACTGGAACATACAAAACCACAAACACATAAAAACCATTTAAACACATATACAACATGGTGACCAGCCAACACCCCTAACGATCGAGACATGGCATCCCTTATCAAAATACACATATGAACCTTGAGCCAACAGTAAATAATTAACAATCAGTAATAAATGCAAACAGTCAGGGACTGATATGTGAGGTTAGTCCCAGAGTATGCAAAATAGCAATTTACATTTTACTCAAAAATATACCTATAAAGAGAAAAATCAGACAAACAGGCCAGACCGCATATCAAATACAAGGGTTGGGGCTCACTTGGGTAATAGTGATCACAAAATAATAAGTTTTCATGTATCCTTTAATAAGATGTGTAGTAGAGAGGTTACAAGGACACTAAACTTCAGGAAGGCAAATTTCCAACGGATGAGAGATGATCTTGGTGCAATTAAGTGGGACGATATCCTGAGACACAAAAATACACAAAGAAAATGGGAGACGTTTATTAGCATCCTGGATAGGACCTGTGCACAGTATATACCGTATGGGAATAAACACACTAGAAATAGGAGGAAACCAGAATGGCTAAATAGAGCTGCAAGAGGCGCAATAAGTGACAAAAAGAAAGCATTTAGAGAATTAAAGGAAGTAGGTAGTGATGAGGCATTAAATAAATACAGAAAATGAAATAAATTCTGTAAAAAGCAAATCAAGGCAGCAAAGTGAGACAGAGAGACTCATTGCCAGAGAGAGTAAAAATAATCCCAAAATATTCTTTAACTACGTAAATAGTACGAAACTAAAAAATGATAGTGTTGGCCCCCTTAAAAATAGTCTGGGTGAAATGGCGGATGAGGATGAGGAAAAAGCCAAAATGCGAAATGACTTTTTTTTCATCAGTATTTACACAAGAAAATTCCATGGCAGACAATATGATCAGTGATAACAAGAAGTCCCCATTAAATGTCACCTGCTTATCCCAGCAGGAAGTACGTCGGCGTCTAAAATCACTAAAATTGACAAATCTCCGGGCACGGATGGGATACTGTTGTGAATTCCGCTCTTGGGCTCCCTCCAGTGGTTGTAAGTGGCACTTTTGTGAGTTCTACTCTTGGGCTCCCTCCGGTGGTTTTAAGTGGAATGGCTGCTCCTTGGATTTAGCAGTCAGCAGCTGCTTCCACTAATTGTCTATTCTGCTCGGCTATTTAGCCTGGCTCTCCCCTTCAGCTTGTGCCACTTGTCAATGGTTCCTGGTTGGATTCACATCTCTCTTGGTTTTCCCTGATATCCTGACCAGTTCAGCAAAGATAAGTCCTTGCTTGCTCTTTTCTGTCTTTTCTGTTGTGGACTTCATTGTTCGGTACATTCTATGTTTTTGTCCAGCTTGTCAGTATGGATTCATTCAGTTAAGCTGGAAGCTCTGGGAAGCAGATTTACCATCCACACCTTTAGTCAGGTGTGGAGATTTTTGTAAACTCTGTGTGGATTTTTTGTAGTTTTTATACTGACCGCACAGTATCCTGTCCTGTCCTATCTATCTAGCTAGTATGGCCGCCTATGCTAAAATCTGATTTCATTTCGGCGTATGTTATTTCCCTCTCCTCTCACTGTCAATATTTGTGGGGGGCTATCTTTCCTTTGGGGATTTTCTCTGAGGCAAGATAGGTTTCCTGTTTCTGTCTTTAGGGGAAGTTAGATCTTAGGCTGTGCCGAGGGGTCTAGGGAGTGTCAGGTACCCCCCACGGCTACTTCTAGTTGCGCTGCTAGGTTCAGGGTTTGCGGTCAGTACAGATACCACCTCCTTCAGAGCTCGTCCCATGTTGCTCCTAAACCACCAGATCATAACAGGATACACCACCGAGTACTGCAGGAATTAAGTTCAGTCATTGATAGACCATTATTTTTAATCTTTAAAGACTCCATAATAACAGGGTCTGTACCACAGGACTGGCGTATAGCAAATGTGGTGCCAATATTCAAAAAGGGGACAAAAACTGAACTCGGAAATTATATGCCAGTAAGCTTAACCTCTACTGTGGGTAAAATTCTGGAGGGCATTCTAAGGGATGCTATACTGGAGTATCTGAAGAGGAATAACCTCATGACCCAGTATCAGCACGGGTTTACTAGGGACCGTTCATGTCAGACTAATCTGATCAGCTTCTATGAAGAGGTAAGTTCCGGACTGGACCAAGGGAACCAAGTGGACGTAGTGTGTATGGACTTTTCAAAAGCTTTTGATACGGTGCCACACAAAAGGTTGATACATAAAATGAGAATAATGGGGATAGGGGAAAATATGTGTAAGTGGGTTAAGAGCTAGCTCAGGGATAGGAAACAAAGGGTGGTTATTAATGGAACACACTCGGACTGGGTCGCGGTTAGCAGTGGGGTACCACAGGGGTCAGTATTGGGCCCTCTTCTTTTTAACATATTTATTAACCCCTTTCTGCCATTAGACGTACTATTCCGTCCATGTGGGGTGGGCCCTACTTCCCAAGGACGGAATAGTACGTCATAGGCGATCGGCCGCGCTCACAGGGGGAGCACGGCCGATCGCGGCCGGGTGTCAGCTGCTTATTGCAGCTGACATCCGGCACTATGTGCCAGGAGCGGTCACGGACCGCCCCCGGCACATTAACCCCCGACACACCGCGATCAAACATGATCGCGATGTGCCAGCGGTACAGGGAAGCATCGCGCAGGGAGGGGGCTCCCTGCGGGCTTCCCTGAGACCCCGTAGCAACGCGATGTGATCGCGTTGCTCCGGGGGTCTCCTACCTTCCTCCCTGCAGCAAGTCCTGGATCCAAGATGGCCGCGGATCCGGGTCCTGCAGGGAGGAATGTGGCTTACCAAGTGCCTGCTCAGTGCAGGCACTTGGTAACGCTGCAGCGCTCTTTGACAGATCGGTGATCTGTCAGAGTGCTGTGCAAACTGGCAGATCACCGATCTGTACTGTCCCCCCCTGGGACAAAGTAAAAAAGTTACACATTTTTTTTACAAGTGTGTAAAAAAAAAAAAAAAATCCTAAATAATGAAAAAAATATATATATATTATTCCCATAAATACATTTCTTTATCTAAAAAAAAAAATAAAAAAAAATAAAAGTACACATATTTAGTATCACCGCGTCCGTAACGACCCGACCTATAAAACTGTCCCACTAGTTAACCCCTTCAGTAAACACCGTAAGAAAAAAAAAAAAACGAGACAAAAAACAACGCTTTATTATCATACCACCGAACAAAAAGTGGAATAACACGCGATCAAAAAGACAGATATAAACAACCATGGTACCGCTGAAAGCATCATCTTGTCCCGCAAAAAACGAGCCGCCATACAGCAACATCAGCAAAAAAATAAAAAAGTTATAGTCCTCAGAATAAAGCGATGCAAAAATAATTATTTTTTCTATAAAATAGTTTTTATCGTATAAAAGCGCCAAAACATTAAAAAAATATATATATGAGGTGTCGCTGTAATCGTACTGACCCGAAGAATAAAACTGCTTTATCAATTTTACCAAACGCGGAACGGTATAAACGCCTCCCCCAAAAGAAATTCATGAATAGCTGGTTTTTGGTAATTCTGCCTCACAAAAATCGGAATAAAAAGCGATCAAAAAATGTCACGTGCCCGAAAATGTTACCAATAAAAACGTCAACTCGTCCCGCAAAAAGCAAGACCTCACATGACTCTGTGGACCATAATATGGAAAAATTATAGCTCTCAAAATGTGGTAATGCAAAAAATATTTTTTGCAATAAAAAGCGTCTTTCAGTGTGTGACGGCTGCCAATCATAAAAATCCGCTAAATAACCCGCTATAAAAGTAAATCAAACCCCCCTTCATCACCCCCTTAGTGAGGGAAAAATAAAAAAAATTTAAAAAATGTATTTATTTCCATTTTCCCGCTAGGGTTAGGGCTAGGGCTAGGGTTAGGCCGGGGACACACACAACGTATAAAAAGACGGTCCGTTTTTGACGGACGAGAATCGCACAAATGTTCCCAAAACAGTGATCCGTGTGCAGTGCGAGGATGCGATTTTCTCGCATCAAATGATCCGTGTGACATCCGTGTGACATCCGTATGGCATCCGTATGGTGAGATTTTCTCACACACTTGCAAAATGAGCAAATAATGGCTGAGCCTTTCCTGTCACCTGCCCAATGCCTGAGAATTTCTCGCAAGTCACACTGATGGTCCGTGTGCTGTGCTATTTTTTCTCACCCCCATAGACTTTCATTAGCGATTCTCGGCCGAGAAACGCTGACAATCGCAGCATGCTGCGATTTCACTCGGATCCTGAATACGGCCGAGAAAATATCGGATGATGGGAGCTGCCCCATAGATTAACATTGGGACGAGTGCTATGCGATTTTTTATCGCATTGCACTCGTCCGTATTACGGTCTAGTGTGACCCCGGCCTTAGGGTTAGGGTTAGGGTTATGGTTAGGGCTAGCGTTAAGGCTACAGTTAGGGTTAAGGCTACAGTAAGGGTTGGGGCTAAAGTTAGGGTTAGGGTTTGGATTACATTTGCGGTTGGGAATAGGGTTGAGATTAGGGTTAGGGGTGTGTCTGGGTTAGAGGTGTGGTTAGGGTTACCGTTGGAATTAGGGTTATGGGTGTGTTTGGATTAGGGTTTCAGTTATAATTGGGGGGTTTCCACTGTTTAGACACATCAGGGGCTCTCCAAACGCGACATGGCGACCGATCTCAATTCCAGCCAATTCTGCGTTGAAAACCCCAAAATATGGGGTATCAGCGTACTCAGGACAAATTGAACAACTTTTTGGGTCCAATTTCTCCTGTTACCCTTGGGAAAATACAAAACTGGGGGCTAAAAAATAATTTTTGTGGGAAAAAAAAGGATTTTTTATTTTCACGGCTCTGCGTTATAAACTGTAGTGAAACACTTGGGGGCTCAAAGTTCTCACAACACATCTAGATAAGTTCCTTGGGGGGTCTAGTTTCCAATATGGGGTCACTTGTGGGGGGTTTCTACTGTTTAAGTACATTAGGGGCTCTGCAAACGCAATGTGACGCCTGCAGACCATTCCATCTAAGTCTGTATTCCAAATGGCGCTCCTTCCCTTCCGAGCTCTCCCATGCGCCCAAACGGTGGTTCCCCCCCACATATGGGGTATCAGTGCACTCAGGACAAATTGCACAACAACTTTTGGGGTCCAATTTCTCCTGTTACCCTCGGGAAAATACAAAACTGGGGGCTAAAAAATAATTTTTGTGGGAAAAAAATTTTGTTTTATTTTTACGGCTCTGCATTATAAACTTCTGTGAAGCACTTGGTGGGTCAAAGTGCTCACCACACCTCTAGATAAGTTCCTTAGGGGGTCTACTTTCCAAAATGGTGTCACTTGTGGGGGGTTTCAATGTTTAGGCACATCAGTGGCCCTTCAAACGCAACATGGCGTCCCATCTCAATTCCTGTCAATTTTGCATTGAAAGGTCAAACGGCGCTCCTTCTCTTCCGAGCTCTCCCATGCGCCCAAACAGTGGTTTACCCCCACATATGGGGTATCAGAGTACTCAGGACAAATTGTGCAACAACTTTTTGGTTCCAATTTCTTCTCTTACCATTAGGAAAATAAAAAATTGGGGGCGAAAAGAATTTTTGTGAAAAAAAAAATGATTTTTTATTTTTACGGTTCTGCATTATAAACTTCTGTGAAGCACTTGGTGGGTCAAAGTGCTCACCACACCTCTAGATAAGTTCCTTAGGGGGTCTACTTTCCAAAATGTTGTCACTTGTGGGGGGTTTCAATGTTTAGGCACATCAGTGGCTCTCCAAACGCAACATGGCGTCCCATCTCAATTCCAGTCAATTTTGCATTAAAAAGTCAAATGGCGCTCCTTCGCTTCCAAGCTCTGTCATGCGCCCAAACAGTGGTTTACCTACACTTATGGGGTATCGGCGTACTCAGAACAAATTGTACAACAAGGTTTGGGGTCCATTTTCTCCTGTAACCCTTGGTAAAATAAAACAAATTGGAGCTGAATAAATTTTTGTGAAAAAAAGTTAAATGTTAATTTTTATTTAAACATTCCAAAAATTCCTGTGAAACACCTGAAGGGTTAATAAACTTCTTGAATGTGGTTTTGAGAACCTTGAGGGGTGCAGTTTTTAGAATGGTGTCACACTTGGGTATTTTCTATCATATAGACCCCTCAAAATGACTTCAAATGAGATGTGGTCCCTAAAATAAAATGGTGTTGTAAAAATGAGAAATTGCTGGTCAACTTTTAACCCTTACAACTCCCTAACAAAAAAAAATTTTGGTTCCAAAATTGTGCTGATGTAAAGTAGACATGTGGGAAATGTTACCTTTTAAGTATTTTGTGTGACATATCTCTGTGATTTATTTGCATAAAAATTCAAAGTTGGAAAATTGTGAAATTTTCAAAATTTTCGCCATATTTCCGTTTTTTTCACAAATAAACGCAGGTAATATCAAAGAAATTTTACCACTATCATGAAGTACAATATGTCACGAGAAAACAATGTCAGAAATCACCAGGATCCGTTAAAGCGTTCCAGAGTTATAACCTCATAAAGGGACAGTGGTCAGGATTGTAAAAATTGGCCCGGTCCATAAAGTGCAAACCACCCTTGGGGGTAAAGGGGTTAATGACCTTGTAGGGGGCATAGAGAGCAGAATTTCAATATTTGCAGATGACACTAAATTCTGCAGGGTAATCAATACAGAGGACGACAATTTTATATTACAGGATGTTTTATGTAAACTAGAAGCTTGGGCTGGTAAATGGCAAATGAGCTTTAATGTGGATAAATGTAAGGTCATGCACTTGGGTAGAAGTAATAAGATGTATAACTGTGTACTTAATGGTAAAACTCTGGGAAAAACCATCAATGAAAAAGACCTGGGTGTATAAGTGGATGACAAACTCACATTTAATGGCCAGTGTCAGGCAGCTGCTACAAAGGCAAATAAAATAATGGGATGCATTAAAAGAGGCATAGATGCTCATGAGGAGAATATAATTTTACCTCCATACAAGTCACTGGTTCGACCACACTTAGAATACTGTGCACAGTTCTGGTCTCCGGTGTATAAGAAAGACATAGCTGAACTAGAGCGGGTGCAGAGAAGAGCGACCAAGGTTATTAGAGGACTGGGGGGTCTGCAATACCAAGATAGGTTATTACACTTGGGGCTATTTAGTTTGAAAAAACGAAGGCTAAGGGGTGATCTTATTTCAATGTATAAATATATGAGGGGACAGTACAAAGACCTTTCTGATGATCTTTTTAATCATAGACCTGAAACAGGGACAAGGGGGCATCCTGTACGTCTGGAGGAAAGAATGTTTAAGCATAATAACAGACGCAGATTCTTTACTGTAAGAGCAGTGAGACTATGGAACTCTCTGCCGTATGATGTTGTAATGAGTGATTCATTAATTAAATTTAAGAGGGGACTGGATACCTTTCTGGATAAGTGTAATGTTACAGGGTATATACACTAGATTCCTTGATAGGGTGTTGATCCAGGGAACTAGTCTGATTGCCATATGTGGAGTCGGGAAGGAATTTTTTTCCCCAATGTGGAGCTTACTCTTTGCCACATGGGTTTTTTTTATGCCTTCCTCTGGATCAACATGTTAGGGCATGTTAGGTTAGGCTATGGGTTGAACTAGATGGACTTATAGTCTTCCTTCAACCTTAATAGCTATGTAACTATATTGTGTGGTGTAATACACGGCCTGTTTTTTCCTGCAGTCCCCCCCCCCAAAAAAAAAAGGGAGCTTTAAATTGCCACTTAGTGTATCTACGTGAGTTCTGTTTGGCGTATATCTGCCAGCCACGTTCTGCCTTGTACATTGTGTGGTGTAATACACAGGGCCTGTTTTTCCTGCAGTTGACCCCCCTCCCCCCAAAAAAAGGGAGCTTTAAATTGCCACTTAGTGGCCTTCCTCTGGATCAACATGTTAGAGCAAGTTAGGTTGTTAGGCTATGGGTTGAACTAGATGGACTTAAAGTCTTCCTTCAACCTTAATAACTATGTTACTATAGAACAAAAAGTATGATTTTGTTATTAGGTTTAGTGTCCAATCTAATAACTACGTGATTTCTGTTGATTGCATAAATAATCTAACAATAAATATATATATATTTAATATGTAATATATATATTTATTTAAATATGTATTTTAGTAAGAGGCTATGGGTTTCAAAAAATAGTTAGACCCTAAAAAACTAATAGGAGTATAGAAAATAGATAATTAGATAACAAAAATTGGTATAATCATTAATCAAATTAAATTTATTAAATTAAATGCTGACCAATTAAAAGCACAGTGACAGACCTCCTTTCTCTCAACTTTGCTCTCCAACATGAGTTTTGCCAGTCACTTCTTCAGGGTACCATGAACGTGTACACACTCAAACATGGGTAACAGACAAAGGGAAGTTGAACCAAAGGGAGATGCCACACCTACACCCAACTGGTCCTTGCACAGACTAGAAAGTCCCTAGCTGAACAACTAAAAACACCACCTCGGACCTAACTCTCTAAAAAGCCGTTGAGGAGTTTCTAATACCTACTGAGGAACCAGAGGGGAGTCCGCAACACACTACAAACAAGGGGAGAGAAAAGTGTGAAGAAAGATATGAGAACCCAGAGTGAGAAACTTAAACATGTTCATATAAGGTAGAGAGGCAAAGCTAAGGAGAACCAAAATAAAAGGAACAAGCAACCTCCCAGAAACCAAACAGTGGTAAAAGGAAAAGGTGCTGGGAAGGAAAACAGTGACTCACTGCAGGAATACAACTAGAGCTTAACAAACAAGGTAAACTCCTTAGGTGAAGGGCTGGAACTCCTAAACCCAAGTCCACCTAGAGGTATAGCCAGCAAGGAAGTGCAGTGAATGGTGAACGTATCAAACCCTTACTGTAATATGATAGGGCAAACCAATACAGGAAAATGAGAAACACCTAGAGAGGAGAAAATCAAGAATGGAAAACAATAACAATAGTAACCATCAGAATTTGGGCAGGGAAGAAAGGGCAATAGCTCAGCAGACAGGGGGACCGACCACGCAGCAAAATGTCACTGGATTGAATCCCTAAACCAAGGTATTACAAGGGGTGATCAAGGACTGAAGAAGCCATGTGCAAAACGTGCTACTTGACTTCTTCTAAATGTAATAAAATATTACTATTTTAGTACTATAGGATTGACGTGAATACATTTTATCTGCTATGGTATTTGATATGACATATGTATTCATACTATGCCTTGCTGAATAGTAGAGACTACTGTGTGATTTTCTTAATGTATGCAGAACGTATAAGGCAGCAGACTTCCCGAGATTGTGAATATTTCACCCCAAATATACGTTGTTAAATATTGTACGATTACTAAATAAAAAGCAAGTTTTTTCTTCGAGAGACTGAACAATTGCTGCCAAATATAACTTCTTCTTTTTAATAAAATAAGCCTGCATTCGTGTACAGATATGATCTTTAATATCCGCTGATATAAACATTAGATCTACAATCTACCATTTCTCGATGTGTGCCGTCTCTCGGACGAAAACCTGATTGCTTTCACATTTTCAGGCTTTTATCGGACGGAGATCAGCGCATTTTCAATAAGTAGAAATTTCAATAGGCAGTGAACAAAATGTTCCTGTACAGGGCTGGAATAATGATCATTGATTATCAGAGGCTTTTTTTTTATGTTTGAGGGGGGGACTTTGTTTTTTTTCATATATTTTGGGAACTTTATATAGACCTGTAACATAGAACGTGTTCATTTGAATACATTTATTATTTATCTGGTTCGTTGCGTATGGACTCATGTTCTGGAAAATGGGAGTGCAGTGAAATTGTGCAAAGAAAATGCAATTCTGGCATTGTTTTATGGGAATTGTACCAAACGTCTAGTTTTTTTAGCAATAAAAAACCAAAAGTTTAAAAAAAAATGTTTGGTGGTTGTGTTGCCATTTTCTGTGAGCCATAACATTTTCATTTTTCAGTCGATGGAACTGTGTGAGGGCTTAGTTTTTGCGGGGATGAGACAATGTTTCTATTGATACCATTTTGTGACATTTTGATCTCTTGTTACAGCATTTTCTATGGCATTGCAGGGACCAAAAAAAGCATAACTTTGGTGTTCTTGAATCTTCTTTAGCTTACAGTTTTTACCGATCATGTTTTAAAAATTTGATAGATTGGACTTTTCTGAATGTGGCGATACCACACGTGTATCTTTATTATCTCTTATTTTTAGTGGGGCAAAGGGAGGCAATTTGAACTTTTTTTTACTTTTTTCATAATAAAACTTTTTTTGTTTTACTTTTCACTGTTTTTAATAGTTCTCCTAGGGGATTTGTTACCTGTCTGATCGCTTATGCTATATACAGCGATGCCACAGTATTACTACATCATATAATAAAAATCAGTCTCTTTGAAGCCTGGTGACAGTGACAGGCTGGGTGTTAAGGTAGCTCCGTAATGAGAAGCATGGAGATCTTCAACAGGCCCACAGCTGTCTTAACTAATGTTCCCCACGATCATGCTGATGGGGTCATGAAATGCTTCCCACTACCTGCGATTGTTAGAGGCAGGTCCTGACTGTAACACACAGCCATAATCTGCCGGGTATGCGGACGGCTCATCCCGTGAGCTCGCTCCATACACCTGCTACCAACTTGCGCCGTACATGTATGGTGGATGTCGTTAAGGGGTCAAAACCCCTTTACGATCTTTGACGTATAGCTACGTCATAACTCACCTCGCCCTCTTTGAGCCCAAATCCTTTCAGGCACAAGACAACTGATTTGGTCAGCTGTCATGTGCCCCTAACATACGAGGGTGGAATCACAATGCACCCACTGCTGTTAATATGTTAAATACCTGTGACACTGAGTCACCTCTCATGGCCAAGCCGTGAGACGGAATAGTCAGGAGTCCAAGGTCAAAAGCCAAGAAGATAAGTCATAAACCAAAGGAAGAGACAAAGGCATATTCAGGTAACGGTCCGAGGTCAGAATACAAGGAGGATAGAAGATCAGACAACAAGGGGTTAAACAAATGGTCAGAACGAGGTCCAAGGTCAAGCAACAAAAGATCTACAAGTAGGACACAATACACAGAGAGACAAACTTCACAGTAGCTGAATGTACGTCTGGCAGAGGTCTGTGAGAAACAGCTCAGTTAAGTAGCCTGGCAATCACCTGGGATAAGGAACACCTGGGGAAAACCAATCAAGACACTGACAGCTCAATACGCCCCTGCACCAAACTGGACAACTGAGCTGTCCATAATTGCATCCCAGACACACTGAGGGATGGAACCGTGACAATGCTGCTGTCAATTTCTGACAGAGGCATTTAACATGGGAGCGTCAGAATCGGGCCACAAACCCCATCCATCAGCACCCCATCATATGATCAGGGAGTGCCAATGGGTTGGCATGACAATTGGGGGTCTGCAGGAGACCCCCGGTGTTTATAGAGGATGAGCATTTCTGCTACACATACAGTAGCTCTGCTATGTGTAGAACAATTGATTAGAAGATGACAGCTTCAAGTTTCCTAAGGAAACTATTGAAGCCAATAAAAAGTAGAAAAAAAGTAAAAAAAAAAATTAAAATGTATATGTTTAAATTTGCCCCATTCAAAATAAACAATTTAAAAAATACACATATTTCGTATTGCCACATTTAGAAACGCCCGATCTATCAAAACATAAAATTAATCTGATCAGTAAACGGCGTAACAAGAAAAAAAATTAGAAACCCCAGAAATGCATTATTTTTGGTCACCTCAACATTGCTAAAATGCAATAACGGGCGATCAAAACATCATATCTACATCAAAATGTTATCAATAACGTCAGCTCGGTGCGCAAAAAATAAACCCTCACACAGCCCCGGATCCCAAAAAATAGAGACGCTATGGGTCTTGGAAAATGGTGCTTATTGGCTTGTTTTTTAACCTCTTCATGACCGCCCACGGTAGATATACGTCGGTGTTTGCTGGGCTTTGTGCAGCGCCGACGTTTATCAATGGTGGGAGGTATAGCAGCGCTCAGAACCCCCAGGATCCTGCAAGCGCTGTGACCAATCAGTGACGGCCACAGTCCAACTAGTCCCTCCCTACTCCCCTGCAGTCAGTGCCCGGCGCCCGCTCCATACTCCCCGCAGTCAGCACCCGCTCCATACTCCCCTCCAGTCACCGCTCACACAGAGTTAATGCCAGCGGTAACGGACTGGGTTATGCCACACGTAACTCACTCCGTTACCGCCGCTATTAACCCTGTGTGACCAAGTTTTTTTTACTATTGATGCTGCCTATGCAGCATCAATAGTAAAAAGATCTAATGTTAAAAATAATAATAAAAAAATAAAAAAAACTGCTATTCTCACCTTCCGTAGTCCGACGATGCGCTTGCGCCTGCCGCCAGCTTCCGGTTCCCAGAGCTGCATTGCGAAATTACCCAGAAGGCTTAGCGGTCTCACGAGACCGCTAAGTGATCTGGGTAATTTCGCAATGCATCCTGGGAACGAAAGATGGCGGCAGCCATGCGCGCATCGCCAGAGGTTCGCTGGATCTACGCTGGATCCCGCCGGCGGGTGAGTATATAACTATTTTTTATTTTAATTATTTTTTTAACAGGGATATGGTGCCCACACTGCTAAATACTACATGGGCTTTGTTAGATACCGTGTGGCTGCTATATACTACGTGGCCAGTGTTAGATACTATGTGGGCTGTGTTCTATACTACGTGGGCTGCGTTATATACTACATGGCTGCTATATACTACGTGGGCAGTGTTATATACTACGTGGCTGTGTTCTATACTGCGTGCTATATACTATGTGGCCACTGTTAGATACTATGTGGGCTGTGCTATATATTACGTGGCCAGTGTTACATACTATGTGGGCTGTGTTATATACTGCGTGGCTGCTATATACTGTGTGGCTGCTATATACTGTTTGGGCTGTGTTATATACTACATGGGCTGTGTTATTTACTGTGTGGCCTATATTAACGCGTCGGGTATTCTACAATATGTATGTATATAGCAGTTACATGGTATATACCACAGGCCACGTAGTACTCCTATATACTACGTGGCCTGTGCTATATACTATGTGGCTGCTATATACATACATACATACATATTCTAGAATACCCGATGCGTTAGAATCGGGCCACCATCTAGTATATATATAGATATATATATATCTATATATATACTAGCTATTGAACCCGTTCTACGCCCGGGTGGCGAGCATTTATATTGGTATATGGTCTCCATCATGTGCTGCTGCCATCCTGCGCCCGTTCTGTCATGTGCTGCTGCCATCCTGCGCCCGTTCTGTCATGTGCTGCTGCCATCCTACGCCCGTTCTGTCATGTGCTGCTGCCATCCTGCGCCCGTTCTGTCATGCGCTGCTGCCATCCTGCGCCCATTCTGTCATGCGCTGCTGCCATCCTGCGCCCGTTCTGTCATGTGCTGCTCCCATCCTGCGCCCGTTCTGTCATGTGCTGCCCCCATCCTGCGCCCCCGTTCTGTCATGCGCTGCTGCCATCCTGTGCCCGTTCTGTCATGTGCTGCTCCCATCCTGCTGCCATCCTGCGCCCGTTATGTCATGCGCTGCTGCCATCCTGCGCCCGTTCTGTCATGTGCTGCTGCCATCCTGCGCCTGTTCTGTCATGTGCTGCTGCCATCCTGCGCCCGTTCTGTCATGTGCTGCTGCCATCCTGCGCCCATTCTGTCATGTGCTGCTGCCATCCTGCGCCCGTTCTGTCATGCGCTGCTGCCATCCTGCGCCCGTTCTGTCATGTGCTGCTCCCATCCTGCGCCCGTTATGTCATGCGCTGCTGCCATCCTGCGCCCGTTCTGTCATGTCCTGCTGCCATCCTGCGCCCGTTGTCATGTGCTGCTGCCATCCTGCGCCCGTTCTGTCATGTGCTGCTGCCATCCTGCGCCCGTTCTGTCATGTGCTGCTGCCATCCTGCGCCCGTTCTGTCATGCGCTGCTGCCATCCTGCGCCCGTTCTGTCATGTGCTGCTGCCATCCTGCGCCCGTTCTGTCATGTGCTGCTCCCATCCTGCGCCACTATTGTATTATATGCCCCCCATAAGACGCTCCAGTGTGTATGCCCCCGTATGCTGCTGCCATATAAAAAAAAAAAAAATACCATACTCACCTATCGTCCGGCTCCACTGCAGGTGTGTCTTCAAGAAAATGGCGCCGGAAAGCGCGGACTGCGCAGGCGCCGATTCCGGCAGCAGGAATCGGCGCCTGCGCAGTCCGCGCTCTCCGGCGCCATTTTCTTGAAGACACACCTGCAGTGGAGCCGGAGTGCATCTTCAAGAAAATGGCGCGGACTGCGCTTTCTGGCGCCATTTTCTTGAACACACACTCCGGCTCCTCTGCCTGTGACTGGACTCTGTCACAGCAGAGGAGCCGGGAGACGGAGCCGCACGCAGCGCTGGAACGGAGGACAGGTGAATATACTTACCCTCCCTCCTGGCGCGTCCACGGTCCCTGACTCTCCGGTGGAGATCGCGGTATGCGTTCAGTGCTTACGCATACCGCGATCTCCTGGGAGCGTCACTCTGTGGGGGCCAGACTGCGCCGGCGCTTGCGCCTGCGCAGTCTATAAAGGCTTCGGACAGAGTGACGCTCCCAGCGTTATATTATAGACACATATATATATATATATATATATATATATATATATATATATATATACAGCTCTGGCAAAAATTAAACGACCACTGCAAAATGTTCAAGTATGTCTGATTTTTCTCTTCATAGGTATATTTTTTTGAGTAAAATGTAAATTGTTCATTTAGTCTATAAACTTCTAACATGTCTCTGAATTTCCAAGCAATAAATTTTGTATTTTTTTTTCTGAAAAAATAAATGGTCAAAATTGAAAAAAACATAGCTTTCAGACCTCAAATAATGCAAAGTAAACAAGTTCATAATCATCTAGAAACAACAAAACTAATGTTTTAACGCAGGAAAAGTTCAGAAATCAATATTTTGTGGAATAACCATGATTTTTAATCACAGCTTTCATGCTTCTTGGCATGCTTTCCACCAGTCTTTCACACTGCTTCTGGCGGAAAAATGTAAGCAGTTCTTCTTTATATGATGGCTTGTGACTTTCCATCATCCTCTTGATTACATTCCAGAGGTTTTCAATGGGGTTCAGGTCTGGAGATTGGACTGCCAATAACAGGGTTTTGATGTGGTGATCTCTTAGGCCGGCGTCACACTTGCGAGTTTTACGGACGTAAGAGCGCAGAATCTACGTCCGTAAAACTCGCAAAAAATACGGCACAATTATTCTCTATGCCCCTGCTCCTATTTGCCGTATTTTACTGATCAGTATTATACGGCTTTCTACGGCCGTACAAAATCGCAGCATGCTGCGTTTGTCACCGTACTGCGCAAGAAATACGCCAATGAAAGTCTATGGAAGCGTGAAAAATACGGATTACACACGGACAAGCAGTGTGACTTGCGAGAAATACGTAGCGCTGTTAGAGAGAAAAGCCGGCAATTCAGTGCGGTGTACAGTAAAATCACACTGACAGCTTACAGTCCAATAGGTAGAATAAATGTGTACACATAGAATAGGTATATATATATATATATGTCAGTGAGACACATATATGTATATATATTAATATTTATTCCAGCGCTATACAGCTTGAAAGCCGGTAATTCAATTACCGGCTTTTTCTTTCTCCTTCCTAAAACCCGACATGATTTGAGACATGGTTTACATACAGTAAACCATGTCTTCTCTCCATTTTTTTTGCAGATTCCACACTACTAATGTCAGTAGTGTGTATCTGCAAAATTTGGCCGTTCTAGCTCTTAAAATAAAGGGTTAAATGGCGGAAAAAATTGGCGTGGGCTCCCGCGCAATTTTCTCCGCCAGAGTAGTAAAGCCAGTGACTGAGGGCAGATATTAATAGCCTGGAGAGGGTCCATGGTTATTGGCCCCCCCCTGGCTAAAAACACCTGCCCCCAGCCACCCCAGAAAAGGCACATCTGGAAGATGCGCCTATTCTGGCACTTGGCCACTCTCTTCCCATTCCCGTGTAGCGGTGGGATATGGGGTAATGAAGGGTTAATGCCACCTTGCTATTGTAAGGTGACATTAAGCCTAATTATTTCATTAAAATAATTTTAAATAATGTGTTTGTGTTTTATTTAACCCTTCACTACAATTGGATTAATAATGGATAGGTGTCATAATTGACGCCTCTCCATTATTAATTAGGCTTAATGTCACCTTACAATAGCAAGGTGGCATTAACCCTTCATTACCCCATATCCCACCGCTACACGGGAATGGGAAGAGAGTGGCCAAGTGCCAGAATAGGCGCATCTTCCAGATGTGCCTTTTCTGGGGTGGCTGGGGGCAGATATTTTTAGCCAGGGGGGGGCCAATAACCGTGGACCCTCTCCAGGCTATTAATATCTGCCCTCAGTCACTGGCTTTACTACTCTGGCGGAGAAAATTGCGCGGGAGCCCACGCCAATTTTTTCCGCCATTTAACCCTTTATTTTAAGAGCTAGAACGGCCAAATTTTGCAGATACACACTACTGACATTAGTAGTGTGGAATCTGCAAAAAAAATGGAGAGAAGACATGGTTTACTGTATGTAAACCATGTCTCAAATCATGTCGGGTTTTAGGAAGGAGAAGGAAAAAGCCGGTAATTGAATTACCGGCTTTCAAGCTGTCTAGCGCTGGAATAAATATTAATATATATACATATATGTGTCTCACTGACATATATATATATATATACCTATTCTATGTGTACACATTTATTCTACCTATTCTACTGTAAGCTGTCAGTGTGATTTTACTGTACACCGCACTGAATTACCGGCTTTTCTCTCTAATATATGTGTCTACTGACACACATATATATATATATATATATATATATATACACATATATATATATATATATATATATACAGTATATATATAGGGCAGCATGGTGGCGCTGGGGTCCTGGGTTCTAATCCCACCCAGGACAACATCTGCAAAGAGTTTGTATGTTCTCTCCGTGTTTGCGTGGGTTTCCTCCGGGCACTCCGGTTTCCTCCCACATTCCAAAGACATACTGATAGGAATTCTAGATTGTGAGCCCAATCGGGGACAGTGATGATAATGTGATGTAAAGCGCTGCGGAATATGTTAGCGCTATATAAAAATAAAGATGATTATTATTATTATTATTTATTATTTTCTTTTCTTTTTGGGACACATGGATCACTTCTATAGCGGTATGTTGGTTTTGCTAGCCTGCGAGAAAACCACGCAGTACGGATGCCATACGGATTACATACGGAGGATGCCATGCGCAAAAAACGCTGACACACCCTGCCTACGGAGGAGCTACGGACCACTTTTTTCGGGACTTTTCAGCGTATTACGGCCGTAATATACGGACCGTATTGTTTTACGCTGTGTGTGACGCCGGCCTTAAAGGGACTCTGTCACCTGAATTTGGAGGGAACAATCTTCAGCCATAGGGGTGGGGTTTTTGGGTGTTTGATTCACCCTTTCCTTACCCGCTGGCTGCATGCTGGCTGCAATATTGGATTGAAGTTCATTCTCTGTCCTCCATAGTACACGCCTGCGCAAGGCAAGATTGCCAGAGCTTTATATATAGAAACAAAAAAAGTACACATATTTGGTATTGCCGCGTCCGGAACGAGCCAACCTATAAAACGGTCACACTTGTTAACTCCTTCAGTGCACACCGTAAAAAAAAAACTAAGCAAAAACCTTTACTTTTTCATCATGCCGCCAAACTAATAGTAGAATAAAACGCGATCAAAAAGTCATATCAAAATAAAAATGGTAGTGATGAAAATGTCATCTTGTCCCACAAAAAATCAAGCTGCCATACAGCTCCCATAGCAGAAAAATAAAAAGTTACAGCTTTCAGAATAAAGCGATGCAAAAACAATTATATTTTCTATAAAATAATTTTTTATTGTGAAAAAGCGGCAAAATTTTAAAAAAATATAAATGTTGTATCACTTTAATCCTACTGACCCGAAGAATAAAGCTGCCTTATTAATTTTACTACACACGGAACATCATTTACAAAAAAAAAAAAAATCCTGAATTCCTGGTGTTTGATCACTCTGTCTCCCAAAAATCAGAATAGAAAGCGATCAAAAAATATCATGTGCCCAAAAATAATACCAATAAAAACGGCAGCTCGACCCGCAAAAAACAAGCCATAACATGACTCTGTCGGCTGAAATATGTAAAAATTATAGCTCTCAAAATATAGTGATGCAAAAACTTGTTTTTGCAATAAAAAGCGTTTGTTAGTGTGTGACAGCAGCCAAACATAAAAACCCGATATAAATGTTATCTCTGTAATCGCACCGACCCGAAGAATAAAGTCACCTAATCACTTATACCACACCAGGAACAGCATAAAAAATAAATAAAACCAATTCTTGACATGCTGTTGATTTTTTCATTCTGCCTCCCAAAGATTGCAGTAAGTCTTGGCGCACATTTACTGAGCTTAGACAGGGGTTTCCGTGTAAATCTCTGAAATAGGTGATTCAGACTGAACCCCCACTGGGATATTCCCCATAATGAGGCAGGTGAAGGCACTGTGGGTGCCATAAGACCTGTGATCCGGCACAGTTTTGTGCACCTCTAAAAAGAAGGACACCACTGCACAGAGACCAGACGGAGTCCAGAGTAACTCTGCTGCCTCATTATAGTGAATGGATCCCTCGGGGGTTTCATCTATCACGTCACTCAGAGATTTAGATAGAAACCCCAAAGTAAGTGGTCAGCGTAGAGTGCCAGATAAATGTGATCCCAAATGTTATGTAAAATGTTCCCAATAAAAGCTTCCACTCAATCCACAAAAATAGAAAGTCCTCACTCAGGTCCATCATCTGTTAAAGGAAATATAGGGGGCTTCCACGTTACTGGTAGTACAAAGGCTCTGGAAAAGCAAAATGGCTTCTCACCCGCCAAAAGAAATTCTGCACTCCCAAATCCAAATGTCACTCTCCCTTCTGAGCCCCACAATGTACCTAAACCAAATATATTATCCACATGTTTGGTGCAGGTGCTGAAGCCGGTTGTCATCATTCTCCCCTGCTCTGCCATGAGCGTTATATTAAAGTCCGAACGACAGTAGATGGAGGCTTTTGGGACGGTTACCCCCATCATCCGACACCTGCTGCTGCTAATAACAGTAACAGTAGGTGTGGATGAACGGGGTATTCCACAGCCACCGGCTGCTATCGTTCGTAAATAAATGAATGAAAAACCCGATCTGGGTTCCCCCCTATTATACTGAACCAACCAGATAAAACTCACAGCTGGGAGCTGCAACCCTCAGCTGTCAGCGTCTGCAAGGTTGGTTATCAAGAATAGAGGGTCCCCATGCTGTTTTTTAAATTTAAATAATAAAAAAAACGGTGTGGGTCCCCCCCATTTTTGACAACCAGCCTTGCTAATGCTCACAGCTGGGGGCTGGTATTCTCAGGCTGGTAAGAGGCCATTGATATAGGCACCCAGCATTAAACAGTATCCCGCAGCTGCCCAGAAAAGGCGCATCTATCAGATGAACCTTCTCTGGCGCTTTGCCCAGCTCTTCCCACTTGCCCTGTAGCAGTGGCAAGTCGGGTAATATTTGCAGGTTTGATATTACCTTTCAGGCAGCACGGTGGCAGCCTTGCAGCGCTGGAGTCCTGGGTTCAAATCCCACCAAGGACAACATCTGCAAAGAGTTTGTATGTTCTCTCCGTGTTTGCGTGGGTTTCCTCCGGGTACTCCAGTTTCCTCCCATATTCTAAAGACATACTGATAGGGAATTTAGATTGTGAGCCCCAACGGGGACAGCGATGATGTGTGCAACCTGTAAAGCACTGCGGAATATGTTAGCGCTATATAAAGAAAATTACATAGAGCAATTATCTATATCATTTACACATTGTTTTACCTACTCAGAGAAGTCACAGAGAAAAAAGCAGAGATGTTTTACCTGCTGAAGCCTCCAACTGAATGCACCAGCAGGGCGCAGCGGACCAGATAAATGATGGCAAACACACAGGTGCAAAAAATACAGATGAAACAACCACTTTCAATCCAGTGTTGGCTGTTTGGCATTAGTACACAAAAAGATAAGAGATACTAGTCTGTATATGGCATAATTCACACACGCAATGCAGAGCATCTGGTTTGCAGCCTATTAGTAACGCACATACAGGCGGGCTGCCCAGTGCTACAAAATGCATGCTGTGTGAACAGAGGCCAATAGTTTACAGAGCCATCTTGGTCAGACTGCGCCCTGCCAAACAGCCAACACTGGATTGAAAGTGGTTGTTTCATCGGTATTTTTTGCACCTGTGTGTTTGCCATCATTTATCTGGTCCGCTGCGCCCTGCTGGTGCATTCAATTGGAGGCTTCAGCAGGTAAAACATCTCTGCTTTTTTCTCTGTGACTTTTTTGAATTTTTTTGGAGGATTTCTAAGTTCTCTTTTTGTGTCGGTGAGCTTTTATACCTACTCAGAGCACTCACCACGTCCAGAATATGGGGAACCCATTCCGTTTTGTGGACTGGTGCCGAAAGAGATGAGGGAAGAAAGATGCCCACATAACTTTGGGAATACAATACCACCTTGGTAACAAGGGACGGGGATGGCCTGAGACCAACCTTTCCTTGATGGTAATAAGGGAAAAAAGTCTGAAATAACAGAGTGGCTAGCTCTGAAGACTCGTAAGGATGAGGAGATCGCAGAGAAAAAAGGGTGACCTTCCCTGATAGTAAAGTCTGTCCGGATCAAAACGAGTGTACTGTAAGACTCCCAGGACCATTAAGGTCCCAAAGATCTAACGGTATGCGATAAGGAAGAACCACATGTGAAGACTCCATGCGAAGAAGTCAATATTTGCAGTTTTGTTGTAATAAGACGGAAAAATTCTAGTTCTGCAAACGAGAAAACCTGTTGAGGGTATCCCAAGAGATATAGACGACTCAGCGCAGGGCTGGACGAGCGGCTAGAAAGTTGACCAGATAGGGCAGGACGACTACGCCTCTAGGGTGCAAGAGGAACATGATAGCCGCCATAACCCTTGCGAACACTCTGGGTGCGTCAGCATGGCCGAAGGACAAGGTTGTGATTTGAAAATGCTGTTCGTGAAAGGGAAAGCGAAGGAATTTTTGAAGAGGTGAAAACATAGGAATGTGAAGGTAAGCATCCAAAATGTCGTTGGATGCCAGAAACTCCACGTTTTTCCGTTGAAGTAATGGCTGAGCGGAGGAACTCCATCCGAAGAAGGGGGGACCTTGTCAAGCTTGGTAGAAGTTTGAGGTTCAGGGTTGGTCTTACTTTTTGGTCCCCTTTTTGGAACCAAGATTCCTTAGATCTAGACAGTCCTGGACAACTGATCCACTGCTGGTTGGGTCTATAGGAAACATGCGATCCTTTGTTCCTGCGTGGGGAATACTCCCAACTTCTCACCGAATAATCGATAACTCTGGTAAGGGAGTGAAGTCAGAGGCCTTTTGAACGCAGAGTACGCTTCCATTCTCTGAGCTATAATGTCCTTCTGAGTGTAATGGCATTTGCTGCTGACAGCGCAGTGCAAGTAGACGCATCTGAGAGGCGTGAAGCAGCTAGTCTCCTCACTCAAGAAATTTGATTGACCAGCTGTACCGTCTTCTGGAAAAGGTTAATGTTGGAAATCAAAATAGCTAAGGTCTCTGACCAGGAGACCATTGCTCTAGCAACACATGCGGCGGCTAAGGAAGGGTAGAGCGCTGAACTGGAGGCCGCAAGATGGAACGAACCAGATTTGCTATCTGACAGTCTATTGTATTTTTAATTGATGACCCATCGGGCAGGGATACTGGTAGGTATACCACATGAGATTCTACCCGGTTAATATGCCAAGTTGCAGAATGCACGGCTGCATGCATAATGTCAGGAAAAGCCGTCTCTTACTATCGCCACTCTCTTTTGATGGTGCAGAGTTAAAATGATGAACCCTCGATTCACCATCCTCTTAACAGGGAAGTGGAAAGGGATCGCCCGCCTTCTTGCATCATCTACTAAATAGTGGAGATGCACAGGGGGTGTTCGGATGCCAAAATGGGAGCCTCTGTACATCCATAGAGTTAAGGTCCCTGGGTGGACAGGGCTGGTTGTCCGGAGTTAGGCCTGGCTGTAGAAGAGGATACATGGAGGCGACACACCATGTGCTCGTCTATTGATGGTGTGGGGAGATCGGTGCCCTTTAAAAGGACCCATCGCCCTTAAGAATCAAACCAGGCATGGCATCTCACATCTTAGGTGGGTATACGTGGAGGGGACACCCCGCGTGTTTGCATATTGGCTGAAAAAGGATACCGCGCTTGCAGAGGTTTCTGTCCAGTGGATCGCTTATCCGGACGCTCCCTGTCCGGGTGAATGGCAAATGCTCTGTGAGGGAGTTTAGTTTCCTCATGAGGGACACTGCATGATCTAGAGTAGAACCGAAGTTCTTGTTAATCTACAGAGATTGGTTAATGATATAAATAGGCTACTCCATCCTTTTCTGAAGTTCTGGTGAGTTCAGAACCAAGGCAATATCCGATCCATATTCAGAGACTTGTTCTCAGCAAATCATTGGTGAGGGATCAGGAAATGTAACTTCCGTTTTCTAGGTGCGTGTACGCTTCTAGACGCCTGTACGCTTCAAGAAAACTTGCGGCTCCTGCTAGCCGATGGCTCGCATGAAGGAAAGAGACCATCTATATTGGTCCTGCGAGCACTCCGAGCCACAGAGGGTTCACGGAGGGATTCAATCCATGGGTTGCAGCAGTGACGAAGCCCACTCAGGGAACTAGGTACTCTCGAATAAGCTGGGATCGGCGGCGGAGGGCTCCTGAGCTTATTTAGGGTGACCGGCGTCGGACTGGTCATGTGCCTTTAAGACAAGGGAATATTGGTCATGAGCCTTTAAGACCTGGGGATACTGGTTCTGTGCCTTTAAGACCAGGGAATGCAGGTCCTGTGCCTTTAAGACCAGGGAATGTTGGTCATGTGCCTTTAAGACCAGGGAATGCTGGTCATCTGCCCTTAAGACCAGGGAATGCAGGTCCTGTGCCTTTAAGACCAGGGAATGTTGGTCATGTGCCTTTAAGACCAGGGAATACTGGTCATGTGCCTTTAAGACCAGGAAATATTGGTCATGCGCCTTGAAAACCAGGAAATATTAGTCATGCGCCCCTAAGACCAGGAGATACTGGTCATCTGCCTTTAAGACTAGGGAAAATGCAGGGGAAGAGAGCAGTACTTCCTTACCTGGGTGCAGAGTCGTTGTACCCCTTTCAATGCAAGACCGTAGCCCCTGTGTGTGTGTGCTGGCAGGGTTGACCAAGATGGCCACTGGAAGTTGCAGAGGTGGTTAAGTCTCGCAGAGAGCGAGAGGCGCCAATTTGGGGGGCGGAGCCACATATGCGATGTGGGCGGAGCCTTGTGACTTCCATGAATAGGCCCAAGCCGGGGCCTAAATTTCTGCAGCCGGTGTGAGCAATACCAAGGGTAGAATAGAGGGGCGTTGCTGATCGAGATCGCTTCCGTGTCAGGGAAGAAGCGCCAGAAAAGGTGGTAGGAGCCGCCTTGGCGTGCCATAGTGCGTGCGCGGCTTCTGGGATGCGGCCTACACATCGGCCGAAGCCGGAGGCTAAATTTTTGCAGGGCCACAGGATCCACTCACCATCGGTGCGCGTCCTGACATGGAGCCGCCAGGGATGACTGGGTTTCAGCGCCGAGGATAGCGCGCGCACTCTACTGTTCTGCTGCAGGTCAGGTATTGCAGCGTGGACGGTGCAGGGATAGAGGGGTAAACCTCAATCCATCATCCCTTTGTTAGGGAGGTGGAGAGGAACCGTCTGCCTCCTTGTGCCATCTGCTTTAACAGAGGTGGCACAGTGGGAGCTGCTCAGACGCCATAGAGAGGGGCCACTGTACATCCACAGAGTTCAGTCGCCAGGTGGACAGGGCTGGTTGTCTGGCATTAGGCCTGGATGGGGAAGAGGGTACGTGGAGGCGACACTCCATGTGCTCGTCCGTTGAAGGTGTGGGGAGATCGGTGCCCTTGAAGGGACCCGTTGCCCCTAAGAATCAGCTCAGGCTTGGCATCCCACGTCGCAGGAGAGGATACGGAGAGGCAACACTCTCCGTGCTCGCCTGTTGATGGTTCGGGGAGATCGAAGCCTTGAAAGGATCCGTCGCCCCTTCGATGTAAAAAGTAAAATAAAAAATGTAAAAGGTAAAAATAAAATAAAGAGTTCTTTGGGTCTGAATAGCAGACCCGTCCGTGTGCCTCCTACGGACACTAAGTAAGAACTGGTTAGCTGAGAGCCAGCAGGAGGGTGTATACTGCAGGGGAGGAGAGAACTTTCTTTTATCACTTAGGCCGGCGTCACACTCAGCATAAGACAATACGGTCCGTATATTACGGCCGTAATACGCTGAAAAGTCCCCAAAATAGTGGTCCGTAGCTCCTCCGTAGGCAGGGTGTATCAGCGTATTTTGCACATGGCATCCTCTGTATGTAATCCATATGGCATCCGTACTGCGTGTTTTTCTCGGAGGCTTGCAAAACCGACATACGAGGGATCCATGTGTAAAAAAAACAAAAACATATATACTGTGTATATATATATATATATATATATATGTCAGTAGACACATATATGTATATATATTATTACTTCATACAGCGCTAAATAGCTTTAAAGCCGGTAATTCAATTACCGGCTTTTGCTATCTCCTTCCTAAACCCGACATGATATGAGACATGGTTTACATACAGTAAACCATCTCATATCACCATTTTTTTTGCATATTCCACACTACTAATGTTAGTAGTGTGTATATGCAAAGTTTGGCCGTTCTAGCTATTAAATTAAAGGGTTAAATGGCGGAAAAAATTGGCGTGGGCTCCCGCGCAATTTTCTCTGCCAGAGTAGTAAAGCCAGTGACTGAGGGCAGATATTTATGAAAAAGATCAAGGGGATCAAAATTCAGTAGATCAATGAACTAATTGTCCTCAGGAAAACAGTATACTAATATACTCGGATGTGTCATGCTGACTAGGGTCAGGATTTATCGTAGAGAGTTATATATCATTTATTATTTATCTACTCTGCTGGGTTATACAGCTAGTGAGGTTGCCATCTATTTATTTTGAGTTATGCATATGATATAATGGTATATAGATTGGACCTATTGTTTATACGATATGCATTGTTTATACGATATGCATTGTTTATACGATATGCTATGTATCTGCTTTCATACTTATGATTATGTTTTGTATATTAATTTTCTGTTATTATGCTTTATAGATCTTTGCCTTGATAAAGGCCAATTGTGGCCGAAACGTTGGCTTTTTTGACTGCATGTCTGGTCTTCAATAAACAAACTAATGACCTTTTCAGAATTATTGACTTTTCTGATGTCCTCGGATTGATCTTTTTGATATGAGGGCAGATATTAATAGCCTGGAGAGGGTCCTTGGTTATTGCCCCCCCCCCCCCCGGCTAAAAACATCTGCCCCCAGCCACCCCAGAAAAGGCACATCTGGAAGATGCGCCTATTCTGGCACTTGGCCACTCTCTTCCCATTCCCGTGTAGTGGTGGGATATGGGGTAATGAAGGGTTAATGCCACCTTGCTATTGTAAGGTGACATTAAGCCAAATTAATAATGGAGAGGTGTCAATTATGCCACCTATCCATTATTAATCCAATAGTAGTAAAGGGTTAAAAAAAACACAAACACATTATTACAAAGTATTTTAATGAAATAAAAACAATGGTTGTTGTAATAATTTATTCAACGCTCAATCCATCTGAAGACCCTCGCTCTGTAACAAAGAAAAAATAATAAACCAACAATATACATACCGCCCGTGTAGAGTGTGCCATAATACCGGCTGGAAGAGGAGAATTCTTAAGGTGTTAGGCGTCTTGTATGGTGGATTTGATCCACCTGGCAAGGGTAGCTTTGGAAGCTGGCAGACCCTTGCGGCCGCCTTCCGGAAGAAGGAAAAGAGAATCAGACCTCCGGGAGGACGCAATCCTAGACACATATATACGCAATGCCCTGACAAGGTCAAGCGTATGCAGAGCCTTCTCCACTCTATGAACTGGGACGGGACAAAAGGATGGCAGTGAAATTTCCTCATTGAGGTGGAAGTGGAACACAACCTTCGGAAGGAAGGATGGGACCGTACAGAAAACTACCTTGTCCTGGTGAAAAACCAGGAAGGGCCGTCTGCAGGAGAGTGCTGTCAGTTCAGACACCCTGCGTAACGAGGTGATTGCCACCAGGAAAAACACCTTCTGGGATAGAAGGCGGAGCGGGACCTCCTTAAGGGGTTCGAAGGGTGGTTCCTGCAATGCTGTCAGGACCAGGTTGAGGTCCCACGTTTCTAGTGGTCGTCTGTAGGGGGGAACCAATCGTGAAACCCCCTGAAGAATAGTCCTTACTTGCGGCTTGGTAGCAATGCGCCTTTGAAAAAGCACTGAGAGGGCTGACACCTGGCTCTTAAGTGAGCCCAGGGACAGCCTGGCCTCCAGACCCGATTGGAGAAAACCAAGTACTTTGGGTAAGGAATAAGGGAGTGGAGTCTGGCCAAGAGATTCGCACCAGGTAAGGAAAGCTTTCCAGGTACGGTAATAGATCTTGGCAGAGGCTAGCGTCCGTGCCCTGATCATGGTTCCAATGACGTCTGGCGAGAGCCCTGCCTGAGTTAGAACCCAGGTCTCAAGGACCACTCCGTCAAATTGAGAGCCCCTGAGTTCTGGTGGTAGAACGGGCCTTGTGATAGAAGATCAGGCTAGTCGGGGAGACGCCAGGGGGCGTCTACTGTAAGTTGTACGATGTCCGTGTACCATGTAAATCTGGGCCAGTCCGGTGCGATTAGGATGGTTGGAACTCCCTCTTGCTTGATCTTCCTCACCACCCTGGATATCAGGGGGAGAGGTGGAAAAATGTACAGAAGCTGGAACTGGGTCCAGTCCTGAACCAGAGCATCTGCTCCGAGCGACCGCAGATTGTGTGTTCTGGCCATGAAGGTGGAGACCTTGGCATTGAAATGGGATGCCATTAGGTCCACATCCGGGGTCTCCTAGCGATGGCAAATCTGGCAAAAAAATTTCGGGATGGAGAGACCACTCTCCCGAGTCTATTCCTTGTCGGCTGAGGAAGTCTGCTTCCCAGTTGTCCACACCTGGAATGTGGACCGCCGAGAGAACCGACCCTGTGTCCTCTGCCCAGTGGAGGATATGTGACACTTCTCGCATCACCTGGGTACTGCGGGTCCCCCCTTGGTGATTCAGATATGCCACAGCCGTGGCATTGTCCGACTGTATTCTGATGTGAGAGGCTGCGAGTAAGTGATGAAAGGCCCTCAATGCCAGGAGGATGGCACGGATTTCCAGGATGTTGATGGGCATGGTCGCTTCCACTGGGGACCACTTGCCCTGTGGTGTAGGTGCACTGCACCCCAACCCGTCAGGCTCGCATCAGTGGTCAGAACCTTCCATTGACCTGTGAGAAAGGATTTGCCTTTTGCTAGCGAGGTTGGCTTGAGCCACCAGTTCAGGGACCTCTTGGTTGACGACGTTAGCCGGAACTCCCTGTCGAGAGAGAAAGGGTTTTTGTCCCAGGACCTGAGGATGGTTAGTTGGAGAGGCCTGAGGCGAAACTGAGCAAATGGGACGGCTTCTATTGCTGCCCCCATCCTGCCGAGGACTCTCATGGCAAACCGGAGAGATCGAGGGGGTTTGCGGAGGAGGGTGCGAACTCCTAGGCGAAGAGCCAGTGCCTTGTCCTTGGGAAGGAGCACTAGACTCCTGGAGGTGTTGAATAGCATTCCCAGGAAGGTCAGAGACTGACTCCAGGTTGGTGATGACTTTTGTAAGTTGACTAACCAGCCCATGCGACTCAGAGTGTCGATTGTAATTGAGATGCTGATCTCGCAGTTCTTGAAGGTGGGAGCCTTGATGAATAGATCGTCCAAGTATGGAATGACTACTATGCCTCTGGAGTGCAGGACGTCCTTGGTGGCTGCCATGACTTTGGTAAACACTCTGGGAGCCGTGGCGAGTCCGAACGGGAGAGCCACGAACTGGTAGTGGTCTTGGTCGATTGCGAACCTGAGAAACCTCTGATGGGCAGGTGCAATCGGTATATGCAGGTATGCGTCTTGTACTGTATGTCTATGGAGGCAAGATATTCTCCCTTCTCCATGGAGGCAATGATGGACCGAAGAGGCTCCATGCGGAAGTGACAGACCCGGACATATCTGCTTTTCTTGGGGACTACGAATAGATTGGAGTAGAACCCTCAGAAGCGCTCGGCCGTGAGGACCGGTACCATGACTCCTGCTTGAAGAAGCGAGGAGACCGCTTGTTGGAAGGCATGAGCCTTGGCCGGTGGTTTTGGGGGGACAGAAAGGAAGAATCGGTCCGGTGGGTTGGAGGTGAACTCTATCTTGTATCCGGAAGACATTAGTTCCCTGACCCACCTGTCTTCTGTAATAGGCAGCCAGACTTGATGAAAGAGCAAAAGTCGGCCGCCTACGGGCGTGGTGTCTTCCGGAGTCCGTGAGTCATGATGAGGAGAAAGTCTGAGATTTTCCTCCTCTGGGCTTAGACTAGGCTGCTTTTGACTGCCAGGTCTTGTCCGACCTTTGCGTCGACCGTGAGTTGTCCCTGCGTGGGGAACGGTTACGATTTTGTGCTGGATGCGAGACGGACCAGCCCGAAGAATTCCGAAAGGATCGGAATCGAGTTTGGTTATGCTTCTTGTAAGTGCGTTTAGGTTTCAGTTGGGGAAGAGAGGTACTCTTACCCCCGGTGGCGTTGGATATCATCGTATCTAACTGTTCACCAAAAAGTCGCCCACTGAAGTAGGGGAGGTGCTTGAGGGACTTCTTTGAGGCTGCGTCCGCTGTCTATTCCTGTAGCCAGAGGATACGCCGAATTGTGATGGCGTTTGATGCTATCCCCGCTACACCCCTTGCTGAATTCAGAGCTGCATGAAGCATGTAATCTGCTACGACTGCTATTTGAACCGCTTGGTCCGACAGCTTAGGAGCGGATGCTTGGAGGCCAGCTTGTAAATTTTTGGCCCAGGCCAGAATGGCCTTGGCAGCCCAAACTGAAGCAAACGCAGGAGCCAGGGATGCCCCTGCAGCCTCGAAAAATGAACGAGCCATGTGTTCTACCTGCCAGTCTGCTGCATCCCTGAGGGTTGAGCTATCTGGCAGTGAAAGGAGGGTCTGTGCTGCTAGTCTAGAGACTGGGGGGTCCACTTTGGGTGGGTCTGTCCATTCCTTGGTATCCTTCTGTGGGAAGGGGTACCTCGCCTCCAGATATTTGGGATTAGCGAATTTTTTCTCAGGCTGTGAGAGCTGCTTTTTAAGCATCGCCTTAAACTCTGGGTGGTTAAACCTTACGCGGTTTCAGAGCTCCTTCAAAGGAAATTGTGTGTTCTGGGGCCTCTGGTGGCAGATCAGAAATGTCCAGCACCCGATGGAAGAGATTAAGTCCTCAACTAGCGCTGTATTGCTAGGAGGGATTGGAATCAGGGACCCCTCCGTTTCCCTGTCTGAATCGGAGTCACAGATGCCTTCCGAATCCAGTGTATCACTGAGGCGTCCCCTGCTGGGTGAGCTGGGGCAGAGGCCTTCTCTGGTCAGGGATTGCAGAGATCTGCATTGTCTGCCCCTGGAAGGGGACGGTCTAGATGACCTAGAACTACGGTGTCTCTCCCTAGAAGGGGATGACCGTGTGCTATGGGATGAAGCAGATGAACGTGACCTGTGGGTCCGCTTGCATCCTGACCTAGACGTGGATGTGCCAGGGTCATCCTGTCCCTGAGTCAAGTTCTCCCTTTGCTGGGTAACGGTCATAGCTGAGGCATGACTCTGCAGAGCCTGAAGCAATGTGGAGGTTAGGTTATCTATAGACTGCATCATAGATTGCGACATCTGAGTGACCCATTCCGGCGTGGCATTAGACACTGAAGCATTGGCAGGGGCCTCTTGGGGCTCTGACACAGTAGTCTGAGTGCAGTCCTGGCAGTGCGGGTACGTGCTGCCGCTGGGGCGAGCGGTCCCGCAGGCTGTGCAGAATGCATAATAGCAGTCCTGCCTGGTTCTCTTGGACCTTGAGCCCGGCATAGTGCACAGAGTGCAAAAGGGCTGGCTAGCACCTTACAGGGGTAGCTAAGCAGAGGAACCTATAGGGGAGCCTTATAGGGAATATGGATTCAGAGCCGAGTAAAACAACCCAGTTGTGATCTTACCCCACCAGTTTGCTCCTAGGTCCAGCGCCGAAGAACCACAGTCCTGTGCCCCTCGGAGACTGGCTGGCCTGGTCCTGCTAACCGGAAGATGCAGGGTTAATCCTTGCTGCAGTAGAAATGGCAGCCGAGAAGAGGCAGGGGGAGAAGGGGGCAGAGAGTGAGGAAAAAGGCGGCAAAGCTGTGTTAAAGCGCGCCCTTTCTGTCTCGATCCGCCCCCTCTGGGACACTGTAGAGTGTCATATTTGTCATCCGGGGGGCGGGCCGGGCGGGGGGTTGGGGAGGTGGAGAGGATGCGGCAGCTCCAGCTAGGCCAAAACTGCGGCCTAAATTAGATGCCTTATGCCCAGAAAGGCTCCAGGCCAGTGCAGAAGTCCAGGAGGGGGTCGGATCTGAACCGGACCCCCCGGATTTGAAGGCGGGATAGCGGTGGGGCTATAAGCGGAAGGGGGGCCCTGTGACGGGTCCCCCTGAAGCAGTATAGAGCTGGTGCTGCCACAGCTACAGGGGCGCAGGGAGCCCTGTGTCTCTATTGTGCCATTCCTGCCTGCACTCCCCCCGGCCCCGACAGGAGCCCGCAACTGGGCTGGGGTCCCTGGATGCAGGCGCAGTGTGCTGGCCCATTGCTGGGAGCTGCAGAGTGCTGCCTGTACAGGCCCTACCTGAGGTGTCTCAACCTAATGCCCCCAGAGGGGGATTAGGGAGTGTGCTGCTATGACCTTCAGGGGGCTTCATCCTCGCCTCGACCTCAACCCATAAACCAAAAGGAATTGGGGAAGGAGGGGGGTCTCGACTTCGAACCAGCACCCGAGGGACTGGGGAAGGAGTGACATATGAAATAGCCATCTCGACTTCAACCGGGGGCCCCGTAATAGGGGGCCGAGGAAGGAGCCATGCCGGGAGTCTCACAGGAGACCCACTTTTCTTCATCTGTAATCCGTCGGAAAAAACGGAGTAAAAAATCTTAGGTGTGCCTCCTATGCGACACTAAGCAAAAACTGGAGAAGGCTGATGCCGTCCAGGGGTGTATACTGCAGAGGAGGAGCCACGGTTAATCTTTTTCAGATTTTGCTTAGTGTCGCCTCCTAGTGGCAGCAGCATAACACCCATGGTCCTGTGTCCCCCAATGAGGCGACAGAGTAAAAAAAAAAAAAAAAGATTTTTTTCCATGTTCCGATACCTGTACATCTCCATTTTTCATGATCTGGGGCTGGGTGAGGGCTTATTTTTTGCATGCCGAGCTGTCGTTTTTATTGATACCATTTTGCTGTAGATACAACCTTTTGATCGCCCGTTATTGCATTTTATTGCAATATTGCGGCGATCAAAAAAAAACATAATTCTGGTGTTTTGATTTTTTCTTGTTACGTTGTTTACCAATCGGGTTAATTATTTTCATAGATCGGGCAATTCTGGACTCAGTGATACCAAATATGTGTATGTTTTATTTAGAATGGGGAAAAGGTTCATTTATTTTTACTTTTGGGTAGTGCTCATAGCAATGCAGCAATGACACGCATGGGGGTCTCCTGCAGACACTGGGTTGTCATGCAAACCCAACGGCACCCTGCAGTCATGTGACAGGGGCACCGATGGACGGGTCTTATGAAGTGCTTCTGAAGCGGCCATTTTAAATGCTGCTGTCGGAAATCGACAGTGGCATTTAATATGTTAACAGCCGCAGGTGGATTGCTATTCCACCTGCGGCTGTTAGGGGTACATGTCAACTGATGAAATCAGCTGTCGTGTGCTGGAAAACATGTGGGCTCAGCGTCGGAGTCCACATCAAAGAGAGGAAGGCAACTTCTGATGTACCTATATGTACTGGTGTATAAGAAAGACTTACAGTTGTGGCCAAAAGTATTGACACCCCTGCAATTCTGTCAGATAATACTCAGTTTCTTCCTGAAAATGATTGCAATCACAAATTCTTTGGTATTATCTTCATTTAATTTGTCTTAAATGAAAACACAAAAGAGAATGAAAAAGCAAAACATTGATCATTTCACACAAAACTCCAAAAATGGGCCAGACAAAAGTATTGGCACCCTCAGCCTAATACTTGGATGCACAACCTTTAGCCAAAATAACTGCGACCAACCGCTTTCGGTAACAATCAATAAGATTCTTACAATGCTCTGCTGGAATTTTAGACCATTCTTCTTTGGCAAACTGCTCCAGGTCCCTGATATTTGAATGGTGCCTTCTCCAAACTGCCACTTTTAGATCTCTCCACAGGTGTTCTATGGGATTCTGGTCTGGACTCATTGCTGGTCACCTTAGAAGTCTCCAGTGCTTTCTCTCAAACCATTTTCTAGTGCTTTTTGAAGTGTGTTTTGGGTCATTGTCCTGCTGGAAGACCCATGACCTCTGAGGGAGACAAAGCTTTCTCACACTGGGCCCTACATTATGCTGCAAAATTTGTTGGTAGTCTTCAGACTTCATAATGCCATGCACACGGTCAAGCAGTCCAGTGCCAGAGGCAGCAAAGCAACCCCAAAACATCAGGGAACCTCCACCATGTTTGACTGTAGGGACCGTGTTCTTTTCTTTGAATGCCTCTTTTTTTCTCCTGTAAACTCTATGTTGATGCCTTTGACCAAAAAGCTCTACTTTTGTCTCATCTGACCAGAGAACATTCTTCCAAAACGTTTTAGGCTTTTTCGGGTAAGTTTTAGTAATCTCCAGCCTGGCTTTTTTATGTCTCGGGGTAAGAAGTGGAGTCTTCCTGGGTCTTCTACCATACAGTCCCTTTTAATTCAGACGCCGATGGAAAGTACGGGTTGACACTGTTGTACCCTCAGACTGCAGGGCAGCTTGAACTTGTTTGGATATTAGTCGAGGTTCTTTATCCAACATCCGCACAATCTTGCGTTGAAATCTCTTATCAATTTTTCTTTTCCGTCCACATCTAGGGAGGTTAGCCACAGTGCCTTGGGCTTTAACCCCTTAGTGACAGCCAATTTGGTACTTAATGACCGGGCCAATTTTTACAATTCTGACCACTGTCACTTTACGAGGTTATAACTCTGGAACTCTTTAACGGATCCCGCTGATTCTGAGATTGTTTTTTTGTGACATATTGTACTTCATGTTAGTGGTAACATTTCTTCGATATTACTTGCGATTATTTAGGAAAAAAACGGAAAAATGGTGAAAATTTTTAAAATTTTGCAATTTTCAAACTTTGTATTTTTATGCCCTTAAATCAGACATATGTCACGAAAAATAGTTATAGTTGCCCCGTACCGACGCAAGTGTGAAAGAAGCCTAACCCTAAATTTAGCCCCAACCCTATATTTAGCCCCAACCCTAAATTTAGCCCCAACCCTAAACCTAACCCTAAATTTAGCCCCAACTTCTCCACCTGCTAGCCGGCAGAATATGGCGGGCGCACTGCGCATGCGCCCGCCATTTTCTTTCCGGATGAAGCTGGCAGCCAGGAGAAGCAGGAGGACCCAGGGACATCGGTAAGTATAGCAGGGTCCCCGAATCCCCCTATTTCTCTGTCCTCTGATGTGCGATCACATCAGGGGACAGAGAATGAAAGATCGTTTTTTTTTTTTTTTTGCAATCTCCGGTAAACAGTTAATTACCGGCGATCGCAAAACAGGGGTCGGTAAAACCGACCCCGATCATGTTCTTTGGGGTCTCGGCTACCCCCGGCAGCCGAGACCCCAAAGATTTTCCGGGTGCCATTTTTTGGCCGGATCAAGATGGCGGCGCCCATCGTGAGCCACGAGGAGGAGCACCGGGGGAGACAGGTGAGTATTGGGGGGCTATTGGGGTCCCCATTTCTCTGTCCTCTGATGTGCGATTATATTGTATGGTGAGGCTGCATTATACTCTTGAGGGGGCTACATTATATTCTGTGGGGTGGCTGCATTATACTCTGTGGGGTGGCTGCATTATACTCTGTGGGGTGGCTGCATTATGCTCTATGGGGTAGCTGCATTATACTGTATCAAGGACTATGGAGAATACATTATACTATATGAAGAACTATGGGGTGCATTATACTATGGGAAGTGAATTGTACTACATGGATGACTATGGTGGTGTATTATACTATATGGAGCACTATGAGGAGTGTATTATACTATATGGAGGACTGAGCAGTGTATTATACTATATGGAGGTCTGAGGAGTGTTATACTATATGGAGGACTGTGGGGAATGTATAATATTATATGGAGCACTATGAGGAGTGTATCATACTATATGGAGGACTGAGCAGCGTATTTTAATATATGCAGGACTATGAGGAGTGTATTATACTATAAGGAGGACTATGGGAAGTGTATAATTCCGTATGGAGGGCTTAGGAGTGTATTTTAATATATGGAGTACTACAGGGTGAGCAATACATGTGAATGCACCTAAATAAATTGGGAATGGTTGGTGATATCAACTTCCTGTTTGTGGCACATTAGTATATTGGAGGGGGAAAACTTTTCAAGATGGATGGTGACAATGGCGGCCATTTTGAAGTCGGCCATTTTGGATCCAACTTTATTTGTTCCAATGGGAAGAGTGTCACAAGAAAAACAATGGTGTGCTTGGTTTTAACATAACTTTATTCTTTCATGAGTTATTTACAAGTTTCTCTTTGTTTACAGCCATTGACATGTCACAGAGGTTAACACGTGAGGAGCTGATAGAAATTGTGTTGATGTCTGGTGAATGCAGTACTCGGGTCATTGCAGATTTCAATGCAAGGCACCATACGCAAGAAAACTGTCACCATTCCCATGTTATTTAGGTGTATCCATATAAATGATCCACCCTAAAAAGTTTGCCTCATCACTGAACATAATGTTCTGTGTAAACTGAGGGTCCTGTTCCAATTTTTGTTTTGCTCATTTTGCAAATTCAGCGCGCCTATCTGGGTCATCCTCGTTGAGATGCTGCAGCAGCTGGATTTTGTGAGGGTGCCATTTGTGAGTAACTAATATCCACCAAAGGGATGTTCGACTGATGCCAGATCAGTTGGATCCAAAAGTTGGATCCAAAATGGCTGACTTCAAAATGGCTGCCATGGTCACCACCCATCTTGAAAAGTTTTCCCCCTCCCATATACTAATGTGCCACAAACAGGAAGTTGATTACAAACCATTCCCATTTTATTTAGGTGTATCCATATATATGGCCCACCCTGTATAGGGAGTGTATTATACTATATGGAGGATTATAGGGAGTGTATTATACTATATGGAGGACTATAGGGAGTGTATTATACTATATGGAGGACTATGGGGGTGTATTATACTATATGGAGGACTATGTGGAGTGTATTATACTATATGGAGGACTGAGGATTGTATTATACTATATGGAGGAATATAGGGAGTGTATTATACTATATGGAGGACTATGGGGACTATATTATACTATATGGAGGACTATGGGAAGTGTATTATACTATATGAAGGACTGAGGAGTGTATTTTAATATATGGAGGACTATAGGGAGTGTATTATACTATATGGAGGACTATTGGGCACATTATATTATATGGAGGACTATGGGGTGTGCATTTTACAATATGGAGGACTGTGGTGCACATTATAATATAAGGAGGACTATGGAGTGTATAGTATATGGAGGACTGAGGAGTGTATAATACTATATGGAGGACTATGAGGAGTGTACTATACTATATGGAGGACTATGGGGAGTGTAATATACTATATGTAGGACTATGGGGAGTGTAATATACTATATGGAGGACTATGGGGGGTGTATTATACTATATGGAGAACTATGGGGTGTGCATTTTAAAATATGGAGGACTGTGGTGCACATTATACTATGTGGAAGACTATGGGGTGTATTATACTAAACAAGCAAAATGCTCCATATTCATCAAGTGATTGTTTATGCGGGAACAGAAATCATTGTTCTCAGCAGCATATCGCCAATGTAAACCGTAGATGTGCTGCTGATAACATGATACTGTATAGGGACAGATTGATCTAATGGTGATTGTTCTGTCCCCATCATTCTTTCTCAGATGGTGGAAAGAGGCAGGGAAACAAGTGCCGAACGACTTCAATATTGTCGATCACTCGTTTAGCGGCCTGAACTCAGTACATGTAAATACAACTGAAATGCTTCTGTGTGATGTGCAATATGTCACAGCCAGGCTTGCAAACTGCGCCTGTGCAGACAGTGCGGCCACCCACCTTGGGAATCCCAGCCCCGCAGTGTGTTATGCATTATGCACAGTGCGGGGCTGGGATTCACAAGCAGGGCGGCCGCACAGGCGCAGTCTGCAAGCCTGGCTGTGACGTCGGACGGCCAGAGCTCACTGCGCCTGCCCCACACAGTAGTACACAGCGCAGGCGCCGGATTTCAAGCGAAAACAGCGCGGAGGGGACGGCAGTGTGGTGGTTCAAGCAGGGGGTTGAGGACCTGCCTTCCTGGATAAAGACAGGTATTTTGGAGAAGTAATAAAATGCTTTATTTTGGGAATACATGCACCAAAAACTAAAAGAGCCACCTTGTTAGAATGCAGCATTACTGCTGCACAAGGTGGCTCTTTTAGTTTATAACGGCTGGAGGGGGTGACAGTGGCCCTTTCAAGAATATTCCACTTCTTTGCTTTAATAAACTCCTGGGTTGCTTTGGCTTTATGTTTTGGGTCATTGTCCATCTGTAGTATGAAACGACGACCAATCAGTTTGGCTGCATTTGGCTGGATCTGAGCACACAGTATGTCTCTGAATACCTCAGAATTCATTCGGCTGCTTCTGTCCTGTGTCACATCATCAATAAACACTAGTGACCCAGTGCCAATGGCAGCCATGCATGCCCAAGCCATCACTCTGCCTTCGCCGTGTTTTACAGATCATGTGGTATGCTTTGGATCATGAGCTGTACCACGCCTTCGCCATACTTTTCTCTGTCCATCATTCTGGTAGAAGTTGATCTTGGTTTCATCTGTCCAAAGAATGTTCTTCCAGAACTGTGCTGGCTTTTTTAGATGTTTTTTAGCATAGTCCAGTCTAGCCTTTTTCTTCTTGATGCTTATGAGTGGCTTGCACCGTGCAGTGAATCCTCTGTATTTACTTTCATGCAGTCTTCTCTTTATGGTAGATTTGGATATTGATACGCCTACCTCCTGGAGAGTGTGGTTCACTTGGTTGGTTGGCTGTTGTGAAGGGGTTTCTCTTCACCATGGAGATTATTCTGCGATCATCCACCACTGTTGTCTTCCGTGGGCGCCCAGGTCTTTTTGCATTGATGAGTTCACCAGTGCTTTCTTTCTTTCTCAGGATGTACCAAACTGTAGATTTTGCCACTCCTAATATTGTAGCAATTTCTCGGATGGGTTTTTTCTGTTTTTGAAGTTTAAGGATGGCTTGTTTCACCTGCATGGAGAGCTCCTTTGACCGCATGGTTACACAGCAAAACCTTCCAAATGCAAGCACCACACCTCAAATCAACTCCAGCCTTTTATCTGCTTAATTGAGAATGACATAGCGAAGGGATTGCCCACACCTGTCCATGAAATAGCCTTGGAGTCAATTGTCCAATTACTTTTGGTCCCTTTAAAAACAGGGTGGCACATGTTAAGGAGCTGAAACTCCCAAACCCTTCATCCAATTTTAATGTGGATCCCCTCAAATGAAAGCTGAAAGTCTGAACTTCAACTGCATCTGAATTGCTTTGTTTAAAATTCATTGTGATAATGTCTATAACCAAAATTAGAAAAATATTGTCTGTCCAAATATACAGTGGGGCAAAAAAGTATTTAGTCAGTCAGCAATAGTGCAAGCTCCACCACTTAAAAAGATGAGAGGCGTCTGTAATTTACATCATAGGTAGACCTCAACTATGGGAGACAAACTGAGAAAAAAAAATCCAGAAAATCACGTTGTCTGTTTTTTTAACATTTTATTTGCATATTATGGTGGAAAATAAGTATTTGGTCAGAAACAAAATTTAATCTCAATACTTTGTAATATATCCTTTGTTGGCAATGACAGAGGTCAAACGTTTTCTGTAAGTCTTCACAAGGTTGCCACACACTGTTGTTGGTATGTTGGCCCATTCCTCCATGCAGATCTCCTCTAGAGCAGTGATGTTTTTGGCTTTTCGCTTGGCAACACGGACTTTCAACTCCCTCCAAAAGGTTTTCTATAGGGTTGAGATCTGGAGACTGGCTAGGCCACTCCAGGACCTTGAAATGCCTCTTACGAAGCCACTCCTTCGTTGCCCTGGCGGTGTGCTTTGGATCATTGTCATGTTGAAAGACCCAGCCACGTTTCATCTTCAATGCCCTTGCTGATGGAAGGAGGTTTGCACTCAAAATCTCACGATACATGGCCCCATTCATTCTTTCATGTACCCGGATCAGTCGTCCTGGCCCCTTTGCAGAGAAACAGCCCCAAAGCATGATGTTTCCTGTTGTGAATTCTGTGGCTGAGTTCACTTCTGTGGTCACAAGTGGTATTGCAGTCTCTGGGCTTCCTCCCTCAGGTGTTTTGGTGAGCTCGTTGGCTGCCTTGCTATTTAGCTCCACCTGAGTCTGTCTTCCTTGCTCCTTGTCAATGTTCCAGTGTTGGATCTGAGCTACTGCATCTTTCCTTGGGCCTGCTGCTCTGCTAGATAAGTGCTTCTAGTTTGTTTACTGTTTTTTCTGTCCAGCTTGCTATTAACTTTTGCTGGAAGCTCTGAGAAGCAAAGGGGTGCACCGCCGTGCTGTTAGTTCGGCACGGTGGGTCTTTTTGCCCCTTTGCGTGGTTTTCGTTTTAGGGTTTTTTGTAGACTGCATAGTTCTCTTTGCTATCCTCGCTCTGTCTAGAATATCGGGCCTCACTTTGCTGAATCTATTTCATTCCTACGTTTGTCTATTCATCTTGCTAACAGTCATTATATGTGGGGGGCTGCCTATTCCTTTGGGGTATTTCTCTGAGGTAAGTCAGGCTTGTATTTCTATCTTCAGGCTAGTCAGCTCCTCAGGCAGTGCCGAGTTGCATAGGTAGTTGATAGGCGCAATCCACTGCTGCTTACAGTTGTTGTGAGGATAGATCAGGTACTGCAGTCTACAGAGATTCCACGTCTCAGAGCTCGTCCTATTGTTTTTGGTTATTGCCAGATCTCTGTATGTGCGCTGATTACTGCACGCTGTGTTGCCTGATTGCCAGCCATAACAGTACAAGGAGCCACACCAATGATTTCCAATAGAGGGAAAAAAGAAATCCTGACATCATTTTTTTTTCTTAGCTCTGTCTTCAGTCTTTTTTTTCCCCTAGACATTAGAGTGCTTCAGGACACAGCTGTGGACATGGATATTCAGGCTCTGTGCTCCTCAATGGATAATCTCGTTGTAAATGTACAAAAGATTCAAGATACTATTGATCAGAAATCGATGCTAGAACCAAGAATTCCGATTCCTGATTTGTTTTTTGGTGACAGAACTAAGTTCCTGAGCTTCAGAAATAATTGTAAGCTATTTTTGGCCTTGAAACCTCATTCTTCTGGTAATCCTATTCAACAGGTTTTGATTATTATTTCTTTTTTGCGCGGCGACCCACAGGACTGGGCGTTTTCTCTTGCACCAGGAGATTCTGCATTGAGTAATGTTGATGCATTTTTCCAGGCGCTGGGATTGCTTTACGATGAGCCTAATTCAGTGGATCAAGCTGAGAAAAATCTGCTGGCTTTATGCCAGGGTCTGGATGATGTAGAAGTATATTGTCAGAAATTTAGGAAATGGTCAGTACTCACTCTGTGGAATGAATCTGCACTAGCGGCTTTGTTCAGAAAGGGTCTCTCTGAAGCTCTTAAGGATGTAATGGTGGGATTTCCTATGCCTGCTGGTTTGAATGAGTCTATGTCCTTGGCCATTCAGATCGGTCGTCGCTTGCGCGAGCGTAAATCTGTGCACCATCTGGCGGTATTGTCTGAGAGTAAGCCTGAGCCTATGCAGTGCGACAGGACTATGACTAAAGTAGAACGGCACGAACACAGACGTCTGAACAGACTGTGTTTCTATTGTGGTGATTCTACTCATGCTATTTCTAATTGTCCTAAACGCACTAGGCGGTTCGATAGCTCTGCCGTTATTGGTACTGTACAGTCCAAATTCCTTTTGTCCATTACCTTAATGTGCTCTTTGTCATCATATTCTGTCATGGCGTTTGTGGATTCAGGCGCTGCCCTGAATCTGATGGATTTGGATTATGCTAAACGTTGTGGATTTTTCTTGGAGCCTTTGCGGTGTCCAATTCCGTTGAGAGGAATTGATGCTACACCTTTGGCCAAGAATAAGCCTCAGTACTGGGCCCAGCTGACCATGTGCATGGCTCCTGCACATCAGGAAGTTATTCGCTTTTTGGTACTGCATAATTTGCATGATGTGGTCGTGTTGGGGTTGCCATGGCTACAAACCCATAATCCAGTATTGGATTGGAACTCTATGTCGGTAACCAGCTGGGGTTGTCAGGGAGTACATGGTGATGTTCCATTTTTGTCTATTTCGTCATCCATTCCTTCTGACATCCCAGAGTTCTTGTCGGACTTTCAGGATGTATTTGAAGAGTCCAAGTCTGATGCCCTACCTCCGCATAGGAATTGTGATTGTGCTATCGATTTGATTCCTGGTAGTAAATTCCCTAAGGGTCGTTTATTTAATTTGTCCGTACCTGAACACACCGCTATGCGCAGTTATGTGAAGGAGTCCCTGGAGAAGGGACATATTCGCCCATCGTCGTCACCATTGGGAGCAGGGTTCTTTTTTGTAGCCAAGAAGGATGGTTCACTAAGACCGTGTATTGATTACCGCCTTCTTAATAAGATCACTGTTAAGTTTCAGTATCCCTTGCCATTGATTTCTGACTTGTTTGCTCGGATTAAGGGGGCTAGTTGGTTTACTAAGATTGATCTTCGTGGTGCGTATAATCTGGTGAGAATCAGGCAGGGAGATGAATGGAAAACGGCATTTAATACGCCCGAGGGTCATTTTGAGTATCTGGTGATGCCGTTCGGACTTGCCAATGCTCCATCTGTTTTTCAGTCTTTTATGCATGACATTTTCCGTGAGTATCTGGATAAATTCTTGATTGTTTACTTGGATGACATTTTGATCTTCTCAGATGATTGGGAGTCTCATGTGAAGCAAGTCAGAATGGTTTTCCAGGTACTGCGTGCTAATTCCTTGTTCGTGAAGGGATCAAAGTGTCTCTTCGGTGTGCAGAAAGTTTCATTTTTGGGGTTCATCTTTTCCCCTTCTACTATCGAGATGGATCCGGTTAAGGTTCAGGCCATCCAGGATTGGACTCAGCCGACATCTCTAAAAAGTCTGCAGAAATTCCTGGGCTTTGCTAATTTTTATCGTCGCTTCATCTGTAATTTTTCTAGCATTGCCAGACCATTGACCGATTTGACCAAGAAGGGTGCTGATTTGGTTAATTGGTCTTCTGCTGCCGTGGAAGCTTTTCAGGAGTTGAAGCGTCGTTTTTGCTGTGCCCCTGTGTTGTGTCAACCTGATGTTTCTCTTCCGTTCCAGGTCGAGGTTGATGCTTCTGAGATTGGTGCAGGGGCGGTTTTGTCACAGAGAGGTTCTGGTTGCTCAGTGTTCAAACCATGTGCTTTCTTTTCCAGGAAATTTTCTGCTGCTGAGCGTAATTATGATGTGGGCAACCGAGAGTTGCTGGCCATGAAGTGGGCATTCGAGGAGTGGCGTCATTGGCTTGAGGGTGCTAAGCATCGCGTGGTGGTTTTGACTGATCATAAGAACCTTACTTATCTTGAGTCTGCCAAGCGCTTGAATCCTAGACAGGCCCGTTGGTCGTTATTTTTTGCTCGTTTTGATTTTGTGATTTCATACCTTCCGGGCTCTAAAAATGTGAAGGCGGATGCTCTGTCTAGGAGTTTTGTGCCCGACTCTCCGGGGTTATCTGAGCCGGCGAGTATCCTCAAGGAAGGAGTCATTGTGTCTGCCATCTCCCCTGATTTGCGGAGAGTGTTGCAGAAATTTCAGGCTAATAAACCTGATCGTTGTCCGGCCGAGAAACTGTTCGTCCCTGATAGGTGGACTAGTAAAGTTATCTCTGAACTTCATTGTTCGGTGCTGGCCGGTCATCCAGGAATCTTTGGTACCAGGGAGTTGGTTGCTAGATCCTTCTGGTGGCCATCTCTGTCACGGGATGTGCGTGCTTTTGTGCAGTCCTGTGGAATTTGTGCTAGGGCTAAGCCCTGCTGTTCACGTGCCAGTGGGTTGCTTTTGCCCTTGCCGGTCCCGAAGAGGCCTTGGACACATATTTCGATGGATTTCATTTCTGACCTTCCCGTTTCTCAAAAAATGTCGGTCATTTGGGTGGTCTGTGATCGCTTTTCTAAAATGGTCCATCTGGTGCCCTTGGTTAAATTGCCTTCCTCCTCTGATTTGGTGCCTTTGTTCTTCCAGCATGTGGTTCGTTTACATGGCATTCCTGAGAATATTGTTTCTGACAGAGGTTCCCAGTTTGTCTCGAGGTTCTGGCGAGCCTTTTGTGGTAGGATGGGCATTGACCTATCTTTTTCCTCGGCCTTCCATCCTCAGACTAATGGCCAGACCGAACGAACCAATCAGACCTTGGAAACATATATGAGATGTTTTGTTTCCGCTGACCAGGATGATTGGGTGTCATTTTTGCCGTTGGCTGAGTTCGCCCTTAATAATCGGGCCAGCTCGGCTACCTTGGTTTCTCCATTTTTCTGCAATTCTGGGTTCCATCCTCGTTTCTCTTCAGGACAGGTTGAGTCTTCGGACTGTCCTGGTGTGGATTATGTGGTGGACAGGTTGCAGCAGATCTGGACTCAGGTAGTGGACAATTTGACCTTGTCCCAGGAGAAGGCTCAGCTTTTCGCTAATCGCAGACGCCGTGTGGGACCCCGACTTCGTGTTGGGGATCTGGTTTGGTTATCTTCTCGTCATATTCCTATGAAGGTTTCCTCTCCTAAATTTAAACCTCGTTTTATTGGTCCGTATAGGATTTCTGAGATTCTCAATCCGGTGTCTTTTCGTCTGACCCTCCCAGACTCCTTTTCCATACATAATGTATTCCATAGGTCGTTGTTGAGGAGATACGTGGCACCTATGGTTCCATCTGTGGAGCCTCCTGCCCCTGTTTTGGTGGAGGGGGAATTGGAGTATATTGTGGAGAAGATTTTGGATTCTCGTGTCTCTAGACGGAAACTCCAGTATCTGGTCAAATGGAAGGGTTATGCTCAGGAAGATAATTCCTGGGTTTTTGCCTCTGATGTCCATGCCCCAGATCTTGTTCGTGCCTTTCATGTGGCTCATCCTGGTCGGCCTGGGGGTTCTGGTGAGGGTTCGGTGACCCCTCCTCAAGGGGGGGGTACTGTTGTGAATTCTGTGGCTGAGTTCACTTCTGTGGTCACAAGTGGTATTGCAGTCTCTGGGCTTCCTCCCTCAGGTGTTTTGGTGAGCTCGTTGGCTGCCTTGCTATTTAGCTCCACCTGAGTCTGTCTTCCTTGCTCCTTGTCAATGTTCCAGTGTTGGATCTGAGCTACTGCATCTTTCCTTGGGCCTGCTGCTCTGCTAGATAAGTGCTTCTAGTTTGTTTACTGTTTTTTCTGTCCAGCTTGCTATTAACTTTTGCTGGAAGCTCTGAGAAGCAAAGGGGTGCACCGCCGTGCTGTTAGTTCGGCACGGTGGGTCTTTTTGCCCCTTTGCGTGGTTTTCGTTTTAGGGTTTTTTGTAGACTGCATAGTTCTCTTTGCTATCCTCGCTCTGTCTAGAATATCGGGCCTCACTTTGCTGAATCTATTTCATTCCTACGTTTGTCTATTCATCTTGCTAACAGTCATTATATGTGGGGGGCTGCCTATTCCTTTGGGGTATTTCTCTGAGGTAAGTCAGGCTTGTATTTCTATCTTCAGGCTAGTCAGCTCCTCAGGCAGTGCCGAGTTGCATAGGTAGTTGATAGGCGCAATCCACTGCTGCTTACAGTTGTTGTGAGGATAGATCAGGTACTGCAGTCTACAGAGATTCCACGTCTCAGAGCTCGTCCTATTGTTTTTGGTTATTGCCAGATCTCTGTATGTGCGCTGATTACTGCACGCTGTGTTGCCTGATTGCCAGCCATAACAGTTTCCACCACCATGCTTTACAGTAGGTATGGTGTTTGATGGATGCAACTCAGTATTCTTTTTCCTCCAAACACGACAAGTTGTGTTTCTACCAAACAGTTCCAGTTTGGTTTCATCAGACCATAGGACATTCTCCCAAAACTCCTCTGGATCATCCAAATGCTCTCTAGCAAACTTCAGACGGGCCCGGACATGTACTGGCTTAAGCAGTGGGACACGTCTGGCACTGCAGGATCTGAGTCCATGGTGGCGTAGTGTGTTACTTATGGTAGGCCTTGTTACATTGGTCCCAGCTCTCTGCAGTTCATTCACTAGGTCCCCCCGCGTGGTTCTGGGATTTTTGCTCACCGTTCTTGTGATCATTCTGACCCCACGGGGTGGGATTTTGCGTGGAGCCCCAGATCGAGGGAGATTATCAGTGGTCTTGTATGTCTTCCATTTTCTAATTATTGCTCCCACTGTTGATTTCTTCACTCCAAGCTGGTTGGCTATTGCAGATTCAGTCTTCCCAGCCTGGTGCAGGGCTACAATTTTGTTTCTGGTGTCCTTTGACAGCTCTTTGGTCTTCACCATAGTGGAGTTTGGAGTCAGACTGTTTGAGGGTGTGCACAGGTGTCTTTTTATACTGATAACAAGTTTAAACAGGTGCCATTACTACAGGTAATGAGTGGAGGAAAGAGGAGACTCTTAAAGAAGAAGTTACAGGTCTGTGAGAGCCAGAAATCTTGATTGTTTGTTTCTGACCAAATACTTATTTTCCATCATAATATGCAAATAAAATGTTAAAAAAAACAGACAATGTGATTTTCTGGATTTTTTTTCTCAGTTTGTCTCCCATAGTTGAGGTCTACCTATGATGTAAATTACAGACGCCTCTCATCTTTTTAAGTGGTGGAACTTGCACTATTGCTGACTGACTAAATACTTTTTTGCCCCACTGTATATATGGACTTAACTGTATGTATTCTATGTGTATATATTTATTCTATTCTAACCTGTCACTGTAATTTTACTGTATGCACACTGTTATGAACAGGTAATTCAGAACCACAATGGACCTTGAAGTTCAGAGCACACAAAGTGACCTGACAATACCCAAAAACATAGGACGAGCTCTGAGACGTGGGAACTCTGCTGACCGCAATCCCTAATCCTATCCAACCACACTAGAGGTAGCCGTGGAGCGCTCCTGACCAGACCTATGCGCCTCGAGCACAGCCTGAGAAACTAGCTAGCCCTAAGAAAGAAAAATAAGCCTAGCTTGCCACAGAGAAATACCCCAAAGGAAAAGGCAGCCCCCCACATATAATGACTGTGAGTTGAGATGAAAATACAAACGCAGAGATGAAATAGATTTAGCAAAGTGAGGCCCAACTTACTGAACAGACCGAAGATAGGAAAGATTGCTTTGCGGTCAACACAAAACCCTACAAACAACCACGCAGAGGGGGCAAAAAGACCCTCCGCACCGACTAACGGTACGGAGGTGCTCCCTCTGCGTCCCAGAGCTTCCAGCAAGCAAGAAAAACCAATATAGCAAGCTGGACAGAAAAAATAGCAAACAAAAAATAACACAAGCAAAACTTAGCTTATGCAGGATAGAAAGGCCACAGGAACGATCCAGGAGAAAGCAAGACCAATACTAGAACATAGACTGGAAGCCAGGATCAAAGCACTAGGTGGAGTTAAATAGAGCAGCACCTAACGACTTAACCTCATCACCTGAGGAAGGAAACTCAGAAGCCGCAGTACCACTCTCATCCACCAAAGGAAGCTCATAGACAGAACCAGCCGAAGTAACACTCACGACCACAGGAGGGAGCTTGGCCACAGAATTCACAACAGTACCCCCCCCTTGAGGAGGGGTCACCGAACCCTCACCAGAGCCCCCAGGCCGACCAGGATGAGCCACATGAAAGGCACGAACCAGATCGGCAGCATGGACATCAGAGGCAAAGACCCAGGAATTATCTTCCTGACCATAACCTTTCCACTTAACCAGATACTGGAGTTTCCGTCTCGAAACACGAGAATCCAAAATCTTCTCCACTATATACTCCAACTCCCCTTCAACCAAAACCGGAGCAGGAGGATCAATAGATGGAATCACAGGTGCCACGTATCTCCGCAACAATGACTTATGGAACACGTTATGGATGGAAAAAGAAGCAGGAAGAGTCAAACGAAAAGACACAGGATTAAGAACCTCAGAAATCCTATACGGACCAATGAAACGAGGCTTAAACTTAGGAGAGGAAACCTTCATAGGAATATAACGAGATGACAACCAAACTAAATCCCCAACTCGAAGTCGGGGACCCACACAGCGCCTGCGGTTAGCAAAACGTTGAACCTTCTCCTGGGACAAAGTCAAATTGTCCACTACATGAGTCCAAATCTGCTGCAACCTATTCACCACAGTATTCACACCAGGACAGTCCGATGACTCAACCTGCCCTGAAGAGAAACGAGGGTGGAACCCAGAATTGCAGAAAAACGGCGAAACCAAAGTAGCCGAGCTGGCCCGATTATTAAGGGCGAACTCAGCCAAAGGCAAAAAGGACACCCAATCATCCTGATCAGCAGAAACAAAACATCTCAGATATGTTTCCAAGGTCTGATTGGTTCGTTCAGCCTGGCCATTTGTCTGAGGATGGAAAGCCGAGGAAAAAGACAAATCAATGCCCATCCTAGCACAAAAGGCTCGCCAAAACCTCGAAACAAACTGGGAACCTCTGTCAGAAACGATGTTCTCTGGAATGCCATGTAAACGAACCACATGCTGGAAAAACAATGGCACCAAATCAGAGGAGGAAGGCAATTTAGACAAGGGCACCAAATGGACCATCTTAGAGAAGCGATCACAAACCATCCAAATGACCGACATTCTTTGAGAGACGGGGAGATCCGAAATAAAATCCATAGAGATATGTGTCCAAGGCCTCTTCGGGACCGGCAAGGGCAAAAGCAACCCACCGGCACGAGAACAGCAGGGCTTAGCCCGAGCACAAATCCCACAGGACTGCACAAAAGAACGCACATCCCGCGACAGAGACGGCCATCAAAAGGATCTAGCCACCAAATCTCTGGTACCAAAGATTCCAGGATGACCAGCCAACACCGAACAATGAACCTCAGAGATAACTTTATTCGTCCACCTATCAGGGACAAACAGTTTCTCCGCTGGGCAACGGTCAGGTCTATTAGCCTGAAATTTTTGCAGCACCCGCCGCAAATCAGGGGAGATGGCAGACAATATTACCCCCTCTTTGAGAATACCCGCCGGCTCAGGCAAACCCGGAGAATCGGGCACAAAACTCCTAGACAGGGCATCCGCCTTCACATCTTTAGAGCCCGGAAGGTACGAAACCACAAAGTCAAAACGGGAGAAAAACAGCGACCAACGAGCGTGTTTAGGATTCAACCGTTTGGCAGACTCGAGATAAGTCAAGTTCTTGTGATCAGTCAAGACCACCACGCGATGCTTAGCTCCTTCAAGCCAATGACTCCACTCCTCGAATGCCCACTTCATGGCTAGCAACTCTCGATTGCCAACATCATAATTTCGCTCAGCAGGCGAAAACTTCCTGGAAAAGAAGGCGCATGGTTTCATCACCGAGCAATCAGAACTTCTCTGCGACAAAACCGCCCCTGCTCCAATTTCAGAAGCATCAACCTCGACCTGGAATGGAAGCGAAACATCTGGTTGGCACAACACAGGGGCAGAAGAAAAACGACGCTTCAACTCCTGAAAAGCTTCCATAGCAGCAGAAGACCAATTGACCACATCAGCACCCTTCTTGGTTAAATCAGTCAACGGTTTAGCAATACTAGAAAAATTATTGATGAAGCGACGATAAAAATTTGCAAAGCCCAGGAACTTCTGCAGACTCTTCAGAGATGTTGGCTGAGTCCAATCATAAATGGCCTGAACTTTAACAGGGTCCATCTCGATAGTAGAAGGAGAAAAAATGAACCCCAAAAATGAAACCTTCTGAACACCAAAGAGACACTTTGACCCCTTCACAAACAAAGAATTCGCACGCAGGACCTGGAACACCATTCTGACCTGCTTCACAGGAGACTCCCAATCATCCGAGAAGACCAAAATATCATCCAAGTACACAATCAGGAATTTATCCAGGTACTCTCGGAAGATGTCATGCATAAAGGACTGAAACACTGATGGAGCATTAGAAAGCCCGAATGGCATAACCAGGTACTCAAAATGGCCTTCGGGCGTATTAAATGCTGTTTTCCATTCATCGCCCCGTTTAATACGCACAAGATTATATGCACCACGAAGATCTATCTTGGTGAACCAACTAGCCCCCTTAATCCGAGCAAACAAATCAGACAGCAGCGGCAAGGGGTACTGAAATTTGACCGTAATTTTATTTAGAAGGCGGTAATCAATACAAGGTCTCAGCGAACCATCCTTCTTGGCCACAAAAAAGAACCCCGCTCCCAATGGCGACGATGACGGGCGAATATGACCTTTCTCCAAGGACTCCTTCACGTAACTCCGCATAGCGGTGTGCTCAGGTACAGATAAATTAAACAGTCGACCCTTAGGAAACTTACTACCAGGAATCAAATCGATAGCACAATCACAATCCCTATGCGGAGGTAGGGCATTGGACTTGGGCTCATCGAATACATCCCGGTAGTCAGACAAGAACTCTGGGACCTCAGAAGGGGTGGATGATGAGATAGTCAGAAATGGAACATCACCATGTACCCCCTGACAACCCCAGCTGGACACAGACATAGATTTCCAATCTAATACTGGGTTATGGACTTGTAGCCATGGCAACCCCAACACGACCACATCATGCAGATTATGCAACACCAGAAAGCGAATATCCTCCTGGTGCGCAGGAGCCATGCACATGGTCAGCTGGGTCCAATACTGAGGCTTATTCTTGGCCAAAGGCGTAGCATCAATTCCTCTCAATGGAATAGGACACTGCAAGGGCTCCAAGACAAACCCACAGCGCCTAGCATACTCCAAGTCCATCAAATTCAGGGCAGCGCCTGAATCCAGAAATGCCTTGACAGAATAGGAAGACAAAGAGCAGATCAAAGTAACGGACAAAAGAAATTTCGACTGTACCGTACCAATGGTGGCAGACCTAGCGAACCGCTTAGTGCGCTTAGGACAATCGGAGATAGCATGAGTGGAATCACCACAGTAGAAACACAGCCCATTCTGACGTCTGTGTTCTTGCCTTTCAGCTCTGGTCAAAGTCCTATCGCACTGCATAGGCTCAGGTTTATGTTCAGATAATACTGCCAAATGGTGCACAGATTTACGCTCACGCAAGCGTCGACCGATCTGAATGGCCAAAGACATAGACTCATTCAGACCAGCAGGCATAGGAAATCTCACCATGACATCCTTAAGGGCTTCAGAGAGACCCTTTCTGAAAATAGCTGCCAGCGCACATTCATTCCATTCAGTGAGCACGGACCACTTTCTAAACTTCTGACAATAAATCTCTATCTCATCCTGACCCTGACACAGAGCCAGCAAATTTTTCTCTGCCTGATCCACTGAATTAGGTTCTTCATACAGCAATCCGAGCGCCAGAAAAAACGCATCAATATTACATAATGCAGGATCTCCTGGCGCAAGGGAAAATGCCCAGTCTTGAGGGTCGCCACGTAATAAAGAAATAATGATCTTAACTTGTTGAACTGGGTCACCAGAGGAGTGGGGTTTCAAAGCCAGAAATAGTTTACAATTATTTTTAAAATTCAAAAACTTAGCTCTATCTCCAGAAAATAACTCAGGAATAGGAATTTTAGGTTCTAACATAGGATTCTGAACCACTAAATCTTGAATGTTCTGTACATTTATAGCGAGATTATCCATCAAAGAGAACAGACCCTGAATGTCCATGTCCACACCTGTGTTCTGAACCACCCTTATGTAAAGGGGAAAAGAAAGACAGAACACAGTGCAAAGAAAAAAAAATGGTCTCAGAACTTCTCTTTTCCCTCTATTGAGAAGCATTAGTACTTTGGGCCTCCAGTACTGTTATGAACAGGTAATTCAGAACCACAATGGACCTTGAAGTTCAGAGCACACAAAGTGACCTGACAATACCCAAAAACATAGGACGAGCTCTGAGACGTGGGAACTCTGCTGACCGCAATCCCTAATCCTATCCAACCACACTAGAGGTAGCTGTGGAGCGCTCCTGACCAGACCTATGCGCCTCGAGCACAGCCTGAGAAACTAGCTAGCCCTAAGAAAGAAAAATAAGCCTAGCTTGCCACAGAGAAATACCCCAAAGGAAAAGGCAGCCCCCCACATATAATGACTGTGAGTTGAGATGAAAATACAAACGCAGAGATGAAATAGATTTAGCAAAGTGAGGCCCAACTTACTGAACAGACCGAAGATAGGAAAGATTGCTTTGCGGTCAACACAAAACCCTACAAACAACCACGCAGAGGGGGCAAAAAGACCCTCCGCACCGACTAACGGTACGGAGGTGCTCCCTCTGCGTCCCAGAGCTTCCAGCAAGCAAGAAAAACCAATATAGCAAGCTGGACAGAAAAAATAGCAAACAAAAATAACACAAGCAAAACTTAGCTTATGCAGGAAGACAGGCCACAGGAACGATCCAGGAGAAAGCAAGACCAATACTAGAACATTGACTGGAGGCCAGGATCAAAGCACTAGGTGGAGTTAAATAGAGCAGCACCTAACGACTTAACCTCATCACCTGAGGAAGGAAACTCAGAAGCCGCAGTACCACTCTCATCCACCAAAGGAAGCTCATAGACAGAACCAGCCAAAGTACCACTCACGACCACAGGAGGGAGCTTGGCCACAGAATTCACAACAGCACACATGATTTGCCGGAACTTTTTCAGAACTATCATACATATATATATATCCTGAAGAATATTTCCTTTGATAACGATGTGTAAATGACACAAGAGAATTTTTGTATGTAAAAGCTCATGTTAAAATCACATTGCAATCGGCTGTAAATCGGATGCTTGGTGTGAGAAATCGGATTGTACTTGCATTACTCTCATGCGACTCTCAGCAGGGAGACTGGGACCGATTTTTCATACTTTTAGGCTGGAGTCACACACAACGTATAAAAACACGGTCTGCTTTTACAGACCAAATACGCAGAAATGTTCCCTGAAAAGTGATCCGTATTGATACAGGAAAGATATATATCTTGGTACCGTGTTAGCCAGTACATAGAAAAATATTTAGAATTGAGAGTCCTCAGTGGTTGCTACCTTTTAATGGCTAACTGAAAAGATGGTAACAAATTGCAAGCTTTCCAGACTACACAGGTCCCTTCATCAGGCAAAGACTAAAAGAAATTCTGAAGAATCACATATTTGCTTGCAATTTGTTACCATCTTTTCAGTTAGCCATTAAAAGGTATCAACCACTGAGGACTCTCAATTCTAAATATTTTTCAGTGATCCGTATGTCATCCGTAGGCAAGGTGTGGCTGCGTATTTTGCACATGTAAACCTTCATATGTAATCATTATGGCATCCGCACAGCGAGATATTCTTGCCGGCTTGCAAAATGGACATAGAATGAATCCATGGCCTAAAATATTAATGAAAACATATATACAGTATATATGTCAGTGAGACACATATATATACATTAGCAAGGTGACATTAACCCCTTATTACCCCATATCCCACCGCTACTCGGGAATGGGAAGAGAGTGGCCAAGTGCCAGAATAGGCGCATCTTACAGATGTGCCTTTTCTGGGGTGGCTGGGGGCAGGTGTTTTTAGCCGGGGGAGGGGGGGGCTGCAATAACCGTGGACCCTCTCCAGGCTATTAATATCTGCCCTCAGTCACTGGCTTTACCACTCTGTCGGAGAAAATTGCGCAGGAGCCCACGCCAGTTTTTTCCGCGATTTAACCCTTTATTTTAACACCTAGAGCCCCCAAATTTTACACACAGACACTTCTAACATTAGTAGTGTGGAATATGTAAAAAAATAAGGGATATGAATTGGTTTACTGTATGTAAACCATGTCTCATATCCTGTCGGGTTTGATAAGGAGATAGCAAAAGCCGGCAATTGAATTACCGGCTTTTCTGCTATCTAGCTCTGTATTAAATCTAAACATATATATATGTGTCTCAATGACATATATATATATATATATATATACACACATACATATATATATATATATATATATATATATATACACACACACATATATATATATATATATATGAACAAAAAAACGGAAAACAACACAAAAAATAACTAAAGAAAAAAGTAAATTTTAATGCCTGAACGGCGTGGCGACGTTTCGGATATACTATCCTTTTTCAAGCAGTGAACACATATGTGAAGCAGTGTTTTATACAGGTTGCAAACAAATTTCATTAACAAATGCATTTAGTCCAATCATATGAATAAATGTATAGTGCATTACAATCAGTACATAAAAGAAGGTGCAATAGTGCATATTAAAATATTTTCTCTACCAAGCATTACCCCCGTCAATAATACAATATCCATATCATCTTAATATCATAAAAATGCTCATCATCTAATTGAGCCAACACAGGTGTCCCCAACCTATGAAACATAATCTTCTCTAACTTACAATTATATCCGCTGCATGTGCAACTGATCCTCGGCGTCCTCAGCCGTCTACTGCGCATGTCACAGCACATCTCGTCAGAGACCCATACTGCCCCTGTTCGCAGCTGCGCAGAGACGCACTGAGGATTACGGCGCCATCTTGGAACAGGGAAAAGCACCCGAATCTGCCATATTCTATAAAAAACTCCCATATACCATAAAATTATGCAATTAGCGTGCCCATTGATGCAAGACCGGAACAACATGATCATGATAAATATATCAAGAAACTATAGAAAAATATATAAACGGAGCGAGAGATAACACCATAATACAGGGTCATTACAAACACATATCACACATATATCAGGGCAACAATTTAACACTGCCATTATTCAAAAACCGGGTCAGGACATAAGTCCAGTTATGTGTCATGAGGTCTGGGTAAACACCACCATTTAAAGTAGGGTGTCCCATTCCTCAGCCGGATCAGAGAGGCGTGAGGGGTGGAAGCTCCCCCATAATCCTCCCGGTCCATGCACCAGACACTAAAAGACCCATACTACTGGCCATATATTGTATACCCCTACATCCATATGTCAAGCATATAAATGACCCAAACCGTGGTGCCCACTCAGCTCCATCACATTCAAGTTTTAACATCACTGTGGTCCGGTGATGCAAAAAAGGACACATATATTTTTTCCTTCAAATTCCTTTATTTAATTGATCAGAGCAAAAAAAAAAAATAATAATAATATACAGAAAAAAACAAACAAAATATATTCATCTCATAGGATAGGGACATCTGTGAAGAAAAAGAAAAAACAAAAAAGTATTAAAAATAATATCATATCAGTATAATCCATATATAAATATCATAAAAGATCAGATCATACAGACATGGAAAGAACAGTATACCAAAACCACTACCTATAAAATATGGTTCAATTTGAAATCTACATTAAGACCATACGGTTTGAGGGTATTTAATCTTGTAATCCACTCCAATTCCCTCTTTTTAAGCAATTTTATGTGGTCTCCCCCTCTCCTTTGAACAGGTATCATATCGATAATATGAAACTGACATATCGATAATACGAAATATGACAAACTCTGAATCACAGGCCAGATAATGTTGTATCTCAAACTTCTTGTTGGTTATAGGATGAGTGAAACTAGAACCCTTAAGAATCAAACTGCAATTAATGCAGGACAAACATGGAAAACATTTTTGTCATATACCTATTGCAATGCCCATGTTCCTTATGGTATGTCCGTGAAACTACATGTGATTTCAAAACTAGAATCAACCAACACCGACATACCATAAGGAAAAAACGGATGGATTTACCCGTCTCTAAACATTTTGCAGAAAAAATGCACACTGAGAAACAATTACGGTTTCGTATTATCGATATGATACCTGTTCAAAGGAGAGGGGGAGACCACATAAAATTGCTTAAAAAGAGGGAATTGGAGTGGATTACAAGATTAAATACCCTCAAACCGTTTGGTCTTAATGTAGATTTCAAATTGAACCATATTTTATAGGTAGTGGTTTTGGTATACTGTTCTTTCCATGTCTGTATGATCTGATCTTTTATGATATTTATATATGGATTATACTGATATGATATAATTTTTAATACTTTTTTGTTTTTTCTTTTTCTTCACAGATGTCCCTATCCTATGAGATGAATATATTTTGTTTGTTTTTTTTCTGTATATTATTATTATTTTTTTTTTTTTGCTCTGATCAATTAAATAAAGGAATTTGAAGGAAAAAATATATGTGTCCTTTTTTGCATTACCGGACCACAGTGATGTTAAAACTTGAATGTGATGGAGCTGAGTGGGCACCACGGTTTGGGTCATTTATATGCTTGACATATGGATGTAGGGGTATACAATATATGGCCAGTAGTATGGGTCTTTTAGTGTCTGGTGCATGGACCGGGAGGATTATGGGGGAGCTTCCACCCCTCACGCCTCTCTGATCCGGCTGAGGAATGGGATACCCTACTTTAAATGGTGGTGTTTACCCAGACCTCATGACACATAACTGGACTTATGTCCTGACCCGGTTTTTGAATAATGGCAGTGTTAAATTGTTGCCCTGATATATGTGTGATATGTGTTTGTAATGACCCTGTATTATGGTGTTATCTCTCGCTCCGTTTATATATTTTTCTATAGTTTCTTGATATATTTATCATGATCATGTGGTTCCGGTCTTGCATCAATGGGCACGCTAATTGCATAATTTTATGATATATGGGAGTTTTTTATAGAATATGGCAGATTCGGGTGCTTTTCCCTGTTCCAAGATGGCGCCGTAATCCTCAGTGCGTCTCTGCGCAGCTGCGAACAGGGGCAGTATGGGTCTCTGACGAGATGTGCTGTGACATGCGCAGTAGACGGCTGAGGACGCCGAGGATCAGTTGCACATGCAGCGGATATAATTGTAAGTTAGAGAAGATTATGTTTCATAGGTTGGGGACACCTGTGTTGGCTCGATTAGATGATGAGCATTTTTATGATATTAAGATGATATGGATACTGTATTATTGACGGGGGTAATGCTTGGTAGAGAAAATATTTTAATATGCACTATTGCACCTTCTTTTATGTACTGATTGTAATGCACTATACATTTATTCATATGATTGGACTAAATGCATTTGTTAATGAAATATGTTTGCAACCTGTATAAAACACTGCTTCACATATGTGTTCACTGCTTGAAAAAGGATAGTATATCCGAAACGTCGCCACGCCGTTCAGGCATTAAAATTTACTTTTTTCTTTAGTTACTTTTTGTGCTGTTTTCCTTTTTTTGTTCTTATGTTTGGAGATCACTGGTTCGGTGGTCAGGAAAGCGTTGCACATTTTGAGGTAATACTGGATGCTGTTCCAATTTTTTTCTATATATATATATATATATATATATAGAAAAATATGTCTACCTATACTATGTGTAGACATTTATTCTATCTATTCTAACCTGTCAGTGTGATTTTACTGTACACCGCACTGAATTACCGGCTTTTTTATAGAACACCGCTGCGTATTTCTCGCAAGTCACACTGATGGTCCGTGTGTAATCCGTATTTTTCTTGCCCCCATAGACTTTCATTGGTGGATTTTTTGCGCAACACACTGACAAGCATGCTGCGATTTTATCAGCCCGTAAAGTACAGCTGCAAAATATACGGCAGATGGGAGCTGCCCCATAGAGAATCATTGGTCCGTGTGCAATGCGTAGTTTTTGCGCCTCTCATATGTCCGTAAAACTCTCTAGTGTGACCCCGGCCTTATTGCAGACATTTTAGAATTCTGCACTGAAAAAGACTATTTTGGTTTTTCCATTCTCCTTTAGGACACAAATGCACCCGTGTATTCTCCTGTAGGGTGGGCACCGTGCACACGGCCATACTAGTGAGCACAGGGAAGTAACAGCACAGCTGCACCCTGCAGGAGGGTTTCTGCTTCCATTTTAAATATGTAGAAAAGTGAAAATGTGTCTGAAAGGGCGGCCAGGAACAGGTTAATTTTTACTTCTGAGTTTGACGCGGCTGAAGTTGTTTTCTTATTCGGCAATTTTTTCTTTTCTGTTTCTTATAGATTTAACCACAAAAAATAATCATCACAATAATAACATACAATGCAGCGAGGTGAATACACTGAAAAACAGCTACAAAAATGATAAAACTGGCACAAAAGGGCGTTCATTAAAGGGTTAAATGGCTTTGGGCTACTGATCTCACACAATGAATACACAGTGATGCCCTGCAAGGAACCCAGGTCTCTCCAGCCTGGCCCAAATGGGTCCTGGGCATCAAAGTGGGTTTGCTGCAGGGCATCGCTATCTGTGTGAGACACTGGATATATAAACCAACTCAGCCTCGTCTGAGATAATAACCCACCGACATCCCCCACCCCGGCGCTGCCCTCCGCTACGGCTCTGCTGCTCCTTGTTCACCGCTGCAGCTAATCACCGAATTCAGCAGTACGGTCACGAAGGCGCCTGCACATGACGCCGGCCCCGCTGCAGGCTGTCATATACGTCACGTGCTTCCACTCATCCGCTGACTCCGCCCACACATGATTGATCACATGGCCGTGACGTCACAGAGGTCCTCTGGCTCCAGCATCTTCTCAGACCTTTGCTCTGTGGCTGTGACTCTCACTCTGCGACAGGCTCGCTTTACGGCAGTGACGTCACGCCGGGTAACTAATGGATAGCAGGGTGTGAGTAGGGCGCTGGAGTTCCGGTTGTCCTCGGTAGGGGGCGTGTCTCCGCTGAGACTGTGGGAGAGCGGTGCGCGGGCAGCAGTCAGAGGTGACGGGAGCCGGTGTGACCGGGTAACGTGTAGGTGTGTGGTGTCCGGTCCTCCAGTCACATTGGTACTCTGTCACTTTCACTTTGTGCACATGTGATTTTCCCTGCCACAGGCCCCTCCCCCAATAATGTATGCCTGCCATGGCCCCCAGTGACCTGTCTGCTACTATGTGCCCGACATGCCCCTCAGTGACTCGTGTGTACGCTGTGCCCCCCCAGTATACCTACCACGCTAACCAGTAACCCAAGTGCTGACTATTCTCCCCAGTCACTCATGTGCCCACTATGTGTCTGACTTGCCCCCCAGTGACTCGTGTGTACGCCGTGCCCCCGTCCTCCCATGTGTACGCCGTGTCCCGCCTGTATACCTACCATGCTAACCAGTCACCCAAGTGCTGACTATTCTCTCGTCACCCATGTGCCCACCATGCCCCCAGTCACCGTGTGCCCATTGTGCCTGACATGCCCCCTCCAGTGACTCGTGTGTACGCCGTGCCCCCTCCAGTGACTCGTGTGTACGCCATGCCCCCTCCAGTGACCCGTGTGTACACCGTTTGCCCACTGCATATCTACCACGCTAACCAGTCACCCAAGTGCTGACTATTCTCTCGTCACCCATGTGCCCACCATGCCCCCAGTCACCGTGTGCCCATTGTGCCTGACATGCCCCCTCCAGTGACCCGTGTGTACGCCGTGCCCCCTCCAGTGACTCGTGTGTACGCCGTGCCCCCTCCAGTGACCCGTGTGTACACCGTTTGCCCACTGCATATCTACCACGCTAACCAGTCACCCAAGTGCTGACTATTCTCCCCAGTCACTCATGTGCCCAATATGTGCCTAACTTGCCCCCCAGTGACTCGTGTGTACGCTGTGCCCCCCGTCCCCCCATGTGTACGCCGTGTCCCGCCTGTATACCTACCATGCTAACCAGTCACCCAAGTGCTGACTATTCTCTCGTCACCCATGTGCCCGCCATGCCCCCAGTCACCGTGTGCCCACTGTGCCTGACATGCCCCCATGACCCGTGTGTACGCCGTGCCCCCTCCAGTGACTCGTGTGTACGCCGTGCCCCCTCCAGTGACCCGTGTGTACACCGTTTGCCCACTGTATATCTACCACGCTAACCAGTCACCCAAATGCTGACTATTCTCCCCAGTCACCCATGTGCCCGCCATGCCCCCCAGTCGCTGTGTGCCAACTATGTGCACCACATGCTCCCCAATATTCATGTGCCCACTATGTGCTCAGCAGGCTCCCCTGTCACCGAATTGATGTTGGTTTTGGTAAAAGGTAGGCAGGCTTGGATGTTTTTCTTTGTAAGAAAAATCTTCTGTGTTGCCACACAGGCCAGACACATGCAGACCACAACCAGTACTAGCCGTTCCTGCAGCTCCTTTGAAGAAGCACTCCTCCTTCTCCCTCTCCTATATTTCCTTCTCCCATCAAAGTTTTATCCTCTAAATTTATTGCAATCATCATGTTATACAGCACTGTGTCCTTACAGTTGCTCACTTTCCCTTTCTACCCAGACAATTCTTCTCTTTTCTATGCTCCATGTACAAACAGGAAGTCTCTTGTCCCTGTATTTATCATCCCCCATCTCCACTGCTCGTCTGTTCCCCCTGCCAGGGACTTTTGCAGTGACTCCTGACTCCAACATGGAAAATTGTCCTCCTGTTCCTGCATGGTGCTTAGAAGGAGTCATCTAGTTTGTTTTTAATCTTGTGATGTCATAGACCTAATGGAAAAGAGAAGAATTATCTGGGTAGAAAGGGGAAAATGAGCAATTGTAAGTACACAGTGCTGTATAATATGGTGACTGCAATATATTAAGAGGAGAATACTTTGATGGGAGGAGGAGGATAGAGGTTCTTCTTTACTGTTAGGCTATGTGCACACGTTCAGGATTTCTTGCAGAAATTTCCTGAGCAAAACAGGACATTTTCTGCAAGATATTCACATGCGTTTTTTTGCATTTTTTTCCCGGAGGTTCCCAATGCAATAATATAGTGAGAAATCCGCAAAAAAATCTGCAAAATTAATGAACATGCTGCGTTTACCGCGATGCGTTTTTTTTTGCGGAAAAAAATGCATCAAAAATTGCGGAATGCATTCTAAATGATGGGATGCATATGTATGTGTTTTTTTCGCATTTTTATAGTGAAAAGTCTGCAACGTGTGCACACAGCCTTACTGTTGTCTCTTGGCAGATTGAGGGCCCAATTTAGTTGTTGTTCTATCAGTTTTTGTGGCACGTCCAGTACTAGGTAAAGTCATTGTTGTGCCGAATTTAAGCCACTTCTTTATGGTGCCTTCAGTGTCCAGGCTGTTTCTAATTAATACCTTGGACATTATTTTGGTCCCGTCTCTTGACTGATAACTTTCCACAGCGAGATCCCTTTGCTGTGTTGTCAGCTGTTTCCAGACTACTGTAAAATGCAACTGAGAAAATGTCAGAGAAATCTTCATAGGACAGCGCAACTTTATATGGTGTTATCAGAATCACTGTAAATGCAAAGTGGCGCTATCCCGTGCCCCCGGCCAGATGTCCACGTGCCCCTGTGTTCCAATTATGCTATACCACTTGAGTAAATGTTATTTTGTGTTTTTTCTCACATGACAATTCTAATTTCAATGTTTTTTTTTTCTTCTTTCTCTCAGGACAACGTCATGTCAAAATTTAACCTTTCACCTCAGGTCGGGTTTGGCCTGGTGGCTGGAGTGGCGGCTGGGGTGGTAGTATACTTGCTTCACCAACACCGTAATAGGGATCGTAATAAGAAAGTCACAAAGCAAAATGGATACCATGTGAGGGCAGACCGTGATCATACGCTCACAGCGAATTATTCCCAAGGTTTGTCGCATGTCACATGTCTGGACGTGTAAGATTACGTGTTGCTAAGTAATGCGCCGATACATCTGCTTCCTCCCAGCATTGTCAGCAAGCTCCGATGTTGTCGCTGCCTCCCGTCGTGAGCAGGTAGAGTTATTGACGCGTCTGGATGACGTCCTGGGCAGCATCACAGATCTGCGGCAGGAGATTGACTCGTTGCGGAGCATTCTGCATGGCCTCGCTGAAGATATTGTAGGAGAAGTCCGGTGGGTACATGTTACATGGTGGCACCATTCGTTATACCATTCTTGGGGGGTTTATGTGAAATAACTTCTAATTTATGTAGCTAAATAATATTTAAAGGGCTTCACCTCCTCTTCATAGATGGAGCATGTAAAAACGAGCACTTGTGCAATTTACTACTCATTACAATTTTCATCCGTTCTTGACACATTAAGACTTCCCTTTATATTACAGCTCATTGCCAAGGAGACCGACTACCGCTGCTGTCTAGCTTGTTAGCACTGGCCAGGATGAGGAGGTAACAGCGCTTTTGGACAGAACCCAAAAACTAGCACAATAGAAAAGAGCTTGTAAGCACTGGTCGGGTTCAGCTGTCCAACAACGGTGGTCGGTCTCCAAGGCAATAAGCTGGAAAGAAGTGTGTTTATATCTCAAGAACAGCTGGGAATTTTAATAAGCGGTAAGTTGCAAAAGTGCTTGTGTTTACAGGCTCTATCCAACAAATACCAATTGATGAAGACCCGTTTTTCCCGTTTTTAAGGTTTGTCCAATTAAATTCTGGGCATTTACAGCAACGCTCCAGGCACAAAAAGATTGCACCCCCTCCAACTCTGGTAGACTTAAGCCATCCCTTTATCCTCCGGAGAGCCACATTGAGTACACTTTGCGCTCGAATACTTTCCCATTCTAATAAGTCTGATCGCTTTCAGTGAATTATGTTTTCATCCACAGGATGCAAACAATCACTTATCGCCATGATCTGATCATGTCCAGCTAAAATGATTGCAAATCAAAGGCGTCTTCCTACGGAATAAATGTTGGAAGAGTTGATGACATAGAATATAAATGAATGAGAGACAACTGCAGTATGCTTCTCGGCCACTAGACTATTTAAAGAGCTGGGTCACTTCAGAGCTTTCAATCATCTGATCAGTGGGGGTGGGGGGATGGGACTTGGACCCTCACTGATCTGATCAATTTTTGATCCTACTTGAGGGTAACTTTAAAATAAGCAGCTGCCATGTATGCACATGGGTTATAACACAATTCATAGCCAATATATGGCTTGCACCCTGCATTTTCTCTTCACCACGACAGCACCCACTGAGAGAGGGGATCTGCCCCTAGGAACAGGAAACCCTACGGAGAGATAAAAGGGGCGGTCCCCCTCGCTCCCACAGTTTTGGTTTCCTGTTCCTACGGGAAGATCCACGGAGAAGAGGATTCCCAGCCTGGACGCCGCTTGCGCAGTTTACCTGTGAGGACGGCAAGGGCTCCAGGACTGGATGCAGCGTCGGGGGTGCTGATTCAGTTTTCCCCCCTCTGCTGGCAGACGTCGCGAGACCGGGTCGTGGGGGCCGGTTCGCGGCAGATGTCCGGCGGTCTGCGGGGCAAGCACCAGGTGGTAGCGTCGCGCCGTCCTCGGCGGACGCCTGTGCGGTGTGGAGCCCAGTGCATGCCCCCGGAAGTGCTGGTAAGCTTCCGGGGTGCGGAGGAGTGAGACGACGCCGGCGCTGAAGCCGGTAACAGCGCCGGAGTATCCAATATGGCCGCGACCCGGAAGTGGTTAGCACTTCCGGGTTCAACAGGAAGAACATGGTGGCCCCCATGTGAAAAGGACGTCGGCGCTGCATCCCGGCGTCCAGAATGGATTCTGCAAGAGAGCCTGCGGTACCTTCTCTAGAGGTTACCACCGTCACCCCTCGCAGCCATGCCAGCAGCAGCAGCCGCTCTAGGCAGAGCGGATCGTCCAAAAGGAAGCCACCTGCATCTGTGTCTCCTCCTCAGCCGGTACCTGATCGGTCAGCTTCTGGGTGAGTGTGCATCTACCCCACTAGTCTGATTATTGTCCCTCTCCCTTTATAATAGGCAAAAAGGAAGGAAAAAGCGAAACACAAGCAGTGTGCGTTATGTATCCAGCCCCTTCCGGATAGTTACACTAAAAGGCTATGTGATTCATGTATAAAATCAACGTTACGTGAGGAAGCCTCAATTAAATCAGAGGATATAAGGGCCATGATTAGGGAAGAATTACGAGCCCTACAAAGCGTTGACAGCCACGTATTAAGGAGAAAAGAGGATACGTTTCACCTGTATCCGATCAGCCGTCTGAGTTAGAGGAAGCAAACTCCGATAGATCGCAGCAGGAGATATCCTCAGATGAGGATCAGGATACGTGCTTCCCCACAGATAGCATTGACAATCTGGTGAGATCAGTTTGCAATACCATGGGCATAGAAGATCTTAAAGTCCCTAAAACACAGCAAGACATTATGTTTGCTGGCCTATCCGAAAAGAAGAGACCCTCTTTTCCGGTAATAACGGCAGTAAAAAGTTTGATCAAAAAAGAGTGGGAAAGCCAGGGGCAGAGGGGGTTACAACCATCCTCAAAGAGACGCTACCCCTTTAATGATGAAGAATTCACAACATGGTCAAAAGCCCCAAAAGTAGACGCAGCTGTGGCGTCTACATCAAAGAAATCCTTACTGCCTGTAGAGGATTCAGGCTCGTTACAAGATCCTCTAGATCGCAAATCCGATTCGCTCCTTAAAAGAGCATGGGAGACTTCTGCAGGGGCTTTTAAACCGGCAATCTCAGCCACATGCACCGCAAGATCCATGCTTGTTTGGCTGAGTGACTTGGAAGAAGGGCTGAAAGGGGGTCTCTCTCTCTTAAATTATTGTCCTCTATACCCCTAATTAGAGGTGCCACAGCCTTTCTAGCGGACTCATCTGCCGACTCTATACGCCTGGCAGCCAAGTCGGCAGGATTAACCAATGCAGCACATAGGGCCCTATGGCTTAAGGGCTGGAAAGGTGACCCTCAGACCAAGTCTAAGTTATGCAGCCTCCCATGTCAGGGTGAGTACCTGTTTGGTACCAAACTGGATGAGATCTTAACTAAAGCAGGGGAAAGGAAGAAAGGCTTTGCAAATAGTAATAATTACGTTCCATTTTATAGGAGAGCGTTCCGAAAGCCCGCATTTAATAAAAGGAAGGAGTTTAAGAACCAGGATCGCTGGGCCACAAGAGACACAAAACAAAAGGGTGCGTTCTTTGGGAAGCGCCCTTTCAAGTTTGAAGAAAAACCCCGTTAGGTCAGATCTACCTGTGGGAGGCAGATTGTCCTCCTTCGCTAATGAATGGCGGGCCATAACAGCAAATATTTGGGCAAATAACCTTATTGCCTCTGGGTTACAATTAAAATTTTCCTGAGTCCCTCCGGACTCATTTCTATTGACTTCATTAAAGTCTCAGTTACAACAAGAGGCATTGGAGCAGGAGGTAATAAATCTCCTAGCTAAGGGAGTCTTGGTGGAGGTTCCATTCCTACAGGAGGGAAAGGGATTCTATTCCCCGTTATTTTTGATTCCAAAACCAGATGGAACATTCAGAACTATTATTAATCTTAAAAAATTAAACATCTACCTAGAAAATCAAACCTTTAAGATGGAATCTATCCGGTCCACCATTAAACTCCTGTTTCCCTATTGCTTTATGACAGTTCTCGACCTTAAAGATGCGTATTACCATCTACCTATTTATGAAGAGCATCAACAATATCTACGGGTAGCGATTGTATTGAATGGGTGTGTCCGACACTTTCAGTATACTGCAATGCCTTTTGGGCTATCTATAGCCCCAAGAGTATTCACTAAACTAATGGCGGAGGTAATGTCATATCTAAGACTAGAAGACACTCTCGTAATTCCCTACTTAGATGACATCTTAGTAGTAGGAAATTCTCCTTCGCAATGTCAACAACGGTTGTGTGATATGATAGCATCTCTGCAAAGATTGGGTTGGATAATAAACTGGGAAAAATCTAGACTTATCCCAACAACTCGGCAAATTTTCCTGGGGATTATATTAGATTCTACAAGCCAGAAATGTTTCCTTCCGGAAAATAAACAGATAACGGTTAGGAATAAAGTTCAGTCGGTAATAGATAAACCCCTAATTTCTTTGAGAGAAGGCATGTCCCTTCTTGGCTCCTTCACGTCATGTATTCCAGCGGTTCCATGGGCCCAATTTCACTCGAGGCATTTACAGTATGCAATTTTACATGAAGAAGAAAAATCTCATGGTCATTTAAATATTAAAATTTCCCTTTCTAATAAAGTAATCCAATCTCTGATATGGTGGCTAGATCCAAAAAACCTGGTCAGTGGAGTCCCCTGGGTAGTTAAACCCTCAAATATAATATATACTGATGCCAGTCCTACTGGCTGGGGCGCACATTTAAAAGACCATTTAGTCCAAGGATTATGGTCAGTCACGGAGTCAGACGACTCTTCTAATATAAGAGAGCTAAAAGCTATCTATCATGCTCTATGTGAATTCCTTCCGCAGCTACACGGGACACATACCAGAATTCTGTCCGACAACATGATATCAGTCGCCTATATCAATCATCAAGGAGGAACAAGATCAGGAACGCTCATGTCTATAACCGAAGACATTCTAACCATAGCCGAAGAACATCTTCTGTCCCTGTCAGCGCTGCATGTCAGAGGAGTGGACAACTCAAGAGCAGACTTCCTCAGTCGTCATACCCTCCACCAAGGAGAGTGGGTCCTAAATCATCAAATTTTCAAAATGATAGCTATGAAATGGGGTACACCCGAGAGAGATCTCTTCGCCACAAGACAAAACCGACAACTAAAAAGATTTGCTTCAATGTTCCGGGCCGACAATCCCGACATTCTCGATGCCCTTCAGACTCCTTGGACATTTCAGAAAGCATACGCTTTTCCTCCTCTGATTCTTCTACCAACAGTAATCAGGAAGATAAGGGAGGACCGGGCAAATATAATCCTGATTGCCCCATTTTGGCCAAAAAGACCATGGTTTTCCCTGCTCAGAGCCATGTCCATCTCGGATCCGTGGATCCTCCCGGAGGATCAGGATCTTCTTTCCCAGGGGCCCTTCAACCACCCTCATGTGAAGGGACTAAGGTTGACAGCCTGGAATTTGAGAGGCAGCTGTTAAAACTAAGAGGCTTCTCCGATAGTGTAATTAATACCTTGTTAACAAGTAGAAAAAGATCCACTACTGACATATATGTGAGAGTGTGGAAGAAATTTCTAAATCTCTATCCATCGGCGTTATCTAGTGAAATTCCCGTCTCCACTATTCTAGAATTTCTTCAAAAAGGACGTGACCTAGGCCTTTCAGTTAATACTCTGAAAGTACAAGTTTCTGCTCTAGGGGCCTTGTATAGTCACAATGTTGCGGGTAATAGATGGATAGCTAGATTTATTTCAGCTTGCCAGAGATCAGAGCCAGTTCAGATTCCGCAGATGCCTCCTTGGGATATTAATTTGGTCCTGGAAGCCTTAACAGGTCATCCATTTGAGCCTCTAGACTTAGCTCACATTAAATATATTTCACTTAAGACCGTTCTTCTTGTCGCGTTAGTATTGGCAAGAAGAGTAGGTGACATACAGGCACTATCAGTAGATCCTCCCTTTATGTCAATATTTCCTGATAGAATTGTCCTGAAAACAGACCCTTCCTACCTACCTAAAATGTGTACAAAATTCCATAGATCTCAAGAAATTCTTCTTCCTTCTTTCTATAATAATCCTACAGACCAGGAAGAAGAGAAGTACCATACTTTAGATGTGAGAAGGGCTATAATAACTTATCTGGATAGGACTAGCGCCTGGAGGAAGAGCAGGGCTCTCTTTGTTTCCTTCCAGGGTCAAAGGAAAGGATCTGGTGTTACAAAAGGCACACTATCCCGATGGATTCGGGAGGCGATATACCTGGCCTATTCATCTAAAGGGGAGAATCCACCTGAGACTGTGAAGGCACATTCCACCCGGGCGATAGCATCATCCTGGGCTGAATGAGCAGAGGTTCCTATAGAACTCATATGTAAGGCCGCAACCTGGTCTTCTCCTTCTACCTTCTATAGTCACTATAGATTAGATCTATCTGCCTCCACTGACTTGTGTTTCGGTAGATAAGTCCTTAATACGATAATCCCCCCCAAATAACTATCTCTGAAAGTCTCTCAGTGGGTGCTGTCGTGGCGAAGAGAAAACACCGGATTACGTACCGGTAATGCTCTTTTATAGAGCCACGACAGCACCCCTTCACTTCCCTCCCATTTACATATATTAGTGTACATATGAGCACTGTTAAGGGTGGTGGATTCTTGTACTTATACATAGTTAAATTATAATGAATGATGATAAAGAATTGTCTACTAAAACTGGTGGGCGGTTCCTCGCAATCTCTGTAACCCAAACTGTGGGAGCGAGGGGGACCGCCCCTTTTATCTCTCCGTAGGGTTTCCTGTTCCTAGGGGCGGATCCCCTCTCTCAGTGGGTGCTGTCGTGGCTCTATAAAAGAGCATTACCGGTACGTAATCCGGTGTTTTTCACCAGTTTTCCCCTCCGTACGCCCCATCTCTAATTTTCAGTTGTCTCTGAGATGGTGGGTGTGTTCTAGCTGCTATGATTCGCCTATACAAAAACATGAGGAATTTAGCACATGTTCAGAATCAGTAGCAGCAGTGAGAACATTACTCAGCAGCACTGAGCAGTGTAGCTGTGAATCCAGCATTGGTGTTAGAAAAACACTTACTAGAAAGCTGCAATCTGTCTGTGTTTCTGTGCCTTTCCCTGCTCATAGACTTCTATATGCAATAGAAGTAATAGCAGTTTATCAGAGTGAATATTGAGTCCGGGGAAGAGGTGGCTGATAGTTTCTCAAGTGAAGAAAGAAGTATACTTCAGAAATGAGGTATTTTTAACTTGTGAAAGTTTGCTTATTGTATGAAAATGTATTTTATTTTTTGAAATCCAAAATAAAGTTTTTGCTTTGGGACTGGTTTAAATGTACAGAACTTGAATCCATGGCGCATTGCAAAAAAAAAAAAAAACCCAAAATTGTACCAATTTTTTCCAGGTCACATCTGGAGGAAAACCAACGGGCTATTCGACGGCGGAGATACCTGCCCCACAGAGAGAGGACGGATTCCACAGGCTCCAGCTCCATTTACTTTACAGCAGGATCCGGGACAGCACAGACTGATGTGGAAAGTGAAGGAGGGTAAGTGCTACAACAAGACACAGCCGTGCCCCTGCTGGTTTACCCATCAACTAAGCAGTAATACGTCTTTCAGTTCATCATTCGTTCATCTCTTTTATTAGGAAAATGATATCAGGATGGATCTTATAATAAGTGACATATTAAAAGCTGCACTTTAAGTCCCATAAGAATTATTAGACTCTAAATAAACTAACTGCAGCGATGTTGATGAGTCTGGAGTAGTGGTACAAAGTCAGCGCTGGACCCAGGGACAATGGTTAATACTTTTTTTTTTTTTTTTTGTATGGCTACTACAGTGTATGAAAGAGCGCTTTCTGAAGGGCAGCGATGGGGTCTTTGTGGCCAGTGTACCCCATCAGCATCCCATGAATTGGTTGATAGGAAATGGGGTGGGGAATAGAGCTTGAGTGATGGAGGCTTCAGATCTACCATAGCTCTTTAGCCTAATTTGCTTATCAGTTCCAGTGCTGATTTCTCAATAACAGAGGAAGGCCTTGGCCATATGCAGGTATTGCTGTAACCGCTACATGTGCATATATATTTAGTTTAGGGGTGAAATCCTGCTGACAGTTTCCCTTTAAATGCTATTGTCAGGGATTCACAGCAGTTTTAAAGGTGATGCAGCAGCGATCGGAGCTAGCTCTGGTCACAGCCGTAATGGGCAGGCACCAGCTATGTAACACAGGCTGTATCGGTTCCTGAGCCAATGCCATACTTGCACACACTGACTGTAACATCGGGGTGTGTGAAGGATCTAAGGGCTGGTTTCCTCTTTTTCAGCTGCAGCTTGATTTCTGTATGGCTTATCTCCCAGGTCAGGCTTTTGGCACCGCAGCTGATTTTACCAAGGGTACCTTCTGTCAGCTATACAGTGTACCGTAGTGTAATGTACAGTACCTCTAATTCTGATATTAAACATGGCCCAATTAAGTCTGCTTGTGTGGAGACCCCTCTGTATGACTTTCTGACTTTCTTATATAACCCAATAGGACACATTGACAAGAGGTTGTCTTTGTAAGACCCCCGTAATGCAGTCTAATAAGTCCTGAAATGTTTTTGCCCATTGGTTTTTAGCAAATCAGGCCTAATATGAGCCTGGTGAAGAGACTACCATTGGTTATGTCCTGGGCCAATCCCACACAGCCACGTTTCCTGCTATGGCGGATCAGCGTGATATAGACCGGGAGCAGTTTGGGTCCTTGAGGTTTTACACCAGGCCTGAACTCTCGCTGCTGTCACCGCCTGTCACTGACACCCTCGATCCGTTTCTGCAGCTGCAGGAATTTTTTTTTTTTTTTTATGCAGCTGTTAGTTCACCGGTCAGCACTAAGACATAATGTAGGCTTTAATGAGTTAACCAGGGTTAAAATAGTGATTCTGGGAATATTGCCAGCCATATAGAGCTTAGAGTACTTTTCAGGGGGGCTGCTCTGTCGTGCGGTCATCCAAGGCTCTTCACAGAAAAAGGTAAAACCATCGCAAGATGCAGCGCTCAACGGATTTCTTGGCTCTGAAGCGTACCAGCTATTGTTTTTTCTTGGCTGATGCTGTGGCACTGAAGTTAATTTTTCTCTTTCCCTGTTTTTCACTAGAATCCTCAAGGTCCATTTTGACAGTTTCATTTTTCCACATTTTAGCAAAACCAAAAACCCCAGAGCGCACATTAATCGTACCCTTCCAAATCCTAACTGGAGCGTAAGAGGAGCATTATACCGGCCAAACTGACAAGTCCGCTGTTGTTTCTGGACGCATGGCAGGCCCCCTTCCTGCTCTAGATGTTGGGGGCACAACGAAAACGGGCTTTAGTAATTCTGTTTAACCCTTTCACACTGCAGACAACATTTTTTTTTTTTTTTTATCTTGTCTTCCAAGAACCATAATTTACCTTACAAGGTTCCGAAAAACTTCTAAAAAAAAAACTGTGTGCACATACCCTAAACATAGCACATCGCCTCCTGTGCCTGCTCCATACATGCGCCCCACCATCTGCTGGACATGTATGATATTATCGTGGATGTCCGAAAAGGAGTGAATTGCAAAATCGCTGATAGTCTCATACATGGCGTTCTAATTCCTGAATATCTCCTGCTAATACACCTCTCATGCCACACACTGAGGGTGCGTCCACATTTTCAGCAATGAAATCTGCTGTGTCACATATCATGTGATTTTTGTTCCAAATTTTGTTGTAGAAATGCTGCAAAAAATCCACAGCACAGGATAAGTTTCTACTAGGCAAATAGAAGAGATTTGGTAAATTCACATTTACTATGCCACCCATAAAAATGTCTACTGGGAGGGGTCCCCGTCATCACAAGAATAAATAACACATTTTATCGGTTTCCGAAAAGAGAAATCTGATTTGTTCCAAAACCAGAATATGGTGGAGCAGAGCATGTTATTACTAGTGAGACCCAAAAATGTAAGAAATTATAGAGAACCTGTCACTAGGTCTAAAGTGGTGATGTTTTTTTCTCTTATCGTATTCCTGCTGCACCTCTTTATACAGGTCCGTCTCAAAAAATTAGCATATAGTGTTCAATTTCATTATTTACCATAATGTAATGATTACAATTAAACTTTCATATATTATAGATTCATTATCCACCAACTGAAATTTGTCAGGTCTTTTATTGTTTTAATACTGATGATTTTGGCATACAACTCCTGATAACCCAAAAAACCTGTCTCAATAAATTAGCATATCAAGAAAAGGTTCTCTAAACGACCTATTACCCTAATCTTCTGAATCAACTAATTAACTCTAAACACATGCAAAAGATACCTGAGGCTTTTATAAACTCCCTGCCTGGTTCATTACTCAAAACCCCCATCATGGGTAAGACTAGCGACCTGACAGATGTCAAGAAGGCCATCATTGACACCCTCAAGCAAGAGGGTAAGACCCAGAAAGAAATTTCTCAACAAATAGGCTGTTCCCAGAGTGCTGTATCAAGGCACCTCAATGGTAAGTCTGTTGGAAGGAAACAATGTGGCAGAAAACGCTGTACAACGAGAAGAGGAGACCGGACCCTGAGGAAGATTGTGGAGAAGGACCGATTCCAGACCTTGGGGAACCTGAGGAAGCAGTGGACTGAGTCTGGTGTGGAAACATCCAGAGCCACCGTGCACAGGCGTGTGCAGGAAATGGGCTACAGGTGCCGCATTCCCCAGGTAAAGCCACTTTTGAACCATAAACAGTGGCAGAGGCGCCTGACCTGGGCTACAGAGAAGCAGCACTGGACTGTTGCTAAGTGGTCCCAAGTACTTTTTTCTGATGAAAGCAAATTTTGCATGTCATTCGGAAATCAAGGTGCCAGAGTCTGGAGGAAAACTGGGGAGAAGGAAATGCCAAAATGCCTGAAGTCCAGTGTCAAGTACCCACAGTCAGTGATGGTGTGGGGTGCCATGTCAGCTGCTGGTGTTGGTCCACTGTGTTTCATCAAGGGCAGGGTCAATGCAGCTAGCTATCAGGAGATTTTGGAGCACTTCATGCTTCCATCGGCTGAAATGCTTTATGGAGATGAAGATTTCATTTTTCAGCACGACCTGGCACCTGCTCACAGTGCCAAAACCACTGGTAAATGGTTTACTGACCATGGTATTACTGTGCTCAATTGGCCTGCCAACTCTCCTGACCTGAACCCCATAGAGAATCTGTGGGATATTGTGAAGAGAAAGTTGAGAGACGCAAGACCCAACACTCTGGATGAGCTTAAGGCCGCTATTGAAGCATCCTGGGCCTCCATAACATCTCAGCAGTGTCACAGGCTGATTGCCTCCATGCCACGCCGCATTGAAGCAGTCATTTCTGCCAAAGGATTCCCGACCAAGTATTGAGTGCATAACTGAACATTATTATTTGTTGGTTTTTTTGTTTGTTATTAAAAAACACTTTTATTTGATTGGATGGGTGAAATATGCTAATTTATTGAGACAGGTTTTTTGGGTTATCAGGAGTTGTATGCCAAAATCATCAGTATTAAAACAATAAAAGACCTGACAAATTTCAGTTGGTGGATAATGAATCTATAATATATGAAAGTTTAATTGTAATCATTACATTATGGTAAATAATGAAATTTAACACTATATGCTAATTTTTTGAGAAGGACCTGTATTCTGTTTTGTTTTTTCCCACTCTGCGGATACTGAAAATGGGCCTTTTTATTTAGAGAACAGTTTTATGGTCCTCGGGGGTGGGTCTTTAAAAATGTGTTGCATTATTACTCTGTGAGCCATGCCCCATTGTTAAAATACCATAAAAATTAGCACTGGATAAAAAGGCTCATATCTCTGGAACCATTTGGCGGATTTAAGAAAAAAAAAATAATAAAAAACAAACAAACATACAAACAAAACAAAAACTGGAATCCTCAATGGGGCAGTGGGAATGGAATAAGATAAACTGGGCACTTTAGATCTGGTGATGAGTATTCTTACAGACAGCCCAGTTATCGGCTCATTACCCGGGGTCAGATGTGATGGCCAGAAGAAGCTACAGATGGCCATACAGTACAAGTCTGTAGGATATGCCATGTCTGGCTCTGATGTAAATGGAGAGGTGGCCACATATAGATCTATGGTTGTAGCGGAAATACTTGAGCTCCTGTTTTTGGTGGTGAATAGAAAAAGACATGTATGTATGGCCACATATCAGTGCACATCAGAGGGAGAGCAGGCCCTGAAACCCAATTGTTTCATTCTCTCTCACCTCGATTCCATCATGTATTGGCTTTTATAGTTACACTACAGCAAATGCCGAGTCCGACTATGACCGGGAAAGTAGCAAGGGGAGCGACGAAGAGGAGGAGGATGAAGTAAGCTGTGAGACTGTGAGGACAATGCGGAGGGATTCTGCGGATTTAGTCACTGATGATGAAGCGACCATGTTGGCTGCTGACCCCATAGATGAGGAGTTGATGCTTTTGCTCCAGAGGTCTGATGAGTTACACAATGGCGATGCTGAGCAGAAGAGAGAGGGATTTCAGATGCTGTGCGCTAATAAATTGCTGGTAAGGGACCATTTTCTTACCTTCTTTTACCTTCCAGGAACCCTGGCACAGATTTTGATTAGTCAGACTGGTGTGAGGTCATAATATTGGCGGAAATTATGTTTCTCCAACCTGGCTAATCAAAGGCCGCAATAGGAATCTGTGGATAAGCCATTCTTGAGAAACCTCCCATCCAGCCGCTAGAGACTACATCAGGCCGATGGTACAGAGTCCCATGAATCAAATCACCAATATCTAATACCATGTATCACCATGTTTCCTCAGGCACTCTAACCTTACTCGCTTCTCTATGGCCTTCCAATATTTAACAATATTTGTTAATGCTATTGTTAATGCTATTTGTTAATGCTAAACAGCAGAAAGGGCCCAGTGCTAATATGCTCCTTTTAATTGAGATTGTAAGCACTGTTTTTAAGCTGACCAGGATCAATGGAGCACACTGTTACTGCATTACAAGCTCAATAGCAGCGGTGGTCGGTCTCTTAGGCAACAAGCTGTAAACAAGAGAAAGAAGTGTTAGTATCAAGAACAGTTGCAAATTTTAATAAGCAGTAAATTGCAAAAGTACTGAGTCCTATCTGACAATATTCAACTATGGAGAACAAATGTTTCCGTAATTTTATATTTTGTGATGTCTTTCAAATGTTTTAAATACTTTTTTTTTTTTTTTAAGACCTAAACTTTTGACAATTTTAATGATCCTAGTGTACGATTTTTAAAAATACTATATATTGCCAAATGTTTTAAGGCACCTCTCCTAGAAGGTGAGTTCAGGGGTTTCCAAACAGGTGCATAAAATAAAGCACTCAGTCATGCAGCCTCCATAGAGAAACATTAGTGTAAGGGTAGGGTCAGACAGCACTGCTGGCAGCATGCTGATAGGCGCACCTGCATCACACCCGCTGGCCCCACACTTGCATCAAAAAAGCTAGGTGTGAACATCTGCTTTTTTTTTTTTTTTTCACTGTGAAAAAATGCAGACTATAGAAAGAAAACGACAGCAGAAATTTTACCCATTTTTACAATTTGTTTTGGTGCAGTTTTTTGCTGATCAACTCATTTTGATCTCATTGGGCAAAAACTGCAATAAAAACGCTGATATAATTTTGCAACTCCTTAACGACGGCCGGTACGCCTTTTCACGGCGGCAGTTAAGGATACTTATTCCTCAGCACCGCTTTTTAACAGCACTGAGAAATAAGGGTATAGCGCCCCCACAGACCCGGAATTTTTCCAGGGTCTAGGTAGCCAAGACCCCAGAGAACATGACTCTGGTCCATTGTTACCAACCCCAGTGTTTGTGATCGCCGTTATTAATGGAATAACGGCGATCGCAAAAAAAAGTCCCGATTTTCCCCCCCCCCCATTTAATTTCTCTCTCCTCTGATGTGATCGCACATCAGAGGAGAGAGAAATGGGGTCCCCCAATTTCCCACACCCCAGTACCTGCTATGTCCCTACTTCCCCCCCCCCCCCCCCCCCCCCGTGAAGTCCCCCGGCCGGCAGAGTCTTCTTCCCGGAAGAAAATGGCGGGCAGCACCCGGCAACAATAGGAAATTTTTCCTATTGGTTCATTTAGATCCTATCACAGTGATCAATCACAGTGATCAAAATAAAAATAAAGTAAATCAAACCCCCTTTTATCCCTTTACCCCCTTTAGTTTAGTTAGGTAAAAATAATAAAATAGAAAAAAAATAGATTCCATTAGGGTTGGGGCTAGGATTAGGGGTGTGTTGGGGTTAGGGTTGGAGTTAGAATTGGGGGGGCTCCACTGTTTAGGAACATGAGGGGTCTCCAAACGTTACATGGCTCCACCATCGATTCCAACCAATTTTGTGTTCAAAAAGTCAAATGGTGCTCCCTCACTTCTGAGCTCTGCCATGCACCCAAACAGTGGTTTCCCCCCACATATGGGGTATCGGCGTACTCGGGAGACATTGCCCAACACATTTTGTGGTCCATTTTCTCCTGACACTCTTGTGGAAAAAAAAAAAAAAAATTGGTTCCAAAGTAAATTTTTTGTGAAAAAAGTAAAATGCTCAGTTTTTCCTTCCACATTGCTTTAGTTCTTGTGAAGCACTTGAAGGGTTAATAAACTTCTTGAATGTAGTTGTGAGCACCTTGAGAGGTACAGTTTTTAGAATGGTGTCATTTTTGGGTACTTTCTGTTATATTGAAACCCCCCCCCCCAAACTCCCTTCAAATGTGAGGTGGTCCCTAAAAAAAAAAAAAATGGTTTTGTAAATTTTGTTGGAAAACTTAGAAATCGCTGGTCACATTTTAAATCTTATAACTTCCGAACAAAAAAACTTGTTTCCAAAATTGTGCTGATGTAAAGTAGACCAGTGGGAAATGTTATTTATTAACTATTTTGTGTGACACCCACTATCTGATTTAAGGGCACAAAATTTTTGCTAAATTTCCATTTTTTTTTCATAAATAAACGCAAGTTATCTCAAGGAAATTTTATCAGTATCATGAAGTACAATATGTCACGAAAAAACTATCTCAGAATTAGCGGGATCGGTTGAAGCGTTCCAGAGTTATAACGTGACAGTGGTCAGAATTGTAAAAATTGGCTTGGTCATATTGGCTCTGTCACTAAGGGGTTAAAAAATACAAAGGTAAACAATGCACTGTATAAATAAGATTATAGGAATGTCATTTTTTTAATTTTTTTTTTTATCCATGTTAGTGGTGTTGTAGATAGTAGAAGCACTCAAATAATTGCAGATTCAGCTACCCGAGGGAATGTAAAAACAAAACAAAAAATAACTGGATTTTTGGTTGCTTACCGTAAAATCTGTTTCTCGGAGCCTTCATTGGGGGATACAGGAACCGTGGGTGTATGCTGCTGCCACTAGGAGGCTGACCCTATGCAAATAAAGTTGGCTCCTCCTCTGCAGTGTACACCCCACCGACAGGAAGTAGGATATTCAGTTAGTGAGAAACTAGTAGGAGAAGCAACATGTAAAAGAGAAACTCAAACGTTAACAGTATAACACAATAAACAGAGCTGTTCAACTTGGGAGGGTGCTGTGTCCCCCAATGAAGGCTCCGAGAAACAGATTTTACGGTAAGCAACCAAAAATCCTGTTTTCTCTATCGCTTCATTGGGGGACACAGGAACCATGGGACGTCCCAAAGCAGTCCCTGGGGCGGGAACAGCAGTAAACTCCAATCTAGGTCGGAGGAACTCACCACCGTCGCCTGCAAGGTCTTCCTACCTAAGCCGGCATACGCCGAAGCTAGGCATGGAAGTTTCGCGAACATGTGGAGGACCGATCATCGGTCTGTAGAGATGCAAGGCAGAGGCCCTGTATGTGCACTGCCGGGAGGAGCCCACTGCCTGGGTAGAGTGCGCCTTAAACCTGGAAGGAGGAGCTCTGCTCTGACCTGGTAAATCTAAACATTGCTGACTGGATTTTGCGGGCATACGTTGATTTGGAGGCCGGAGGGCCTCTACGCCGAGCCCGAATACTGAAAAGGGGGAGGGGCGGCCTTAGCTGGATAGATGCACCTCGCCCTGACCCGGTAGCGTGATGAGCGAACACTACGAAGGATGAGTCCGAGCAGGATGAAAGGAAGGGAATCAAGGATGATGGACAGAGCCATGGAGAACCTCGGCAAGGTAAGGGCAGAGCACTGAACCTGTGATCCACAGAATGTACAAAACTGCTGCCACAGACTCTGGAAGTGGTTGAGAACCTGAAAAGAAGGTATAAAACGAAAATGGACCCGCCCCTCGCAAAAATGCAGGAATGTCCGATGTCTTGAAGAAAAGGAGGACCTGGATAAAGGCTTTCATAAAATAAAGGAAAGCACACGCGGTCCCAGGAGAACAACGAGGTTTAGTCTGAGGAAGAAGAGAACTCGTCCCTCCGATGACCTCCTTAATAATTGGTTCAAGTTGGAGCCAAACTGACGGAAAACCTCGGAAGGCAAGCTGGTGAGGGACTTCCTAGAGGATAAGTCCTGCCACGCCTTAAGCAAAATGGTCCTTCGGATGGGCACGATATTGCTGGATGTCCAAGCAGCACCTGCAGCGGCATCCACGGGGGCGGATACCATGTACTTCCTTGCAAGAGTAAATTAGTCCACAAGGACAGCGATTTCCTCCGATCGGACTCCATGAAGGGTGCCCTGATGGAGTAGCTTAGCCCATGCATCTATTAACTTTGCTGCCCAGGTGGAAACAAAGGCAGGGCACAATGTAGCGGCGGACACTTCAATGGTCGACTTTGCCATGGACTATTAGTCCGCCGTTGGTAACCTTGAGGGATGCTCTCTGGGAGAGGAGGACTGTATCGGTGGAAAATCTGGAAACCGGATAGTCTAGAGACTGAGAAGAGGTCCAGTTCGCAGTAAGGTCAGGAGAGAGGGAATATAGGAAACCGAGACGCTTCCCTCTTTGGAACGGCTGGATTAAGGATTTGAAGAGAAAACCCAGAAAAGACCATTAAATTGAAATGACAAGAAAAGACTTGAGAGTAGGGTACTGAGGACCTGCTAGAGAGCAAAACGCTGAGGACTTACTGAAGGGGACCTTGGGTGAAACCCTGGATCTCAACCCAGCAATGTAGGCTCTGCTACATCAACAAAACGACTCAGAAAGGGAGAACCGTTTGAAGAGACCACCTCTTGCCCATCTAAGTAGATAGAACAGAGACTCTCAGATAACTCCACAGACTCAGATCCATCAGGAAGCTAAACTTAAGCATACAGGGATGAAGATGGTTAACAGGGACTATGGAAAATGTAGACAAGATGGGCAATGATAGGCACAATCGGATATGAGCAATCAAAGGAGGAGAGTCCATTTAAATCCTGGAGTATTTCAATTCCATGGGAAGTTGGCCCTAGGAAGGGGTACATAGGCCCCCAAAAAAAACTTGACTGCCAAAGGGAAGATCCTTACCTATGAGGACATGAGTGACCCTATCCATCCCGGACCCTCTGTAAAGGAGAGAGGATTGTAGTGTGTGGATCTACTTGCCTAAGTATAAGACACCACACAAACAAGGATAACCGTGAAAAGGATACGAATCCTGCTGAAGGAAGGAACGTATTATCACCAAAACTCCATCATTGGATCCAGGCGTGGAGCAGCCTTCTACACAGGATGATGCTTGCACAGAGTAAGATCCAATTCCTATCCGAGGTGGAAGAACCTGTTCCTGCCACGGTCGGAAATAAAATCCCGGAGCTGCTCGAGGTTTAATCAAGTGTCTGTAAGAAAGAAAAGGTAAGTGCTGACACATAAATAAGAAGCTCTGTATCAAGGTAGTTCAAAGGCCTCTAGAATAGTGGAGTGAACATCATAAGTCAATGTATTACATGGGCTCTGGCTCCGTAATAGACAGCCAGAACGTATAATACTGTAAATCATATATGATAGGAGTAACGTACTGGATAGTGCAGATAGACCTACAGTTAGTGGTAGGCCCTAATAACCAGACGGAGAGGAAAGGCCCATAGAGAGCAACATGCAATTAAGGCCCAGTGCGTGAAGAAAAACTGCAACCACTCGGTACCTGACACCAGCGAGTCCGACCTACCTGAAAGTGGACTGGCCACTTATGCTGCCACTGAGGTCCACCCTGTGGCACTGAGATTCTCCTTGTGGTACTTGGTAGATCTTCTGTTTAGCTGTTAATAGACTATAGACGTTATTGACCATGAAACACACGGTAAAAATTGCGCCTCTGACTCACCTGAAAGCGGATTGTAACCGCTGCGGCAGCCAGCCAGAAGTGATGAATACCGGGCACCTCTCTCTGAGTGGTGACTAGAGGAGAGCCTAGGCAGATGCTGCAAAGGACCCTTAAGAGCGTGATGGAGGGCGTTTGACTCACCTGACTCTGGGGCAAAAGAGCAGGACCCATGCAGCTATCGATCTCGGGCACATCCAAACCACTGGAAAGATGGCAGGTATTGGTGTCTGGAAGATGACATCTAACTCCTGGATAGCGGACAGAGTACTGCTGCAATTGAACGGGAGGAATAGGAATGAGCGTCTGACTTAACTGAATACAGTACAGAGCGCCAGTACCACTGCAGTGGTTAATCCAAGACATGTCTGATCCGCTGTAGATACGACAGTGTCAAATACCGTACTGTACCTGGAAGGTGGTGCGTGTGAAACCTGGATGGCAGACAGAGTACTGCTGCGATCGGCTCTCGGTATCCTGTGACTAATCAGCATGGAGAGAACCCTGGAGAAGGGTTTAGGAGAGAGTTGATTCTGTGTTGCGGTCTAGGTCGTGATACTTGATGGCATTAGGCAGAATAACAGCTTCCGTGTAGTAAGCCGCACCACGGAGTCTGTCTTGAAGTATGTCCTTCCGTGCTCGTTCTCCTGAAGGTAGAACAGTAGGCTTGTCAACAGGGAATCTCAACTCTACTCTGTTGTGCACTTGAGTTCAAACCTTTGCGCCTGCGATATGTGGTCAGATTCTTTATCCACTGAGCCACAGCAGACATTGCTGGAAAATACGGACTCTTAACCAGCTGCAAGTCGGGTCCGAACACTGCAGTCGTGAAGTGGGGAGCAGCTCCCCTCTCTGCTTAGAGCAGTGTAATGGTTGCATCCGGAGGAGGCTGCAGGGAGATGGAGGGCGAGTGCCTGAGAGCAGGAGATATGGAAACATTTGATATGCCAGGGTTCTAGCATCGCTGTGTGTAGAGAAATAGCCGAGCCTCGCACCGCTGAAAATCAAGGCACAGGTCTGCAATAGCAGAAATCACAACAGCAGTGTGACAAAAACGGAAAATTCCGAGGAGAAATGTGCAACTGAAACCTTCTGCGAAGTGAACGCCACATGGCAGGTTTTATAATGGTCCATCTCCCTGTGGAAGGTGAGGGGCGGACAGTGGCACAGATGACGGCAGCGTAGGGCATACTGCCATACCCCTGCTGGAAACTGCACGGCTCTAGAACACTTATTACGGCAGTGACAGCACAGCTCTAGAGTACTACTACGCCAGTGATTGCATGGCTTCAGAGTACTATTCCGCCAGTGGCTGCACGGGTCTAGAGTACTGCTACACTAGTGACTGTGCAGCTCTAGAACACCAGTGATTGCACGGTTATAGAATATAATTACACCAGTGACCGGGTTGCATCAAAGGAGGACAAGAACGCTCCCCTATCAGATTAGGCATGGTGAGCATACCTGTTGTGAATTCTGTTGTCGAGCTCCCTCCTGTGGTCGTGAATGGTACTTCGGTGAGTTCTGTCCGTGGGCTCCCTCTGGTGGCTGTGAGTGGAGCTGCTGCTTCTGAGGTTCCTTGCACAGGTGACGTGGTTTATCCTTTGGTTGGCTGCTCTATTTAACTCCACTTAGATCGTTGCTCCATGCCAGCTGTCAATGTTTCTGCATTGGTTCAGTTCGCTCTTGGATCTTTCTGGTGACCTGTCTACTCCAGCAGAAGCTAAGTTCCTGATAGTATCTTATTCGTTCATTGTTTTCTTGTCCAGCTGGATATCATGATTTTGTCTTGCTAGCTGGAAGCTCTGGGATGCAGAGTGGCATCTCCGTACCATTAGTCGGTGCGGAGGTCTTTTTTGCACACTCTGCATGGTCTTTTGTAGTTTTTTGTGCTGATTGCAAAGCTACCTTTCCTATCCTCTGTCTATTTAGTAAGTCTGGCCTCCCTTTGCTGAAACCTGTTTCATTTCTGCGTTTGTGACTTTCATCTTACTCACAGTCAATATATGTGGGGGGCTGCCTTTTCCTTTGGGGAATTTCTCTGAGGCAAGGTAGGCTTTATTTTCTATCTCTAGGGCTAGCTAGCTTTTAGGCTGTGACGAGGCGCCTAGGGAGCGTCAGGAGCGCTCCACGGCTATTTCTAGTATGTGTGATAGGATTCGGGATTGCGGTCAGCAGAGCTCCCACATCCCAGAGCTTGTCCTGTGTGAGTTTTAACTATCAGGTCATTCCGGGTGCTCCTAACCACCAGGTCATAACACATACCTATAAAAAATCCCAGAGGGCTAGGGGAACAGGAGGGATGCAGAGAGGAGTGCCAAACTGCTAAGCAGTGCTACTCACAGCAGGTGTAGTGTCCTGTGGTCTGCTCCCAGGCTGTAGCTGCGACAGGCATCAGGGCATAGGTCCAGGGCCCCAGCAGGAAGATGGAGGCAGGGAATCCGGCCGGTGAAGACGCACACTGGTGGGAGGGGACCCGCTCTCAGAGGTCGGAGGGGGGGCGGGAATAGCTGCTAGGTCCGGAGGAGAGCGCTCTCCAGCAAGATGGCGGCGATTCCAGGCCGAATGGGGTGGCTGGGAGTAGTGGGCGGAGCTAGCCGCCCTGCACAGGAATAGGTATAGACAGTCTGGTGGGAGAAAAGTCCGCCCGGATGTTGAGGACGGGGGGCGGAGCCAGCGCTGTAACTAGGCCCGAGAAAAGCCGGGACCTAGATTTGCAGCAAATGACCGCCGGAGCATGGGTGGGGGGCGCGGAGGCCTCAAAACGCTGCGGTGGGATACCCGGTGCCCCTACTACCGTCGGAAAGGGCAGGGAAGGCTCCCGGAGCTAAAAACCTCCGTAAAGGTTCAGAATGGATGGGTTAAGGGGGGGCGGCAGGTATGAAAGAAATAAAGGATCTTTCTTCTTATCTTCTCATCTTCTTACTGACTTCGCCAGACCCTGGGGGGAAAGAAAAATACCTCCCCGTCCAGCATGGATCAGACGTCCGAAATCCTGCGATGTGGGACGTCCTCGTCTCCTCAGACTGACAGGCTCTGGTGGGCGAGTGGGTGGGAGACGGAGGCAGGCCTGGGTCCGAATCACCTCAACACGCTTCGGTGTTAGGGGCTGGGGTCCTGCCGACTAGATGTATGAGGATACGGGGTGGCAGTACACGCCGTAATCATAGTCCGTATTGTGGGAGTACAGGTGTGACTCTTCACCCTGTATCCCTCCACGGTACCTGTAAGAAAACGACACACATTGAGGTACATAAGGGTCTAATGAAAGACCCGTGTCCACCTCCTACTGACACTAAGCTAAACTGAATATCCTACTTCCTGTCGGTGGGGTGTACACTGCAGAGGAGGAACTAACTTTTTTATTTGCATAGTGTCAGCCTCCTAGTGGCAGCAGCATACACCCCATGGTTCCTGTGTCCCCCAATGAAGCGATAGAGAAAAAGTTATTTTAAATTTGCTATTTTTTAATGTTCAATCTAGGAAACCATTAAATGCTGAAACATAAAAGAAAAAAAAATTCTGCTAACCTTCCCCCATAAAATGCTAAAAAAAAAAGCGATGAAAATAATATATGTAACCCAAAATAAGTCACCACCAACATCCCTCTCTGGATAAAGGAAAGCTGCTCGAGCCTCAAATGGGGTCCACAGTTTTGAAAAGCTAGCTCATATAGGTGCGATGGTCCGGTGGCCACGTACGTGGCCGTATGTTTCGTTCCTATAGCCCTGCATCTCACCTGCTTACTGCCACTGTTTGATCATGGGAACAACTAAAACATCTAAATATTTCTTTTCATTTTCTCAGTATGGAGGGCGCCAAGACTTTGTATGGAGACTAGCGCGGTCCTACAGCGATATGTGTGAGATTACTGAAGACCTTGCCGACAAGAAGTCCTACTCCTCGGAAGGTGCGATGTAGAGATGAGCAGATTTCTCCGCAGGCTCGAATTAAGTTTTAGGCAAAATGAATGAAAAGTTGTACAACTTTCTAATACTCTTTGTATTGCAGTTCACCATTGTGAAGATAGTGGTCTTCTGTGCGTGGATGAGAGCACGCTTGTGTATATTTCTAGGCTGAAAAACTTCTTTGAAGGGGTCAACTAACCGTTTAAAAAAAAAAAAAAAAAAAAACAGCTGCAAATAGTATAAAATTCCAAAATACATTACACTTTCCTATTCTTTTCCCATGTGCATCATAAATCCCCCGGGACTTTGTATACAAGCTGATCATGGGTCACACTACTAGTATCATGGTCCTGTGGTCATGGTTCACGCTACCAGTTTCATGGCCCCGTCCGTGGTCATGGGTTGCGCTACTGGCGTCATGGCCCCGTCCGTGGTCATGGGTTGCGCTACTGGCGTCATGGCCCCGTCTGTGGTCATGGGTCGCGCTACTTGCGTCATGGCCCCGTCTGTGGTCATGGGTCGCGCTACTTGCGTCATGGCCCCATCTGTGGTCATGGGTCGCGCTACTGGCGTCATGGCCCCATTGGATGCAATAGTAGCATGTTAATAGCACGTAAACAAAGGGGGCTGCTTAACCCTTTAATGACCACACATCTTTTTTTCACTTCTTCTTTGTTTCATAAAAGCAGCCCTAATATATATCACGGGATAAATTCATCCATCATGACCTTTAGTAAATTAACGCTGCATGATGGATTTATCTCAATAAGCTTAAAAGGGAATCAGTCACCAACTTTTTGCTACCCCATTTTAAATCCGCAAGATATAGGGACAGAGACCCTGATTCCAGCAAGGTGTCTGTTAGTGGGCTGCTTTCTGCAGTTTTGGAGGACTACATAGCAGCAGGTTTATTATTCCACTGGTGATAATATCCTGCTGATAAAACTGTGCCCAATAAGTGACACATCGTTGGAATCGGCGTCTCTGTATCTACATCATTCTGCTGTCAGATTAGATGGCAAAAACATGGTGACAGTTTCAGCATGGAAATCAGCATGGAAGCTAAGATGTGAGCACGGATTTTTTTTTTTTTTTTTTTTACAAAAAGTTGGAAAACCCCCTCATGTCATGAGCTATTAATGTATGGGAGGGAATAATGGACCCAAACTTAGTTAAAAAAAAATCACCCATTTTGTGCTCTGAGAGATATGACTATTTGTTATCCGTTTGATGTTCTGTATGTGCCAAAATCCTATACAGATATTGTTTATTTTTTATGTCCACAAAAATGGTTCATACACTCATCTAAACTTATCCTTTAAAAGGCTATTTCCTTCTTTATAGATTGATATTGTCACATAGAGTTTGTAAATACAAGCACCTTTGCAATTTACTGATTCTTAAAATTTGCAGCCGTTCTTGATATTAACACATTTGTTTACAGCTTGTTGCCTATGGAACCGACCACCACTGTCGTCTAGCTTGTAAGCACTGCGTTGAGTAAAAGGTGACAGTGTGCTCCAGCGATCCTGCCCAGCTTCAAAACAGGTCTTATAAGCTCAATAGAAAATAGCTTGTAAGCACTGCACTGAGTAGAAGGTGACTGTGCTCCAGCGATCTTGCCCAGCTTCAAAACAGGTCTTATAAGCTCAATAGAAAATAGCTTGTAAGCACTGCACATGTTTAACAGCAGTGGTCGGTCTCTAAGGCAACAAATGGTAACAAAAGAGAAGCGTTAATATCTCAAGAACGGTTGAACATTTTAATAAGCAGTAAATTGCAAAATTGCTTATATTGTCAAGGACTATCTGACAGTATCCATCTATGAAGATGGGAATAGCTCTTTACGTTGATTTTAGGAAATTAAATCATCCCATGTCACTGACCTGCGTTACGGCTACAATCCTGTTTCACTAGTAAGTGATTTTGGAAATGGCACGAACACTAAAATCATTGACCGCTGTTATTTTGCAGTATTATTTATGATGACCAAGAGACTTAAAGAGTTAGAGACAAGGAATGACTTGATTTTATTTATTTTATTATAGGGAAAGAAGAAGTTGAAGTTGCACTTCAGACAGAAGGCCAAAGTGCTGAGTGCCACAAATGGTACGTATCTCGCTGTGGGGGAGGCTCAGGGTCGTGTTCGGCATTCGTCTTCCCATAGACATAACACAGAACACATAGCTCGCCGCTGTCTGCCTACGCTCTGCTCACAAGGTCACCGTTCCCACTTTTCCCAGGAGATTTTACTGGCTCTTTAGCAGACACTTCATTCAGATAAGTGGGGTTTTTTTGGTACCTCAAAGAGGAAAACTTTTATGCACCCTCGAATTCCAGGCTTTACGCCAAAGATTAAAAAATCCATTACTGCAGCCTGTATGCAACATTATACCGCCACATAGTGCTTCTGGCACAACTGCTTTATTCTCTGCGCTGAGTGAGGGGGGTTGGCTATGAAGGGTAACGTATTCATATCGGGAATGAAAAGCTGCAGACGAGAGTTAGAAATGGCTGAAATTGCAAAGTACATCTTATTAATTGCTATTAACATCTTATTAAAACTTCTTTATAAAAAAAAAATCATGGATTTGTAATTGTTGTAGTTTATTGCTCATTGCTTAGGTTACTGGCCACCTCTTCGGTCAGCAGTGGCCAGTCTCCTAGGCATGTGAGATGCTTTAGAGCCTGGAAGCACTGCCCTGAAGCTTCAGTTCCCCGGAGCTTGTCTCGTGCTGCAGGGGAGAATTAGAGAGGGTGCAGTTCAGACCATATGGCTTTGCTCAGATGTTCGCCTTCAGGAGCGCACATTGAGCTCTACATATTCATGTGTATGGGGTATCCGGGAGAGACCTGACCCCTAATGAGCCCTTGGCAGTCCCGTGTCTGACCAGCATTGGTTTTACGTGTAACCACTTCATGATCAGGCAATTTTTCCTCTTTCCAGATCAGGCACACTTTTGGAGGTTTTCATACATGCGGTTTAAAGAGCTATAACATTATTACTCTTTCAAATAATTTTTACACCTTTTATTTCCATGGTACACGGGACTTCGTTTTTATGTCACTGTCATGTTCTCTTTTTTTTTTTTTTTTTGTTTCTATTTATTTACACATTGTTATCCACCATAAGGTAAAAAAACACATTTGGGGGTCATTTAACCCCTTAATGTCCGATATGCCTTTTATCAGTGGCAGTTAAGGGTACTTATACCTCAGCACTGCATTTCACTGGCGCTGAGAAATAAGTGTATAGTGCCCCCCAGAGTTGGAATTTCTCCAGGATCTTGGCTACCGTGGGTAGCTGAGACTCCTAGAGAACATGATTCGGGTCGGTTTTTACCGACCCTAGTGTTGCGATCGCCGAGATCTGTCGGCCGGCAACAATAGGAAATTTTTCCTATTGGTTCATTTTGATCACTGTGATAGACCCTTTCACAGTGATCAAAATAAAAAAAAAGTAAATAAAACCCCCTTTATCACCCCTTTAGTTAGGAAAAAATAATAAAATAAAATAAAAATATTTTGATTTTTCCATTAGGATTGGGCTAAAGTTGGGATTAGAATTGGGGGGTTTCCACTGTTTAGGTCCATCAGGGGGTCTCCAAATGCAACATGGCGCCACCATTGATTCCAGACAATTTTGTGTTCAAATGGTGCTCCCTCCCTTCTGAGCTCTGCCATGCACCTAAACAGTGGTTTACCCCCACATATGGGGTATCGATGTACTCAGGAGACATTGCACAACAACTTTTGTGGTCCATTTTCTCCTGATACCCTTGTGGAAATAAAAAAATTGTTCCAAAGTAAATATTTTACTGAAAAAGGAAAATGTTCATTATTTTCCTTCCACATTGCTTTAGTTCTCGTGAAACACCTGAAGGGTTAATAAACTTCTTGAATGTGGTTTTGAGCACCTTGAGGGGGTGCAGTTTATAGAATGGTGTCGCACTTGGTTATTTCTCCTTCGCCTCATTGGGGGACACAGGACCATGGGTTATGCTGCTGTCACTAGGAGGCTGACACTAAGCTGAGACAAAAAAAGGTTAGCTCCTCCCCTGCAGTATACACCCTCATGCTGGCTTCCAGAGACCCAGTTCAAGCTTAGTGTCCGTAGGAGGCACACTGTTTTTTGATCTCACGATTTTTTCCTTTTTAACTTTCGAAGGGGGCGACTGATTCTTTCAAGGTCCGATCTCCCCCGAAACAGCAACAGGCGAGCACGGGAGTTTCACCTCACCGTATCCTCTCCTGCGACGCGGGAGCCACTGCCTGAGCTGACCTTTTTTGGGCGACGGTCTTTTCCCTAAAAGGGCGCCGATCTCCCCACTTTATACAGACGAGCACTGGTGTTTTACCTCCAGTATCCTCCTCTGCAGCCAGGCTTTTTATTGCCGGACATCTGCCCTGTCCACCAGGTTTTACCCTCGGCTGTACAGAGGCTCTATTTCCGTGGCGTCCGTGCAGACCACACTGCATCACCAATGCTCTGCGTGATTCAGGTGGTGGACGGTTCCTCTCCACCCCCCTGTCTGGGGCTGGTGGATAGAGGCTTCCCAACCCCTGCACCGTCCCTGCCATCCCAAGGCACCTCTCCCCTCCTCGGGGTAAGTGTCTCGTGGGGGATGGGGGGGGGGGGTCGCCGGTTTTGCGGTCCGGAGGGCTCCTCCTGGGTAGCGCACATCGTGGGCTGAAGCATTCCCCACTTTTTTGGCACTTTGCGGCCGCGCGCCGGACCGAAGCCGCAAATTTAGTCCCCGGCTCCGGCCTAGCCGCTGGACGCTGCCGATAGGCTCCGCCCCCCCCCTGCGCGTCATCGGCAGCGCCGCCCCCCGGTCCTGGCGCTTCTCGCAGCCTCCGAGATCTCTCTCCTGATCTCGGCGGCCATCTTGGTCCCTCACTGCACGCCGCAGCTCAGCTCTGCCGCAGCGTCCAGGTGTCACAGCGCCCACGTGCAGCCGGTTTCATCTCAGGCAACACAGTTTGCCTTCTCAGGACCTCGGGACACAGGACCAGGGTAAGGAGACCTCGTCAGCCTCTCCTCTGCAGCGTCGCCCTCTGCTTCCCTACATTATAGACCCTGTGATCTATTTTTTTGCATTAGAATCATGTCCCAGTCAAGGTCCAAAAAATCCTCTAAGGTGCATACAACCTTTTTTTCTGCGTGTACCACCTGCCAGGCCCCACTTCCTAGGCCTCAAAGTTCTCCCCTCTGCTCTGCCTGCGATGCCCCATGTGCCCAGGAGCCCTCTGCCGCCACCGACTCCGGCGTACCTAGTCCCCCCCCGTGGGTCGCCTCACTTTCACAGTCCGTGGATTTTTTAGCCAACGCCATCAAATCCATTCAAAATCCTCCCGGGGTACGGGGCAATCCGTTACAGGTGTTAAGAGATCCCTCCATAGCAGGGGAATCGTCGGCCAGCAGGGGCCGCTCTCCCCATAAAGAGGCACGGTCATCCAGAAAACGGATCCGCACTACCTCTCCTGAGCGCTCACCTCGCCACTCAGACTCTGGCAGCTCCACCTCTCGCTCACCCTCTTTGGGGGCTCGCAGCGTTCACGACTCTGAACATGAGTCCGAGGTATCATTGGACCCGGAGGCTCCGGAGTTCAGAGCTACGGTTGACTCCCTCATTGTAGCAGTCAATCACGCGCTTAAGGTGGATGATGACTCTAATTCCGCTCCGGAACACGCGGTCTCTTTTACCAGAACCAAGCGTTCCCACAAATCTTTTGCCTCTCACCCAGCTTTTCTGGATATAGTCAGGCGACACAGGGAGCGTCCAGATAAGCGTTTCTCGGGTAAGAAGGACCTGGTATCGAAGTATCCCTTCTCAGCAGATCTTGTGAAAGACTGGACGGATCCCCCTATAGTAGATCCTCCGGTCTCGCGCCTGGCTTCTAAAACGCTTCTTTCAGTCCCGGACGGCGCTTCAATTAAGAGTCCCACTGAACGCCAGCTAGACTCTCTAGCTCGCTCAGTGTATGAGGCCTCAGGCTCTTCCCTGTCCCCCTCCTTCGCCGCGGCTTGGGTGACCAAGGCAATGGTTTCCTGGGCGGATGCTCTAGCGAAATCCATTCATGAACAGGACCTCCCGTCTGAGATGGCGGACCTGGCTAAACAGATAGCCATGGCTAGTGATTATGTGATGTACGCATCCTTCTACGCGGCGAATTGCGCAGCATCGGCGGCTTCTAACGCCATCGCTATCAGAAGGGCTCTTTGGCTCAGAGAGTGGCGCGCAGATTCCTCCTCTAAAAAATCTCTGATCTCTCTCCCTTTTCAAAGCGGGCGCCTTTTCGGCGAAAAGCTTGACCAGCTTATTTCCGACGCCACAGGGGGAAAGAGCAAGTTCCTTCCCCAACAGAGGCCCAAGGCGGCTTTCCAGCGCCAGCCTTACTTTCGCTTTCGGCCTTTTCGTACCAGCCCAGCCTGGTCCAATCCTACCGGTCTTCCCAGATCGGACCGATCCGCTCGCACAGACAGAGACGCTCGCCCCTCCTTCAGGCCGAATCCTTCCTGGCACGGAAAACCGAGGCAGCCCAGAACCCGAGGTTCCAGACCCCCCAGATTCCCGTCTCAATGACTCGGGAACGGCGCCAGTCGATACCATCAGAGTAGGCGGACGTCTACTCCTTTTTCAGCAAGCCTGGCTCTCCGTCGTTCACGACGAATGGGTCAGGGATCTGGTATCGTCTGGCTACAAAATAGAGTTCTCCTCTCCTCCTCCAACTCGGTTCTTCCCCTCTCGTCTCCCCAGTTCGGGAGCTCAGTCTCGCGCCCTCCTTTGCGCCATTCACGCTCTCCGCCAGAGCGGGGTCATTGTTTCGGTCCCGGAACACAAGAGGTTCAAAGGTTTCTACTCAAACCTCTTCGTCGTGCCAAAGAAGGACGGAAAAGTGCGCCCCATTTTGGATCTGAAACTCCTGAACAAGTGCGTAAGAGTCCGGCACTTCAGGATGGAATCGCTCAGATCGGTCATCTCTTCGATGGAAAGAGGGGAATTCTTGGCCTCGATAGACATCAAGGATGCCTATCTTCACATCCCGATTTTCCCGCCTCATCAGAGGTTCCTCCGCTTTGCCGTTCTGGAGGACCACTTCCAGTTCACGGCCTTACCCTTTGGTCTTGCCACGGCGCCCAGGGTATTCACCAAGGTCATGGCGGCTGTCATGGCCATCCTTCATTCTCGAGGAGTCGTCGTGTTACCTTACTTAGACGATCTCCTCATAAAGGGCCCGTCTTTTCAAGCCTGCGAGTCAAGCGTCCACATTACCCTGGATTCTCTTTCGCGCCTGGGCTGGTTGATCAACTTGGACAAGTCCTCTCCCGTTCCTGCCCGTCGGATCTCCTTTCTGGGAATGATCCTGGACACTTCGAGGGGGCTGGTCTTGCTTCCTCGGTCCAAGGCCCAAGCGCTTCAACAGGGAGCCCGAACGCTATGCCATCCTCGTCCGCGAACCATTCGGTTCGCCATGAAGATCCTGGGAAAGATGGTTGCAGCAATCGAAGCGGTTCCTTTTGCTCAACTCCATCTCCGTCCCTTGCAACAGGCTTTGCTGGACAACTGGGACAGGAGTCTCTCATCTCTCGACCGCCCTTGCCCCCTGTCCCCGCGGGTCAGACAATCTCTCGTATGGTGGACCCTGGGCCCATCGCTTCTCCAGGGGAAGTCCTTCCTCCCGATCCGCTGGTTAGTGGTAACCACCGATGCCAGTCTTCTCGGCTGGGGGGCGGTGTTTCTTCACCACTCTGCCCAGGGCCGTTGGACAGTTCAGGAATCCAGACTCCCCATCAACATCCTGGAGATTCGTGCTATCAGACTGGCACTGAGTCGCTTTCACGCCCTGCTCGCGGGTCACCCAATATGAGTCCAATCGGACAACGTCACGGCGGTGGCTTACATCAACCACCAGGGGGGTACCCGCAGCAGGGCGGCGATGCAGGAAGTCTCTCTCATCCTTCGTTGGGCCGAAACCAACCATTCCATCATCTCTGCGGTTCACATTCCGGGAGTCGAGAACTGGGCGGCGGACTTCCTGAGCCGCCAGGGCCTTGCCTCGGGGGAGTGGGAACTCCACCCAGAGGTATTTCATCAGATCTGTCTTCGCTGGGGGACCCCGGACGTGGATGTGATGGCGTCCAGATTGAACGCCAAGGTCCACAACTTCATTGCACGTTCTCGGGATCCCCAGGCCATAGGAGTAGACGCGCTGATTTCTCCGTGGCATCATTTTCAGCTCCCATACGTGTTTCCTCCCCTTCCCTTACTGCCGAAGGTGATCCGAAAGATCAAGACGGAGGGAGTTCCGGTCATTCTGGTCGCCCCAGACTGGCCTCGTCGCGCTTGGTACGCGGAACTCGTTCAGCTCGTAGCCGACGTTCCCTTGCGGTTACCAGACCGCCCAGACCTGCTTCGCCAAGGTCCGATCTGCCACCAGAGCTCAGGGTCCCGACGTTTAACGGCGTGGCTGTTAAAACCTGGATTCTAACTCGTGCTGGTTTCTCTCAGCAGGTCGTTCCCACCATGTTAAGTGCTCGCAAGGCGTCTTCCGCCTCTATTTACCACCGCGTCTGGAAAACTTTCTTCTCATGATGCAGGCTCCGAGGGCACCCTCCGCTCGCTTTCTCTATCCCGTGCATCCTGAATTTCCTTCAGTCTGGTCTGGACTCCGGCTTGGCCCTGAGTTCCCTCAAAGGTCAGATCTCAGCGTTATCCGTGCTGTTCCAGCGTAGGATCGCCGCCAACCTTCAGGTCAAGGCCTTCATTCAGGGAGTCTCCCATGTGGTTCCCCCCTACAGGATGCCGTTAGAGATCTGGGATCTCAACTTGGTCCTGGGGGTTCTTCAGGAACCTCCGTTCGAACCCCTTCAAGACGTTCCGCTCTCTGTCCTCTCATGGAAGCTTGCCTTCCTGGTTGCGGTGACGTCCATCAGAAGGGTTTCAGAGCTCGCCGCTTTATCCTGCCGGGCACCTTTCCTTGCCTTTCATCAGGACAAAGTAGTCCTACGTCCTTCCCCGGCGTTTCTTCTGAAGGTGGTCTCATCTTTTCACCTTAACGAGGACATCATTCTTCCCTCCTTTTGCCCGCAGCCCAAACATAGGGTCGAGAAGGCTCTCCATACTCTGGACGTGGTACGGGCCTTCAGGAGGTACATTTCCAGAACGGCTCATTTCAGAAAATTGGACGCCCTTTTCATGCTCCCCGAAGGTCACAGAAAGGGTTTGGCTGCGTCTAAATCCACGATAGCCAGATAGATCCGATCCGCTATCCAGGAATCCTATCGGGTCAGGGGCAGTCCTATCCCGGCGGGGATTAGAGCTCATTCCACTCGGTCGATGGGTGCTTCCTGGGCCATCCGGCACCAGGCAACAGCGGAGCAGGTTTGCAAGGCCGCAACGTGGTCCAGCCTGCATACTTTCACAAAGCATTACAATGTCCACATTCACTCCTCTGCGGACGCGGCCCTTGGCAGGCGTATCCTGCAGGCGGCCGTTGCGCATTTGTAGTCAGATGGTACACGGAGTTATTTGGTTGTATTGTTTCCCTCCCAGGGACTGCTTTGGGACGTCCCATGGTCCTGTGTCCCCCAATGAGGCGAAGGAGAAATAGGGATTTTTGTGTGTACTCACCGTAAAATCCTTTTCTCCGAGCCACTCATTGGGGTACACAGCACCCACCCTGGTAGCCTTACGGCTCGTTACCTTTTTTGGTCTCTGACTGTTTGTTTGACATGTTATATTCTAATGTTACTTGATATATTGTTATTATCCTACTGCTTTTGCACTGAACTGGGTCTCTGGAAGCCAGCATGAGGGTGTATACTGCAGGGGAGGAGCTAACCTTTTTTTGTCTCAGCTTAGTGTCAGCCTCCTAGTGACAGCAGCATAACACCCATGGTCCTGTATCCCCCAATGAGTGGCTCGGAGAAAATGATTTTACGGTGAGTACACACAAAAATCCCTATTTTCTGTTATATTGACCCCCCCCCAAACTCACTTCAGGTGTGAGGTGGTCACTAAAAAATGGTTTTGTACTTTTTGTAGGAAAAATGAGAAATCGCTGGTCAACTTTTAACCCTTATAACTTCCTAACAAAAAAGATTGTTTCCAAAATTGTTCTGACATGAAGTAGACATGTGGGAAATGTTATTTATTAAGTATTTTTTGTGACAAAGTTCCGTTTTTTGTCTTTTTTTCATAAACGCCAGTTATATAGAAGAAATGTTACCGCTAACATGAAGTACAATATGGCACGAAAAACAATGTCAGAATCAGCGGGATCTGTTAAAGTGTTCCAGAGTTATAACCTTATAAAGGGACAGTGGTCAGAATTGTAAAAATTGGCCTGGTCATTAAGCTGAAAATTGGCTCTGTCACTAAGGGGTTAAATATTGAAATATTTTTTTATTTCCCTTGTAACTGGGGCTGGAATATTATCCCCAGTTACAGGGGAAATTCAGCCTCCTGATTGCATAGCAGTGCTGTCTGAGTCTCCTATGACCCAGCAGCCCCGGCTCCCTCACTATACCGTGATCACATGACCGCTGTGTATGGTGGAAGGAGCGCCGTTAGCGCCTCCTGTTACTGTGTATACAGTAATGGAAAATACAGAGCTGGTAATAACCCTCTCTGCTTTCTCTATGGGGAGCTCGGCAGCCGGACCCCCGCTCGTGCAGCTGTGTTAATATGGGGCGTATTTTGGAGCTTCACTGTAGAGCAGCAGCTAGGACCACCCGAAGTTGTAAAGTCTGGTCGCCCCTGAAGCAGTTGAGTAGTAGTTCTCTGCAGCACAACGTCTGGATCAATATTTAGCCTTTAGTACCCCTTTGGGTCTTAGAAGTAACCTTTTTAGTTAGAGGTTGACGCCTGTTGTACTCCCGTATTGGAAAAATGTCTTGTATGAGTGTAGGTATCACATATGGCATCCATCACCGTAACTGAGATAACGGGACTACCCGACATGAGTAACGTTTCCGTGTCTTTGCCTGGATGTCAGGAGATGAATTACCCGAGGCATAGGACCTGTCGTGTTCTCTGTATGTAGCGTCCTATGTGTCGTTCTACGTCTCCCCTTTACTACAGGCTGCTTGCGTGTCGTTGCTGGTCGTCCATGTAGAGTCCTGTCCGATAATCTGGGGCATCGCCATGCTTTCCCACTTTACCCTACTATTGTTCTGCGCTGCATTCTGCACATTTGGCATTGATCGGAAGAGAGGGCAGCGTGTTTGCACAAGTTGGGAGCTCACATCTGTCTTGCCTTAGGGTTTTCTTGTTTTGCTGACTCCGATACAAGAGTGAAGCCCTGCTGTCGTGAGTTATTGCTCTTTCTGTGAACTACTAACTCTGCCTGTAAAACTTTTTGACTTCAAAAGCAAAAATAATTTGAGGCATCCATTATAAAGCCACAATGCATAGTGTGCATTGTAGAGATTGAAGCCGTAGTTAAAGGAGCTGTCTACTACATAACCAAGGCTTAAAAGGAACAGCATAATGCATAGGCAGAGACCCTGATTCCAGGGAAGTGTCAATTACCGGGTTGTTTGCTGTCATATTGATAAAATCCCTCTATTCTCTGCTGCAGATCTAGCAGAGCTTGGAATGCTGAGCCCTGTCTAACCCCACCCACACCACTGATTGACGAAAAGCTACAAGTCAGTGGTGGGTGCGGGGCTACACCGCAGTTGACTAGGAGGCACGGCACACAGCCTTGTAAGTGACACATCGCTGGAATCAGGGTCTCTGCCTCTACACTATATAATAAATAATAATCTTTATTTTTATATAGTGCTAACATATTCCGCAGCGCTTTACAGTTTACACACATTATCGTCGCTGTCCCCGATGGGGCTCACAATCTAAAGAGATTTCTCGGGCACCCTCGAGGGTCCTCCGAGTATTTTTCAGTGCTCGGAGATTGTTTTTCTTGCCGCAGCTGAATGATTTACATCTGTTAGCCAACATAAGTACATGTGGGGGTTGCCTGGTTGCTACGGATTCCCCACATGTACTTATGCTGGCTAACAGATGTAAATCATTCAGCTGCGGCAAGAAAAACAATCTCTGAGCACTAAAAAATACTCGGAAGACGCCCGAGAAATCTCGAGTAATGAGTATATTCGCTCATCACTAATAATTTTATAAGGATGGACATAACCCTTTAAAAATGTCAGTATTTGGCGATGGCCAGACTTTAGTCAGTCACTGACCTTACAGTATTCTCATTTTTCTTTAGTTCAGCTTCTCCTGTAGGATTTCCTCTATATGTTCGTCTTACGTGGACCTGTAAAGATAGAATTTGCTTTATGGTATTATTCCTGAGCAGGTTTTACCGCACTCCTTTTAAAACGTGTAAGTAACGAGCAAAAGAAAAACAAACAAAAACGTAATTGCATAAAATCTAGCAGACCGTTTCCTTGCATGCGTGCTGGGGGGATGGTTAATGATCGCATGTCAGCTGAAGAGCGGATCGTTCCCTAGGAGTTTCGTGCAGAGTTTCAGAAGAATGAATGTTGTGTCAGGTTGCTGGTGAAATAACTTCCTATCTCTGTATTGCTTTCCTGGGGTTTGTGGAATTAGGGCTCATTTACATAAGCAGAGCTGAACTCCCACTTCTCTATAGTTTTACACAACCGTTTGGATCTGCTCCTTCCCCCCCCCTTCCTCCCCCCCAAAAAAAGTACATTTGTGTGTGGAATTACTGTAGATTAATAATGCTTAAGACCTAGTGACATGAGAACCAATAGGAACACATTAAACCTTTCTAAAAGTGAGTAAAGTACAAGTGTTGTATATGGAAGCACACTATAAGTGTCACTATATATTAGGGGTGTCAAACTGCATTTCTCGAGGGCTGCAAACCATGCGTGTTTTCAAGATCTCCTTAGCATTTCACAAGGTGCTGCAATCATTATGTGTGTAGGTGATTAAATATCACCTGTGCAGTACAAGGAAATCCTGAAAACATGACCTGTTTGCAGCCCTCGAGGAATGCAGTTTGACACCCCTGCTATATATAGTATACGTACAGTACAAGAGTTGTAGTCTAGGTATATAAAATGTGTCACTTGTCTGGCTGTGTGCTGTTGTTTACTTACACTGAAGGATTTATCACTAGGACATTATCATTGCTGTGTGAGCACTGGTCTGACAGACACGCCCCCTCCTGTGATAAGCAGCTCACTGTCTATAGACATTGTATATACAGAGCCCGCTGTGGGTGAGGTTAACTTTCTCAGCTCTGCTTCATTGCCAAATCTAAAAGCTCTGATTTTGTCAGAACAGCTGCACCCATTGATCTAAGTGATACATTGTTGGTATCAGGGTCTCTTTCTCTACATCCTGCTTCTCTCAGGTGAGGTAGCTAAAACCTGCTGACAGATTCCCTTTAAGGATTAATCCAATTTTTTTTAAATATTGCAGCCAGAAGACAGGAGTTTTCTAAAACATGTTAACTTCTTCCACACAAACTTTTTTTGGCCACTTTCCCTCCAAACTACTCCCTCATAATTTTGACTGCAAGTCAAGACACACACAAACAATTAATAGGCCTGTCAATCTCGCTGGCAAACTCCGAACCGTCCACATACAAGTGATCTGGCACAGCCTCCCATCGCATAGGATGAAACAGTCTCTACGCTCCCCATCCTTACTTTGTGGGTGGGCTTTTCCGCCTCAGGTGTGGCCATTTTCCCATTTCTAGGTCTCGGGCTCCAACAAGCAGCATAGATTTTACCCATGTGCCCTCTGGAGCTGACCCAGAGTGAGGGGAAACCAGCCGTTAAATAACCCTGGCACATTTGACATTAAGGAGCTATCTGTTATTGGACTATAGCGGTGGTCTGAGAGCTGGCACCCCACTAATCAGCCATTGTTAACTCCAATCGGAGCCCGTTATCTGGCCCTTGTGCTAGCATTGCCATAATATGATCTGGACGTGGTTCTGCCATCGGTATTCTATCCTTCATCTTCCATCCTAGCCAGTTTTTTTTTTTTTTTTTGCATTTCTGGGAATTAAATGTCAGAATGATTCCTGATAGTGGAGCCCTTCTATTCTCATTCATGTTCAGACCCCGCTGAGATAGGAAATAGATATGTTATTTTCTGTTTCTGAAGTTCTCCTGTCCCCACGCAGTAAAATGAGCTGTATTTGTTCAGCTGCCTGAGCGCCCTGGGAAATCTCCTTATTATTCTTCGGGATCTGTATAAGGGCCACATACTAACACAAGACCGTAGGTCTTACTGCATTGTCAAAAAGCAAGAGAAATGTTTGAGGCCAAATATAATCTGTTGTATTATTTTTTTTACCCTTTTCTTCTGTCTTGCGTTCATTTAGGTTTAGAACTTTTTATGAACTTCATAGAATAAATGTATTTGCTGGTCCAGCACCTGAAAATGTGAAAATTCCCAAATGCATTCATATGCTAAAAATAAGGGTTACATTTACTATTGTAATGTCCTATACTTCTTTTAGGTTTGCCATCCTTTGCGGGCATCTGTCAGAGCATGAAGGCATTCAGAAGCGCATTCAGACCGGATATATTTTTAAGGTACACAATGTTCTGGTTCTTTCAGGCTTGAAAAATTCTGGGAAATCATCATGAAATGGTCTTGATTTTTTTTTTTTTAATTATTTTCTTTCCTATAATCCCTGGGTTACAGCTCCCCCATATTCCACTTACTCATCACTCACAAAAAAAAAATCTTCTCCTATTGAGGATTCTTGCAACATTTTATTTTCAGAGTCTGATTTTTTTGCACTATAGCACATTATTGCCGCAATTTGGTCCATGCAGCTGTGCCACATTGTGTACAGTTATTTATCGCTGCCCTGTTGCAGGGGACTTATGGTGGGGTCACAAATTAAAGGTCCTGTGTTTTTACAAAGGTAATAATTGTGAATCATTGTGGCTTCCATGACTGGGCTCCCACCGATTGCCACAACTGAGTCGTTTAGTCCCTCATCAATTGCCTGAACTGAGTCGTTTAGTCCCCCATCAATTGCCTGAACTGAGTCGTTTAGTCCCCCATCAATTGCCTGAACTGAGTCGTTTAGTCCCCCATTTATCGCCTGAACTGAGTCGTTTAGTCCCCCATCAATTGCCTGAACTGAGTCGTTTAGTCCCCCATTTATCTCCTGAACTGAGTCGTTTAGTCCCCCATTTATCTCCTGAACTGAGTCGTTTAGTCCCCCATTTATCGCCTGAACTGAGTCGTTTAGTACTCCATCAATTGCCTGAACTGAGTCGTTTAGTCCCCCATTTATCTCCTCAACTGAGTCGTTTAGTCCCCCATTTATCGCCTGAATTGAGCCGTTTAGTCCTCCATCAATTGCCTGAACTGAGTCGTTTAGTCCCCCTTCAATTGCCTGAACTGAGTCGTTTAGTCCCCCATCAATTGCCTGAACTGAGTCGTTTAGTGCCCCATTAATTGCCTGAACTGAGTCATTTAGTCCCCCATTAATTGCCTGAACTGAGTCGTTTAGTCCCCCATCAATTGCCTGAACTGAGTCGTTTAGTCCCCCATTTATCTCCTGAACTGAGTCGTTTAGTCCCCCATTTATCTCCTCAACTGAGTCGTTTAGTCCCCCATTTATCGCCTGAATTGAGCCGTTTAGTCCTCCATCAATTGCCTGAACTGAGTCGTTTAGTCCCCCTTCAATTGCCTGAACTGAGTCGTTTAGTCCCCCATCAATTGCCTGAACTGAGTCGTTTAGTGCCCCATTAATTGCCTGAACTGAGTCATTTAGTCCCCCATTAATTGCCTGAACTGAGTCGTTTAGTCCCCCATCAATTGCCTGAACTGAGTCGTTTAGTCCCCCATTTATCTCCTGAACTGAGTCGTTTAGTCCCCCATTTATCTCCTGAACTGAGTCGTTTAGTCCCCCATTTATCTCCTGAACTGAGTCGTTTAGTACTCCATCAATTGCCTGAACTGAGTCGTTTAGTCCCCCATTTATCTCCTGAACTGAGTCGTTTAGTCCCCCATTAATTGCCTGAACTGAGTCGTTTAGTCCCCCATTAATTGCCTGAACTGAGTCGTTTAGTCCCCCATCTTACCATATTTCAACTCTGGTGACAAGATGCTGGTCAGGACAAGCTGAAGTATGCTGCTGGTCGCACAGGCAACCTGCCACTCCATGCTTAGTACATGTCACTGAAGATGTAGACATCTGAGCTTTGGATATGACTTAATCCATTCAACTCATCCTGGTCGCAGTCTTTTGGCATGGGGAGAACAGTGCACATAAATTTCCTGTTCTGGCAACCTATGGCAGCTTAATTGGCTGGCTCCCACAACGATCTAACATTTATCGGCAGCTATCCAGTGGTGATCACTTTTGCAGACCATAATACTCACTTTTTATTTTAAGGAGCACATCGAAAAAGCAATTCAATTACAACCAAATGATCCCCAGTGTTACTACTTACTTGGCCGTTGGTGTTACGAGGTATGTGTGATGCTTTATACTGCAGCATATTTTCAAGTAGCAATTAGAGAACAGCCTGTTAGGTGCGACATTTTTTTTTTTTTCCTGTGCCTCCTGCTCCTGGGGACTGCTGTGCCCTCTCCAGAGATTAAATGGTAGAAGTTATGACAGGTCACCCGGGAAGTAACTCTGCACATGTTCTTAGGGGGTCTAGTACTCTTCCATCATGGAGGCGAAAAGAATGCAGACATGAGACCCCAGCATATGAGATATTGCCCTCCTTGTATATAAATGTAGCCTTATCAGTCAAGGGGGCGTGATCTTCAAAAAGATGCCTGTAAAAGACTTGAGGATCACGCCCTCTTGCCTAACAAGACTATAGTTACGTGCAGAGCATAAAAAGGTATTGAGAGCCAAATCTAACAAGAAGCCCACCAGATTTAGGAGAACAAGGTCATTTATACCAGGTTATAAAAAAATGAAATTTATGGCAAGTTATAGCCAGCTTCTCCCCCCTCCCCCCCTCTTTTTTTTTTTTTTTTTTTTTTTTTGTGTGTGTGTGTCCATCACAAAGCCCCAATGATCTCTGCCGGTTAGGGGTTTCACTTCCGTGACCACTGCAGCCAATCAGTGATTAACTTCAACACTTGCATGCATGGGTTAGCACATCCTCAGCGCAGTACAAACACAGACTGGCGGAGACCACCATAGCAGCGTTGCTGGCCCAGGGGGGATTTATAAGGTGGGTGATGGTTCATGTTATTGCACACATCTGGTATTAATATTACATTGTATAGGTCTCTAATCTTGGCTGGCTGGAAAGGAAAACGGCTTCTGCCCTTTACGACACCCCACCAAGTGCTACTGTGGACGAGGCCTTAGAAAACCTGCTGAAGGCAAGTGTGGGCGAGGGCGACTGCTGCTCGTTTTTACATCTGTCGCACTTTTACATCTTTCCGATTTTTGTTTGCTTTTCATCAAGGCTGAAGAGCTGTCGCCGGGATTTTCCAAGGCTGCAAGAGTTAATATTGCAAAAGTAAGTGCTGTCTACTTAAGGGGCATTTTTATGACCTTGTTTATTATAAATAAACCATTACGAAGAATAATTTAAAAGGGATGATGACCAGGGAATGACGGTTAGGGGATTGTAGTGGATTTGTGCCTGGAGACTGGAATGGATTGCTTGACAGCTGCTATTCTGCAAGGACCTCCTGACAGATTCCATTTAAAAGGATTTTCCAGTCTCCCCTCTGCTCCCAGTATCTGTTATTGGCTGCAGCGCTAATGTCCTGTTGACAGCGCTGCAGCTAATCAGTGATCTCAGCGTTTCTACCCGAGTACCCTGCACATACTCATGAATTGCTGAGCTTACTGATTGACGTCAGCGCTGCAAACAATAAGACACCATAGAGCTGTATGAGGGCTTATTGTGTACTGAATAAGCTTTTTTTTTTTTTTTAACCGTCTTGGGTTAAGTACCACTTTATTACTTTTTTTTTTTGTGAGACAAGATTTAAAAAAAAAACAATTTTTGGTGTAGTTTTTCATATTTTTTATGGCATTGTGGGATAAATAATCTAGTTTTGATGTATGCGTCATTAAGAAATTGCACTGCATAAAAAAAAAATTCAATTCCATCAGGTTTTGGCAACAAAACCTGATACCTGCGTTTTTTGCACTAACTCATTGCTTTCATTCAGTAAAAAATGCTGAAAAACGCTAAGAGGTGACATGCTGCATTTTGCAAACCCCAAGCTCTTATGACAAAAGAGTCCAGGAAAAAAAAAACCATGTGCGTGCATGAGATTTCAGAAATCTGATTGACTTTGATGGCACTGTGAAATGCAGCTTAAAATTTGCATTAAAAAAATGGAAAAAAAAAACCCACCACAACATGTGAATATAGCCTTACAGTGGATTTTGGTAAACTACTTGCTATCTTGACATATAATTACTTCAGTTTGATGGAAGGGGTCAAAAATAAGGGTTTGTTCACATTGAGGTTTTTTTATGTGGATTTTCCATTCTGAAAAATTCATGACCAATAACCTACATTTAAAAAAAAAAAAAAGTTTGGCTCACTGGTTCCTCTGGGGTATGTCTTTGGGCCGCTTTGCATGACCCTGTGAGCCACCTTCCCCCTTATAAAAACCATAAAAAATTGCACTAAGTACCGTATAAATACTCCTTTTTCTGGAACACTAAGGTGGATTAAAAAAAAAAAAAAGTAAAGCAGAATAATCCAAAGGACCAGCAGCAATAAAATAAAAACAAAAACTCGCCACTCTTGGCCTGGTGACAGGTCCTCGTTAAAGACATTTCTAAATATTTCTCTACACATTTATGCAGCGTAAAAGGATGTAATTGAGAATTTGGATGGGTGCCAGGCAGGCAGAGGTGCGCTGGGGAGCTGTAATATCTTATAAGTGGTATATCAGCTTGACACAGTGCCGTTATTATGCTTTTCCTGAGCTACGTTGGATCCGTTTCTACTTCATTAAATAGTGGGGGAGTGCCGACATTTCATACACTCTGCGCCATCGTGTTTTAATAATCCGTGCATTGTCTTTCATATTATTTAACAGATATTCTCTGGGAACCTACTTACAAGAACTAGTACATAAATGTAAGCAAAGTAGGGACCTAAAACCTCGCAATAAAGCTATAAACAAGTGCTTCAAACTGGGAGGCTGGACTCCCCATTGAGGCACCCCATATGTGTGGGTGAGGCCCCCTCAGAAGGCAGTTTTTACGGAAGGGATCATGTTTTGTAAAGTCCTTTTTATCGTCCATAGACTTTGAAAGGTGGTCCACATTTGACTTTGCAGTGATGTCCTAAAATGTCATTGCCGAGTAAGAACCTGCAGGAGCCAGACTAACCATGCAGAACGCAGAGAGGGTTTATCACCATCTCTGCCCTCCCGACTGCTGTAGACGTAGTGCTGAACAGCAGTTTAGCAAGTGTGCTCCTTCGTGTGATCCTAACAGACCCAGATCAGCTCTGTAGGGCAGCCATAGGCTGTGTGTGTCTTGTATCAGCCACAGCTGCATGGGAACTTGGCTATACTTACCTTTATGGAAGGCCTCTTATCACTGTGTGTGTGTGTGTCATAATGTTAGAAATAAATGCACAAAATATTAAATGGCAAGAAAAAAATAAATTAATGAAAAAAGCAGCCAAATCACTATTTCTAACACAATATAAAATTGAGAAAAATAAACATTTATTTTATTCTTTACATCCCCCTCCACCAAAAAAAAAAAAAAATAAATTATAAAAAGAACATAAAAATAAGGCAAACATTATTTGAATATCTGAATGAGAAATTGTTTTAGAGCCTGGATGAATGTATGAAAAGAACTGAAAATGGGCCCGGTCAGGAGTTGTGCAAAGTGGCCTGGCCACCTACTGGGTAATACCCTATTGGATTCAGGAGGCAAAAAATAGAAAACTTGAGAGATTTTTACCTTGAGCCTTGACTTCCACTACAGAGGCGGAAGCCCAGGTATGATCGTGATCTGTCGTGTCTGACCTCTATGCATGTTGGATGTGAGTTGGCCAAACATGGCGATTTCAGCAGGGCCATCCGACTCTCCCCCGTCAGATGATGTTGAGGTGAATTGGATCGGACACTTGAATTTTCCATGCCTGATCATTTTGGCTGCAGCTTTCTCTTTGCTCCTCATTGGAAATAACTGTACGATCACTAGTGCCGAGCGCTCACATATATGGGGGAGTCTGAAGCGATAGCCGTCAGCAGAATGACCGTTTGGCTGAAGGCTTTCTCCTGTATGGCCCATTATAGCCGCTTTGGTGAGGCTCAAGTAAAAAAAAAAAAAAAAAATCGCAAATTAGTGGGCTATTCCATTACATAGACAAGACCTTAGATAGGAACAAAATGAGCAGAATCTATTATCACTTCATAATAACATTTATTACATTATTATTTGGCAATTTTCCACTAGAACATGACAAATACTTTATTATGGTATTGCTAATGTAGCAATATTTGTAGGGGGCCTACATACAGTTGAAGGGGTTGTCAACTTTCTTTCATGAGCTGCGGTAGCATTAAAACAAAATGCAATGTAAATTGATGATTGATTTCCTTCCCCGGATCCAGCACTTGCATCACGTCATCAGCGTAGCATCACATCTACGCGGGCCAGGGCTCCATGATTGGCTGCAGCTCTATTAACGTGACATAAGCGCTGCAGACAAATGGAGACTAGGGGCACTGGTGGAAATCTGGCGTTGGACCCAGAGAGTAATATTCGGTACTTAAAATGCTTTTGATGTAACTGTCCTACAGTCATGGCGTGCGGGTCCTCGTGGCTCAGTGAGTAAGCTCATGCTGGATCAGTGAGCATTGGCATCCGTTTTATTAGCACTGTACAGGAAAGCGTAGTCTAATTCTAGGCCATTCTGATTAATACTTTTCTGTTTCCTTGTTATTAGTGTTACAGGGACCTGGGGAACACTATTGACGCTGCCCGCTGGATAAAATTGGCGTCAGAGCTTCCTGACCGCACAAAGGATGTAAGCACTGATTTCTGTCTTTTCACATACATTACATCGAACTTGCATATTCAGACAGTTTTGAAGCAGCCCGCCTAATGTAACAGTTAGGTCGTCACGTGGCATGGTGCAATACACGTCTGTGTGACTGATGCCCCATACAAGGCTTACCCAGGTGCCCTTATAATGCTGAGCAGCCAATCGCCCCATCTTTCGGTGTGCAAGGGCTGCTGCAGTATTTTGCACAACCTCCGCCTTACATTCTTGGAGCCTGTGTACGTACTGCAGGTACTGTGACCTGGTATTGGTAAGTATGGCCGGATTCTAGGTAATTGATTTATATGTGCAAGGTTCCCTTTTTTTGCAGCAAAGAGGGTCTACCAATAAAAAGTAGTGTGTCCAGTCTGAGGGGAGCCCGGAGCAGGGGCCGAGGGTCACGCTTACAAAGCGCAGTCGTAGCTGGCAGCCACTTTTTTGCAGGATGGGCTGTATTTTTGAATGTACCTTGTGAGAAAAAAAATGTAGTGAATGCTCCATTGTAAAATGTATGTTGGTGCTATATCAATAAAATTATTATTCCATTGTCTGAAACGCTCCGCTTTTCCCAGAAGGTGATTGACAGGTCTATCCTTTTGTACATGCGAAGGAAAGTCCTGTCAATCTGCAGTGGCACTGGGAAGAGTCGGCCAGGGGCATAACCAGACTAGTCTGGTCTCTGGCTATTGTCCCTAACTAGATCTTTAAAGTGTATGTCTCTGAGACGTTGGAGCCTCTCACAGAGTTTGTGCAGCCCATGCTGGAATTTGTACTGCCTGTGCTGCGATTTGTACTGCGATTTGTACTCCCTGTGCTGCAACTCGTGCTGCGATTTGTACTCCCTGTGCTGCAACTCGTGCTGCGATTTGTACTCCCTGTGCTGCAACTCGTGCTGCGATTTGTACTGCCTGTGCTGCAACTCGTGCTGCGATTTGTACTGCCCGTACTGCGATTTGTACTGCGATTTGTACTCCCTGTGCTGCAACTCGTACTGCGATTTGTACTGCCTGTGCTGCGATTTGTACTGCGATTTGTACTCCCTGTGCTGCAACTTGTGCTGCGATTTGTACTGCGATTTGTACTCCCTGTGCTGCAACTCGTGCTGTGATTTGTACTGCCTGTGCTGCGATTTGTACTGCGATTTGTACTCCCTGTGCTGCAACTCGTGCTGCGATTTGTACTGCCTGTGCTGCAACTCGTGCTGCGATTTGTACTGCCCGTGCTGCGATTTGTACTGCGATTTGTACTCCCTGTGCTGCAACTCGTGCTGCGATTTGTACTGCCCGTGCTGCAATTTGTACTGCGATTTGTACTCCCTGTGCTGCAACTCGTGCTGCGATTTGTACTGCCTGTGCTGCGATTTGTACTGCGATTTGTACTCCCTGTGCTGCAACTCGTGCTGCGATTTGAACTGCCTGTGCTGCGATTTGTACTGCGATTTGTACTCCCTGTGCTGCAACTCGTGCTGCGATTTGTACTCCCTGTGCTGCAACTCGTGCTGCGATTTGTACTCCCTGTGCTGCAACTCGTGCTGCGATTTGTACTGCCTGTGCTGCAACTCGTGCTGCGATTTGTACTGCCCGTACTGCGATTTGTACTGCGATTTGTACTCCCTGTGCTGCAACTCGTACTGCGATTTGTACTGCCTGTGCTGCGATTTGTACTGCGATTTGTACTCCCTGTGCTGCAACTTGTGCTGCGATTTGTACTGCGATTTGTACTCCCTGTGCTGCAACTCGTGCTGTGATTTGTACTGCCTGTGCTGCGATTTGTACTGCGATTTGTACTCCCTGTGCTGCAACTCGTGCTGCGATTTGTACTGCCTGTGCTGCAACTCGTGCTGCGATTTGTACTGCCCGTGCTGCGATTTGTACTGCGATTTGTACTCCCTGTGCTGCAACTCGTGCTGCGATTTGTACTGCCCGTGCTGCAATTTGTACTGCGATTTGTACTCCCTGTGCTGCAACTCGTGCTGCGATTTGTACTGCCTGTGCTGCGATTTGTACTGCGATTTGTACTCCCTGTGCTGCAACTCGTGCTGCGATTTGAACTGCCTGTGCTGCGATTTGTACTGCGATTTGTACTCCCTGTGCTGCAACTCGTGCTGTGATTTGTACTGCCTGTGCTGCGATTTGTACTGAGATTTGTACTCCCTGTGCTGCAACTCGTGCTGCAATTTGTACTGCCTGTGCTGCGATTTGTGCTGCGATTTGTACTGCCTGTGCTGCGATTTGTACTGCGATTTGTACTCCCTGTGCTGCAACTCGTGCTGCGATTTGTACTGCGATTTGTACTCCCTGTGCTGCAACTCGTGCTGCGATTTGTACTGCCTGTGCTGCGATTTGTACTGCGATTTGTACTGCGATTTGTACTCCCTGTGCTGCAACTCGTGCTGCGATTTGTACTGCCTGTGCTGCGATTTGTGCTGCGATTTGTACTGCCTGTGCTGCGATTTGTACTGCGATTTGTACTCCCTGTGCTGCAACTCGTGCTGCGATTTGTACTGCCTGTGCTGCGATTTGTACTGCGATTTGTACTCCCTGTGCTGCAACTCGTGCTGCGATTTGTACTGCCTGTGCTGCGATTTGTACTGCGATTTGTACTGCGATTTGTACTCCCTGTGCTGCAACTCGTGCTGCGATTTGTACTGCCTGTGCTGCGATTTGTGCTGCGATTTGTACTGCCTGTGCTGCGATTTGTACTGCGATTTGTACTCCCTGTGCTGCAACTCGTGCTGCGATTTGTACTGCCTGTGCTGCGATTTGTACTGCGATTTGTACTCCCTGTGCTGCAACTCGTGCTGCGATTTGTACTGCCTGTGCTGCAACTCGTGCTGCGATTTGTACTGCCCGTGCTGCGATTCGTACTGCCTCACTGCTGCCTCGCTGGGCATGTACAGTGCAGTGATGACGCTGGGGAGCATGCACCCGATCTCATTGATGTCTCCCAGGGAAGCCGAACGTTACACACATGCGCACACTGGATTACTGTACTCATATGCTGCTGTCAGAGCCTGTACAGGACCCGTGCGTCATACCTCCGGACTGCACACATCTCGGCAGGTGTACCGTGTCATTCACTTTCAGCACTGGATGCCACTGGATAACCCCTAAGACAGTAGAACGCAGCTGGCACTCACCATCTGAGGTTCAGGCTCCTCTCCAGATATACGCACCTGCCATCCACTGTACGTTTATGGCAGATGTCAGGAAGAGGTTAGAAAGGTGGACATGGGGTATTTCCACTATACGTTATACATTAGGTTGAATATTTCTAATTGCAGAACGGTGTGGACTTCCCACATTTTATTTCTGGTGGGGATGGAGAACGATTTAAGGACAGCCAAGCATGTTTGTGACGGCAAGCCTGCGCTGTAATGGCCAGATGAGTCCAGACAGTCTGCAATGCCATCTCCCATCCATGCAATCTCAGGGTGCAAATGTTAAGACACAACATGATGTACGTTGATTGACACGCTCCCCCCAAAATATAGGACCACTGAAAGTGCAGGCTGGTGCATCCATATAAGTGATGCACAGTGACACCACTTGCTTTCTTATGTACAGTACCACCATATGCACCCACATACACCCCAATACTCCTGTCTTCTCCTCCTATGGGGCTCCTTCAGCTGGGGGTATTGATGATGTCTTAAGAATGTGGGGTCACCGATTGTGCACCTCTGTGTTAGATTTCGATCTAACTAAACTTCTGGGTGTGTTGTATGTGTGTGTATATATGTATAATAAATATATTTCTAGGTTTGAATTTACAAGAATGTTGGATTCTTTTTGTATTTATGCCAAAATCCAATTCCTTTTTTTTTTTATTCCGACAGGATTTAAATAGCGCCTCTACCATAGAGGAGATGATGGCTTCAACCACTGCCTAAATGTATCTGCTCCATGACCCAGATCATCGCTTTACCCCCAACCCCTGGAAGATCTCGCCGCCCATCCGAGCTCTAGCATTCCAATAATGATCCCGGCTTATTTATTATAGACGGGGGATACGTCCCTGTATCCGTATTAAGGACGGCGGGGCTGGGAGACATCGCCTCTCGTCCTTTCCTTTGGACAGTGACTGTTCCCGTGTAAATCTAGTGGATACTGATGTGAAGACAGATTCATGTGTTCTCGATTTTCTGGTGCTAAATGTGATATATATTTGAAGATAGAGTGAGGAACATCTGAAACTCGGGTCCCAGACAAAAAGTTTTTGTGAAATTTTTTTTGTTTTTGTGCCTTAGTACGAACTGCAAATCAAAAGTTCCACATTATTCTATAGTTTTAACTTTTTTTTTTTTTCTTAACCCAAGCCTATAAGATATTTTATATGTGAGCATAATCTGCTTCCTTCTGTCTGGGAATGTTACAGACCAGAACTAACTTTCCCAAGCTTTACCTAAAGAGGTTGAAAACAAAAAATTACATTTATATTCTACATTTATTTAGAATATTTTAATTACATATAATTTTTTTTTTCCTCAATCCATATCATTCGGAGTACTAGATGCAGTGACACTACAGCGGCCATACACATAGGAGAAAGCTGTCAGGCGGGAAAAAGTCAGAATATTTCACGATCTCTGGACTCGCCGCCAAGGCTTAAACATTCCTATAGTTCCAACCCATTCACTTCTGTAGGACGCAGCAGAGTTTTCCTTTCCATTAATGGTTTTCTACATTCCCAGCCTAATGATTTGCCTTTATTTTCCCACCTGCGTCCAGACAGGGGATTGCTGCGGACCATTACTATTACTTTAGATGCCACTTACCTCCCCACATTTTCCTGCGTGTGAGACCTCTGTGATCCATCATGACTGATATTCATCTCTCGTGTGGATCCTGAGCGCACGGAACGGTGAGAATCCCCCAAATAACACATTACCCTGACATGCATCATCAACCAGGATTTTTTTTTCCCCCCCAAAGTTCCTACAATCATGTTTTCTGCATAGATTTTTCAAAATTATTATTTTTTCCCTTAGGTGACCAATTATTATTTTTTCTTTTTCTATAGTTTTTTTTTCCATCCTTGATTCTATATTTTAAATATTAGTACACACGTGGGGATACAACAATATCTACCCACTTTATACTTTAAGACTATGGGCCTAATTCATCTAAGCTCTGAGAAGTCGCACCATTTTGGCGCAGCTCAAGGGGGATCTTAAATGTTTTTGGCATTCTCAACTCCCAATAAGGAGAACAGAGTTTGGGGTGGGAGTGTGGCGACACCACAAAGCTTACTCCAGCAGGGACTGGAGTAGGATTTGTGTCGGCGCGCACACATGGGTGCCTGGTTTGATGCTTTGGATTGACAAAGAGGCGGGAACCTCTGCATGAATCAGGAGCATCAGACTCCAGCATATCTCCTCACCAACATCGGCCTTGATGAATTGGGACCTATGTCGACTTTTTCAACTATTTTTGTATTGCTCCTGTGCAACTGAAATAGGGGAAAAAGCAACTTTGCAAAGAATCTTTTTTGCGTCTACAGCCTCTATGTAGAATTATGTGTCTCCATGGTTACATACTACATGCAAACCCTCTTTAGCCTGATGCTGCAGTTGATCGCCCTTCCATCTCTCTCCATTCTGTAAGTTAGTAAGTGGTAGGGAACACATTTAGTATGACTCGAAGATCAGACTACAAAGGTTTTGTTTGTAGTCTGTTACCATAGAAACATTTAGGCCTGCTTATGAGCTGGAGACCGAATAATAAGTATTTTATGTTAAAGGGAATCTGTCAGCAGGTTTTTTTTCTATGTGCTCACAGCAGCATGATGTATGGGAAGAGAGCCTGATTCCAGTGATGTCAGTTTCTCAGCTGCTTGCTGGAGTTTTAATACGATCAGTGTTTTATCGGCAGGTGATTATCACTGCTGGACTAGATCCCATACAAGAGTCAGCAAGAATCTGTGTAGCCACACCCCCACTACTGATTGGCAGCTTGCAGACAATGTACACAGGAAGCTTCCAATCAGTGGTGTGGGCGGGGTTATAAACAGCTCAGCACTCTGAGGAGCCCTGCTTCATCTACAGCAGAGAATACAGGGATTTTATCAAAATTACAGCAAGCAGCCCAGTAAGTGAATCATCGCTAGAATCAGAGTCTCGGCCCCTACATTTTGTTGCTTTCAGATTACATGGCAAAAACCTTCTGACAGATTTCATCTTAGACTTTTTGCTAAGTTGATTTTTATTTTAGATGCAATAAAAATAATGGAAATGGTAAAGTCTGTGACAAAATAAATGTATAATATTTGACCAGAAAACTTCTTTATATTCACATTTAATTTGATTATATTTTAACTGTACCTCTAATATAATGTGTAAAATGTGCACTGAACAATGGGGTGGTTTGGATTTATTTAATGATGTTACTAATAAAGTCATATACTACTGTCTTTATATTTGTCGTTATTTGATTCCAAAGCACAAAATTGTGGGAATAACTGTTCCTGACGTTGCTATTGGTAATACAAATATACTTTCCTAAATGCCTTTAATAGGTTAAAGTCGTCAGATGTCTTTTTTAACCCAAGTATCGAGTTCAACGTTTCTCAAATCAGTTGTGTATCCTTTTATTGGTAAATTATGTGCACCCCTCAATAGCCACTACTGGACAACCCATTATTAAATGCATCAGTGTGCTACTTTTAAATAATAAAAAAAAAAAAAATACTTACTCCTCTGCTTTGAGCCGTGCGTTCCCAAGACATGACCGCTGCAGCCAATCATCAAATGTTTGAGGATAGGAAGAGGCTTTATTCCACTCAAACGTAATTGTAATATGAGCCTTGTATATTAGTTTTCCTTGTCTCTCCTTTGTAAAATCCCACATTTTCTCATTCTTTATTAATATTCACTTTACAGTCCTCATCTATCTCCCATCAGTGCCATAGACAATGAATGAAGCGGAGGTGCCCATCACTCCAACCAAACAGGACACTTCAGAGCTCGGTTATTGGCTTAAGTGGGGGTGACTTTCGGTTGATATGTGAAAACTTGCATTTATGGCACTAACCCTTTTTAAAGGGAATCGGTCAGCAGGATTTCACACTGCAAACTAATTATATGCGTGTGTAGCTCTTTCAAAGACCAGTCCAGCAATACATTTACATGACCTGAGAAGTTGGTGTTTGACTTGATATGTGAATGAGGCTGAAGGTCTATGGTAGATCTTCTGCCTCTGTCACTCCAGCTCTATTCCTCACCCATCAGCGCCTTTTCCTGCTTGACTGACAGCTTCTATACTGTGTGACTTCAGGAAAAGGAGTCAGCGAAGTAGGAGGCGGCACTGGGTGGAGAATAGAGCTGGAGTGACAGAGGCTTCAGATCTACCATAGCTCTCAAGCGTCATTTACATATTGGTTCAAACTAATTTCTCAGTAACAGAAGGACTGGTCATGTAAAAGTATTGCTGAACTTGTCTCTGGAAGAGCTACATGCACACATAAATAATTGGTGGAGTGTGACATTTTGGATGTGTCTGGCCGCTGGGGTCCCATAAGTGACAAAACAATAAGACATGTAGTGATTATTGTGGGAATTTCATTGGAGAAAGCCCGAGTCAGAACATATACACTGCTTAAAAAAAATAATGGGAACACTAAAATACCACAAACTAGATATCTCTGAATTATTCCAGTTGCAAATTTTTATTCATTGCATAGTGGAATGTGTTAAGAACAATAAAACATAATGATCAATGTAAATCAAAATTAATCTCATGGAGGTCTGGATTTGGAATGATAATCAAAGTGGAAAATCAAATTACAGGCTGATCCAATTTCAGTGGAAATGCCTCGTGACACTGAAAAAATGCTCAGTATTGTTTGTGTCCTATATGTGCCTGCATGATCTCCCTACTGTACAACGCTTGGGCATGCTCCTGATGAGGCGGTGAATGGTCTCCTGAGGGATCTCCTCCCAGACCTGGAATAAAGCATCTGTCAACTCCTGGACAGTCTGTGGTGTAACGTGACATTGGTGGATGGTGCGAGACATGATGTCCCAGAACGGGCGAGCCAGTTCATATCTTCAATGCTTGCAGGAACTGCTGACACTCCAGCCTCATGAGATCTGGCATTGTCCTGCATTAGGAGGAACCCAGGGCCAACCGCACCAGCATATGGTCTCACAAGGGGTCTGAGGATGTCATCTCGGTACCTAATGGCAGTCAGGCTACCTCTGGCTAGCACATGGAGAGCAGTGCGGCCCTCCAAAGAAATGCCACACCATTGCTGGCCCACTGCCAAACCGGTCATGCTGAAGGATGTTACAGGCAGCAGATCGCTCTCCACGGCGTCTCCAGACTCACGTGCTCAGTGTGAACCTGCTCTCATCTGTGAAGAGCATAGGGCGCCAGTGGCAAGTTTACCAATCCTGGTGTTCTTTGGCAAATGCCAAGCATCCTGCACGGTGTTGGGCTGTGAGCACAACCCCCATCTATGGATGTCGGGCACTCGGACCATCCTCATGGAGTCGGTTTCTAACCGTTTATGCAAACACATGCACATTTGTGGTCTGCTGGAGGTCATTTTGCAGAGGTCTGGCAGTGCTCCTCCTGTTCCTCCTTGCACAAAGGCGGAGGTAGCAGTCCTGCTGCTGGGTTGTTGCCCTCCTACGGCCCCTTCCACGTCTCCTGGTGTACTGGCCTGTCTCCTGGTAGCGCCTCCAGCCTCTGGACACTACGCTGATGGACACAGCAAACCTTGCCACAGCTCGCATTGATGTGCCATCCTAGATGAGCTGCACTACCTGAGCCACTTGTGTGGGTTGTAGAGTCCGTCTCATGCTACCACGAGTGTGAAAGCACAACCAACATTCAAAAGTAACTAAAACATCAGCCAGAAAGCATTGGTACTGAGATGTGGTCTGTGGTCCCCACCTGCAGAACCACTCCTTTATTTAGGGTGTCTTTCTAGGAAAGTTCCCACGATCTAGGAACAGCCAGCAGAGGGCGCCTCACCGCAAATGCAGGTAAATATAGGTCAATGACCTACTTTACCTACATTCTCCGGGGTTTTGCAGACATGAGCAACGCTGCATTAGCAAAGCTCGTGGCTGCAAAATATTTTAACCCCTTCAGATGGATTTACATAGTTGGACTTTACAGATCTGCGGAAGGTAAGGATATTGTTGGTTTATTATGTTTTTTTTGTTACAGAACGAGGGTCTTCAGTGATTGGATTGGGTGTTCAATAAAATATTACAACAACCTTTGTTTTTATTTCATTAAAATAATTTTTAATAATGTGTTTGTGTATTTTTTTAACCCTTTACTAGTATTGGATTAATAATGGATAGGTGTCATAATTGACGCCTCTCCATTATTAATTTGGCTTAATGTCATCTTACAATAGCAAGGTGACATTAACCCTTCATTACTCCATATCCCACCGCTACACGGGAATGGGAAGAGAGTGGCCAAGTGCCAGAATAGGCGCATCTTCCAGATGTGCCTTTTCTGGGGTGGCTGGGGGGCAGATGTTTTTAGCCGGGGGGGGCCAATAACCGTGGACCCTCTCCAGGCTATTAATATCTGCCCTCAGTCACTGGCTTTACTCCTCTGGCGGAGAAAATTGTGCGGGAGCCCACGCCAATTTTTTCCGCCATTTAACCCATTAATTTACTAGCTAGAACGGCCAAATTTTGCATAGACACACTACTAACATTAGTAGTGTGGAATATGCAAAAAAAAAAATGGGGATATGAGAGGGTTAACTATATGTAAACCAGGTCTCATATCATGTCGGGTTTTAGGAAGGAGAAAGCAAAAGCCGGTAATTGAATTACCGGCTTTAAAGCTGTCTAGCGCTGGAAGAAATATTAATTATATATATATATATATATATATATAATGTGTCTCACTGACAGAATAGGTATATATATATATATATATATGTGTGTACACATTTATTCTATCTATTCTACTGTAAGCTGTCAGTGTGATTTTACTGTACACCGCAATGAATTACCGGCTTTTCTCTCTAACAGCGCTGCGTATTCCTCGCAAGTCACACTGCTGGTCCGTGTGTAATCCGTATTTTTGGGGCTTCCATAGACTTTCATTGATGTTTTATTTGCGCAATACGGTGACAAACGCAGCATGCTGCGATTTTCTACGGCCGTAGAAAGCCGTATAATACTGATCAGTTTAATACGGCAGATAGGAGCAGGGGCATAGAGAATAATTGTGCCGTATGTTTTGCGAGTTTTACGGACGTAGTTTCTGCGCTCTTACGTCCGTAAAACTCACAAGTGTGAAGCCGGCCTCAGTGTTCCCTTTTATTTTATTTTTTGAGCAGTGTACATCAGCAAGGCACTCCTGTACTGTAAGACCCTAAATAAGGTCTCATTAGCTGGAATGGCACAATTTCTGGTAATCTGACCTTTTTTTTTTCTTCTAATCCTAGAAAACCCTTTAATTCGTTAAATACTCTGCCATCTTTAGTCCTCAGGACTACACAGATATTGGCAATTTCCAAAAATACTATTTTAAAAAAAAAAAATGTTTCATTTAATGCAGTAATGCCTTTATAGAAGTATTTTTTTTTTTACATTTTTCATCACTGACTCACAACAAGGGTAAAAAGGAAAGGAAAAAGTTCCAGCACCAGGCGTCTCTTCATAAAATCTTCAGTACTTTATTCTCATGTCAAGAAAAAAAAAACATCATGTGGGGACGCAGCCCCTAAACGCCTGACGCATTTCGAACAAAGTTTAGTCATAGGCATATGAACAATACATAAAAACATCCTTATATACCCATTCCATTAAGTAAAACCATGTACTCCTGTTGCTTGACATGATTGGTTTACATTCATTACAAAATCAAATGTGAGACAGCCGACCAGAAATCACGACGCCTACTCAGATTATCGCCTCCTTATCCACACAAAATAAGTTTGTGAGAGATATCCCTACTGACTCACTATAACAACTCTGTGGATTAGCTGGTGTGTTTTATGAAGAGATGCCTGGTGATGGATCGTTTTCCTCTCCTTTTTGCTGTTGCTATTGAGTGGTATCAGCCACTTGTTCCTGGCACCTTCTTCCTTGGCACCTGTGTTCATTTGGATTCCTGTGAGGCACCACTAATCCCTTTCCCTGCTCCCTGTATGTTGTCACAATAAGGGTGTATGTGTAGGAGCCCCCGGAAGAAGCTTGTTGCGAAACGCGCGTTGGGGTGAGGTGGAACGCTGTGCTGGCTGCAGGTAGATATTATTACAAGGTCTGAGTTTATATGCACTGGGATTTTTTGCAATATGGGCATGCTTAGGCAGCTAGAGGTGTACCGGACAGTATGAGGTTATAAAGTCACTACCTTGCATTTGACGCCATTGAGTGATGCACAATACTCAGCTTTCCACTTTATGTTAGGGTGCTTTGGCATTTATGCATTTTTACAATTTTTTCAATAAAAGCTTTAATTTACCTTATTCTGGATCTCTTCGTTTCGGCTGCCTGAAAGGGTTGACCGTTTTTTGTTTTATTATGTATTCAGAAGTGCCGGCTTTACTATTTGGACGTTGATAATGAATTACCTATTCACACTAGTCTGGATGTGCCAGTCAGTTTTTTGTCTTTTGTAAGTTAGCGTACTGACCGAACACTCCGCCTTTCACCATGTGGTAATTTTAATTATAGCAGGTCCCTACTTACCCATAAATGCAGACATTGCTGAGAGAGGTGTCCACGCTCACCCAGGAATGACACACCACCGCCGCAGATACCAGCATTCCTTTATCTATAGCCCCCAACAGGACTACTACACCCCTCCAGGGATCTGTGCCCTCCAGCCCTGTTTCTACTAATTCAAGTAAGGTTTGAAAAAGACCCTGTGGGTCGAAACGTTACCTACGAAACACTGCGGTGACTGATAGACACCAGAACAAAAGCTATAATAAAGAAAACCACGTTTTTCAGCTCAACCAATACTCTGAAAAATCTCTTTTTTGAGTGCGACTGTTGTTATATAGGATTATATTCTGGAGTACCCCTCCACGTTCAGTCTGCACCACCACTAGCGAGAGTGCTCGTCTTTTTCTTTCCCACCCAGGAATGCAGACTTCAGCCTGAGAGAGGTATTCACATTAGATATGTAGTGACCCATCAGTTTTGAGACCACTTTGATGATGGTTGATGGGCAGATATAATGTGGCCAAATTAAGAGTCTCATTTTTTCCCATATATTTCACATTGACATACTTTAGCATGATAGAGTGCAACTTTTTTTGTATATATTACACACAAGCAGGGAACAAACATTAAGTTAACATTTTAATATACAAAAGTACACTGAAATATAAGTACATTCACAAGAAGCAAAATGGTTACAAAACTAATAAAATATAGAGACCTCTAACTAATTAGATCGGCGAGAGATCCTGCTCTGAAATTCGGACAGACCTACAATCTACATGCCAAAAAAAGGTGCTAATACATTGATAGATGTTGATCTTGTACATCCCATATCCAAATGGTGAGTGAGAAATTACTGATAACACCAGTTCCAACCCCAGGGACCTTCTTCGGCAACAAGAATGGGGTCCTGACTGGGTGGCAGTGTAGTTTGGGCACTAGTGCCCCATTCCCATTATCCAATGAACTCCCAGCTTTTGAGACCCCCAGCGATCAGCAACTTATCACCTATCCTGTGGCTGCATAAATAGTTGTAGTTTTGGGACTGTCCATATTATTCTGGCTGCTGCAGCCACCGTCATGGGAAGATTAGAGGCTTATTGTACAGTATAGTTTTTATAAATGTGCTTCATAAGTTTAAGAATGTGTGCACACGTGTTCATACATACATACATACATACATGTATATATGCAAGGCCCCCACAGTTATCACCAAAAGCCTCCTACATACAAAAATTATAAATATGGGGGATGTATCAGTCAAAAATAGATGATGTAAAAATGAATTTTTTGTGGACCCAAAGTGTCGCATGTGCTGATCAAAATATTTTCCCCCCCCCCCATCATATTACTTTGAACTGCTGCCCCCATTGTTTGGAATATATATATATACACACACATACACATAATGAAGGTCACTTTCTTTAGTACGGATACAAGTTAGAGCCATTTCTTATTTGTCTGATACAATTCAAAGGTTCTTTTTTCATTTATAATAAGCGATTACAATAAACTGCTGAGAAGTTCACCTGGTGACGTGCACAGGAGCTCCCACTTCCCACTGTTTCCAGAAATATAGCCCTCCGATTTCAAGCAGCAGAGAAAATGGCACCAAATAGCTGTTTATATTATTGGATGATGCTATAAAAGGAAAACTTGCAAAAAAAAATATTAATTCAAACCTTGAAGTAATTTCCTCTATCACAAGATGACCTGGATATAATTGTACTTTTAATGGAAAATATTGAAGCTTGTCTTTTGAGCTGTAGAGAAGGTGTGCGCATGACGTGTGAGGCGGAGAAGGTGTGCGCATGACGTGTGAGGCGAAGGAGGTGTGCGCATGATGTGTGAGGCGGAGAAGGTGTGCGCATGACGTGTGAGGCGAAGGAGGTGTGCGCATGATGTGTGAGGCGGAGATGGTGTGCGCATGACGTGTGAGGCGAAGGAGGTGTGCGCATGACGTGTGAGGCGGAGAAGGTGTGCGCATGACGTGTGAGGCGAAGGAGGTGTGCGCATAACGTGTGAGGCCAAGGAGGTGTGCGCATGATGTGTGAGGCGGATGAGGTGTGCGCATGACGTGTGATGCGGCGAAGGTGTGCGCATAATGTGTGAGGCGGAGGAGGTGTGCGCATGACGTGTGAGGCAGAGAAGGTGTGCGCATGACGTGTGAGGCAGAGAAGGTGTGCGCATGACGTGTGAGGTGGAGAAGGTGTGCGCATGACGTGAGGTATACACTATGCATGTAGTAATCACATTAGATATACATAAATAGATGTTTATCACATACGTATAAAATAGACTGATAGTAGATAATTCTTCTGATTCTATGTACAGCACAAGTCTTCACCGGACGACTGGAGTATATGTGCTCTTGTTCTATGCATCCCATGTAGTGTACGGGTATAGGGCAACATGTGGCTCTCAAGTCATATGCGATTACAAGTTTGATGTCCTCAATATTGAATACCAGATGCTGAGAGCTGTGATTGTGATTTTGGCATTTTCTTTTTTTCATTTAGAGGATGGATTTAGAGGTATTTGGTATTTTTACAAATTCGTGTTCTTACTGCAAAAAAGTATAGGTACTGTAGATCATCCACATCCCCCCACCCAGATTGCTGTAAAATGAGCTATCAAAGGGGTTTGGAAGGTGTTGGTTCAGTACCGAGTCTCCTGCTTTCTGTGCAGTCGTCTGGATCTCACAGATATTCCAAATGGAAGAGGTCTGAGGGTCAAGCCAGTAATGTACTCCATGGTCAGTTGTTCTTCAGGGTTTGAGTGGAATGAACACTGATGTAAGAGAATAGATGTGAAAAGAAAAAGTTGCAGCATGGAAAGCTGATCTCCAATACATCTTCTTTTCCCCACTGAGAATATCAACACTCCATAGATGAGGTCTTTGTTGAGCTGGTTATTCTCATCCAAGAACCTCTCAGGTTGGAATTGGCTAGGATTTCTCCACTTGTCCACATCGTGGTTAACTGACCACTGGTTGACAAAAATTATAGTGTTTCTGGGGATGTGGAAGCCTTCAATGATGACATCTCTGGTGGTAGAGTGAGGGATGGTCATTGGCACAAAACTGCTAAAGCGCATTGCCTCATAGATAAAGGCTTGGACATAAGGAAGTTGGGCTCTATCTTCAGCGGTGGGCATCCTGTCCTGTCCCACCACGTTATCTATCTCTTCCTGCAGCTTCTTCTGTATGTGAGGATACTTAATTAGCAGGAGAATGATCCAAGTCAAGGCTACAGAATTAGTGTCCTGGCCAGCACCTACCAAATCTGTAACTGTGCCCTCCACATATTCCTTGTCAAGTACCTCTCCTGCTCCTTCCCCATGATCAATGAGCCCTATAAATGCATCACTCATATCTCTGGTGACCTTAGGGTTGTATGTCTCTCTGTGCTGGTTTATCTTATCCTTCACAAAGTAAAAAAACTCAATGTTTAAGTCTTTAAAACTCTGATAGAGGCTCCTCACTGGGTTTGGGAAGCACTGTAGCCAAGGAAGGAGGTCCACCAGGCTTCCTGAACCCACCGTTTTCCCAAACTTGTCATTCCGTCCAACAAGAGCTTTAAACTCAAGGTCATCATGGCTGTAACGTTTACCAAAGCATAGGGCAAAAATCACATTGGCAATGGCCACTGTGCACTCATGGTAAGGGTCAAAGTACTCACCACCAGAGCTGAGGCGCAGGAATACCTGGATGAGGTCTTCAGCTTCAGCTGCTACATGTTGCTCAAACAGCCTGGTGGTTTCTGTATTCACAGTGGAAAAGGCTCTGAGGGTTGAATGGGCAATTTTCTTTTGAGCTTTCCATAAGTCACTGTATGCACCAAATGCCATGGTCTTGCCCCCTGATATCACCTTGAAGGAGGGGAAGTTTGGTCTACCTGCAAATTCTGTGCTATGCTTCACTAAAGCTTGTCTGATGGTTGACTCTCCATTCAGAACCACTATATTGTGTGCACCCAGTTTGATCTTGAAGACATTTCCATAGATATGTGCCATCTTGCAAAATGTTAGATGAGGCATTTGCCCTAGTTGCATGGCATTACCCACTAGTGGCCAAGGTATAGGTCCTGGAGGGCTTTTTTTCTGTCCACGACCTCGGACCCACAAACAAACTCCCAGGCAGATGAGAAACACAAAGGAGAACATCAGGGCTGGGTGGACACTGCTCCTCCAGTCTTCCCATGGTCCAGTTCCTTCTAGATCACTTAATGGCGTCATCTTGCAAATTTCTGTTATCACTGGATGTGAATAAAATGAAATGTCTCAGTCCATATCACGGGTTCCTTAGAACTTGAAAAATAAGATGTGTAACTCCTCGTAAATTCTCAAAAACTTTTTTGTGTATCCTGCTCTCATTTATGCCTACATGTAGATGTGCACTGCTGTCATGTATTTATAGCATGCAGGAGTGAGGTGGGTAGAGCCTGACCCCTCCCAATCTTCTGGACCCTCCATCTCCTCCAGCCCCACTCTGCTCTTACTCTCCACATAACTCCAGCCACTTCCTCACAAGTCAAAGGACTGAAAAGAAAATAGGAATATTGGATGTAACAGAAACAAAAGTGAGAAACATGGTCATTAATGTAAAGAAAATGTGAAACTGTGCAACTTAGATATATTCATAGAATGTTTAATAGATGTTTTACTTTATGTAGAATCCCAACCGTGGATTCCCTGTAGAGAGATGCTGAAAAATGAACGATATAAAGCTGCACATAAAATGTATATATACACACACAACACAGGACAATCTGGATGGATCTCTCTAGAGAGATTACGTACACGATGGACCGTCACAGTGATAGATGCTGAAGAGGATTTCTGAATAGAGCTGAGAAAGATAGATAGGTAACAGACAATAGATAGATATTAGATATGAGAGCAAAGAGTAGATATAGACAAATAGTTGATAGAAAATAGATATACATTTGATATTCAGATATCTGGACTATAGATGTAGTAGATATGAGCAAAGAATATAGATAGAAAAATAGTGATGCACTACATTTTTCATATATAATAGATACACATTAGATATAGCAATATCTGGCTATAGATAAGTTAGATAAATGGTTAGAAGAGTAAAGAAAAAAAAATTATATATATATATATATATATATATATAAATTGGAACAGCATCAGAGTACTACCTTACAAGGCATGCAGAGCTCTTCCGACCAGCAATCCAATGGTCAAAAAGCAATAAACTCAAAAAAAAGGAAAAGCAGCACACAACAATTGAAAAAAAGTGGACTTTAATGCCTGAACGGCGTGGCAACGTTTCGGATATACTATC